>NC_142168.1:40541867-41760439 GCF_029865625.1 Vigna umbellata
ATCATCATAAAATCATTCAATATAGGGTTCGTACTGTAATTTATCATAATTTATAATTAACCTCATCTTTAACTTTAAGAGTACAAAAGGACGAACGTTCAGTCCTTTGAAGAAATAGGACGAACGTCCAAATAAATTACTGGATGGACGGACGTGACTCTCTGTTTGATCAGTTAAATGAACTGACTATATTGAAGGTATAATGATATTTAGAAAATTTCATAATGTAGATCTTGGACTAGATTCAATGTATCAAGGATGGTCAATAACACTTAGAATTTTCTTTGTAAAATTTTGTATATACAGAACTGATGTCAGTATTTGAACGAACGTAAGAGAATGAATATTGTAATATTTGGACGAACGATATTTACGTTCGTTAAAGAATTAAGGATAAGGACGAGCGTTCGGTTTAAGACCGAACACTTCATTAAAGCGAACGCTAAGTAGATGACCGAAAGTAAATTGTGACGAACGTTCGATACAAGACCGAGCGCTCTTTAGGACGAACGCTTCGGTATGAGACCGAGCGCTATTTAGGACGAACGCTTCGGTATAAGACCGAGCGCTATTTAGGACGAACGCTTCGGTATAAGACCGAGCGCTATTTAGAACGAACGTTCGGTATAAGACCGAGCGCCATTTAGAACGAACGTTCGGTATAAGACCGAGTGCCATTTAGAACGAACGTTCGGTATAAGACCGAGCGTTACGTATTCATAAAGTTTTAAATATTTAATTACCGCTGAGCAAAACCAAACACTCAGACTTCCAAATTGGGGACGCTCGTTCTCGAGCAGAATTCTTTCCAAATGAAAGATTTCCATTCTAAGTAATTTTAAGGAAAACCGAACGATCTAAGACCGTACAGTGACGAGCGTCATTTATCAGAGGGAATGATTTAATTTTCAGATTTCTCAACCTTACAGATTTCCAGATTTCAACATTCAAACTTTATACTTTATAATTCATAGGATTCTAAAATGTATGAACTTTATACTTTCACTTCCAGATTAATTCACATTCAACATCATCATACATATTTCATCATTTTAATAAATCCAACTATACAATAATCATACAACGTTCCCACGTATCAAAATCAACATGCATTTCAACCCATAGAGAACATATACACTCCATACAAGCAGTACTCTTTCATGACAGCTCAAACAGCATACGTTTTATATATCCAAATCAGATCATACAACATGCAAGTATAAATTAAACATATAAGCTCCCCTTACTTGGTCTAGCAGTGAACTCCCTAAGCGAACGCTTGTTAACTTGCCCAAATACAATTTCCTATCCGCAACGAGCTTCTCAAATGTTTCACTCACTCTAACCAAAAGAAATGTAGGAGAACTTAGTGTATAATCTAACATGCACCTGTATCAGGGTCCGCATGCAACTCAGAAAAGGGTTTTTAGGGTTTGAGAGCTTACCGGTTCAGATCTCAATTCTGTTCGGTTCAGAATGATGTTCACGTCTCAGGGAACGTTGCCACGGTATCTGAAACGTGATCGGAGGAAATGATGGTGAGTGATCTTAGAGAGAAGATGAAGGGTTTTAGAGAGAAGTTGGAGAAGATGGAAGGTTTGGGTTCTGAGGAAGAAGATGAGTGATGCAAGTGAGTGGAAGGGTTTTCGAAAAATCACTTTTGTTCCTTCCAATTCCAGACGAACGAGCGTCTCACTTTCGGTCACCTGCACCCCCACTCTGACTTCAGAAACTTCCAACGTGACAAGTGGCATGCGTGCATGCAGCGCTTGGTGCGTTTTTTAATGCACTGAGTGTGTGACGTGGTGCGTTTTTCAGTGCACAGCAGAGATGAAATCAGAGTCGTGGTTGGGTTTTAATGGAATTAACATTGATTGTGGTGCGTGCTAAGTGGTGAGGTGTCAGAATTATCTTGGCTTAATTATCCAGGGTTTCACAGAAAGAATTTCATGATGATCTTCATTCCAAACATTCTTCAAATATGGCAGATTGGGTAAAGTCAAATTCTTCAAAGGAAAAAGGGTTGATCCTCTAGATATAACATCTTTGCTTTCTGTTGTACATTTGACATCAAAAATGGCTTTGACAGAATCTCAGTTTTCAACTTTCAACGTTACTAAATTAGTTAAGAAAGGAAGCAATCGTAGCAGAACATCTTCCACTACTGGATCTTCAAGTTCCACAAGACTTTTTGGTGTTGGTGGGGACACACTTGTAAGGCGTTCACAATTCTTAACATGTACTCAAACAGATAGGTGAGTTGTCAAGTCCTGTTATGAAAAGATAAAGATATATAAATTAGGAAAAGGAAAAGCAATGTAACATCACATTTCAATATATATAACATTTCCTTCAGTCTTTTCTTCTATACCTTTTAAATTTCAAGTCTTTCATCAACCATTCTTCTGCGTCAAAATCTCGATCATTCCATTTGGGGGTATTGCTCCTGTCTTTAAGCTTTTCTATCTCATGTTTTCACCACAGGTACTGTAGTAATGATTTGTTGAGATTTTGTATCTTCATATCAGAAAGGTTTAAGGTTGTTTTATGGTGATGGCATCAAGGCAAAGCTCCAAGTTGGACAGATCAATGGGGTGCTGGTGGTATTGGTGCCATGGAAGATGATGTGACAAGATCTCAAAAGGAAATAGACAAGAACAAGAATTCAGGTTCTAAGGGTGGTTTCGGCAAAGTCAAAGCAACTACTTCAAATTGTATCAAATGGTTGAAAAGTTTGTGCAAAAGAAAGAGTACATCCAATTAATATATAATGTGTGAGCTATTAATTCACCACTATGGCAACAGTTTTGTAGCCTTTTTCTTTCATCTCTTTTAATGAATTGAAGATGTATCAGAGAGTCAAGGTTGATTGAATGACATTAGTTAAATATGGAGGAAGATGCTCTTTAAGTTTAGCATTATTTAACACTGGATGATTGATTGCGTACCAGTTAAGACATCTTTTAGGATAGTATGTCACGAGCATTGGTGATTTGGGACAAGATGCATTGGAGAATGGCGTCAGGGAGAGAATCCATAACTGATAACAAGAATGAAGAATAAAAAAGTTTAATTATAATATGTCGACAAAAAAATTAGAAAATGTACTACAGCAATCAACAATCTTTACACAACAGAAAGGGACTTCAAACCTTGATAATTCACCAAAGCGAGAAAGAAAAAAAAAATAATAGAACAATACAAACTAAGAAAACCTTACACTAACATATAGAAATTAGAATGAAATGAAAAAAAAGAAAAAATAGAAAAATTAACAAATACGTAGAGAATGATATTCAGTATCTGTATTCTTCCTTAGAATTCCTTAGAAAACAAACAATATTGGATTTTAGAAAGCACAAATATAGGCATAAAAGTACATATACTTCATTTTCTCGTTCATGTGAATTTAAAATGAATCCATAAGCAAGAAAATTATTCAAAATAAAATTGTTATATTTTTTTTCAAAATATTGTGACTTTAGAAAAAAATTGTTTATACATTTCAGAAGATAAGAAGGCAACTAAAGTATTGGGATGATGAGAAGAAAGAACTATTTGTACAAGTAAACAATCGGATTGTGATGTTTATGGTGTATGCGGGTTGTTTGCAATTTGTGATTTACAGTGAAGTTTGGATTCCAATGAATAAACTATATAAAAATTTAAATACATTAGACAAAATATAAATATAAAATAATATCTAAGATATTATTCAGAAAAAAATAAATGTTAAGGACGAACTCTGTAGTACATTCTCTCTAACATACCTTTCTGCATTTATTAAATAATTAATTAAAGGGAAGGTTGTAAAAATTTGTATTTTTACGATATAAAGTGAAAACCCCAAAACACGTCTTCCGATATCCTTATAATTAAACATGAAATAATTATTTTTAATCCTTGGGTCAAAACTTGAGCTTTTCCTACTAACTAAAACCCTTGTATTTTAGTACTACTGCACTGTCATATACTATTCCCAATTTCATAGTTTTTCAAACCTTTTGAGACTTTTTATTTTGATAAAAGAAGGTAAATTTTAGTGTAAAGTGAGTGAAAGTTTAGTTTTGTCTGCTAACAAAGTAGAAAGGTAGGAGTTTCCATATTCTTTTTTCATCATCTTTACATCACCAATTCTTTAAATATCACACCATCATCAATGTCAAACCAACCTATCACTTCCTAAACCTATACACAATCAACCAATATCATAGGTATACCACTAAACTAATCATTCAAGCAATGCTATGGAGTGAGGATTTAAATTTTGAAGTTCTTTTAGAAGTGAGAAAAGAAGAGTGGTGGAAATGAATGGCTTCCATCCTCTAACATCCCCTGAAGTTTATAAACTGAGATCTGTATAGTGAAGCTACCAATAATTTCTATTTAAATACTTTGCCCTCACACTCCTTTCTTTCCTCACAATCCTATTTTGAAATTACTTATCATTTTGAAAAACTTAGGCACAAAATATAAAAGATACTACCTTCTTATGCCCAACACTTAAGGGTTATAATTAAATAGGAGACAAATACAGACAACTCAATGAGTTCACTTAGCACTTAATTTACAAAGAAGTAAACCAATTATCAACAACTACGTTTTGGAATTATTTTACTTACAGTTCCTTCCAGCATTTTTAATAATGCCTGTTGAACACCCTCACCAGAAACATTTCGGTTAATATTCAATCTTTCAGCCTGTAATATATAATATAGCATTTAAAAATTTAAAGCTATAGTGGAAGGCCATTTATGAACTTAGCCATTAAAATTAGAAAAGAACCTTCTTAGTTATCTTGTCCACTTCATCAATGTAAACAATCCCTTGTTGAGCTGCTTGAACATTGAACAACTTTGAACATCAATATGTAGGCCTTCATAAAGATTGCATTACAGCAACTGTAATGCCAGGATCTTATAATAAACTCTCATGAAGTCTTATTTTACTTTCAATGGGTATCATCATGCCACCAATGTTGAAATACCAGCAGCACCAACACCAAATGTGCCTGCTCCTCCTCCTCCTCCGATAGATACCTTGTCTACAGAAGGTAAACGTCAACTCCTTGAAATGTTGAAACTCAAAATTTGATGATTTTAATAAATTTTAAGAAATTAGTTAGTGCATTTTACCGTTTCTCAACCTACAAAATTGAAACACTTTTTGATAAAATTATTTTCCATGAAAGTGATTAGACTTGTTGAGAACTAATTTATTATCCTCAATCCTATAAATATACTAATTATTGAAGTTTCTGTTTTGGCAGGAAAGAGCAACACTTCTCTAACTGTAATAGCAATAACCTTTGTCACACTAGTAATTATTATGTGCATCTGTTTAAGAATGAGGAAGTCACGGTAACAGATTGAAGGTAAGCTAACATCACATTCTCTTTTATTATGATATTTGTTGATTTAATCCTTTGCTATCTGCAATGGAGTTAATAGGGTAAAACTGAAGAAGTACACTATGGTTGCTACCCACAATGATAATAGAATTTGAAATTTCTTCCACTGTTGGAAAAAAGTGCATGGTTCAATCACTGTCAGGAAATAGTAAAATGAAAAAAGGACACTTGTAGTAGTAGGTGTTTATATAATAAAATGCATTTGGAGAAAGAGTAGAAACTTTTTTAAAATGTCTGAAAATCAGCTTATCCAAAATAATTAGTTGTAGAATTTCTGATTCACATAATACAAATAGTCTAAATAAACTTATGCCAAGTATCACTTAACTTTAACATGTAAGCTATAATAAATAGGAGATATCATAAATTTTATATTATAAGTTCTTCCAAGTTCCCAAAAGAAAGCTATTATTATTATCATAAATAAGCAAGTAAGTGTCTATAAGAAGAATATTTTCCTAAAATGAAACAGAATTCCATTTGGAGAACTGATTTGTTGCGACTCATTCCCAGTTCAAGCTGAAAATCATGATGAAATCACATCAATAGAGACATTGCAATTGGACTTATCCATACAAACAACTTTTCTGATGCAAATAGGCTAGGAAAAGGAGGATTTGGACCTGTTTAAAAGGTAAATATAACAGTGTCACAAAAAGATGTACATCACATCTACAAAATATAGTGGTATACCTGATAGGCCGTTACCCTGACTTACATTCATAAACTTTAAATTTTCAGGGTAAGCTCTCCAATGGTCAGGATGTTGCAGTCAAAAGGTTGTCCAAGAACTCCCTCCAAGGAGAAATTGAGTTTAAGAGTGAGGTGATGTTAGTGGCCAAACTTCAGCACCGAAATTTATTTAAGCTGATAGGATATTGCTTGGAAAGAAGAGAAAGGCTATTGGTGTATGAATTTGTTCCCAACAAAAGCCTCGATTTCTTCGTATTTGGCAAGTCAAAATTAAGGAACCGAACCATCTATTCTTCATTTATAAACATTCTAACTCGTTGAGAATATCGTATCTTGGCTTTGGTTTGTAGATGAAGTTGGGCGGGCACAATTGGATTGGGAAAAGCGACACAATAGCTAGAGGTCTTCTTTATCTTCACGAGGATTCACGTTTGACGATCATTCACCGTAATCCAAAGATATAAGATTTTGGCATGGCAAGATTAGATTGTGGAGTTCAATGTTTCAAAAGTTGTTATTAAAGTGTTAGACCAAACCAAAGACAAAATGTTTTGAGTTACCACAAAAATGTTTTGAGTTACCACAAAAAGATCGAACATCAGTAGATCGAACAAACAAAGAACGAGAGAGTCAAAACCGGAGAGCCAAGATCGAATACAGTCTTACCTTGACGGTCAATGCAGAAGCGCGCCAGAGCACCTCGAACTCGCTCAACCCACAAATGCCTCGACGCCTCCACCTCGATGCCTTATCCTCGACGTCTCCACCTCGACGCTGCACCTCGCAGAAGAAAACGAACACGAAGCCAAGCAAGAAGAGAAGACTAACATGAAGCCAAGCCAAAGAAGAAGCCAAACCAAAGAAGAAGCCAAGCAGAAGAAGATTGTGGTAGGGTAGGGTTTGGGGGAAATTTTGATGAAGACGGGGAGAAGGTTTTAGGGTTCGAAAGTATATCTGAAACTAGAACAGATGTTACTAGAAGGAATGAGGGAAGGGGATATGGGTTCGTAAGTATTATAAAATTTAAAAAACAATTAGGGGCGGTTTGTACATAAACCGTAGGGAATTATTCGAGGTTTCCAAAACCGCCGAAAAATAACCCTTTCTAAAATTAATTATTTTTGTAGTGATTACACGTCCCGAATAATATTGAATAAAATTTATCTGGAATTTAATAGAAATAACAAATGCTTGGTAATATCATCATTATTTATTATTTTTATATGTAAAATACACTTTTTCCTCCGACATTGTTAACTTTCTATTCAATAAAAACTTCATCTAGTATTTTATTCATTTAAACAATAATCACTATTCTCTTTGTTAAAATCTAAATACTTATTTTATATAATTTTATAGAAATGTAATACCTTTAAAATTTAATTAAAAGTTATATATTATTAAGCTAAACTATTTTATAATCAAAGTTGGTGAAGTGATTTTTTTTATTATTCTTTTTTTTTTTAATTTTCCATAGTTAGACAGGGACTCTTAGCCGAAAAGTAAACAAGCCATAGCCTCAAGGAGTTTGATTCCATAGATCAAATTCAAAATTTGAAGTGTCCAAGTTGCAGATTCCATCGCCCGCCATTGCTGAATTGGATTCCATGGATTCCATTTTGTCATGCAGAGAAGGAAAGAAAAAGAAAAAAACATCACCACTACCTTAACAATAGTAACATGTGGTGTTTTTCATGAGAATCCAACATGTTTGGAAGATCTTCATCAGTGTCAGAGCATTCAGAATATGTTACTTTAACAGTCAAAATATATTAAATTTTATTTATTTTTCACAGAAATGGAACTAAATACACAAATGGCTTATATCTTATTTTTTTTTTATATATATAGTATTGTATGATTTGGTTATTATAGAATTATTATTACTGATATAAAATAATGATGAGTAGTTTATAAAATGTGGATGAAAAGTTGTGCATGTCTGCAGAGATAACATAGAAAATAGGTTTAACCATTCACCAAGTCCTTTTTTTCGTGTGGAATCTCAATTTAGTCCCTTTGTTTTTGGAAATCTCAATTGGGTCCCAAATTTATGAAAATTGTAACAATTGGATCCTTTCCGTTAAATTGTCTGCGTTAGTGTGTGTCTGACGTGGCACGCTGTAGTCTGACGTGGATGACGTGCCACGTCAGACACACACTAACGCCGTTGGAGACAATTTAACGGAAAGGATCTAATTGTTGCAATTTTCATAAATTTGGGACCTAATTGAGATTTTCAAAAATAAAGGGACTAAATTGAGATTTCACGCAAAAAAAAAAGGACTTAATGAATGATTAAACCTAAAAAATATTATAAACATAAAAAATGTTATCTTATTTTGAAAGACAAGAAGGTCCAAAGCACATGCATTTCCAGATCCTACTTTTTTGGCATCAAATTAAAAGTGATGGTTGTATATCTGGAACTTTGTATATTATACATGAGACGAATCTTTTAATACTTTTTTCCTTGTTTTTGTTTATTTTTTCTAACAAGTCTACAAATTTTGTCTTTAAAAAGAAACATCACGTGTCAAACTATATTTATAATTTTTATTTTACCTTTTATTATCTTTAAATTGTAATTTTACATGATCATAAATATTTTTATCAAAATTTCATCAAAATTAAACAGTAATAAAATTGAAATATATAATTTAAATTCTAGTGTGCCCTGCAAAATTTACATTATAGCAGTTTTTATTGAATGTAATTAATGTTATTTTTTCAAAATAAAATCAATTAACATGTACTAAAGTTGTTAAATGCTGTTAATTCTAGAGAATTTAGGATTCCAACGAGGAGAATAGGAACGCTGAACATCAAATTAGAAGAGAAAATGGAAAGAAAATAAGAGACGAGTATTGATTATATAATGTAAAGCTTGGAGAGAAAAGAAAGAAAATATATGATAGTGCTAATTCTTACCATTATCTAAGTATCATTTTAGTAGCAAAATCAACTCCTTTCTAACTTGTAACTCGTTTAATCCTCTTCTTTTGTCTTGTTTTCTAAATAAATGTGTTTTAGACTACATTGATGTATTATCATCACTAATCCCCTTATTTTGTAGCTAATATTATGCTTAGAAGAACCTCCACCAATGTATAGAGCTTAACCAGCCACAAAAGCGAGTAAAACAAAAAGAGAGAATTTTGGAATGCTGTGGTTGGGGTGCAGCTGGCGTGCAGCTGAGCGCCACCTGATCGCGACTTGCTGCCGCTGGGGTGCAGCTGAGCGCCACCTGATCAGACTTGTTGTAGCTGAGCGACACAGTTTTTGTGCAGCTGACCGCCAGCTCTCTGGAATGCTGCCGCTGGGGTGCAGCTGAGCGGTGACGCTGCTGATGTGTCAAAATTGCCTATTTATTCAAGTTGTCTCGAAGCATTTGGGGTCTTTGGTTCTTTGAAGGTGCATCTCACTTAGAGGAGAGCTTGGAGGGCTGCTAGGGCTCGTGGGAACACTCCCTTCTTCTTCTTGGGTTCTTCATCTTCTTCCATGGCCATCTTGTAAGCTTAAAGGCTCTCCATGGAAATGGAGAGCCAAACCCATCTTGTTGGGGTTAGTTGTAGCCTTTGAATCTTGTGTAATTGTTGAATGGTTTGAATATATATATATATATATATATATATATATATATATATATATATATGCATTTTCTATCAATTGCTAGTATTCTTGTTTCTAATCTTAAAACTTGCATGTAATGGGGACGTTCATGACTTGATTTTGGGGTTTCATGGGTTATGGGGACGTAAGATGGAACCTAGAACTGAAACAGGATTCCTTGTGGTTCATTGATTCTAGGGATGGAAGATGATTCACATGTTGTCTTAGATCCTAGTTCTTAATGCGGGTTTTCTTGTTAGATTGTCCAAGGGATTGGAGTTTGATAAGGAAAACCTAGGCTTTTTCACCTAAGGGATTAGGGCTAGAGTGTTTTAGTGGATTGACTTTAGTAAATTGATAGAGAGGAGATGAAATTGGTTATACACAAGAGTGCATTGGTGAAAACTAACCTTAACAATGTCATTTCATACCATTTCTAGTCTTTTTCATTTTCAAGTGCCTTCAATACCAAAGTCCAACCCTGTAATTACTTGTGAATTTATCTTTTTGCACATATTCTTAAATGTTGAGTTGTTCTTGAGTCTAGATGAATTGTTAATCGCACAATTTTCTAGTATTACGAGTCTCTTGGAAAAACGATATCTGGTCTTACCACGGTTTATTACTTGAACGATTCGGTACGTTTGCCGAAATCGCCTAACACTGAGCGAAAGGTTGAAGTCTGGAAGCACTAGAAGTTGTATTCGCTCAGCGAACTGTGTCGCTAAGCGAATGGTTGGGGTCTGGGACCACTGTCTTTTTATTCGCTCAGCGAGTGGGGTCGCTGAGTGAGAGGACTCTGTGGTCACTCAATGCGCTTGGTCACTGAGTGACTAGTCTAGGGGGTGTTTTATTCTTTTTCTTATGGAGTGGAGTTACATTTCTATTCATTGTGAATGATGTATAAATATGTATGAGATTATATGATCAAAGAGGTGATGTGATGGTGATGTTCAAGTAATGTGTGAGGTGTGGATTTCAAGTACCATGTGAGAAAGGAATTCCAAGGACGAATATCCTAAGTTGGTTGTGTTATGCTATGTATTGATGTAGGGGCTCCTGAATTGGGGAATGATCCTGACACTCTCAATAACCCATTTCATGTAGAGATTGGTGATTATGTCGTGGAGAGTAGCAGGAGGTTCTAGTTTATGGTCACTGGTTATGACCATAGATGTTTGACGGATTAACCTTGGTGTATGGTTTTATTGGTGGTGGTTGATGATGTGGTTATTATTATTATTTCTGACCTAGGTTGCTCCACCATACACGGGTGTAGGTTCCCCATGAGTCCGATAACAATGCATCTATCCGGATAGTAAAAAGTGTTTCAAGTGGATTGGACAAGTTATTCTGTTGTTTGATTCATCATATGCATGTATATTGTAATCTTTTTAAATAGTATGTAAAATATTTTGATACTCTAGCTTACTCTTGCTTTTCTGTGGTTTGTCTTTGTATGTTGTTTCCCTTTCGCGATGATCACCTTAATGGTTTGAGCTTAGGAATGCAGTCTTTTCAGTTGGCGCAATTAAAGGTGGGGAATGAAGCTTATAGGATAGGTAGTTATTTTTGTTCTTCAAGTGAAGATTTGTATTCACCTAGTCTGTAGTTCTTGTTTTATCATTATAAATGTAATGTTTAGTTTAGTAGTTTTATATTACTAAATTTGGGATGTTATAGATAGTATAATATTATTAAAATAAGATATTTGGATTTTTCCATTAAGCTATCTGAGCTTTCCATGAACTTTATCCGTTATCTAAACTTTTCATTAAGCTATCTGAGTTCTCCATTTATCTTATTCGGCTATCTAAACTTTCCATTGAGCTATCCAAATGTCTTGCCAATTTGGGATCACAACACACGTGTTTTGCTAACCTTACTGGGTTGGGGATGTGACACACCATTTGTTATCGAGCTGTCTTGCTAACCTAGGACACAATACACTTGTCTTAAACAATGACACAATATTTGTCACGTCCAAAAAAATAAAAAACTAACAATGCTAGTAATAAAGGACTAAATTTGTAACTTTTTAAAAAGAGAAGGACCTAAATAGAACAATGTTGGGAAGATGAACAACAACCAAAATACATAATAATTTAGGCACCAAAAACATATTTAACCTTAAATTTAAAATAAAAACATGAAAAAAATACAAATAAATGCCTCTTTAGTTTTTATTTACTCATTAACTAAATAATTAAAATCAAATTAATTTAGTAATTAAATAATCTTTGTGGATAAAAAAAATGTTCACCTCATCATTTCAATCACTTAATAAAGAGAAAATGTATGGGTGGAAAAAGAGTGACGTGGAGTAAAAGAAAGATTTTGAAGCTTCACATCATATTTTATTGTGATTTTTTAGTTATATACTTTTACCTTTTAGGTTAAACATATTTATTTTCACTTATTTCTCATATATATTATTTTCTAAATCTAGCCATCAATTTTTTTCCTTTTCATCATAAAACTCTTAATGCTCTTATAGGTAAATCAATACAAATACAGTGTTTCAAATCTTAAATTTAATATTAATTTTTATTTTTAATAATTAATTTTTTTTGGGAAATATTTCTTTTATACTTTATCATTTAATAAACAAAGGAGAAACAACTTGTTTAAATAAAAGTTTAAAAAAATGACAAATATGCGTGCGATCATGCTAGTGAGAAAATATAATAGTTCGAGATAATTTTATAACAATAGCAAAAAATACAAAGATTATGTGAAGAGTTAAACTTTTTAAAAATATTTTACTGTAATTTCATTATAGATTATGAAATCATGTTAAATTAAACGTTTTTTTCTTTTGATTATTGATTTAAATTTTTTTATTACTTATTCAAAATTTATTTTGATTAATTAATTTTTAATTTGATTAAATTAAAAGATTTAAGAATAATTATGATAAAACCCATTATAAATTAATTTTTTTTCATTTTTTTTCAATTTTAAAAAGTAATTTATTAAATATTTTCATTAAAAATTATATAAAGAGTATTTTTCAAAATACAATTTTAATTGTTTTATCTGTTTATTTGACGTAGTTCAAAAGAATTGTTGTAAAAAAAAGGGTTAAATATGTCTTTCGTCCCTTAAGTATCACACGATTTTGGGTTTAGTCCCTACTCAAAACTTTGATGGCTTTTAATCCTTATAGTTTTGAAACTATTATTATTAATCCTTAAAATTGGATGGCGTTAAATTGTCTTTGACGTGGTAAACGGCAAACCCACGTTTCATGCCACCTCCCGTGCCACGTTTAGTGCTTCTTGAGGATTCAAGGCAAGCCCAAGCTTGAACAGAAGATTCAAAAAACTGAAGCACCAAGTTCGTTTTTTTATTTGAGTGGAATGAATGTATAATATATGTATGATGTTGTTTATGGATGATTTTGGTTATGTATGATACGTTGTTTGTAAGCTGTAAAAATATGACTTGTTGGATGGCGGTGGAATGTTGTTTATGTATGATGGAGGTGGTTTGTTAATAGTATTTGTTGGATAAATTAAATGTGTGGTGATTGATACTATGGACATGAGAACATAAACATTCTTCCTTTGACGATACTGAAAATGTGTCTCCGAAGTGGGAAAAGTTATGGAATAGAGGACCTCCAAAAGTAATGTAATTTCACTTTTTCGTGGGTTGGAACACACACGAAGAAAAATGTGTGGGTGGGACTAACAACCCGGAAAACCCCTCTTTTTCGTCCACCGTACAGTCGACACTTCAGCGATGCTCCGGTGGCACTCCGGCAGTGAATGCAAAGGTCCGGCACAGGGAGGGAAGCAGGTGGGACGAATCGAGACTTAGAACGCGCCCCTAGTTCGCTGGGTCGGAGGGAAGACGATAGCGCCTTCGTTTCATTGGCCAACATCGGAGCTGCGACGGCCGTGAATCGGAACCGGCTGGAGGGGTTGAAGAGCTCCGACGACCTTCAACGTTGTCTGGCGGCACTCCGGCAAGCAATCCGTCGGACCTCTCTCTCTCGAACTCCCTTTCTCCAACTCTCTCGGCCTCTCTCTCTAGGTTAGACTCTCTCTCTCAACCTTCTCTTCTCTCTCTACAAATGTTCCAAAATGAAATTCAAATTTGAAACGCCAAACTTCAAACCCCTCATATTTCATTTCCAATTTATTTTTCCACGTGGACCACTACCATTTTGACACCTGTCCCGTGTCAAAATGTTGTCAAAAGTGGTTGATGTTATCATTTTATTTATGTGATTAAGTAGTAAAATTTAAAAGTATAAAACTATAATGATAATATTTTATAATATATTTTAAATAAATAATATGAACATGATTAATGTCTTATTATGAATGTATTATCCATTGAGTTGTAAGAAGTTTCATAATTAATTGTAAGAAGTGTTATCAAATTCTTTACAGATTTTGGGGCAGCAGGCAATGTAAAAGCAATTAAGCACTTCCAGTAAAGAATTTATGAAACAAAAGTTATAAACTAAACCCCATTGGCAATAGCCCAAAGATCTTTAAGTATTATTTTAGTGTTTAAACATGATATAAATAGCCGTGCCTCACCAATGGCCAGGCTTCCTCGCTCTCATTCACTGGCTAGTACAGATCGCCAAATTTCACTTCCACGTCTCTTCTTCTCCTAAACAGCACAACGCCATCAACCAATACACTGTGCATCCGCGGCGACGACGATGCCGTCGAGGAAGTTGACCGCAACATCCAGGAGAAGATCCAACACCAGGGTTTAGGAGAAGATCCAACTAAAAATACATGGCAGCTGAAAATACACACGGACACCCCCAAATCCTTTTATCCCCAATTTTTAATAAAATCCAATTTGAAAATGGGGAACCCTAACACCACGTAAGCACGCAAACAATTGCGTCTTGACACCTCACCAAAGACAACTGCCACATCATCAGCCCACTAACTCCGTTTCCTTCTATTTAACGGAAGAGACTCATTAGACTCAAATAATTACAAGTAAGGATCCATTGCGCTCACATTTTTATAAAGGGACTAACTTGAGATTTCCGAACCAAAGTGGGGACAAAATTGGGTATTAAACCTTATTTTTAGAAGTAAAAATTTATTTATATTTATATTTACATATTTAATAATTATTATTGGATCTTGACTAATAAAATAATTACATCAACCATAACAGTTAAATTTGCAATTTTTTTGTGAATTACTCTTAAAAATTGTGTTTCATCTTTAAATTTATATATATATATATATATATATATATATATATATATATCGCTTTGATATTTTAAATATTAAAATCTGTAAAACATTCTTTTAGCAAACGGCATTAACGTGTAAGATCTTAAAAATTCTTTTAATGAAATAGAACTTTTGTAAAATATATTTGATTATTTTATTATTAAAAGTTTTAATATAAATATAAATTAGTTAAATAGAGTTTATTTTTACAAAAGACATTGTTTTTTATAGAAAGAACCTCTTCACCCCTATTTTTTCTCTTAAATATTTAACTTTTTATCCATTTGTTTAAATATCGATTAGAAAATATTGTAGAACTCTTAAGGTTGAAATCTACCTTTTTATCCAATTGAATTATTGAACAAAATAAGTTTTTACTTCTCTTTCTAATATCAATTCGATTTTTGTATAAGTGTTCCGGTTTATTATTTTATTAATAATAATAATAACTTGATAATAATATTAATAATAAAAAAACATTGATAATAATAATAATAACTAAATAATAATAATATTAATAATACTAATAATTTAATTTTGTATTTGTATATGATTGAAAACATTCGACCTTATCATCTCTTAAGACAACTTATTGTATCAACCAAGTGTTAAATGTACTTATTAAATATTAAGTGTCACTTGTCGATGACTAAGTATTACCTACTAATTAATAAGTACATACTGAAGATTGAGAATTGCTCACCAAAGGTTAATATCTATTTGTCGAAGCATGAAAACTAACTATTGAAAGACTTGTGCTCTGTTCCAAAGATTAAGTGTTGCTTGCTGATGAGTGTGTGTCTCTTGTCGAGGGCCATGTTCTTACCCCTTAGAACTTATTGTCGCCTACCGGTACCTAACTGGCATTTTAGAAAGTCAATTATTAACATATACAATTATTTTTTCTTCGTTGCTATAATTTAATTTAATTTTTATTGTTTCTGTGCAAAGATTTAGATATTTTTTTTCATAACTTATTTTACTTATTTTTTAGGATGTTCAAAATTTTATAAATACCCATAATAAAAATATTATTCACAATAATAATTGATTTATAATAATTTTATTTTATTACAATATAATATTTAATTAAAATTATTTTCAAAAAGTCACATTAATTTTATTAACAATTTATTATAAGAATTACATTTCTAAAATTTAAAAATAATCATTAACTAAATACATTGTTTATATTATTTAATAATAAAGACAAAATTATAATTTTATATTTGAATTTATTAAAATTTTTTTTGTCACATCCATTAAATCATTCATAAACTTTTACAAATTTTACTTTCTAATTTTTCATTTTCATTTTCAAATTTCTTAAAAGAATAACAATACTTTATTTTTTATTATCTCCTAGATTTATCTAGTCACTCTTTCTCGAATTATCTTTCTAAAAAGAAAGACTATGAGAAATAAAAAAATTAAGTACACTTTTTATCTTTTTTTATTGATTTTGTTCAATATAAAACTCTTTTTTTGAGTTATTCAGTAGTTTTAATTTTGATAATTTATGTTTAATTTGATTCTTTTTCATGATATTGTCTAAATTGTTAACGATAAATTGTACACAATGGCAATTTTTGCTTGCATGCCCTATTCAACACAATGTGAGTTTGAATATGACAAATAGAAAGTCGCCATATGATATCTATCCATCACACACAAATCGGACCAATATGATGTTGTCACATCATCTTCAACTTTCCAACACATCACAAACCCTAACCACCACTATCAGTCATTGTGTCTCCAACAACTCACGCAACCTTCATCTCTTTTCACTAGAACCACCACAACATCTTGATGCTTTCAGTCACCATATTCGTCACCTGAATCACGCCTCCATCAACATCATGAGCAAGCCCTAAATCACAAATGATAAAATACTGTATGATAAACTTTCTTCGTTGTCCTTTTGTATTTCTTTTACACTTTTATTTTATACGTATTTTAGTTTTTATGGAGCATAAATTATTATAAATATCCATCTCCACCATTGTATTAATGATTTTTGAGATGAATGAAAATTAGATTTCGATAATTAATTCTCTCTTGAAAGTTAGCTAAAAAAACGTAGAGATCCGCTTGTAGAAACCTTCCAAGCAGACTCCTCCGTTCTCTCATTTTTTTCATTTTCTCCATAATGCTTCCATAGCTTTCTCTCTCCTCCAACTAAACCACTCCTCTACTGTCACATCTTCAGCTGCTCTGCGCCTCAGTAGTTGTCACATCTTCATTACCTAGCACGCGTCAGCTTTCCACGTCTTCACTTTTCACAACGCATTCTCAAACTTGTGAAGCTTCATTCACAGCTTCATGTGCTTTGTTTTCTCTCTCGCGCTTGAGAGAGCCTTCACTGCACTTGGATCCTTATCACAACTGTGTTTTCTGGTCTTGTTTTTTCTCTTTCAAGTGCTGCAATGGAGGTTGAACAACTTGCTATTAACCAAATTTCAACTTACATTGTGATGAACGGGCCACAAAAATAAAAACAAAAATCAAACTGTTGATTCAAATACTGCCAATATGTACAATGTGTCGTTAATAATTTATAAAATATTATAAAAAATAAACAAATTGAATATAAATTACTAAAATTAAGACCATATTGATATTCAAATTTAATGATTTTCACGGTGGATAAAGTCGACAAAAATAAAAACAAAAGAATTATTTAAACCTAAAAAAATATAAATGATTTGATAAATATAATATAAAAATATATATTTTAAAACTATAATAATATTATGTATAATAAATTATTTTATTTTATATTAAAATTTAAGTTAATTAATTTTTTTTATTTATTATTTTGATGTTTCTTTTAATTATTTATTTACAAAACTTAGTAGCTTTTAAAAAAATATTATTTTATACTTATATATTTAATTAATTAAGTTGTTGTATTTATTCACTATCCTCGCTTTACTTTGCAATTTAGAAGAGAAAGTTTTATCTACATACTTCATTCTTGATTTGAATGATTATTCTTTTTTATTTTTTTCAATATTTCTTTTTAAACAGTAAACCTTTTATTTTCTATCTACTAAAACAATCATAAGCTAAAAGTAAATCAATTGGTTCGTATGGGTTGACTTAATGCACACAGGACGATGTAGGGGACAATTAACTATTTTGTCTTTATTTTTAGGTTTAATACCCAACTTTGTCTTTATTTTGGTTCGGAAATCTCAAGTTAGTCCCTTTATAGAAATGTGAGTGCAATGGATCCTTACTTGTAATTATTTGAGTCTAATGAGTCCCTTCCGTTAAATAGAAGGAAACGGAGTTAGTGGGCTGATGATGTGGCAGTTGTCTTTGATGAGGTGTCAAGACGCAATTGTTTGCGTGCTTACGTGGTGTTAGGGTTCTCCATTTTTCAAATTGGGTTTTATTAAAAATTTGGGATAAAAGGATTTGGGGGTGATTTGTTGGAGATTGGGGGAGGATGAGACCTACCGCGCAACGCCAACCCAAGGACTCTTTCCTTCCTCCACCGCCACCCACTCCAGTCGACTTCCACCGCCGCTAGTACCCCTCCCGCGACTCCGACGTCAGCAGCCGCCCCTCATCCGTTGGCATCGGCGGACGCCCCACTCTCGATTTCTACAAAGACCGCAAGTTCCAGCAAACGGTAGTTTCCACCATCAACTCCTTCCTCTCCTCGCACAATTTCCCAATCACCTTCAAAACAACCTTCCCCTCTGCCAAAGACATCCTCGAAACCCTAAAATTCCTCCTCTCCCTCCTCGATTTCCCCTCCTCCAAACTAGAAGAGGATCTTCCTTTCCTCCTCAAACGCCTCAATTACCCTTTCAAAATCAACAAATCAATTCTCCGTTCCCCAGCCGCGCCTCACCAATGGCCAGGCTTCCTCGCTCTCATTCACTGGCTAGTACAGATCGCCAAATTTCACTTCCACGTCTCTTCTTCTCCCAAACAGCACAACGCCATCAACCAATACACTGTCAACAGTTACATGCACTACATCCGCGGCGACGACGATGCCGTCGAGGAAGTTGACCGCAACATCCAGGAGAAGATCCAACACCAGGGTTTAGGAGAAGATCCAACTGAAAATACATGGCAGCTGAAAATACACACGGACACCCCCAAATCCTTTTATCCCCAATTTTTAATAAAATCCAATTTGAAAATGGGGAACCCTAACACCACGTAAGCACGCAAACAATTGCGTCTTGACACCTCACCAAAGACAACTGCCACATCATCAGCCCACTAACTCCGTTTCCTTCTATTTAACGGAAGGGACTCATTAGACTCAAATAATTACAAGTAAGGATCCATTGCACTCACATTTTTATAAAGGGACTAACTTGAGATTTTCGAACCAAAATGGGGACAAAATTGGGTATTAAACCTTATTTTTAGAAGTAAAAATTTATTTATATTTATATTTACATATTTAATAATTATTATTGGATCTTGACTAATAAAATAATTACATCAACCATAACAGTTAAATTTGCAATTTTTTTTTGAATTACTCTTAAAAATTGTGTTTCATCTTTAAATTTATATATATATATATATATATATATATATATATATATAGATATATATATATATATATCGCTTTGATATTTTAAATATTAAAATCTGTAAAACATTCTTTTAGCAAACGGCATTAACGTGTAAGATCTTAAAAATTCTTTTAATGAAATAGAACTTTTGTAAAATATATTTGATTATTTTATTATTAAAAGTTTTAATATAAATATAAATTAGTTAAATAGAGTTTATTTTTACAAAAGACATTGTTTTTTTATAGAAAGAACCTCTTCACCTCTATTTTTTCTCTTAAATATTTAACTTTTTATCCATTTGTTTAAATATCGATTAGAAAATATTGTAGAACTCTTAAGGTTGAAATCTACCTTTTTATCCAATTGAATTATTGAACAAAATAAGTTTTTACTTCTCTTTCTAATATCAATTCGATTTTTGTATAAGTGTTCCGGTTTATTATTTTATTAATAATAATAATAACTTGATAATAATATTAATAATAAAAAAACATTGATAATAATAATAATAACTAAATAATAATAATATTAATAATACTAATAATTTAATTTTGTATTTGTATATGATTGAAAACATTCGACCTTATCATCTCTTAAGACAACTTATTGTATCAACCAAGTGTTAAATGTACTTATTAAATATTAAGTGTCACTTGTTGACGACTAAGTATTACCTACTAATTAATAAGTACATACTGAAGATTGAGAATTGCTCACCAAAGGTTAATATCTATTTGTCGAAGCATGAAAACTAACTATTGAAAGACTTGTGATCTGTTCCAAAGATTAAGTGTTGCTTGCTGATGAGTGTGTGTCTCTTGTCGAGGGCCATGTTCTTACCCCTTAGAACTTATTGTCGCCTACCGGTACCTAACTGGCATTTGTTAGGAGTTGCATGCTTCCTACCATTACTGTGTACCACCTGCCAAAGATAATGATGAACCACGTACATTATAACTTAGCCAAAATTGGCTACCATCACCTTAAATAAATGGGTTATTAGATCATAAGGCTCATACCCATGCCCGTTTAGACAAAGGGTCAAGTATTAAATCATAGTGCAGATGACTTTTTATGATAAGTAAAATGGACTTTTTATGACAGATGTTCTGACATCATAGTTACAAGAGTCAAACCTCTCATAATAAGTCCAACTCACTTGACATATTTTCGAATTATTTGTCATAGTAAATACAACTTACTATTAAATATTTTTTTATCATCTATCATGTGAACCAATTATGATAAATATTTAGAAATTTGTCATATTTTTACCAACAAATCAATTCATATATTACATTGTCTAACAATCTTTAAAACATTATGTTGCATATACATAAACGTACAATTTTTTCAAAAGTTACAAATACTTCCAAGATATGTAAAGTATTATAACTTAAAATATTTTTACAAGTTATCAAAATATTTTCATAGCAAATAAAACTAAAATAAAATGAGTTATTCAGAAGCAAGGAAACCATATTGATGGAATTTGCATTTTCACATTTAGGTATTAGGTTTCTGAACAATTTATAGTCTCTTTTGTTTTGGATTAGGATAGACTTGATTTTGAAGAGACTGATTTTAAAAGAATTGATTTGTGTTTGGAAATATGTTCATAGAAAAATCTGTTATCAAATTCTTTACAGTTTGGGGCAGCAGGCAATGTAAAAGCAATTAAGCACTTCCAGTAAAGAATTTATGAAACAGAAGTTATAAACTAAACCCCAATGGCAATAGCCCAAAGATCTTTAAGTATTATTTTAGTATTTAAACATGATATAAATAGCCGTTAAAACATCTCATCACATTCTTTTGGCTAGTGTAGTAAAACTCATTTTGATGGCTCTACTATCAATTATGCAAGGTTGGAAATTGGAAGGAAAAATTTTACAGGGATCACAAAATGATAAAGCATACATAAAATAAAGGAATATTAGCTAGAAATATTTATTTGGAGTTAGAAGAAAAATACAGCTTTTATATTATCTCAGTTAAGCCTTCATCTTAACAAGGTATATAAATCAATCCTTTCTAGAATGGCCTCTAAAATTTGCTTTTATATTTAAACGTCTTTCTCAATAACATGTAGAGTATTTCAATCTTATAATTGAAGATCTACTAAAGTACTTCACTAATATGTAAATTACTAACCATGGAGCACCCATTAGGCAGTTCCTGGATCAAGCATCCAGAGGGATGTTTCCAAGACTGAAAAATAGAGGGTTTTTGCTGGAAGGAATCAAATGATACATCTGCTATCACCAGGCCTTCTTCAATTTGTTGACAGAAACGAAGGAATTGAAATTCACGAGGCCCTTTGAAATGTTTGGTCCTTGGGAACATTTTTTGATAGTTTTCAAGCAGTAGACAGAGCTTGCCATCTTGAGATGAAGACTTAATCCAAAAGGGCTCATTAATCCGAAGAGGCCTAACTAGCTCATCCATTGCCGTAGCAGCAACCTTAGCCATAAGGTTTTTTCCTATGCCTTCATTTGCAAATAAGTTATGGCCACCATCCATCATATGCAAAGCAAGATTTGGATCATGACTTCAACTTCCACCAATCACTTGGTTCAGTGGATTTCCAAGTGCTGCAGCAGTTGAACTTGATCCTATGATGGGAAAAAAACCCTGTTGGAACTGATCAGGTGGTAGCATCTGGCTCTCCAAGTACCTCGAAAGAAGACGAGACACCTTCTCATGCTGAAAACCAATTCACATAAATAAATATATAAATAAATGAAAAAAAAAAATATATATATATATATATATATATGTGTGTGTCAATTAGAATTTAAAATATTAGTAATCAAAATATCACATCAAATATAAAATGAATCAATAGACGACTTCACTAACCTCTTCCTTTAGGTGGATATTTTCAAGTTTCATATTATGGATAGTTTGTTCACGATCTCCTTCAAGACACGGTGGTCCCCCACAAGATGGGCAAAGCATACTCTTCAAAGTCTCTTGCATTGTAACATTTTCATATTATTTCCATGAATTTATCTCCACAAACACACGTCACACACAAATACATTATCATAAAAATTCAACACCGAAAAATAAAACTAAAAAGGTGCGGTTTACCTTCTTCAACAATTGGTCGTCGCTCAGATGAAGACTAAAATCATCAATTGAAGTCGAAGTTGAACACGACAACACGGCAAGATCTATCTGCCACTACAGCCCTCTAAGATTCCAAAATCCTTTATTGATAGCAATTTCCTTAATTAGATTGATTGGGCCAAAGCTACAAGAGAAACTACAGTGATGATGAAATGGTTCAAAGGGTGCAAAATTTAGTGGGATGCGGGGGAAGAAGGCTCACGGTCTTTGTGTTTGGAGGGTGATGGGTGGTGTTTGATGATGTTTTTAAAGAGATTAGACCAATTTTAGAGGAATGTGGCTAAAACAAACCATATAAGATAGCCTTTGGTGTTATGAAACAAAAATGACATCATAACTTTACTCAAAATCCAAGATAAATACAAGATGGGTAGACACCTCTATTTATAGGTCAAGAATGTCTTCAATTTGTAGTAACAAAACCTAAAAACTAAAACTTAGCTAGCTTGGAGAATAATGTGAAAAATATTCTTCATAAGGAGGAGAAAATGTGGAAAAAATCTTCTCCATTAGGAGGAGGACATATGACCACTACTTATGGAAAATCCTCTCCAAATGACACATAATCACTCTTACAAAGGTTGGACGACTCACTCCCTTGCTCACCAAGCTCACCAAGCTAGGTTGAAAACTTTGACCCTTTTGCCAACCTAGCTCTTGGACATCCCACTTTGGTTAACATTGGACCTTAGCCTTTGTTGACTCAAGTTGTCTAAAAACCCTAAACTACTTGGCCTAAAATACATGGTTCAAAATAAAACCTACATTACTTGACCCATAATACAAAAACCAAATAAATTCTAGTCTACTCTGCCAAAATATAAGGCCCAAAGTTATTCATACTCTAAAAGCTCTATGGTGGTTCAAAATGGCCCAAGAGAGAGAGTCTAGATCCATCTTTCATAGATGTCTGCAACTCTTCTTGAAAGTGTTTGACCATGGCTAGGAGGTATACCATCACTGATTCTCCACTGTCAATGGCTTCAAAACAACATCTGAGGTGGCTGTAATCGTTGCCAACGAATCAGACAATGCCGATAGCATGATTGTCCAAAAAGTCCTAACAACCCCAGATAGCAAAGTGCAATGAAAACCCCTAAATACTCGAACTTTCTAGATAACAAAAACCAACCTCACCTCAGACTTAGGAAATCAAAAGAAAGACACAAAGTCAAAAAGAGAGAAAACTCAATTCATTCATAAAGAGAAGCTCATCAAATTGAGTTGGTAGAGTGAAGAAGAAGGAAAATTTAAGCACAAAAACAGTCGGGTTAGAAGGATTATGTTCAGAAAAACAAAATAACTCACAGAGTTGCATTTGTTGTGTGAATGTATTATGGATTGGTCAATTGGGAGAGAGATAGAGAGAATAATAAGTTTGTTTATGTAGAGAAAAAAGGTTGGGTTGGAGAAGGGTGTGGGAGAGGATGACGTGGAGAGGCAACAACGTTGCGACATGTGGAGGCAATTATGTTGATGGTGGAGGCAACTACTTGCGAGAGTATTCCTGAACAGAAATGAGGATGATGAATGAAACAAGAGTGAAATTAGGAATTTAGGCAAAAGTGGTGAACTAATAGCCATGGTGAAGACTTACTATGACGATTCTTCCTAAATAAGTCATAATAAGTTTTGAGTATAATTTCAATTTTTGTACTAAGCCTAATTTACTATGAAAGGTGAATTTCGTCTGTTATAATAAATTTTACTTTTTCACCTATTATGATAGGTCTCCTTTCATCATTAATAAAATGTGTTTACGCAAATGTCACGACTTAACTTATTATGACAAGTCTTCTTTTACCTGTAGTCTTCATAGAATCCATTTTCTTTACTATTGAATTATGTTATATATAATAATAATCGATTTTGGATTTACTTCTAACATTAATTACAATTTTGACTATTATCTGATTCTGACAACTTAAGGATTGGTGAATCTTTTGCAAGCACAACACACATTTACTTGTAGAAGACGAGTCGAGAAAAAGAAAAAATAATTGTTGAAGAAAAGATTGAAGTTGAAGTATCTTTATTACATATTTGATTTTGTAAATACAAATTTTAATACAATGACCAATATCAAAATAATAATCTTTCATTTTTATCAATTAAAATATTTTCTTAACCTATAAAACCCACCTTATCATTCATTATCTTTCGTAAATTTTTACCTCAATTTTTTTGTATTATTTTTTCCTTAATTCAAACAATCTTACTCTTATCTTTATTTTTTTCATTAATACATCCTCCCAAATTCATCGTTATCAAACATTCCCTAATTTCTTAAGTAAAGTAACGATGAAGTTACCAAAATATTAACTTTTCACTTTTCCATCTCCATGAGACCTACAAGAATTAATTATTTAATATAATATAATAAAAACATATAAATAATAACAATAAAATTTAAACTAATAATAATAATAATAACTTTATAAAATAATAATAGATCTATTTATGATAATACATTATTTATAGCAAAAATTATAAAATAATAATAATATTAGTAAAAATTATAAAATCTATATAAAAATAATAATAAATTTATAAAATGTAACATCCCAATAAATAGTAATTACCATTAATTAGAACTAATCACATTTACTGAATTAAACAGTGCAGTCTTAGATAAAAATCAGCTATTGAAAGCCGAACGCTAAACGGATACAAGGTTCAGTAAAAATTTTCCAAAATATACAAGATTCAGGACGAACGGTTTTACAAAATAAATAACCGAACGTCCCCAAAAAGCTATACAGATAAACCAAAGACTAAAACTTAACGAGCGCGCTAAGGCTCGGCTTTAATCTCTACTTCAACAAGGTTGGCGTCCTCCAAATTTTCTTCTTCTAGCATCTCTTCAAGTGGCGCTTCTCCATCTGCTCACATCCACACGGATGATCATTGCATTGACAAGACGGACGTACATAACCAATAGACAATACAAGGAAATTGCAAGGGTAAGCTTAGGTAATTTAATTCATACAATCAACATATTTTAACATATGCAATCAATCATACAATTCGTACAGCAATAGATATATATCCAAGCATATAATAACTCATTCAAACTCTCATAATTAACGACCGTCCGGACTGTATGAATCCATGTAACCGCAGGCGTTCGTGCACCCGGGTGGTGTAGTAACTAGAACCATCCATCAGCTGCCACCCGAGGTTAACTCTATCAGTTCAAAGTACTCAATAGGACTAGAGCCTCCTGCCATTCCCACGCATGACCTACTCCCCTCTACATGAGGACGAGCACTCACGGAATATTAGGATGAACAGCCATCAGCGATTTTACCATGGTCATACTATACAACTTATCACATTCCGATCATATAGACGTTCCTCCTTGGAACGTTCGTTCAAATTTCACTTTCAATATTTCACTTAAAATAACGTTCACACATCTTAACCATTTCTATTATTCACATTTTCATTCTTTGTTCCACTTCCATAAAATAACGAGCGCTCATCCTTTTCAAAATAAGGACGAACGTATCACAGTACATTGACTACACGTTTCTGAACAAAAGAAACGAACCCTTGTCCTATAACGGACGTTAAGAGTATTTAATAAATGAATTGATTCTAAAAGATCTGAATAATACTTAGAAAAATTTTAAGTATAAAGACTCCAGGTTGAATTTCAAGGATAAATACATTACACAATTATTTAGATAAACAACAGAGTATAATTTGATTCAAAAGACAACACTGCCAGTCAATGACCGAACGTCAATTAATAATTTGAACGAACGCTATTTACGTTCGCTCAGGAATCAATGATAAGGACGAGCGTTCAGTTTTAAAACCGAACAATGCTTAGGACGAACGCTAGGTAAATGACCGAGCACTAAAATAAAGCGAACGTTCATTTAGAACGAACGTTCGGTATCAGACCGAACGCTCATTAGGACGAACGCTCGATCTAAGACCGAGATCTCATTTGGACGAACGCTCAGTATACGACTAAGCGCTTCCTATGACGAACGCTGGAATATAAAACCGAGCGTTACTAAAATGCTTCAATTTATTTTTCAATCGTTGGACACGCTAGGCTGAGCCGAACGCTCAAACCTAACCCTTCACACTAAGGACGCTCGTTCTCAATCAGAATCCTTTCCAAATGAAAGAATTCTTATTCTAAGTCATTTTCATGGGAAACCGAACGGTATAAGACCGTTCGATGACGAGCGTATATTATCAAGTAAGAACTCTTATATTTTCCAGATTTTCCATCCACAATAACTTCAAAATTTTCATACGATCCATAACTTAGAATTTATCTCCAACATACATATCATACATTACAGAATTCATATTATCATCCCAAACCATACAGAAATTATCCATTTTTCCAAATCATACGTTTCATTCTCAACATACAATTCAAAACAAAATCACTCATATACAACCAGTGCAACAGGCTCGTTCATGCATACTCAAACTTCATACATTTCATACATCCAATAACTTCAGGCTTTCACACACATCATACGAGTATAAATTAAATTACTAAAGCTTCCCTTACCTGGTTCAGTAGTGCACTTCCAAATGCTAGGGTTTTACTCGTTCTCTCACAGCTTTCTACCCAAAGAATCACTCCACAATCTTCACTTAATCTAAGATACCAAAATCATATACAGTTAAGACCTATAACCCATGCATGCAACCAGAAATTGGTTCGCAGAAACGAAATGGGAGAATCGTTCAGGGACGAGAACTTACCGGTCACAAAATCCTAACGTGTTCGGTTCAAATGAAAGCTCACGACACCGTGAACGATCCTACGGTTTCTGAAATGGAAGCAGAGATGTTGATGGTGAGTTATCTTAGAGAGAAGATGAAGACGGTTTAGAGAGAGGGCAGAGAATTTGAAAGCAGAAATTCTGGGAAGAAGATGAAGCATGCAGAAGGGAGAGGAAGAGTTTTCCAGAAAATATTTTTCTCTTCCCACGCAGGACGAGCGTCCATTCTCCGCATGCCACTTGTCCTCCACTAACGTTTTCCAAACGTTCCAGCCGCGACACATGGCAGGCGCATGCAGAGTGGGAGGTGAGTGCTATTTGACGTGGCACGGTGCATTAAAAGAGTGATCAGAGTGTGGATTTGAGTGTGTTAATTAATCAGGTTCTCACATAAAATGATAATAATAATATTAGAAATATTAATACTAGAATAAAAGTAATAAAAAATTATAAAATAAAAAATTAAATATTTTATAATAATAATAAATTAATTTTGTAAAATAATGATAAAATTATAATTTAAATTTAATTAAAAATAATTTATAATGATGAGAGAAATTTTGTCACTTTATAATTTTTTTTAAATTATCAATTAAATCATACACAAAGTTTCGTAAACTTTCTTTTGTTTTCACTTTCAACTATATTTTTCTTAGTTCAAACAATCTCACCACTCTTTCCCTCCCCGTGTGTCGTTTTTCACTCCAAATCCATACCATAATACAAACACACCTAAAAATTAAAAAGATAACCCACGTATAAAACACACAAACCACACACTGAAGGTTATATTATAATATATCGTGGAACTCTGTTTTTTATATGTAAACACTTTAATCAACATGATTTGTTGGAAATAATAATATTTTACTTGACCTACATTCGGATGAAATAAGTATATAGTTTAGTTTAGGATGAAACTCAATACTTGAAATAATTCAAGGATGAAACATATATAGATCCAAATTTTAATATCTAATTTTCATGCCAATCTAATTCACTTTCTACTAGGGTAACATGAACAAGTTTCTCTTACCACTCTTAGGATATTTATCTTATTTTATCATCACTCTTAGGATATTTATCTTAGGCTTAATACCTGTTTTTGTCCCTCTTTTTAAGGGAAATGTTCAGTTTCGTCCTACCTTTTTCAAAAAGTTCGATGTGGTCCCATGTTGTGAAAAAAATGTCCAAGTTAATCCTTTTTGGTCACGACGTTAAATATTTAACGATCCTGCTGCCAGCTAGGACTGATGTGTGCAACGTGGCTTTTTACCTGCGTAACGTGGCAGTTGACGTGGCAGTGGCAGTGATTAAAAAATTCAGAGTTAGGGTTTGAAGAGCAGGTGATGGGAACAGAGAGTGTAATTTTGCCGTCGACGCTCTTTCTCTGCATTGCGACTAGGTTCTCCGGAAACAAGTTTCAAATCCCT
Organism: Vigna umbellata; assembly: GCF_029865625.1. NCBI lineage: Eukaryota > Viridiplantae > Streptophyta > Magnoliopsida > Fabales > Fabaceae > Vigna > Vigna umbellata. Next base: position 40,570,689 of record NC_142168.1, read on the forward strand.
GTTTTGCGATTCAATCAATGCATTAATAAATTGTACTAGCAATTGAGTGAAACCAAGAAAGAATGATCGTCTCCTGTTGTGCTCATGAATTTTTGTAATGATTCCACATATTGCTTCTTCCCATGTCTCAATCTCTTTGTTCTTTTCCACATTAGCCAATAAAGCAGACAACTCCCTCTGAATTGGGAAAGGAACATCAACCATCACATCATATGCTGTGGAGGGAATAAATGTGAAGATATTTTCTGCGAAACCATTGTAAACTTCATCTTTTCTTCTCCAGATACTTTCTGAAGAGGCTGATCACAGTGAAAGAAAGAAGGGTCATTAGGGTTTTGCAACTTCCTGGCCTTTACATCTAAAGAAATGGTTACTCTTTTGAAGAAAGCTGAAAACTTCGGATACGGAGGAGTGGACATCTGAACGCTGATCAGGGTCTACACCATCTTCCAATATCCTTCCAACTATCTTCAGCGTCCAGGTTGGAGGCTCTGCACTCGACTTCTTTGGATTCCATTCATCCAGTATGGTTATCCCCAAATCACGATTTCGAATATTTAAACCCTAACTCAGAGTCTTTTTGTGAAATTTAGTGAAAAACACTGTGTCATTGCCACATTACGAAGGTAAAAAGCCACGTTGCACACATCAGTCCACGCTGGCAACAGGATCGTTAAATTTTTAACGCCGTGACCAAAAAGGATTAACTTGGACACTTTTTTCACAAAGTGGGACCACATTGAACTTTTTGAAAAAGGTAGGACGAAATTGAACATTTCCCTTATAAAGAGGGACAAAAACAGGTATTAAGCCTTTATCTTATTTTATCATCATTATAGTGTGTCAAGGGTTACCCTATTTATCATGATTATATTGTGTCTAGGATTATCCTATTTATCATGATTATATTGTGTCTAGGGTTACCCTATTTATCATGTACTTGTGTATCAATTTATTCTTATAAATAGAAGATTGTGAGAGGGATCAATCAAGCCCTCTAGAATTATTTTACAATTTCAATCTTAAGTTGGTATCAGAGCCGGTCGATCCCGCTCTGGTTTCTGTCTCGTAATATATATCTGTCCGGCGCCACAGTTCTTTGTCGCCCGCCACTGTCCGCCGCTGCCCGCCGCCGGCCACCGTCAACCGTCGGCCACCGTCGTCCGTCGCCGGCCATTGTCGCCGCCGGCCACCGTCGCCGTTGCCGGCCACCGTCGTCCATCACTGTCACAGTTTCCTTCGTCTAAACCCTTAGGGTTTTCTTGTTCCTCGCTAGTATTATTCGTCTTCTTCAGAAATGGTGTCTGGCAATACTCTTTCCTTCTCTGGAAGTCCATCAATTACCTCCGAGAAGCTAAATGGAAAAAATTATCTATCATGGTCTGCTGCCATTGAAATGCGGTTCCTTGGCCAAGGGCATTATGACCACCTTGAGCGAGATGGAAGCCATGTGCCTACTGAAAAAGTTGATCAATGGAAACAAGCAGATTTCCAGTTGTGTGCCCTGTTATGGCAATCAGTGGAACCCAAACTTCTTGTATCTTTGAGGGCTTTCAAAAATTGTCACTCCTTTTGGAAGAAAGCCCAAAGCATTTATGCCAACGATATTCAACGTCTCTATGACACTACGAACAAGCTTGCATCTCTTAAAATGGCAGACCATGATATGGTGTCCTTCATGGCTGAAGCCCAATCTGCTGTCGAAGAACTTAGGATGTTTTTGGAAGTAGATCCATTAGAGGATATCAAAAAGAAACTAGACAAATTTTACATGGTGTTGATCCTTCGTGCCCTACATCCCGATTTTGATCATATCAGAGATCAACTTCTAACTAGTCATGAGGTCCCCTCTATGGAAACATTGACCACTCGCCTTCTGCGTGTCCCGGTATCTCAAACTCAAGAAGCGCATGAACTAGTGGAACCATCTGTCATGGTTGCCACACGAGGAAGAGGAGGACGTGGCACTAGAGGAGGAGGACGAGGAGGTCGGGGACATACTCAATGCACATATTGTAAAAGGATGGGTCATACTCAAGAGAATTTCTACTCCTTACATGGTTTCCCTTCCGAAAACGCCAATATTTCGAAGACTGAAACCTCCACTTCTATGTTTTCTAAGGATGAATATCAAGAGTATTTAAGGTTAAAGTCTAACAGCTTGGCACAACCATCTCAATCTCCCAATACATCAACAGCCTGCGTTTCTCAATCTATGGAATGTCAAAATTCATGGGTAATTGACTCAGGTGCTTCTGATCACATTTCTGGTAATACCTCTTTGTTCTCATCTATTTCCTTTCGAGAAAAACCTCATTTCATAACCCTTGCAAATGGATCTAAAACTTCTTCCAAAGGAGTCGGTCATGTTTCTTTGTCTCCCTCCCTCAATCTCAACTCAGTCCTTTTTGTCCCTAATTGTCCTTTTAATTTAATTTCCTTAAGCCAGTTGACTAAAATGTTAAATTGTTCAATAACCTTTGATCATAAATCTTTTGTTATACAGGAGCGTGGTTCGAGGAGACAGATTGGAGAAGGATATGAAGCTGGCGGATTATACCATTTTGGATCTCGTCCAAGGGTGTCTTGTGTTGCTGCTCCTAATCCTAAAGTGCTACATGATCGACTTGGCCATCCTCATTTGTAGAAATTAAAAAAGATGTGTCCTGAACTTAGTGGTCTCCAAACCTTAGAATGTGAGTCATGTCAATTAGGAAAACATGTTAGATCTTCCTTTCCTAAAAGGTCTCAATCAATATGTAATTCTAGTTTTTCCATTATCCATTCTGATATATGGGGACCTAGTCGTATCTCCTCCTTTGGTTTTAGATATTTTGTTACCTTTATTGATGAATATTCAAGATGTACTTGGGTTTATCTTATGAAAAATCGTTCTGAATTATTAGCTATCTTTACATCGTTTTTGAATGAAATCAAGAATCAATTTGGTCAAGTAATCAAAATATTAAGAAGTGATAATGCAAAAAAGTATTTCTTATCCTCCTTTTAGTATCTTACATCAGTCTACTTGTCCTCATACACCACAGCAAAATGGTATAGTGATAATGCTAAATTTTACCATATTTTAAGCATCATTTTAGTGGCAAAATCAACTCCTTTCTAGCTTGTAACTTGCTAAATCCTCTCTTTTATCTTAGTTTCTTGAATAAATGTGTTTTAGGCTACATTGATGAGATTTCATCTATAATCCCTTTATTTTGTAGTAATACAATGATTGGAAGAACCTCCACGAAAAGTATAAAGCTAAACTAACCACAGAAGCAAGCAGATCTGCACAAAATAGAAGAAAACACAATGATGCTGCAGAGACTCACGCCGGGCGCCTACTGACCTGGGCGGCGCCGGGCGTGAGGTAGCTGACCCATGGCGCGCTGGCCGCTGGTCTGTCGGGCCGTCGGGCGCGACTTAGTGCTGATGTGGCAGAAACGCTTTATTTAACCCTGGAACGCGAAGGGCTTGCTGTCTTTGGTTCTTTGGAGGGCCGATTGTTCTACTGGAGCTCATGGAGGGCGTGAGGAGCTGCTGGGTTCCTCTACTTCTCTACCTTTGGGTCTCCTTTTTCTTCCATCTTCCACTTTGTAAGCTTTAGGGTTCTCCATGGAAGTGGAGAACCAGATTCGTTTTGTTAAGGATTGTTGTAGCCTATGGATTCTTGTGTAATGGATGATTGATTTGATTATATATGCCTTTTCTATCAATTGCTAGTATTCTTATTTCCAATCTTAAAGCTTGCATGTAATAGGAATGTTCATGACTTGAATTTGGGGTTTCATGGATTATGGGGACGTAAGATGGAACCTAGAACTGAAACAAGAGTCCTTGTGGTCATTGATTCTAGGGATGGAAGATGATTCACATGTTGTCTTAAGATCCTAGCTCTTTAATGCGGGTTTTGCTTGTTAGATTGCCAAGGAATTGGGGTTTGATAAGGAAAACCTAGGCTCTTTCACCTAAGGAATTAGGGCTAGAGTGTTTTAGTGGATTGACTTTAGTAAATTGATAGAGAGGAGATGAAAGTGGTTATACACAAGAGTGCATTGGTGAAAACTAGCCTTAGCAATGTCATTTCATACCATTTCTAGTCTTTTCCATTTCCAAGTGCCTTCAATACCAAAGTCCAACCTTGTAATTATGTATCAATTTATCTTTCTGCACTTGTTTTGTAAATTGATGTTATGTTCTTGAGTCAATATGAGTTATTAATCGCACAATTCTCTAGTATTACGAGTCTCTTGGGAAAACGATACCCGGTCTTACCGGTTTATTACTTGAACGATTCGGTACACTTGCCGAACCATCAACATATAGCAGAACGAAAAAATAGACACTTGGTTGAAACTGCTCGTACCCTTTTGCTTGGTGCCCATATTCCTGTCCATCACTGGGGGATGCCATCTTAACTGCATGTTATCTTATTAATAGGATGCTCTCCTCCTCTCTTGATAATAAAGTCTCTTTCTCCCTTTTGTTTCCTAATGATCCTCTCTTTCATACATCTCCCCGAGTGTTTGACTGTGTATGTTTTGTTCATGACATGTCTCCAGGTCTAGACAAACTCTCCGCTCGCGCTCTCAAATGTGTCTTCTTAGGCTATTCTCGACTTCAAAAAGGATATCGGTGTTACTCTCCTGAAACTAAGAAGTATTACATGTCTGCCAATGTCACATTCTTTGAACAAACTCCTTACTTCTCTCCATCTGTTCAGGATGTTTCTATCCTCCAGCAGGTCCTTCCTATTCCAATTGTTGAGTCAAATAGCTCCACTATCTCTGTCATTCCAAGTCTTGATCACAATCCTTCTACACATGTTTCTCCACATACTGAGATCATCCCACACAGGGCCCCAATGGATAGTCCACCTCCCCAAGACAATGGTGAATCTCCTACTTCAGATTCTTCTCCCTCGTCACCTCCTCCCACGCCTCCTGGTGCAAATGATTCAACATGGCCTATTGCCCTCAGAAAAGGTACTCGTTCCACTCGGAACCCTCATCCCATTTATAATTTTCTAAGCTATCATCGATTGTCGCCCTCCTATTTTTCTCTTTTATCCTCAGTGTCCTCTGTTGTTATACCCAAGAATGTGAAAGAAGCACTTGATCATCCTGGATGGCGATAAGCTATGATTGCAGAAATGCAGGCTCTTGACCACAGTAATACTTGGGAGCTGGTGCCCCTTCCCTCAGGAAAAAAGGCGGTTGGTTGTCGATGGGTGTATGCAGTTAAAGTTGGCCCTGATGGTGAAATTGATCGGCTCAAAGCTCGGCTTGTTGCAAAAGGTTACACTCAGGTTTATGGTCTTGATTATTGTGACACTTTCTCTCCTGTAGCCAAGATGACTATTATTCGTCTCTTCTTTGCCATGGCAGCCATTCGTCACTGGCCACTTCATCAATTGGATATCAAGAATGTCTTCCTACATGGTGATCTTGAGGAAGAAGTTTATATGGAGCAACCTCCTGGGTTTGTTGCTCAAGGGGAGTCTGGTATGGTATGCAAATTGCATCGATCTCTATATGGCCTCAAGCAATCCCCACGTGCTTGGTTTGGAAAGTTTAGCTCCATTGTTCAAAAATTTGGGCTAAAATGCAGTGAAGCAGACCATTCAGTTTTTTATTGTCATTCTTCTCTCAGGAAATGTGTTTACTTAATAGTATATGTTGATGATATTGTCATTACAGGAAATGATGATGTTGGAATATCTCAACTAAAAGAGTACTTGTGTAGACATTTTCAAACCAAGGATCTTGAAAGTCTCAAATACTTCTTAGGCATTGAAGTAGCGCAATCAAAAGATGGAGTTGTAATCTCCCAAAGGAAGTATGCTCTTGATATATTACAAGAAACAGGCATGATTGATTGTAGACCGGTAGACAGTCCCATCAAACCAGAAATTAAGGATAGAAGAAGTTGAATTATTCTCCGATCCAAAGAGGTATAGGAGGCTGGTTGGCAAACTGATTTATCTCACTATTACAAGGCCAGATCTATCCTTTGCAGTTGGAGTGGTTAGTCAGTTCATGCAGGCTCCATGTGTTGACCATTTGAATGCTCTCATTCGCATTCTAATGTATGTAAAGAAGGCTCACGGGCAAGGATTGTTATATGAAGATAAAGGAAGCATTCATGTCTCTGGGTATTGTGATGCAGATTGGGCAAGTTCACCTATTGATAGATAGTCTACAACAGGATATTGTGTTTTTCTGGGAGGAAACATTATTTCATGGAAAAGTAAGAAACAGAATGTAGTAGCTCGATCAACCGCGGAAGCCGAGTATAGGGCAATGGCATCACTAACATGTGAACTTATATGGGTGAAACAATTCCTTCAAGAGGTTAAATTTTGTGACATCCATACTATGAAGATGTATTGCGACAATCAAGATGCTCTCCACATTGCATCAAATCCAGTGTTTCACGAGAAGACTAAACATATAGAAATTGATTGTCATTTTGTTCGTGAAAAGTTGTTGACCAAAGAAATATGTACTGAGTTTATTGGGTCAAACGATCAACTCGCAGATGTATTGACCAAGTCATTAAGGGGTCCTCGGATTGAGTTTATTTGTTCCAAGCTTGGTACATACAATTTGTATGCTCCAGCTTGATGGGGAGTGTTAGGATATTTATCCTATTTTATCATCATTATAGTGTGTCAAGGGTTACCCTATTTATCATGTACTTGTGTATCAATTTATTCTTATAAATAGAAGATTGTGAGAGGGATCAATCAAGCCCTCTAGAATTATTTTACAGTTTCAATCTTAAGTACCACCTTTACCTAACATGTGAGCTTCTTATAAACTTCACCATTCACTGAATATGTCCTGGTCCAATACCAACATGATGAAACTAGTCATTCCTCTAAAGTCTATTAATCTAGAGCCTATAATTTTGGAGCAAATGGAGGTCAATAGGTTAGAAACCTAAATTCTCGCTACATTAGGGAATTTGGAAGCTTTGACCTTATCAAAGGAAAAGTTGCAACCTTTATCAAGGGACAACAACATAGAGGAGAAGACAAGATAACCTCTTCCCAAGCTATCATGTATTTTGATGGACAAGTTGAAGCAAAAACTCAGAAAGAAGTATCAATATTGGATGTCGCAATCAAAATCATAATGGGACGACAAATCAAAAGTGAAATTATGCGTGGGAAAGATATTACCATCTTATAGTGTTCGTTTGAAGGTAATATCTTTAATTAAATATGCAAAAGAGTGTGGTTTTTCAAAATGTTTACTTTTCTAGGAAACTAATAAGAAAAAAATGTACAAATTTTCTTCTTACACCTCCAAGAATGAGTGAGGACGACCTTTTTATAAAATTTAGAAAAGAAAACGTGAAGTCGCCATGAGTCTTAGTAATTTCTTTGTAATTTTTTTGAATCAAAGTCATTATGAGTGATAACGACTTTAAATTTATATTTCAATTGAACTAAAGTCATCCTCACTCATGAAGACTTCAATTATGCACATTTTTTCGAAGGAAAGTCATGGTCAGTGATAAGATGTGCAGATAGCCCAGTCAGATGAGATGTCGAGCATAAGTAAGGGGAGAACTTGACAAGAAGATTGACTAGCATGAAGAATTCAACAAGAAGATTGAGTATCAGGGATAACTCGATACGACAGTTAAGTAACGTTGTGAGGTCGGCAAGACATTCCCACACTCTACCAAGCTTTCTAATCTATCTATGCATCTCATTGATTGCGTATTTGCATGTCTTATCATTGACCATGACTTTAGTTTAAAAAATTATGCACAACTTAAGTTGTCATGAGTGAAAATAACTTTAATTTAATTAAAATATAAATTTAAAGTCATTACCATTCCTAATGTCTTTGATTTAAAAAATTTACAAAGAAGTCCATAAGACTTATGACGACTTCACTTTTATTGAATTTTATAAAAAAGTCAATCTGTGACAACTATTTCAATTTAGAAATGGTTAGGACTCCATGTATAACTTATTCTTGAACTGAAAATTTTAAGTCAATTATCCAATTTCTAAAAATAACATATACAATTACTCCATTATTTTTAAACAATTTAGTTATACTTTCGTGAGTTAAAGCGTAGTATTTTCTACACCATTAAACATTGAATTCCTTAACATGTTTATGAAAAACTCAACTTCACAATTAATATATAATAAAAGATACGAGTAATATTACAAGAACTATTGATAATTTTAATTATTAAATAAATATCTATTTTTGAGATATTTTTATTAATAAATAATTATTTTTAAATTAATAAATCTGATTAAGATATGTTAGGTCGATACTCAATAAAATAAATAAATAGATTGGATGGGATCCAATTAAATTTAAATAAATAAAAAATGATAAGACTTTTCCAATAATAACTTATTTTGGGTTGCCAGCAAAATTTCAACATGCAATATGATTCATGTGTGTGTTCATAACATGCGTCTATCTGGTTCAAATTGTCCAACTGTGTGCACATAAATCTGCATTTATGTGAGGTAATGTTTTCTTCTCCTTTTTTTTCATCTGAATTTGGTATGTTCCCATTGAGAAACTTCTATCTTGTTTCTTGACAAGGTCACATTCACTCATCTTTCTTCCCAAGTTTCACTTCCTTTGAATCAATCATTCAATACTCTTTACTCACACCCTTCCACCATTCATCTCAAATTTAGAATCATTGATCCTCTCTAACATCATCATCAACACACCAAGATAAACATTGCACCTCAACTTGCACCAAAAGACAGTTCACAAAATCAATAAACTATGGTCAACTATCCCCAAAAATCCAAAATCCAAACCCCACTTTCCTACTCATAAGACTTTAATAATTAACCAGGTCGTTGATAGAGTAGCCGCCAATAATGAAAACACACCAACTCTAAGGAACAAGTGCATTCACCTCATGCTCTCCAAAACCCATATATAAATCACACCATTCAAGCATTCATCATCACCACAACACAACCAAACACCAGTTCCACCATCTTCAGAAGCATCAATGGTCAAGCAAAACAAAACTCATTTCATCTTCCCAGAGACACAATCCACTGTTCTTCCTGATCCCTCTCAATTCTTCTCCTCAACCCTTCTCTCAAAACCACTCCCCACAAACTCTTTCTTCCAAAACTTTGTGCTGAAAAATGGTGACCAACCTGAATACATTCATCCTTACCTCATCAAATCCTCTGGCTCTTCCCTCTCTCTCTCATACCCTTCTCGCCAAGTCAGTTCTGCTGTCATATACCAAGTCTTCAATGCTGATCTAACCATCTCATCTAAGCACGGTTCAAGTGGCAAACACCTTATCTCCTCTTACAGTGATCTCAGTGTCACTTTGGATATCCCTTCTTCCAATCTTAGCTTCCTCCTTGTTAGGGGAAGCCCCTTTTTGACTGTTTCTGTCACCCAACCAACCCCTCTTTCCATCACCACCGTCCACGCCATTCTTTCATTCTCTTCAAACAATACTCGCACCAAGTACACCTTTCAGTTCAACAATGGTCAAACATGGATCCTTTATGCTTCCTCCCCCATCAGTTTGAGCCACACTCTTTCTGAAATCACTTCTGATGCATTTTCTGGCATAGTCCGGATAGCCTTGCTGCCTGATTCTGATTCAAAACACGAGGCGGTTCTTGACAAGTTCAGTTCTTGTTACCCCGTGTCAGGTGAAGCTATATTCAGAGAACCCTTTTGCGTGGAGTATAAGTGGGAGAAGAAAGGGTCAGGGGATTTGCTACTCTTGGCTCACCCTCTCCATGTTCAGCTTCTGTCTAATGAAGACAATGATGTCACTGTTCTTGAAGATTTTAAGTATGGAAGCATTGATGGGGATGTTGTTGGTGTTGTCGGGAATTCATGGGTGTTGCAAACAGATCCCGTGTTTGTAACATGGCAATCAACCAATGGAGTCAAAGAAGAATCCCGTGATGAAGTTGTTTCATCCCTTTCTAATGATGTTGAAGGCCTAAACTCGGCATCAATAACAGAAACAAGGTCCTATTTTTATGGGAAGTTGGTTGCAAGGGCTGCAAGGTTGGCACTGATTGCTGAGGAGTTGCGCTACCCTGATGTGATTCCAAAGGTTATAAAGTTTTTGAAGGAAACCATTGAGCCATGGTTAGAGGGAACTTTCAAAGGGAATGGATTTCTACATGATAAGAAATGGGGTGGCATTATTACACAACAAGGGTCCAATGATGGGGGTGGTGATTTTGGATTTGGTATTTACAATGATCATCACTACCATTTGGGGTACTTCCTTTATGGAATTGCAGTGCTCACTAAGTTTGATCAAGCCTGGGGTAGAAAGTACAAGCCTAAAGCCTATTCCCTTGTGCAAGAATTCATGAACTTGGACACAAAACAAAACTCCAATTACACACGTTTGAGGTGTTTTGACCCTTATGTTCTTCACTCTTGGGCTGGGGGGTTAACTGAGTTCACAGATGGAAGGAACCAAGAGAGCACAAGTGAGGCTGTGTGTGCATATTACTCTGCTGCTTTGATGGGTCTGGCATATGGTGATGCTCATCTTGTTTCCCTTTGATCAACACTGACAGCATTGGAAATTCTGGGGACTAAAATGTGGTGGCATGTGGAAGAGAAAGGGACTTTGTATGAGGAAGAGTTCACACAAGAGAACAGGATCATGGGAGTTCTGTGGTCTAACAAGAGGGACACTGGACTATGGTTTGCTCCTGCAGAGTGGAAAGAGTGTAGGCTTGGCATTCAGCTCTTACCATTGGTGCCTATTTCTGAAGCCATTTTCTCCAATGCTGAGTTTGTGAAGCAGCTTGTGGAGTGGACTTTACCTGCTTTGAATAGGGATGGTGTTGGTGAAGGATGGAAGGGATTTGCGTATGCCCTTGAAGGGATTTATGACAATGAAAGTGCATTGCAGAAGATAAGAAACCTTACAGGTTTTGATGGTGGAAACTCTTTGACTAATCTCTTGTGGTGGATTCACAGCAGAGGATGAATAAGAAGGGTCGCTGAACATGAACATGAACATTGAACATGAAACACTGCTGCTTTGGCTATTGTTATCATTACTACTATTAAGTTTTAAAATACCAATAAGTCGATGATTTCTATGTCATGAAAAAGAAAACATATAATGAAGTTACGACAATATCATACTTTATCACAGGTCTGTTTCTGACAAGCCATTACTATATGAATGATAATATATTTAATTATGAGTGTTGCTTTCATTTTGGTTCAACACTTTGGCATTCATTGTTGTTGACAATAAAGGGATCTATTAAAATTTAAATTGTGTTATTGAATTTCAATGTTAATTATTGTGTTTGACATACAAAACATATAAATTATAATACATGCGATTGTATTATTATATAAATTAGGTTGATAAGTCTATCGATTGAGCTGGATTAGACTTATTTGTGTCACTTACCATATAAGTTAAACTAAAACTAATCCCACTCAATTTAGATCATAATTACTTTTATCTTAATAACATACACTTAACTTATTTTTACAACTCTAAATTTTACATAAAAGACTTTATTGAACTTATATCAAATTGCATTCTTTCACTTCTTTTTAAAAATAAAAAATAAAAAAAGTTTTTTATTATATATATATATATATATATATATATATATATGAAATAATTATTTTTTATAATAACAGATCTCACATATCTTAGACTCACTTTTTGCATCATTACTTTATAGACTGTACACCTTGAGTCTCAACTATTTTGAATCAGAATGTAAAGTCAACTAAAAACAATTATAAACAACAAATATGGAAACTTCTTCGAAGTTGATTACAATTTTTTCTCTCAAATAATAATAATAATAATAATAATAATAATAATAATAATAATAATAATAATAATAATAATAATAATAATGATGATGATGATGATAAATAAATAAAATATTAATTTATTCTCTGACCCTTTACTAGAACTAGACAATTGGAAAATAGCAATCCAATAACAGCTCTGATCTTAATGCGAGTTTCAGTCAAGGAAATTACGCTAAAATTGTATTTTATTTATACAGAAAGTATCATGAAAAAGAAAGTAAATCTATTTAAAGTTTATAAAAGTCAATATTTAACATACAAAATAGACATGTTTGTAAGATGGCTTTAGGGTGGATTTGTCTTTGTTGATGCACAAGTAAATCTAATTAATATTAAAAAATAAAGCACAAGTTAATGTTATCATTTTATTTATGTGATTAAGTAGTAAAATTTAAAAGTATAAAACTATAATGATAATATTTTATAATATATTTTAAATAAATAATATGAACATGATTAATGTCTTATTATGAATGTATTATCCATTGAGTTGTAAGAAGTTTTATAATTAATTGGAACAATAATTATATTTAATCCTTCAATACATTATTTTATTATGTTTCTCCCACAATAATTTTACTATTGTAATAAATTTATCTTTAACCATTCAATAAATTTTATTAATATTGCTTTTACTATATTGTAATCAATTTATCTTTAACCATCCAATAAATTTTATTGATATTATTTTTCGAGGATTATGGTTGGATGCTTTTTCAATATCACTCAATAAACCTAATCTACTTACGCGGATTTCGTCTTTCATGGTCTAAAACACTTACAAGTTTTTCAATCTATTTTAAAGTGTTAAATTGCTTATATTGTTGATCAAAGTCACACAAAAAATTTAAATTATTCAATTCTTTCTTAGACTTCAATTGTGAGGACCTGATTAATTAACACACTCAAATCCACACTCTGATCACTCTTTTAATGCACCGTGCCACGTCAAACAGCACTCACACCCACTCTGCATGCATCGGCCATGTGTCACTGCTAGAACGTTCTAAAAACGTTAGTGGAAGACAAGTGGCATGCGGAGAATGGACGCTCGTCCTGCGTGGGAAGAGAAAAAATAATTTTTGAAAACTCTTCCTCTCCCTTCTGCATGCTTCACCTTCTTCCCAGAAATTCTGATTTTCAAATTCTCCAGCTTCTCTCTAAAACTCCCTCATCTTCTCTCTAAGATAACTCACCACCAACATCTCTGCTTCCATTTCAGAAACCGTAGGATCATTCACGGTGTCGTAAGCTTTCATTTGAACCGAACACGTTAGAATTCTGTGGCTGGTAAGTTCTCGTCCCTGAACGTTCTTCCCTTTAGTCTCTGCGAACCAAATTCTGGTTGCATGCATGAGTTATAGGTCTGAACTGTATATGATTTTGGTGTGTTAGATTAAGTGGAAGTTGTGGAGTGATTCGTTGGGTAGAAAGCAGTGAGAGAACGAGCGAAACCCTAGCAATTGGAAGTGCACTACTGAACCAGGTAAGGGAAGCTTTAGTAATTTAATTTATACTGTATGATGTGTGTGAAAGCATGAAACTGTACTGGATATATGAACTGTATGATATTTAAATATGCATGAACGAGTGCTGTGTAATGGATGGATATGAATGATATTGTTTGAACTGTATTTTGAGAATGAAACGTATGATTTGGAAAAATGGATAATTCTGTATGGTATGGAATGATAATATGAATTCTGTAATGTATGATATGTATGTTGGAGATAAATTCTAAGTTATGGATCGTATGAAAACTGTGAAGTTATTGTGGATGAAAAATCTGGAAAATATCATAGTCCTGGTTTGATAATGTACGCTCGTCATCGAACGGTCTTATACCGTTCGGTTACCCTGGAAAATAACTTAGAATAAGAATTCTTTCATTTGGAAAGGATCCTGATTAAGAACGAGCGTCCTTTGTGTGAAGGGTTAGGATTGAGCGTTCGGCTCAGCCTAGCGTGTCCAACAATTGAAATAAATTGAAGTACATTAGTAACGCTCGGTTTTATATTCCAGCGTTCGTCATAGGTAGCGCTTAGTCTTATACTGAGCGTTCGTCCAAATGAGCTCTCGGTCTTAGATTGAGCGTTCGTCCTAATTAGCGTTCGGTCTAATACCGAACGTTCGTTCTAAATGAGCGTTCGTTCAATTTAGTGCTCGGTCTTTTACCTAGCGTTCGTCCTAAGCAGTGTTCGGTTTTATAACTGAACGCTCGTCCTTATCATTGATTTCTGAGCGAACGTAAATAGCGTTCGTCCAAATTATGAGTTAACGTTCGGTCATTGACTGGCAGTGTTGTCTTCTGAATTAATTATACTTTGGTTATTTATCTAAGTTATTTTGTAAGGTATTTATCCTTTTGATTCAACCTAAAGTCCTTGTACTCAAATTTTTCTAAGTATTATTCAGATCTTCTAAAATCAGTCCATTCAAATTATTTAAGTGTCCAACGTCCGTCAGTGGATAATGGTTCGTTTCTTTTGTTCAGAAACGAGGATGCAGTGTACTGTAATACGTTCGTCCTTATTTATTAAAGGATGAACGTTCGTTAATTTATGAAAGTGGAACACAGAATGAAAACGTGAATAATAGAAATGGTTAAGGTGTGCGAACGTTGTTTTGAGTGAAATATTGAAAGTGGATTGTGAACGAGCGTTCTAAGGAGGAACGTCTCCATGACTTGAATATGAGAAGTTATGTAGTATGACCATGGTAAAGCTGCTGATGGCTGTTCATCCTGATATTCCGTGAGTGCTCGTCCTCATGTAGAGGGGAGTAGGTCATGCGTGGGAATGGCAGGAGGCCCTAGTCCTATTGAGTACTTTGGACTGATAGGGTTAACCTCGGGTGGCAGCTGATGGATGTTTCCAGTTATTACATCACCCGGGTGCACGAACGCCTGTAGATACATGGATTCATACAGTCCGGACGGTCGTCATTTATGAGAGTTTGGATGATTTATTCTATACTTGAATATATTGTTGTATGATTGTATGATTGATTGTATATGTTAAAGTTTATGATGGTTGTATGAATTAAATTACCTAAGCTTACCCTTGCACTTTCCTTGCGTTGTCTGTATATGTGTACGTCCGTCTTGTCAATGCAATGATCATCTGTGTGGATGTGAGCAGAAGGAGAGGTGCCACTTGAAGAAATGCTGGAAGAAGAAAATTTGGAGGACGCCAATCTGGTCGAGGTTGAGGTTAAAGCCGAGCAGTAGAGCGCTCGCCCCTTAGTAGTAGTTAGTGGTTCTGTACTGTATTTTTGGGACGTTCGGTTACTTTGTTTTGGAAAGCCGTTCGTCCAGAATTGGTATTTTGTAGAAAGTTCAGAATGTTGTAATTGTTGTACGTTCGTTTTATTAGCTGTTGTAATTAAGACTGCACTATTAATTCTGTAAATGTGATTTGTTCTAATTAATGGTAATTACTATTTATTGGGATGTTACATTTATTGGTATCAGAGCAGTTTTGTTCTTTTAAGGACATGTAGGGTTATGAGTACACTGTGCTTTCGTTGTGTGCTTATTATGTGTTTGATGAGTTATTATTTTTAACTCTTGAACATAACTAACGTACGTTTTCTCTGGTCCAGAAAACGAATGGCTCCTAGACTTCCTCCCCCACCTCAGCCGAACGAGTCTGACGCTCCAAATAATGCCCGAATGTTGGAGACGGTCATTGACAGGCTGCAACAACAAAACACAACCTTAATAGAGCAGAACACCGCCTTGATGAGGCAAAACCAAGAAGCCATGCAGAGTTTGGAGGCTTCGCGTGTCAATTCTGAAGCAACGCAGAGGCAATTGATGGACATTCTGGCCGCTACCAGAGGCACACCAGGAGCCTCTTCTTCTAATGCTACACACCATGCCGAATGGAGTTTGGAAAGCTTCCTGCAACACCATCTTGCCAAATTCAATGGAAAGGGGCTTCCGGATGAAGCGGATCAGTGGCTCAGAGATATGGAAAGGATCTATGACGCGAAGAGGTGTCCAAATGACAATCGTTTGGCGTTCACGGAGTACTTGTTGACTGGTGAAGCTAGTCATTGGTGGACGAGCATGAAAGCCATCCTGACGGACGCTCAGAGTCCCATTAATTGGGAGGTTTTCAGGGCTAAATTCTATGAAGAGTATTTTCCGGATAGTGTGCGTTTTGCTAAGGAAGTGGAGTTCCTTCAATTGGTGCAAGGTAGTATGTCCGTTTCGGAGTACACTAACAAATTCAAACATCTGGTCTGTTTTAACACCATGGCTACAAGTGAAGAATGGCAATGCAGGAAGTTTGAAAACGGTTTGAGAAGTGACTTGAAGGTCTTAATATCCTGTCTATGTATTAGATCTTTCCCTGCCATGGTTGAGAGAGCTAAGGTACTGGAGAAGAACGTTGCTGAGGCCGAGCGACAGAAGAAACAGCAAGTGAGTAGGGGGCCGGTCATGTCCAGAGGTGCAACGAACGTGAGAAGGTCTCCATACGTTCGTCCAACTTAATCCCCTGGCGGATCACAAGCCTTGGTCACTGTCGGCCAATCTGGACAGCCAAGGAGCTTAACTTGTTATCAATGTGGAGGACCGCACTATCGGTGGGCTTGTCCACAATTGTCAGGAGGAAAATATTGTACTCGTTGCAGGCAAAATGGGCACTTGGAGAACGAGTGCAATATGGGAGGACGTGCGGCAATGAGGCCGCCGAACGCTGGAAGAGCCCAACAAGGGAGAGGTGGACGTGCGCAAGCAACAGGAAGAGTTTATGCAATTACTGGTGCTGAAGTTGCTCGTTCAGGTACACTCATCACCAACACTTGCTTATTGTATGGAAAGCCGTGTGGCGTGTTGTATGATTCGGGGGCAACTCATTCCTTCATCTCGAAGGCGTGCGTTGAGAAGCTGGGGCTAGTAGAGAGCGAATTACAGTTCGACTTGGTGGTGACAACCCTAGCGGCTGGTGGGATTAAGACATCTACAGTTTGTGTAAGATGTCCTATAGAAGTTGAGGGGCGTAGGTTTAAGGTCAACCTCATTTGCTTACCCCTTCAAGACTTAGAAGTAATTTTGGGGATGGATTGGTTGGCTACCAATCGGATCCTCATTGATTGTGGGAAGAAGGAGTTAGTCTTTCCGAATGAAGAAGAGGAGGAATTATCAGTCACTCTCGGTCAGCTGAAGGAGGATATCGTGGAAGGAGCGAGCTGCTTCCTAATCATGACATATGAAGATGAAGTAGTGAGGGACGCTAAAGTGGAACGTTCGTCCAATATTGAGAGCAGTGGAGGACGAACGGTAGTAGATGAATTCCCGGACGTCTTTCCGGATGAAGTCCCTGGTCTGCCTCCCGTTCGCGAGATTGAATTCACGATCGACCTGGTGACCACTGCTGCACCTATCTCGGTTCAACCTTATAGAATGGCACCAGCCAAGTTGGTCGAGCTTAAGAAACAAATTGAGGAGTTGCTGGATAAGAAGTTCATCAGGCCGAGCGCTTCACCTTGGGGAGCGCCTGTGTTATTGGTAAAGAAGAAGGATGGCAGCTCTCGGCTCTGCATTGATTATAGACAACTTAACAAGCTGACCATCAAGAACAAGTATCCACTGCCAAGGATAGACGACCTACTGGATCAGTTGCAAGGTGCGTGCGTGTTTTCAAAGATTGATCAACGTTCGGGCTATCATCAAATTAGAGTGAAGGAGGGAGATATTCATAAGACTGCATTTCGGTCTCGTTATGGTCATTACGAATATGTGGTGATGCCCTTTGGAGTGACGAACGCACCTGCAATCTTCATGGACTACATGAACCGGATTTTTAGGCCGTATCTTGACAAATTTGTAGTAGTGTTCATTGACGACATCCTCATTTATTCCAAGAGCGTTGACGAGCATGAAGACCACTTGAGGATCGTGTTGAGCGTGTTGAGGGAGAAAGAATTGTATGCCAAACGGTCAAAGTGTGAATTCTAGATGAAGGAGATCCAGTTTTTGGGACACGTTGTTTCTGCTGGTGGTATTTCAGTGGATCCAGCCAAGGTGAAAGCAGTGCTGGATTGGGATAGTCCACGTTCGGTCACAGAGGTTAGAAGCTTCGTGGGGCTCGCGGGCTACTATAGGCGGTTCATTGAGGGATTCTCTAAGATAGTAGCCCCTCTGACCTATCTCACCAGGAAGGATCAACCGTTCGCCTGGACCGATCGTTGTGAGGAAAGCTTTCAGGAATTGAAGAGGAAGTTAACGAGCGCTCCAGTGTTGGTCATTCCAGACACGGCCAAACCTTTTGAAGTGTATTGTGATGCGTCGTATCAAGGTTTGGGCTGCGTGTTGATGCAGGAAAGGAAGGTAGTGGCGTACGCTTCTAGGCAATTGAAAGTCCATGAGAAGAATTATCCCACACACGACTTGGAGCTGGCAGCAGTCGTGTTTGCATTAAAAATATGGAGGCATTACCTATATGGAGCAACGTTTCAAGTCTTTAGTGATCATAAGAGTCTCAAGTACCTCTTTGATCAAAAGGAATTAAATATGAGGCAAAGGAGGTGGCTTGAATTCTTGAAAGACTATGAGTTCGAGTTGTTGTATCATCCTGGAAAAGCTAATGTGGTGGCGGACGCTTTGAGTAGGAAGACAGTCAGGGTCTCGGCAATGATGGTGAAGGAGTTGAGTTTGGTGGAAAGCTTTAGAGATCTAAGGTTACAGTTCGACTTAGGAACGAACGTTATTAGATGCTGTAACCTTAGACTTTCCAGTGATGTGTTTGACCGGATCAGAGTGAAGCAGCGTGAGGATGAAGAATTAGCAAAGATATTGAGGACGCTCGGCACAGATCAGGCTAAGGAGTTCAGTACTGGGACGGACGGTCTACTGCGCTATATGGGTAGAACGTGCGTTCCAAACGATGGTGAGCTGAAAAGGATTATATTGGAGGAAGGGCATCATAGCCGTCTTAGCATGCATCCTGGCATGACTAAGATGTATCAAGACCTCCGTTTATCATTCTGGTGGCCTGGAATGAAGAGTGATATTGCACGTTTTGTAGCATCTTGTTTAACTTGTCAGCGTGCAAAGGCCGAACACCAAAGACCAGGTGGATTGCTGCAGCCATTAGAGATTCCAGAATGGAAGTGGGACAGCATCTCCATGGATTTCGTGACCCGCCTGCCACGTACGGTCCGAAACCATGATTCAATTTGGGTGATTGTAGATAGATTAACTAAGAGCGCCCACTTCCTGGCCGTTAACTTGAAGATGTCAATGACAAACTTGGCCAAATTATACGTTAGGGAGATCGTTCGCTTGCATGGAGTCCCTTCGAGCATCATTTCAGACCGAGACACGAGATTCACATCTCGTTTTTGGCAATCGTTGCAAGGAGAATTGGGAAGCAAGCTGCAAATGAGTTCGGCTTATCACCCTCAGACGGACGGCCAATCTGAGCGAACCATCCAGACGCTCGAGGACTTACTGAGGACGTGCGTCCTAGATCATATGGGCGTATGGGATGAAGTCCTGCAGCTCGTTGAATTCACGTATAACAATAGTTTTCAAGCAAGCATAGGGATGGCACCGTTTGAAGCTCTCTACGGAAGAAAATGTCGAACCCCATTGTGTTGGTTCCAAGAAGGAGAAAATGTATTAACAGGACCTGAATTGATTCAGCAAACAACCGAGAAGGTGAAATTGATCCAAGAACGATTGAAGACGTCTCAAAGCAGGCAGAAATCTTATGCTGATAAGAGAAGAAGACCCTTAGAGTTCGCTGCTGGAGATCACGTGTTCCTCAGGCTGAATCCAATCACTGGAGTGGGAAGAGTCCTTCGTCCAAAGAAGCTTTCACCAAAGTACGTAGGACCTTATCAGATTCTGAAGAACATTGGATCAGTGGCGTATGAGTTAGCTTTACCACCTCAACTGTCCAACCTCCATCCAGTCTTTCACGTTTCTCAGCTCCGGAAGTATGTAGTTGATCCATCACACGTACTGGAGTTGGAAGACGTCCAACTTCGCCCAGACCGAACGCTGGAGATGCAACCAGTCTGTATTGAAGACAGCCGCACCAGACTCTACAAAGGAAAGGACGTTCGTCTTGTGAAAGTGGTGTGGGACGCAAAGACTGGTGATTCAACATGGGAGGTTGAAGAGGTTGTGAAGGAATTGTACCCGCACTTATTTCCTGGTAAGCTTTAGAATTTTCGAGGACGAAAATTTTTGTAGTTAGGGGGAATGTGAGGACCTGATTAATTAACACACTCAAATCCACACTCTGATCACTCTTTTAATGCACCGTGCCACGTCAAACAGCACTCACACCCACTCTGCATGCATCGGCCATGTGTCACTGCTGGAACGTTCTAAAAACGTTAGTGGAAGACAAGTGGCATGCCGAGAATGGACGCTCGTCCTGCGTGGGAAGAGAAAAAATAATTTCTGAAAACTCTTCCTCTCCCTTCTGCATGCTTCACCTTCTTCCCAGAAATTCTGATTTTCAAATTCTCCAGCTTCTCTCTAAAACTCCCTCATCTTCTCTCTAAGATAACTCACCACCAACATCTCTGCTTCCATTTCAGAAACCGTAGGATCATTCACGGTGTCGTAAGCTTTCATTTGAACCGAACACGTTAGAATTCTGTGGCTGGTAAGTTCTCGTCCCTGAACGTTCTTCCCTTTAGTCTCTGCGAACCAAATTTTGGTTGCATGCATGAGTTATAGGTCTGAACTGTATATGATTTTGGTGTGTTAGATTAAGTGGAAGTTGTGGAGTGATTCGTTGGGTAGAAAGCAGTGAGAGAACGAGCGAAACCCTAGCAATTGGAAGTGCACTACTGAACCAGGTAAGGGAAGCTTTAGTAATTTAATTTATACTGTATGATGTGTGTGAAAGCATGAAACTGTACTGGATATATGAACTGTATGATATTTAAATATGCATGAACGAGTGCTGTGTAATGGATGGATATGAATGATATTGTTTGAACTGTATTTTGAGAATGAAACGTATGATTTGGAAAAATGGATAATTCTGTATGGTATGGAATGATAATATGAATTCTGTAATGTATGATATGTATGTTGGAGATAAATTCTAAGTTATGGATCGTATGAAAACTGTGAAGTTATTGTGGATGAAAAATCTGGAAAATATCATAGTCCTGGTTTGATAATGTACGCTCGTCATCGAACGGTCTTATACCGTTCGGTTTCCCTGGAAAATAACTTAGAATAAGAATTCTTTCATTTGGAAAGGATCCTGATTAAGAACGAGCGTCCTTTGTGTGAAGGGTTAGGATTGAGCGTTCGGCTCAGCCTAGCGTGTCCAACAATTGAAATAAATTGAAGTACATTAGTAACGCTCGGTTTTATATTCCAGCGTTCGTCATAGGTAGCGCTTAGTCTTATACTGAGCGTTCGTCCAAATGAGCTCTCGGTCTTAGATTGAGCGTTCGTCCTAATTAGCGTTCGGTCTAATACCGAACGTTCGTTCTAAATGAGCGTTCGTTCAATTTAGTGCTCGGTCATTTACCTAGCGTTCGTCCTAAGCAGTGTTCGGTTTTATAACTGAACGCTCGTCCTTATCATTGATTTCTGAGCGAACGTAAATAGCGTTCGTCCAAATTATGAGTTAACGTTCGGTCATTGACTGGCAGTGTTGTCTTCTGAATTAATTATACTTTGGTTATTTATCTAAGTTATTTTGTAAGGTATTTATCCTTTTGATTCAACCTAAAGTTCTTGTACTCAAATTTTTCTAAGTATTATTCAGATCTTCTAAAATCAGTCCATTCAAATTATTTAAGTGTCGAACGTCCGTCAGTGGATAATGGTTCGTTTCTTTTGTTCAGAAACGAGGATGCAGTGTACTGTAATACGTTCGTCCTTATTTATTAAAGGATGAACGTTCGTTAATTTATGAAAGTGGAACACAGAATGAAAACGTGAATAATAGAAATGGTTAAGGTGTGCGAACGTTGTTTTGAGTGAAATATTGAAAGTGGATTGTGAACGAGCGTTCTAAGGAGGAACGTCTCCATGACTTGAATATGAGAAGTTATGTAGTATGACCATGGTAAAGCTGCTGATGGCTGTTCATCCTGATATTCCGTGAGTGCTCGTCCTCATGTAGAGGGGAGTAGGTCATGCGTGGGAATGGCAGGAGGCCCTAGTCCTATTGAGTACTTTGGACTGATAGGGTTAACCTCGGGTGGCAGCTGATGGATGTTTCCAGTTATTACATCACCCAGGTGCACGAACGCCTGTAGATACATGGATTCATACAGTCCGGACGGTCGTCATTTATGAGAGTTTGGATGATTTATTCTGTACTTGAATATATTGTTGTATGATTGTATGATTGATTGTATATGTTAAAGTTTATGATGGTTGTATGAATTAAATTACCTAAGCTTACCCTTGCACTTTCCTTGCGTTGTTTGTATATGTGTACGTCCGTCTTGTCAATGCAATGATCATCCGTGTGGATGTGAGCAGAAGGAGAGGCGCCACTTGAAGAAATGCTGGAAGAAGAAAATTTGGAGGACGCCAATCTGGTCGAGGTTGAGGTTAAAGCCGAGCAGTAGAGCGCTCGCCCCTTAGTAGTAGTTAGTGGTTCTGTACTGTATTTTTGGGACGTTCGGTTACTTTGTTTTGGAAAGCCGTTCGTCCAGAATTGGTATTTTGTAGAAAGTTCAGAACGTTGTAATTGTTGTACGTTCGTTTTATTAGCTGTTGTAATTAAGACTGCACTGTTAATTCTGTAAATGTGATTTGTTCTAATTAATGGTACTTACTATTTATTGGGATGTTACATCAATCAACAATTGGTGCGTTTCTTTATAATAATCATATTTTTTATAATTTTTTTATATTTAGAGATGAAATTATAAACAAGATAAAAACAAATGAAGAAGAAAGTAGATGAAGAAGAGAATAAATATAAAGGTTTTGAATGTAAATTGTAATAAAGTTAATAATCAAAAAATAAAATAAGGAGTGACGAAGGAAATCAATAAAAATATTGATCCAAATTGTTACAATCAACACAGGATTTGTCATTTTTATCATATTTGCTACAAGCCAACTCTACTAGAATCTATTTTCAAAATCCACGTTATATTGTGATAGTTAATCACCATTATCTTTGTAGTGAAAATATAATTAAAAAATATTAATTATTAAATAATAATAAGATATATACATTTAAACTATAAAATTGAATGTAGTATTTTTGTATTAATAATGATGTATTTGTCTTTATTATGGAATACACAATTGGTAGGGAAGGCTTTTGATAATTTTGTTTAGCATTTCACTATTTTTACATCTAATAAACTTTTACACCTACTTTACATTCACTCATTCCTTCTTTAATATTTTTTCTTTTACAAATATAAAAGTTTCCTTTTCTAATAACTATATTATTCCTAAAAGTGATTATCAACTAATTATATTGGATGTAAAAAAATATTTTAAATTTGTTGCTCACAAGATAAGAAATTATAATATATATATATATATATATATATATATATAATCATTAGTTTTTTTTAATGATTTTCAATATGGTTTTAACGTTTTGCACTGAAAGTATTACTAATATATTTTGATGTTTTATAATAGTTTTCAACATCTCATAAAAATTTCATTAGTCAATAGTTCAATATTAATCCTTTTTAACTAAACAAGATATTAAAGTAAACTGAAAAGGTATTTTTCTGATAAATACTTGGTACATATTGGTTATGAAGCACTTAAGCAAAACGGCTAAGAAATTAACGTAAGAGAGACACTATGCTCTCATCTCTTTCCTCCTAAGATCCTCTTCCCTTGCTTAAACATCAATGATTAAATCCTCTTTACTCCCACCCTTCCATCATTCAATCTTTAATCCCATCTCTCAACAAACCAAAACAAACCCTTCTCATCAACATTTTGTTGAAATCAATAAACTAAGTTCAACCATCCCACAAGCATAACCAAAATCCCAAAACCCTAACCCCACTCTCCTACTTCTAACAATTTAATAGCAAACCAAGTTGTAGATAGAGTAACTCTAAATGCACAAAAGATTCGTATATAATGGTTACGAAACATTATAAAACCATCACCACCAACAACACAATCACACACCATTCATATATATATATATTGATCAACATAACCCTATCACAAACACAACATTTTCAAAAGCAATGGCTAGCAACCAACACAACACTCCTTACATCTTCCCACAGACAAAATCCACTGTCCTCCCTGACCCCTCCAACTTCTTCTCCTCAAACCTTGTCTCATCTCCACTTCCCACAAACTCTTTCTTCCAAAACTTTGTCCTCAAAAATGGTGACCAACCTGAATACATTCACCCCTATCTCATCAAATCCTCCAACTCTTCACTCTCTCTATCATACCCTTCTCGCACTTCCACTGCTACTAACATATACCAAGTCTTCAACCCTGATCTCACCATCTCCTCTAAGCAAAGTTCATCTGGAAAACACACAATCTCTTCCTTCAGTGATCTCAGTGTCACTTTAGAAATCCCTTCTTCAAACCTGACCTTTTTCCTCGTTAGGGGAAGCCCTTATTTGACAGTCTCAGTAACTCAACCAACCCCTCTTTCCATCACCACCATCCATTCCATTGTCTCCTTGGATTCCACAGAATCCACTTCCTTTCACAAGTTCACCATTAAGTTTAACAATGCCCAAACATGGCTCCTCTATGCTTCCTCGCCAATCAAGTTAACTCACACCACTTCTGAGATCACTTCTGAGGCCTTCTCTGGCACAATCCGCATAGCCCTTCTCCCTAACTCTGATCCACAAAGCGAGGCCATTCTTGACCTGTGCAGTTTCACTTACCCTGTGTCAGGAAATGCTGTGATTAAAGAACCCTTTTGTGTGGAATATGAATGGGAAACAAAAGGGTCTGGTGCATTGCTACTACTAGCACATCCTCTCCATCTTCAGCTTCTCTCTTCTACAGACACTGATGTTGCTGTTCTTGATGACTTTAAGTACACAAGCATAGATGGGGATCTTGTTGGTGTTTTGGGCAAGTCATGGATTCTGAAAACTGATCCAGTTTCAGTGACATGGCATTCTTCAAGGGGTATCAAAGAAGAAAACAAACAGGAAATTGTTTCTGCGCTTGTGAATGATGTTGAGGCCCTAAAAATGGAGACCACTGAATCTTACTATTATGGAAAATACATTGCTAGGGCTGCAAGGCTGGCTCTGATAGCAGAAGAGGTTTTCTTCTATGATGTGATTCCAAAAGTTAGCAAGTTTCTGAAGGACACGGTTGAGTTATGGTTGGATGGAACTTTGAAGGTGAATGGATTCTTGCATGATAACAAATGGGGTGGCATTGTTACGTATAAAGGATCTGATGATGTTTCTGCAGATTTTGGATTTGGGATTTACAATGATCACCAGTACCATCTGGGGTACTTTCTTTATGCCATTGCAGTGCTTGCAAAGATCGATCCAGCATGGGGGAGAAAGTACAAGAACAAAGCCTATTCACTCATGCAAGATATTATGAACTTGGACACACAATCAAACTCCAATTACCCAAAACTGAGGTGCTTTGACCTTTACAAGTTGCACTCTTGGGCTGCAGGTACATAAAATTTAATCAAATAAACTAAGATCAGCTTGTTTCAAACTAAGAAAAAATAAGTAACTTTTATGTGAAATAACTTACTGTTAACTGAAATATAATTACGTTTTCTTTGTTTACTTGATATCAACATTTTATATACCTCAGAGGCCTGTGCATACTATTAAAATGCTCAAGTATTTAAAGTATTTATGAACATCCAAAACAATTAATATAAAAAAAAAAATCTCTTAGATAAACCAAAGATGAACGTTGCTCATTTTATAAATAATTTTAACAAAGAGTAATAGTAGGAAATGGACAGGCCACGGCCTGTAAGGTTTCAAAAAAAAAAAAAAAATACGTGGCGACCTCCGAGCGCGCCACCTCAGCGACGCACATGGCCGACAGCAGCGTCCGACAACCACCAACGAACGTTCGCGGATGCACGTGGAGCTGAGTCAGGAACCGGAAGTGGAAACCACGTGGCGACCGCTGAATGGACGTCCAGCATGAGCTGTCGGGAATCAGGAGTGCAGAACGTGCACCTGCCAGCGTGTAACGTGCGTCCAGCATGGCTGAGTGGGATCGTGCGTTGGCTGAGTGGAGGAGTGCGCTGGACGGAGGTGAAAAGCAGATCTGAGATTCTGAACTTATTCTCCACTTCCCCCTGCGCGCACCTCTTTGCTGCATGTCTGAGAACCAATTCTCTCCACCTTCTCTCTTCTTTTTCCCACCCTCTCTCTAAGTAAATCACCGTTATCCTCCTCCGTTTAGCATTCCTGCACCATAGAAGGACGCACGGCGTCAAGGACTTCCAGAGAAAACGTTCGTCTGGAGAAAACTGAGCTGGTAAGTCATTCCCTTCATGCTGACGTTCGTTACAATGCATGCAAACCCAGTTGAGATTCGTACGTTCGTCATCTTTCTTAGAAACGAATAGATCTGATTTGGTGTCAGGGCTCGTTCATTGTGTGGTTGGATTAACGAGCGTTGACGAGTAGAATCTGTTAGTGGAGAAGTGTAATTGCGCGTCTGTGGACGTTCGTTCATTTCCAGGTAAGGGAAGCTTATTTGATTTAATTCATGTGGTGTGCCTTGTATGAACGTCCGTTAATTTATTGCATGAAATTAATGCATGATGTATGATACGTATGAATTGTATGAACGATCGTCATTTGCTGGATGAGTATAATGCATGATGTTACTGTGCTTGAGATGCATGAACGTTCGTTAATTTGGTGAAATGAAATATATGAATTTACATGATATGGGTCGTATGAAATGTGTCTGGAATTGAAAATGAACTTTCCCATGAAAAATTGTACGTTCGTTCTGGACTGTCATTGACCGTTCGTTTTTTTGGCAAACATAATAGAAATGGGATTCTGTCATTCTGGTCGAGGACGAACGTCCTCGTTCTAAAATGCTCTGTTTGAACGTTCGGTCAAACACTGTTGAATCTGGTATTTTTGGATAAACTTCTTTCTTTGGTAATTGTATATGTATATGTAACAGTACACTTTTCGTTCGTAAACACTTCTTCAAAAGTTCCTTAGTAAACCTATCAATTCTGTTACTTTAAGTTATTGAACGTTCGGTCTTACCCCTCACGTTCGTACTTAGGAGTGTTCGGTCTTAAACCGAACGCTCGTTCTAAAATAGGTTCGGCTCATAACGAGCGCTCGCTCAAAATGGTGTTCGGTCTTATACCGAACGCTCGCTCAAAATGGTATTCGCGCTCGCTCAAATTGGTGCTCGGTCTCACACTGAGTGTTCGTCCAAAATGGCGCTCGGTTTTGAATTGAGCGTTCGTCCAAATAGTACTCCGAATTGAGCGTTCGTCCAAAATGGTGCTCGGTCTCACACTGAGCGTTCGTCCTAATGATGCTCAGTTTTGAATTTAGCGTTCGTTCAATTAGTGCTCGGTTTTGAAATGAGCGTTCGTCCTAAAATGGGGCTCGGTCTTATACTGAGCGCTCGTCCTAAATGGTGTTCGGTTTTATTGAAATAGCGTACGTCCAACTTCAGATTTGCCATGTTCGGTTATTGATTTAAAATTTACGAGCGTCAGTTCATTTAACTGATTCTCAAGGTAAATAACGTTCGTCCAAATAGCCTTTCGCGTTCGTCCTATGAACAGTATATTATTCAGCCCTTCGCGAACGTCATTGAAATTCTGCCGTTCGTACTCTGATTCGAACGAGCGTCCTTTGGTCTCGCTAACAGCGTTCGTCCTCGGTCATTACAGAACGTTCGTTTTTTTGTGATTTCCCTACGAGTGATGAAAATGATTATGGAATGATGAATAATGAATGATGTACAGTATATGAAATGAAATGAAAGTATGAATATTGAACGAGCGTTCCGGGGAGGAATGACTCTCGGATGATTATGAGAATTTATAAAGTATGACCGTGGCCAGACTTAGCAGGCGATTCGATCCTGATATTCCGTGACTACTCGTCCTCACATAGAGGGAGTATGTCATGCGTGGGCATGGCAGGAGGTCCCCGTCACATAACAGTAATTTGGACGAAACCGTCACATAACAGTAATTTGGACGGAACGGACTAACCTCGGGTGGAAGCTGATGAGAGTGCCAGCTACTACACCACCCGGGTGCGCGAACGTCGTAGCTACACGGGAAATCATACAGTCCGGACAGTCAGTCGTGTATTAAATTTTATGTTAAGTGTGCGTTGAAATAAGCATGTATGTTGAATTGTGTTCATGTGTGATGAATTAATTTCATGAATTTGTATGTTGATGCATGAGTTAAATTATATAAGCTTACCCTTGCGTTTTCCTTGTGTTGTCTCGTTTTGTACGTCCGTCCTGTCATTGCAATGATCATCCGTGTGGATGTGAGCAGAGGGAGACGAGCGTTTGGAGGATGTGCTGAACAAAGAGAATTTGGTTGAAGTTGAAGTGAAGACTGAGCAGTGAGACGTTCGGCAAATCCTTTAAATTCTATTATGTATGACTGTTCGGTGTTTTCCTATGTGAACCGTTCGGTCAGGTTTTAAATTTTATGTTCGGTTGTAATTCGTGACTATTGTATGGACGTGCGGTTTTGCGCGTTCGTTATTTATTGTTGTAAGACTATATTCAAGGACGTTCGTTCTTGAGTGTTCGTTTGGTTTTATTTTAGTTGGAAAACTGTACTGTTTTATTATTAACTGTGATTTTCTAATTATATGGATTTTACTGTATTTTTGGGATGTCACACGGCCACTTGATTAATCTAAAATAAAAGATTATATTAAAACTACATTTAAAATTGAAGATATATTAATAAACTTAATAATGACTTAACATGTAAATTCTAATATGTATATATATATTTTAATAAATTATTTCTTAACATTTATTATAATAATTTTTATTTTTTATATAATTTTTATTTTATAAAACAGACTACGTGTCAATCTAAGTTAAGTTCATCAGTGGGATAAGTAAGTCAAATAAAAATTGTAAGGAGATGGGGAAAGTGGGCGGCTGCACACTTGAAGTGGTGGGGAAGGGAGGCACGTTCCTGGAAGTGGGAGGGGTGGCTGCACGTTCAGCAAAGGTGGAAGTGCCACTGTGTTGGTTTTGTCCAGCAGTGTGAGTGGTGGGTCTTCCCACTTTGTAGTGCTCCAACCACCAAGAGACATCATCATCTTCATCATCATTGGGCACAGCATTATGGAAGGAAGGGAGAAGCTGGGGAGTGCACGGTTCTACTTCTTAAAGAGAAGAGTTGGTAGATTGAAGGATTTTTGGGAGGGGCGTTACAGATTGGAGAGCTTGCTGCATCAGTGAGAGGGGGGAAGTTCGGAGCTGCTGAAGTGCAAGGAGGTCTTGGCTGCCAAATCTAGGAAAGAAGAAGAGAGGGAGAGCTGGAACGGCAGAGGAGGAACACAGTGCAAAGATTGGTTCAAGTTTTGCAAGGAGGTCTTCAAGAGGTAAGGGGAGTTGGATTTTCTGTATGTTGGTAGTTGTTGCATGATGTAGATGCTGGAAATTTGAGGTTGTGTGTATGGTTGGACTGAAAATGATATGTTGATTCATGTATGTAATCTTGTATGTTTTGGAATTGAAGGAAATTAGGATTTTGTAACTTTTTAGTTATTTGGAGAGGGAGTGAGGTAGTGATTTTGAGTATTTGGGGTATAGAGTGTTATTGAGCATTTGGAACAGTTTCACCCACTGTATTGTGACTTGTTAGAGTCATCAAATTGATCAAAATAGGTGCAAAGTAGTGGAATTGGATTTTGAGTATCAAAGTTATGAAAATTGGTGTTTTATGGTTGAATTTGAGTATGAATCCCTTAAGAATTGAATAAGGAACGGTTATAATCAATTAGGTAAGTCCAATCTAGTATAAAACATGAATTTAGGGTGTTAGAAGTTAATAAAAAGGGTTGAAAATGGTAAAACGAGGTTCTGGCCTCAATCTGCAGAATTCTGCATTCTGCAGAATTCATGCCCGGCGCCCCTGTCGCGCCAGGCGCCCGGCGCGAGTTAGCACTAGGAGCGTTCGTCCAATTTGATCCAAATTGGACGTTCGTCCGTTTTGAGCCACATTGGACGTTCGTCCAAATGGCTCGATCAAGCGTTCGGCCTTTATTCTAAGTTGAGTGTTCGGCCTTGTTCTCAGTTGAGCGTTCGGCCTGCTGTTGTGAGCGAGCGTTCGTCCTTAACTTCAGCTTGTGCGTTCGGCATTAAGTTTCAGTGAGTAAGCGTTCGTCCGCGTTCGTCCAACTGTGCGCTCGTCCGCGTTCGTCAGCGTTCGTCCAGACTACGAGCGTTTGTCCAGACTGTTCGGCAGTGAGCGTTCGTCCAGACTGTTCGTCAGTGAGCGTTCGTCCAGGAAGCGTTCGGTTCGGTGTTGTGTGTTAGCGCTCGTCCAAACAGTACCCCACCTCAGCCTTTTAAACGTTCGGTTTTGATGTAAGAGAAATGGTGAGCGTTCGGTTTCTTAATATTGACTGTATGTGCGATCGTCCCCAAACAGTGTATACATATTGAGTTTTGTTATCTATGTGCGTTCGGTCTCTTCATATTTGAGTTGTAAGCGTTCGTCCAAACAGTATTTATATATTGGGTTTCGTTGTATTTGTCTATGTGCGTTCGTTCTATAGTTTTGGCAGTATGTACGTTCGTCCAAACAGTATCTACATGTTCGGTTGTAAGTATTTGTCTATATACGTTCGGTCTCTTCGTATTTAATCTGTCAAGCGTTCGTCATCACAGTGATTGTTCGGTCTTATCATTTTGGTTTGTCTAGCTTTCGTCTAAACAGTATCCACAGTAACGTTTTAATTGGCCGTTCGTCCAAACAGTTGTCGAAAACGTTCGTTCAATAGCGTTCGGCTTATGGTGTTCGTCTAGGAGCTTAGATGAATAGTGTTAAATCTTGGTTCGTAGCGTTCGGCCTAATTCTCATAGCGTCCGTTCAGATTGTGCTCGTTAGCGTTCGGCCAAGTATTCAACTATAGCGTTCGGTTTTCGCGTCCGGCAAATGGCATTCGGCATTCAGTTAGGAGCGTTCGACCTGACCTGTGGACGTCCGTCCATATAGCGTTCGACCTGGTGTTTGAAAAGGGCGCTCGTTCAGAAACGTTCGTCCCACAAGGGTTTGATAAATAGTGTTTGGATGAATAGTGTTGGATGAATAGTGTTCGTATGAATAGTGTTGGATGAATAGTGTTCGTATGAATAGTGTTGGATGAATAGTGTTCGTATGAATAGTGTTGGATGAATAGTGTTCGTATGAATAAGTGTTCGGATGAATATAGTTTGGATGAATAGTATAAAAGATGAATCGTGTGTGTTTACCTTGCGTAGTGTTGGGGAGTGCCAGCTGAACTATGCGAGTGTAAAGATGAGTCGTGTGTATTTATCTTGCATAGTGTTGGGGAGTGCCAGCTGAACTATGCGAGTGTAAAGATGAGTCGTGTGTATTTACCTTGCATAGTGTTGGGGAGTGCCAGCTGAACTATGCGAGTGTAAAGATCAGTCGTGTGTATTTATCTTGCATAGTGTTGGGGAGTGCCAGCTGAACTATGCGAGTGTAAAGATGAGTCGTGTGTATTTACCTTGCATAGTGTTGGGGAGTGCCAGCTGAACTATGCGAGTGTAAAGATCAGTCGTGTGTATTTACCTTGCATAGTGTTGGGGAGTGCCAGCTGAACTATGCGAGTGTAAAGATGAGTCGTGTGTATTTATCTTGCATAGTGTTGGGGAGTGCCAGCTGAACTATGCGAGTGTAAAGATGAGTCGTGTGTATTTACCTTGCATAGTGTTGGGGAGTGCCAGCTGAACTATGCGAGTGTAAAGATGAGTCGTGTGTATTTACCTTGCATAGTGTTGGGGAGTGCCAGCTGAACTATGCGAGTGTAAAGATGAGTCGTGTGTATTTATCTTGCATAGTGTTGGGGAGTGCCAGCTGAACTATGCGAGTGTAAAGATGAGTCGTGTGTATTTACCTTGCATAGTGTTGGGGAGTGCCAGCTGAACTATGCGAGTGTAAAGATGAGTCGTGTGTATTTACCTTGCATAGTGTTGGAGAGTGCCAGCTGAACTATGCGAGTGTAAAGATGAGACGTGTGTATTTACCTTGCATGGTGTTGGGAAGTGCCAGCTGAACTATGCGAGCGTAAATATGAGTCGTATGTGTGGATTTACCTTGTATAGTGTTGGGAAGTGCCAGCAGAACTATGCGAGTGTAAAGATGTGTGAGTTGTGGTTCAATGAGCATGCTATAATTGTTCTTTTATATGAATCTATGTATGATACCATGAGTTAACTGTGATATTGATATAACATGCTTTTTATATCTAGCTCACCCTTGCATTGTTTGTGTTGTGTGCTGTTTGGGTATGTTTCTCTGGCGATGATCATCCACTTGGATGGGAGCAGACGTTGTTGAAGAGATCACTTTGGAGCAAGAGCTGGAGGATACTAAGGTTGCGGAGTAGTCTTCTTAGGAACTTCCCATCTGAACACGTGTAGTGTTCGAATCTTTAAGTTGTTTAAGTTTGATTTCCCGTTTCTTTTAATTCTGGATGACTGTAATTTTACATTTAATTACACGTCATGATCCGACTGTTCTCTTTATTGGAATGTTGACGTTTTTATTATGTAATAATTGTTATTATATAATCGGGATGTTACAAAAATAATAATTCAATTTGATTTATGTCAAAACTTTGCAATAATTCCATCATATTAAGTTCATTTTGTAATACTACGAAATAAAAGAAATTGATAATAATACTACTATGAAAATGTTTTGGTATATCATAAACAATACACATTACATTATTACTTAGAAGTAGAATTAAAATAATTTATATACCCTTTCTTCCGAAGACATTAATTTTAAAATAAAAATACAACTAAAGCATCCAATAACAATAAATAATTAAAAGTGATTTACATTTCTTTTAATAAAAAGGCCATGTTATAAACATCATTGTCTTGACATCTCATCTAAATTGATACTTCAGTGATCAACCATCATATATGTTCATACATGAAAAGATGTAAAAATAAAAACAAAAAAACAGATATAAAAATATATTTTTTATATTACAATATTATAACTTTCTTTTTATAAATATCATTATCATGTTACTTATAAATAATCAATTCATGATAGGTTCTTTACTAATCTAATATTTTTGTAACAGGGTTAACAGAGTTTGCTGATGGTAGGAATCATGAGAGTACCAGTCAAGCGGTGAATGCATACTATTCTGCAGCATTGATGGGTATGGCATATGGCGATGTTCAGCTTGTTGCCCTAGGATCAACCTTAACAGCACTGGAAATCCTTGCAGCTCAAACATGGTTTCAAGTGACAGCGAATGGGAGCATGTACGAGGATGTTTTTAAGAAGGAGAACAGGATTATGGGCATTCTGTGGGCCAATAAAAGAGACACCGACCTATGGTTCGCTTCTCACAAGTTGAGAGAGTATAGGCTTGGCATTCACCTCTTGCCCATAGTTCCAATCTCTGACCCACTTTTCTCAGATGTTAACTATGTCACTGAACTTGTAAACTGGGCTTCCATTGATTTGAATAGGGAAGGTGTTGAAGATGCATGGAAAGGCTTTGTTTATGCACTTCAAGCGCTTTATGATAAAGAAGAGGCTTTGAAAAACGTGAAAGGGTTAAAGTCTTTTGATAATGGAAACTCTTTGACTAATCTCTTGTGGTGGATTCATACCAGAGGTGACAAAGAGGATGATGATAATCAACAAGACAAATTTGGCTGTTAGATCATTCATCTTACTGTTATCAAAAATAAAAACTATATGATAAAATATATTATGTGTAACATCCCGATTATATAATAATAAATATTACATAATAAAGACGTCATCATTCAAATATAGAGAACAGTCAGAATACGACGTGTAATTTAAGTATGAAATTACAGTCATCCAAGATAAATGAAACTGAAAATTTAAACTTAAACAGTTTATAAGTTCGAACACTACACGTGTTCAGATAGGAATTCCTAAGAAGACTACTCCACAACCTCGGTATTCTCCAGCTTTTGCTCCAAAGGACTCTCCTCGACAGCATCTGCTCCCATCCAAGTGGATGATCATCGCCAAAGAGATATATCCAAATTGGCACACAACACAAACAATGCAAGGGTGAGCTAGATATAAAAAGCATGTTATCTCATAGCACAATTAATTCATGTCTGTCGGAACAATCGGTACCGTTATAGAGTCGCGCAGCGGAATAAAATACTTATAAAGCGGAAAGCGTGTTACGGTCACAAATCAAGTTTTGATGGTCCGTTCTAGAAAAACAATTTTCTTAGAGAAAATTTATCAAACAGTTAACATGCGTAAAAAGTAAAGAGTATAGAGAGTAGAAAAATTGATACACAGGATTTTTATCCTGGTTCGATTCAAAAGAATCTACGTCCAGTTGTTAATCACTATAAAAAGTGATTAACGTTTTCACTAAAATCAGTTTCGCAAATTTACAATAAGAGTGAATAAAAGAAAAGATAAAACCTTCCTTCGACGAACGAACTGGAAGATGATCACCTTGCCAACTCGAAGAGAACCGCTCCGACTATCGACACACGAAACGCGAGCTTCTCCTATTCACGAGACCAGGCAAAGCACTTGAACTATAGCTTCTGAGAACTTCCTCTGACAAACAGTATTCTGCAAGAGCTTCTGTTCAACAACGTTACCTTCTGATTTCTCCAAATCAAAATATATAGCCAAGTACACTGAATGCCAAAGGACAGCTCCCAACTGCCATGAATAATCGATTATTGTAAGTGATAATCGATTATTCAAGTCCGTTACAGGTTTTCAAAAATGTGATAATCGATTATATGAAGTGATAATCGATTATTCAAGTATGACTTGTGATAATCGATTATTGCTTAATCATAATCGATTATTGCAGTTAAAAATGCAAGTTTTACAAGGTTTACAAGAATTTCCTACTACATTTAATTTCTACAACTTGCTTTTAACTAATTCTAATATCTTCTTCAACTAAAACTTCTTGTAGCATCATCAAAACAAATTTCTTTAAGATTTACCAATACTCCTTATTGGTAACAATGTCATCATACATACAAGAACAATTAAAGCATACTCATAACCCACATCTCATAACCTCATACGACTCATCTTTACACCTATATAGTTCAGCTGGCACTCCCCAACACTATGCAGAGTAAATCACCAATACACAACTCATTAACCCACAGTTCACACACTCATCTTTATACTCGCATAGTCTGCTGGCACTCCCCAACACTATGCAAGGTAAATACACACGAATCATCTTTACCCTCGCATAGTCTGCTGGCACTCCCCAACACTATGCAAGGTAAATACACACGATACATCTTTACACTCGCATAGTCTGCTGGCACTCCCCAACACTATGCAAGGTAAATACCCACGATTCATCTTTACACTCGCATAGTCTGCTGGCACTCCCCAACACTATGTAAGGTAAATACACACGATACATCTTTACACTCACATAGTCTGCTGGCACTCCCCAACACTATGCAAGGTAAAATACCCACGATTCATCTTTACACTCGCATAGTCCGCTGGCACTCCCCAACACTATGCAAGGTAAATACACACGATACATCTTTACACTCGCATAGTCTGCTGGCACTCCCCAACACTATGCAAGGTAACCACACCCAATTCATCTTTACACTCGCATAGTCTGCTGGCACTCCCCAACACTATGCAAGGTAACCATGCACAATTCATAAAATACTATTCGGGCGAGCACTATTCACCGAACACCCTGGACGAACGTTAACACCATATTTACCACACACTCTTAGGACGAGCACTGTGAGATCAAATGCCTAAAACCGAGCACCATCCAAATTATTAGACCGAACGTTAAATCATCGAACCATACACTGACCATTACTAGGCCGAACGCTAAAACCGAGCACCAATAATATTCCGTCGAACGCTAAAACCGAACGCTCACAAGCGAGAATACCTTATCAAAACCGAACGCTCAACATAACAAGAACGAACGCTCAAGATTCCAAACTTAAGACTACCAAACCAATACCGAACGCTCACAATCAGAATCTATCCAAGACCGAACGCTCAACACCATGACCGAACGCTCACAAGTAAAATCAAGCCAAGACGGAACACTCACAACCATGACCGAACGCTCACAATTAAAATCAAGCCAAGACCGAACGCTCACAACCATGACCGAACGCTCACAATTAAAATCAAGCCAAGACCGAACGCTCACAAGCAAACCGAGGACGAACGTTCACCATCAGAATCAAACAAAGATCGAACGTTCATAATTAGAATCGAACAAAGGCCGAACGCTCGCAATTATAATATCTCATCAAAACCGAACGTTCAATATAGAAATGACATCAAACGCTACAATTGCTAATCAGCCCTAGCGAACGTCCAAGATTCAAGCCTGATACTACTAAGTTATGTCGAACGCTATAGTCACTATTTTAATACCGAACGCTAAAGATTGAAACCATGCATACCCATTTAACAACGAACGCTCAAAGTCCATTATACACTCAGACGAACGCTCTAAATCACCTTTAGATATTACTCAATTAAAACCGAACGTTAAATCATCAAGACCGAACGCTACACTCACATGGATATACGAACGCGAACGCTCGTCTAACTCAAAGCCGAACGCTACACTTAGAACAAACGCGAATTCTCACATGGGAGGACGAACGCGAACGCTCGTCAAGTTGAAGACCGAACGCGACAGGACGAACGCGAACGCTCGTACTGAAAAACCGAACGCTCAGCATAATATTGGTGTGGACGAACGTCCCAAAATTGGCTGATTTGAACGAACGTTCAGAGAAATACCGAACGTTCAAAAATTGGTCGACCAAATGGTCGAACCCCGTTTTGGACGAGCGCGCTTCTGCAGAATTCTGCAGAATCGCGTGCAGGTTTTCCAGAACCCAGAAAACCCCATTTTTCTTCCCCAAAAACTCCCAGATTAGCATCAATTACAGCATAATTCAACAATCAAAGAAATAAATCTAGCTCCCCTTACCTCTTGAAGACTTCCTTGGTGAATCTTGAATCTAGAAATGCAAGTATCTGGATCTCCTTCCAACTTCAAAAGCTCTTCACTTCTCCTCTCCCAGCAGGCCTTTCACTCCTCTAGATGCAGTACCGAAGATCTTTCAATCTCCTCCAAGACTTGTAATCCAAAGCCTCGTTGCAATTCCAGCACCTCTGAAATTCACCTCCCTCACTAAAATTGCAGCAAGAGTTTTCCTCCCCCATTGTAGAACCCATTACTCCCTTATATCCCATACGTACAAAGCTTGTTGAATGGTGCCAAAATGGGAGAAAAATCCGGACGCTGCTCCCCCTTTGCTGCTGTTTTTCAACACCTATGCTCCCCATTTTTCCAAATAAAACAAAACCTACCTCTCTCTATGTCAGCTAGTGCTCTCTCCAGCATTAAATGCTTCCCCACCCTTTTTAGAAAAACAGGGCCTTACATTATGCATTGTAAAATATTTATACACATATCTGTATGCCTAATATAATACTTATGGGTGAATATATATATATATATATATATATATATATATATATATATATATATATATATATATATGCTTTCAATTTATAAATAAAATGTTTAATAACTTTTAGCGTGACATGCATACTTTTCATTGAAGATGTGGATGCTAATGTCCGGATATGTATTTTCAAGCTTCTTCGAATGAGTGACTTGTTAATTATAGGTGACTAAATTTGGATAAATAGTTTAAGTGTAAAAGTTTCTTATAATTGCATAAGGATTAATTAGCAAGGATAGTGAGAGAAGCTGTTAGATAGGAAAAGTATGTTAAAAAGAGTGGGAGTGGGTAAAAAATAAGTAGTTTAAACATGCTGATAAGCTCTAAGCTTTTGTTCCTTTTTCTTCATGGCTTCTTTTTTGTGTTTAATACACTCCAATTATTTGTTTTTAGGTTTAATAGCCAATTTAGTCCCCACTTTGGTTGAAAAATCTCAATTTAGTCCCTCGTTATAAAAGTGTTTTACATTAGTCCTAACTTTTAAAATAGTGGGTCAGATTGGTCCCTTTCGTTAAATATAAGTTAACGAAATTAATGGATGATGATGTGACACAGCTTAAAGCTGATGTGTTAGATTGGTCCCTCGTTAGCTTTAAGTTGTGTCACATCATCATCCATTAATTTTGTTAACTTATATTTAACAGAAAGGACCGATCTGACCCACTATTTTAAAAGTTAAGACTAATTCAAAACACTTTTATAACGAGGGACTAAATTGAGATTTTTCAACCAAAGTGAGGACTAAATTGGCTATTAAACCTTGTTTTTATGTTTTTATATAGGTTTAAACCCTTCGTTGGTCCTCAAGTTTGTATGAAAATCTCAGTTGGGTCCTCAAGTTTTTTTCTGTCTTAATTGGGTCATATTTTTTGTAAAAGTGAGCACATTTTGCCATAACCGTTAAGTGTTGTGAAACGGCGTTAAATTGGTGTGAGCTGGAGCACAGAGAATGTGGTGATGTGTTTAGGGTTTCTTACGTGGACTGTTTTGTTTAAAATAATAGTGCTGATGTGGCATAACCCTTTATTCATATTAGGTATATCAGAATTAGGGATTTGAAAATTGGAATTGGAGATTTAATTTCGTTGTTGCGAGACGAAGCGGAGGACGAACAAGAACTCGAATCTTGAACAAGACGAAGAGGCCAGCTAATAGTTGACGCGACTAAGGTAAGATACCTCGTTTCGTCTTTGGTTTTCTGTTTCAGTGCATAAGTGTGATTTGTGGTCTTCGACAATTGGGTTTTTGTCTTGGTCTGTATGAATTTTTATAATGCTTTGTGGTCCCCATTTTGCATGTTCAATTGTTACATTGTTTATCAGTTGTAGTGGTCCCGAATTTTGTTTCTTGAATTGTTTATCAGTTGTAGTGGTCCCCTGTCTATGAGTGTTTCGTTAGTGGGGATGTTACTTTGTTCCCTGTCCCCCTGTCTTTGTCGGTGTGAGTGTTTAGTTAGTGAGTGAGTGTTTAGTTAGTGAGTGAGTGGTCCACCATTCTGGAATATTCGAAACAGTTGTTAACCCCCATAATGTACAGGTTATAAAAGGAAGTTGTTGATATGGATGAGGAACGTATTAAGGTGGTGGTCCACCATTCTGGAAATTTTGTGAGTGATGATAATGGGAACTTAAGCTTTGAAGGAGAGAGAGCAGAATGGTCTTGTGATCCAGACTTGTTTAGCTATTTTGGCATAGTAGCGTCAGTCAAAGAATTAGGTCATATGGACATCAAAGAGTTATGGTACGGTTTAGGAGGTCAGTCTGTGCACCCAGATAGGTTAGAATTATTAACTGATAATAGGGGTGCCATGCACATGTTGAACATTGCTAGGTTAAATGATGAAGTTCATCTGTATGTGGTTCATAATATGATGGAACCAGAAATAATAGAAATGATTGATTGGGTTGGTGGTCAAGTTAATGATGAAGGTGATGTTGCAAGACAAGTGGAGGAGGTTGAGGTTGTTCGTGATGTTCAACTTGGAACAGAAATGGTGGAGGGTGAGGGGGATACCCATGAGGGTGAGGTCCATACTGAAGTTGAAACAGAAATGGTGGAGGGTGAGGGGGATACCCATGTGGGTGATGTTGAGGTCCATACTGAAGTTGGAAGAGAAATAGTGGAGGGTGAGGGGGATACCCATGTGGGTGATGTTGAGGTCCATACTGAAGTTGGAAGAGAAATGGTGGAGGGTGAGGGGGATGCCCAGGATGGTGATGGTCTGGATCATACTGCAGTAGGAAGAAAAATGGTTGAGGGTGAGGATGATGCCCATGAGGGTGAAGGTGATGGGTATGAGGGTGATGGTGAGGATCATAGTGATGTTGGTAAAAAAATGGTTGAGGGTGATGGTGAGGATCAT
This sequence comes from Vigna umbellata, assembly GCF_029865625.1. Lineage (NCBI taxonomy): Eukaryota > Viridiplantae > Streptophyta > Magnoliopsida > Fabales > Fabaceae > Vigna > Vigna umbellata. Next base: position 40,610,632 of record NC_142168.1, read on the forward strand.
AGTGATGCCCATGAGGGTGAAGGTGATGGATATGAGGGTGAAGGTGAGGATCATAGTGATGCCTATGAGGGTGATGGTGAGGATGTTGAGATCCATCATGAGGAGGAAGCTGAGGTACATGATGTAGATGATTTTGAGCTAGAGGATTATGAAGAGGATGATGATGTAGAAGACAGTGAGGGTGATGCACATCAGGCAGAGTCTGAGGACGAAGATGTAGATAGAAGTGAAGGAAGTCTAATTGATGTCAGCGTGCATTGTGACATTGGGACTTCTAAAGGAAATGTGGGAGAACAAGCTTCCAGTGCCTTACTTGAGTCTGAACGGTCAACAGATAATGAATTTATTCATGATATGTGTGGGTTGTCTGACAATGAGTGGTTATCAGAGGAGTTGTTGAGTGGATCAGATAGTGAGGACAATCATGTGAGGACTAAGATAAGGTTTCCCACTTTTAGTATGCCTAAAACTTTGGTGGATTATAAATGGGAAGTAGGAACCTATTTTGCTGAGAAAAATGAATTCACAGATGCCATAAGGACTTATAAACTAAGTAATGGGAGAAGTTTAAAATTTATTAAGAATGACAAGAAAAGGATTTCTGTCAAGTGCTTGGGTGGAAGAGGAAATTGTAAATGGTATGCGTATTGTTCCTTTAGGACTGATATCAGTGCATGGCAACTGAGAAAAGTGTTTGATAACCACAACTGTAGTAGAGATTTCAATGTTAAGTTGATGACTTCAAAGTGGTTGAGTGAAAGGATGGAGAAAACTGTGAGAGAAAATCCTACAATGAAGGTCATGGACATTAGGGACAAAGTTACTAGGAAATGGAATGTAGGAATTTCAAGAAATATGGCGTTTAGGGCAAGAGCAATGGCAAGAGATAAGGTTGAAGGATCATTCAAAGATCAATATAGAAGACTTCGCGATTATGGTCATGAGCTGCTGAAAACAAATCCAGGAACAACAGTAAAAATCAAAGTTGATAACAGTAATGGAGACCTCATATTCCAAAGATTTTATGCATGCTTGAAGGCATGCAAGGATAGCTTCATTTGTTGTAGACCTATTATTGGCTTGGATGGATGCTTTCTGAAAACCAAGTATGGAGGGGAGTTACTAACAGCAGTGGGAAGAGATGGAAACGACCAAATGATGCCCATAGCATATGCTATTGTTGAGGTAGAAGACAAAGACTCCTGGACTTGGTTCTTGGAGCTCCTTATTGAGGACCTTGGTGGGGCAGCTGTATGTGCAGGATGCACATTTATTTCAGACCAACAAAAGGTCAGTGAATGTTCAATATGTTTTACATATAACTGAATATCTTCATTAAACAAATGTTAATTACAATATGTTGAATATGTCAGGGTCTTTTGCCAGCAATCCAGGATCTTCTACCTGGTGTAGAACAAAGATTTTGTGTTAGGCATTTATATTCAAACTTCAGAAAAAAATTTCCTGGAAAAAACCTTAAACGTCTGATGTGGCGGGCAGCAACAGCAACACACCCACAACAATGGGAGACTGAAATGAGGAATATTAGAGACATAAATTTAGACGCATTTAAATATCTGATTGCCATCCCACCTAGGTATGCATTAAGTCTTTTAGTTATTAACTCTTAACCATATTTCAATATTTGCTTGCTTGCCATGACACATACTTGACTACTTATATTCACTTATCCCAGGTTTTGGTCAAGATCTAGATTCACCTCTAGATCACAATGTGACACTCTTGTCAACAACATGAGTGAGGCCTTTAATAGTGTGCTAGTTGATAGTAGGTCTAAGCCTATTATTAGCATGTTAGAAGACATAAGGGTTTACATAATGAAGAGATGGGCTGCCAACAGGACAAAGATCACATCATATCAAGGTTCAATCTGTCCCAAGGTTTTTAGCAGATTTCAGAAGGAGTCCTGGTTAACTAGACATTGGTTACCAAGGTAACTTTTATGATGTGTGTTTCCATTCATGTTAACTTTCTTTCCATTTATAGTGATCCATCTAATTGTGTTTTCAATTGTGTATTACATATAGGTGGTCAAGAGAAAAATTATTTGAAGTGAAACATCTTTCAGAATTTGGTGAGCAATTTGTTGTGAATATTGACACCATGGACTGCACATGTAGAAAATGGGCAATTACTGGCATTCTGTGTACTCATGCCATCACTGCAATGAAGTTTTTGAATATAAATGCAGAAGAATACATTGGCAACTGGTTTAGGAAGTCTACTTATGAAGAGACTTACAACACAATAATTAACCCTATCAATGGACAACATGTCTGGGATGTTACACCCTATGCAGATATATTACCACCAAAGAAGAGGACAATGCCTGGAAGGCCCAAGAAGAAACGAAGGCTAGAGGAGTGGGAGTTGAAGAAGAATAACAGTGAATTAAGAAAGGGTGGCCAGAGGAAAACATGTGGCATCTGCAAACAACTTGGACACAACAGAAAAGGCTGTCCACAAAGACCTCCAACAGTAGAGGTTCCTACAGCCCAATCTTCTCAAGTCACCCAACCTCCAGCAACACATGTTCCTATTGGTGACCAATCTTCTCAAGTCACCCAACCTCCAGCCCAATCTTCTCAAGTCACCCAACCTCCAGCAACTATGCCTTTATCTGATGAATGATGTACTGATCAATGATCTAATGTACTGATCCTAAATTTATATTTTGTAGCAAATGTTTGCTCTATCATTTTGAACACAGTCTGTGCAAATGTATTGTTATGATGTATTTTGGATATGTAAGACAATGTTGTTATCATTTTGAACAGCTTCTGTTATCATCTAAGACAATTGAACAGCTTCTGTTATCATCTAATACAATGTTTGTGGTTATCAGAAAGTGATTACTGCCCAATTTTGTTATCACTCATCAACTTTATTTCTCATTACTTTATTGCTCATTGCTTTATCATTATTCCACTTAAAGTAACAATAGAATTAAATGAAATTAAATGACACACATTATCACTGTAATAACTCACCAACATTAATAAAACACACATTACATATAAGCCAAGTTTCAAGTCTGATAACATTAATAAAAAACACATTACATATAACCCAAGTTTGAAATCTGATCACAGATGACACAGCATCAACCAACTTTCACCAACATTGCTAATACAATTACATTCAAAACAAATATGACAAAGATCATCCCCACTAACAATTTAAACCACTTATCTAACTTAACTAAACTTTTCTCTATACAACCCAGTCTGATCTTTGGACAATATGTTTCTTCCATTTGCAACACACTGTCTTCCACATCACACCCACTTCTTCAGTTCTTTCACTATCAGTCCTTTCTTCTACATTCAGCCATTTTCCTTCATTTCCTTCGTCAATGCACCACTTGAAGAAGTTGCAACCAACCAATTCTCCACTCCCACCCTGTTCAACACCAACACACACACCTTCGTCAAAACCCAAATAAATAGACATAGATTTATTGTGATATCAAACTGACCTTGAAGTTAGGGCAACCCCAGAATTTTTTCCCCTTGTTCTTAGGGGTTCTCGCAGTACGAAACACTGCACTGTGACCACAGAGGCATCTTGGGTTTCCATCGAAGCTCCTAACACTGCCACTACTGCGTTGCATGGCCGAACCCAAACATTTGCAAGAGGAAGATGAACGAGACATCCTTACCACCACCTCAACAGTGCTTGCCCAAGACGTAAGACACCAGCTCTGGTTCACCAAGACGAAACACGATCCTCTCCAACAGGAGAATATACTTTGGATGAGATGGGATGCCCTTAAATGTTAGGGCTTCGTAGCCTACGTGGATAAAACACAACAAACAGTCAATTTTAATGCACAATGCCACGTCCGTAAATGGAAAAATCCAGCTCACACCATTTTAACGCCGTTTCACAACACTTAACGGTTATGGCAAAATGTGCTCACTTTTACAAAAAATATGACCCAATTGAGACAGAAAAAAACTTGAGGACCCAACTGAGATTTTCATACAAACTTGAGGACCAACGAAGGGTTTAAACCTTTTATATATGGCTTTTTCTCTTCTTGTTTTTACTTATGGTTTCTATTTTTTGTAGAATTTATCCGTTTTCATATATATATATATATATATATATATATATATATATATATATATATAATTAATTTTTGTTAATTTGTTTAATTTAGTTTCTAACATCATTTAAATAATTAATGATAATAAATAATATATTCAAATAATTAACGAATAATAAATAATATATGTCAAGTATTACTTTATGATTTTATTTTTTTTAAATTTTATTTTACTTTTTTATTTTTTAAATTTAAAAAAATTGTACTATGAATCCAAGGTCATGTCACATGACATTAATAGTATCATTTATCAGTATTACGTATCAGTATCGTATTTTTAATTTAATTCTTATATTTGTTAATTTTATTTAATTTAATCTAAACTTTTTTAAAATAGAATAAATTAAAACTAAATTTAATTTTTATATAAATGTTATGACGATGTTTTTATTAAAATTTTAATTTCTATTAAATAATTATAATTTAGAGTTAGAGTTGATTTAATATTCGAATAAAAGTTTTAAAGGTGGAAACTAACATTGGTTTAAAATTAAGTGGTTCAATTTAAAAAAACTGTCATCCAAGACTATATTAATCTATCATAAAATAAAATTGTAAATTTTTTTTGTAAAATTAACTATTTTTAGATTATTTTTTCTTTGTTTTTTATTATAATAATAATTACAACAATTTCTTTTAATATTATAAAATGTGTTAATTTTAATTTTAATTTTTATGTAATATTTTATGTGATTTCTTATCTTTTCTGAAATTTTAAATCAATGGTGTTAATTATCACTCTTAAGAATTTCATTCTAAATTTAAACCAAATGTAAGTGTAAATAAAAAATATTTAATATAAATATAAATTTTAATAAATATAATATTTATATAAATATGGTACAATTATATAATTAGGTAGTTCAATATTTTATTCATAAAAATATGGTACAATTATAATTATTTCTTTATCGAGAATATTAATTATATTGGCTCACAAAATATGTATATATTCATTACTTAACATTGACAATGTTCAGCAAATATTAGATAGTTTCAAGTTTAGCCTATAAATATATTAGTTGAGGGTGTTATTTTGAACTATCTAGATATTTATATACTTGGTAAAAACTTTCTTAGGTCATACCACGATCCCTACCTTACATATAAATTGTGACTTCCCAAAAGAGACATTCTTATATGGGTTTGATCTTTAAGTTAAACCTAAGACTCCTTTTTAATCGAGAAACCCTTCAACATTTTCATAAAATTTGATGATTATCATAATAATCATCTAGATAAATTAGTGGAGATAAAATTAAATAAAATAATTAAACAGATGAGTGTATAATTGGAGATAAATTAAATTAAATAAATAAATATTTAAGTAGAAATAAAATAAATAAATAAAACTAAAGTGTAATGTACAACTAAATAAGATAAATATAAGATAAATTAAATAATAATAATTGGAAATATTTTAAAAGGAAGTAAATATATATATATATATATATATATATATATATATATATATATATAAAAATCAAAATAACTAAAATCTCAATAATCAAAATAACTAAAATCTCAATAGACGTAAATTTGTTAAGGTTAACCTAGAAATAACTTAACCTCATTGCCTAATTAATTGAAGGGACACATAAACAATATTTCTAGGAGGTTAAATTTTCTTCTAATCTCTTACTTCAACTTCTATCCCTTCCTTTCTCTTTCTCTCTCTCTTTCTTTCTTTCTCTCTTCCTCCCGTGACTCTTCCTCCCTTTTTCTCTCTTAGTTAAACCAAAATAATAAAAAAATTACATAAATTATCATAAGGTAACTTTTATTTCGATTCAACTTTATGTTTTTAGTTAAATTCCTATAATTGTCTCTATTTTTTTTGTGTTTTTTCTAGTTTGATCCTTATTTTATTAGAATTCTCAATTTAATCCTAAAAATGCTAATTTGAGACAATTAGGCCTCTACCGTTAAATTGGCTTAACGGGCTTAAGTTTTTTATGACCTGACACCTTGACGTGGTAAGTTTTTAGTACGTTGCATTCGTAGAAATTTACACGTGAAATTTCATAACATTAAACATTTTAAAATTAGGGTTTATTGGTGGAATTTCTTGGTTTTGTTGTGTGCAGGTTTCATGGCGACGCATGGAAGTGGTTCTTGAGGAAGATGATTCGAACAATGGTGAATTGTTATGGCTGCTGATGGCGATGATTTGCGACGAAGAAGTCGCTATTAGAGGTTTGTTGAGTTAAGACCCTCTTTATCAAAGGTGAAAACTTGATCCCAGTCCTTTCTCTCTGTCTCGCTTTTAGTCTTCACGCTTCGCGTCCCACTCAAAAGATTCGCGTAAATGGTCGAACCAGTTTCCAGTCTTGCTCGCTTGGTCTTGACGACTCGAACATATAAAAATGGCATGGGATCAACAAGGTCGTAAGCGTTGCGGCTTCTATCGCTACTCAGAGAACGCAGTTCACCATTGCTCACATTCAGATCCGCACACTTTAAAACTTTGTGGTGCCTTTCATTCCCTTGTTTCCGCTTCTCTGTCTGCACAATCGAAGGATTTGACACCTCCTGTTTTGGAGACTCCATTTCCTCTGGAATCTCCTCCTTTGGCTTTTCAACTGTTGGTTCTTCTTTTGGCGTATTCTCATCTGGCTTATCTTTTTCTAGTTCATCTTCCTTTGTCTCTCCTTCTAAATTCCCGGGCGGCTTCTCCTCTGGCAATGGTGCAGACTTTGCTTTCTGCTCACCTGTGTTTTCTGCTTCCGGTGGGTCATCGACGTACCAAATTTTGAGACTGAGTTCTCCTTTGATATGAGAGAATACGCTCCTCTTCTCTAACGGATAGTACGCAACCGTTTCAGAACCAGACTTCACAAACTTCTACCCTTCTTTCACTTTCTGCTAGGGAATCAAACACCCAGATCACTGAAAACGGAAAAAAGTTTTAATCTTTTCAAGTACAATTCATTGATCATTCATGTTCAATGCCCTCTCCAGCATGGGTGGCGGTGGCCAAGTCAACTTCACCGCTCTGGTTCTTGTTCAGATTTTAGAAACCCTATTTTTAAAATGTTTCTTTTATGAAATGCCACGTATAAAGGTCTCATCATGTCATGTTTAAAATACTTGCCACGTCAACTTCCCACATCATAAAAAACTTAACCCCGTTAAGCCAATTTAACGACAGGAGCCTAATTGAGTCAAATTAGCATTTTTTAGGACTAAATTGAGGATTCTAATAAAACGAGGATTGAACTGGGAAAAATCCACAAAAATAGAGACAACTAAAGAAGTTTAACCTTTTTTTACTTTGTCCTATACACGCTTATCTTGATGTTATCTTTCATGATATATTGATTGATGAACTCTTTATTATCATTTATTCACTTAAATAACCCTTTTTCAATTCTCTTTTCATTCTCTTATGTTTCGATATATTCTTCTCTTAATTAAATAACATTAACTTCTTATCTGGATCCTTTCTTTCGACATCTTAATTTTTAACAATTGAAAAATTAATGTGGTTACTAATGAATACATTAACAAATTAATTACAAAAATTACATTAATTAATTTAAAATTTAAGACAAAAATCAATTAAATAATAATTCTTAGAAACCACTTATGAATCTTATTTAAAAAAAATGTGAAATCCACCATTTTATTTTGTTGTTTAAATTCTTTTTATTTATTTTTAATTTTTTTCTTTATTTTGTTTAATTTAATTTAAATTTTCTATCTTTCTATATTGATATATAGCAGCAAATAATGTACCATCCCATTTTAGTAGAATAAAACTACAAAAATAAAACATTATATCGATGATAACTTACTAGAAACTACAAATTACCGATGAAAAAGATTTACACTTGGAGAACAAAACACTATCTATGTTGTTGTTTCACTCTCTCAATCACGTTGAAACAACTGAAAAGACGTCCTCCCTAAGCTCACACCATTAAGATGATCATCACAAAAGAGAAAACAACACATAAATAGACAAAAAAATAGTAAGGGAAGCTAGATACACGACAACTCATATCACCTTTATAACATAGCTTACATAAATCATTTATATATCATACATCAACCCAAACATCTTAACATGCAAAGACCTAGACTGGCTATCCGGATATTGTATAGAATGTCGAGTTACAGAGGTTCCTACAACGGTGTGATAGAACAATTGGACTACCCTAAGCTACCACACCAGGTTAGTCTTACAAACGCCCTTTTGTCAATTGGAGAAAGGCCCCTCAGGCTCAGACCTTCTACTATTCTCACGTCATGACTCATCACTCTATACTTGAGCATGAATGATCATTAGAATGTCAAGATAAACCTCAGCTTAACCCCGACCGTTCATACTATCAATACTTGAAACTACCACCAAGAAGTTCCTCCTTGGAACTCATCTTCACAACTTTGAAACCATTGATATCACTTCACCTTTACATTGAATCCATTTGAAACCATATACATATATCCCTTCACTTTCACATTGCATACTAACATTTAGAAATTGATAATAAAATTGTTTAGGATCATAAAAGAAGAGAGAACCATAGACCATATGTGTACAAGTAAATTTGGTTTATATTAGTAAAAATTTCACATTACTGGTAGTAATAATGGATTAGATTGGTAATCTAATATGTTAAGGCAAGCCAGAATTCACATAAACCTAAACAAGGCAAAACTTCCTATTTTAATCGATTATGTAACTAACATAATTGATTAGACTAAAGTGTTTGTTTTAATCAATTAAGTTAGTGTCATAATCGATTAGGCTATAGTGTATGTTTTAATCGATTAAGTTAGTGCCATAGTCGATTAAAACAAAAATTATTGGCTAATCAATTGGTATGACTTTGAACACTTTCCCCACAACTTTGATCCTAGGACCCTATGGACACTGAGAAACCTCAGAAAATGTAAACTCAAATTGACCACGTCAAACCAACTTACTACCTTAAATCATACCAAACTCAATTATATCTCTTGTAACACTCAAATTTTGCAACTAATGCTTGAACAAGTCCTAATGGACTTAGCAACATCCTACAAATCATCACAATCAACCTAAAACATTTAATTCAAAATCTCATACCTAAAAACCCTTAAAACTAGCCAAATTCACTTCAAAATCAATTCAAAATCTCATACCTTAAAACTAGCCAAATTCACTTCAAAATCAACACCTAAACTACCAAAGGTTCCAGCATCAGTTTTCTATCATTATTAAGGTCCAAACCAATTTTGAATTACCTAAAAACAAACTTAAAAACTATAGTTTATATCATATTTACTTCCTTTAGGTTTTCACCTACCAAAACCCCTAAAATACCTTAGAAACTACCTTAATATCATACTGTTTTGACTAATATTTCATTCTAGACATCATATGAGTTCATTTTCTACAATAACAAATTATTAAAGACCTATTAAATTGTCCAAAACCACTATACTTCTTATTAGATCAATATATCAATAATCCACTTCTCAAACCTCCTTTTTCTAGACCCAAAGATCTATCCATTTCATATATATAATTAATACCATTCAAGACTTATAACCATTTGATAACTTCAAGCATACATTCAAACCACTATTTCACTTATCAATGTAATTCAACCTAATAATTCTTCACAAATTTCATAGATTTCTACCTTATTACATAACAATTTCAAGTAATTTAACACAGCAAGAGGATCATATAAATTTACTCATACAATTCAACACATTATTCCCATTCAATAACAGATTTTGAACAATTTATTAAATGAACATTAGTTAATCTAACTTCTCTTATCTTACAAATTTTCTATCCAGCTCTAGAATCGCATATGCGTTGCTTCCGACTCAAGGAACAATAAATACACTTACGAAACACCGAAAAGAGATCAAGGAGAGTCCTTAAGATCTCTCATCAACAATGAACTCAAAGAAAAGATCAGATTACATAAGCGGTGGAAATCTTCATTCATGGACTCAAATAAAGAACGAAGTGCAAAAAAAAGCCGAAACTTACTTGTTCTATTGCACAAACTGATGACATAGGAATGTAGACCTTGTTACCGTGATCGTTTAGGCATCTCCTAATCGTCAAAGAGATAACTCAGAAGTTAAAACTCTTAAAAAGAAAGTAAAAAACTCTAGAAAAGTAGTTTTTAAAAAGATAGTAGATTTTAAAATAATAAATTTTATTTATAACAAAATTATTTTTAAATAAACTACCACAACTTCTTCTAAAATGAAAGTTTTACCAACAATACTATTATACTGTTATGGATAAAATATGTGTTAAATATACCGATTAATGTTTTACCTAGTTAAAAAAAATTAAGTAAAATTCTGTTATTAAAATATATTAAAAAAAATTGTTATTGAATTTTTATAGGCATTTAAATTGTATTACTGTAATATAAATGCTCAAGAAAATCAAAATTTCAAAAACAAGAAAATGGAATTAACGAGCCTGTAAGGAACTAAACCACTACAATTCCTAATTCCCAAATCAACCACCGCAGATCGGAAAAAATGGATGGTGAGTGAAGAAATTGGAAGAGAGAGAAAAAGAGAAAGAGAAACAGAGAGAAAGAAAGAGTAAACTTGTAAGACATGGCTGGGTTACTGGCATGGGCGGTGGGAGGTGGCGCAGGAAAGGAAGCGGAGGACGATTCCATCATCCCAATCCTCTTTTCCGAAGATCAGCAAAGGTATGTAATCGAATTGGATCAGAAGGCGGCTTCTCTCCGCCGTTTGATCCATGATCTACGGCTGAGATTGCCTCCCCAAGACATCTCCCAGAGCCTCCCTCACCTTCACGCCCACTCCCTCGCCTCCAACGCCGCCCTCGCCCTCCAATTGAACTCCCACTCCGCCACGCGCCAACAGGTCCTTAACCACTAACTCTTAATTACATTTTCACTCTCTCATCCAAATTCCCTAACAGTTGCAAATACTATTGTGTTATTATGCTAGAGAAGAATTCTAGCAGTATCTCTCCATGCCGACAGTGCTTGGTTTGGGATAACTGCAAAAATTTTATTAATTCAATATTGGATTGTTATTATTATTACATGTACAATTGATTATGTTGTTGTAATAGGTTGTATTCAGAATCAATTTTTGTTGCGACGTGTTAATTAATTTCATTTGGAAACCAAATGTAAATCTGTTTTTATATTGGAGAAAGAGTATATATATGAAGCTGAAAGGGAAAAGGAAATAATTATAGAAAAAAACTTATCTTTTCAGAAAAAAGAAAGTTTTTTACACACTTAGACTATTTTCCTAAATATAAAGACTTCTTTTTTTATCCATAAAATAGCTTAAATTGGCAAAAATAATATTTTCCAGGCATGCTCTCAATAAGTGAGAAATGAAATCTAGTAAAAATATTATTTTTCAATAAAATTCACCTGATAGTAAAGAGAGTGTTGTTGGCATTCTTCCGTGTTAGGGATTAATCCAGCTGAGCCTATAGCACAATCTTTGACTGGAATTAAAAAATATAGGTTAGGTCTGGGTTACACTTTGTGTTTATTGAACAGAATTGATTTCCAAAGTTATACAATTTGGAAGAGTTGTATTTCAACTACACCTGTTGAATCTCGAGTTTTCTTCCATTCACAATTGGTTCCCTCCGTCCTTATCCTCTCTAATTGTAAGTCGTTGACTTGCCCAGAATGAAAAGACAATATGTTCATTACCTTGTAAGAGCAAGAAGAAATGTTAGGAATACTCTTTGACATACTCTTTTGAACATGCTGTCTCTTACGGAAAATATATAATTCTTTGGGGTCCTGGTCTTAGTTAATGAATATTTTCCCTGATTCTGCAGTTAGCAATAAATATAATCCAATGTGTTAGAAAGAACATGCTTAAGAGTCTGTTCTTAGCAGTACTCTAAAAACAATAACTTACGCCTTGAATTACAAGCGCAACTATCAAATATTCTGCGTTTTCCTGCTGGTTGTAACACTGTATTTATTCGGTTGCATGTATGCCATGTTGGTGAATTCAGCTAATAATCAGATGAAATCTAGATGAGGGGACTAAATTGTAAAAAGAAGAAAACTTGATGGACTCAGCCGGCAGCTGAAACTTGTGAAAGTGAAAGCACACATTTGCAGTACTTGGGAACTGAAATGATATTAACCTAAAATACTGCTACAGTACAACTAATGATGATGATTTTTATTGCAGGCCCAACTTAGAGAGGTGACATTGAAGGAAGAGAATGCAGCATATGAAAATGCAATATCCGATTTTGAGAATAAAATAAAAGAGAAATTACAAGAGGCTGATTTACTAAGGACAAAGTTGCAGGTTATGATTGTGAATTGATTGTGATTTGTCAGGTTGAGTTTGATTCAATTGATTTTTTATCTATTGTGTTACAGGAGATGGATGAGACTGAGAAGAAACTCAAAGCTGAGCTGGACAATATAAAGCAGCAAGCATCTGATGGTTGGGACGAAATGAAGGCAAAATCTAAAGCTGGATTTGATGCAGATGCAGAAGCATCGAGATCAGCTTTACTAGATGAATTGGAAGAGAAGAAGAAGCAGTTGGTTCGTTAATAACAGACTCTTATGTGCTCACCTTAACATTTTATTTGTTTATAGTGGATAGATAAATACTAAATAAACAATGGTGATCATGCTAATTACTATTCCTATCATTTCAAGGACTATATGATCTATGCTATATATTTTAGGTGTAGCTTAACTACTTACGTTGATACTTTACCAAATTGAGAGTTTTATTTTTCATATGTTGTCCATAGAAAGATGTTATATTATCCATAGTTGGAATAAACTAGGTATTAATCACAATTTGATGTATTTTTTTGGCTCACTATTAATATCAATAGTTGGATCACTAAAAGAAAAAATAAAATTATAAATGATCATATTGTTAACATCAAAGCAGATTTTCTTATGTCACCAAGAGATTAATGAACAAAAACTTGAATTTAGCATACCTCATCAGTGGAAACTACAAAAAAAAAAAATTTACAGTGGAAATTTATCTATACAGATTATCTGATAATGGAATATTCTACAGTGGAAAACTCAAAATTATTATGAAATACAAAAAAAAAAAAAAATCAAATACATCAGAAGTTCTAAGTGGCGGCCCGAACTTCATCGTTGGCAGCGGCCCGAACTTCATCGTTGGTGGCGGCTCTTGGCGGAGGACCATCTCTAGGGGTTTCTTTTAATATAAGAAGAGATGGTCTGCATCTCGACAACTCAATGTTGGCCTTCTCGTATTTCCTTTGTTGAAGGAAAACCTTGCAGCGTTCCAAATGCTGTAAGGCTACATTGAGATGTGCCTCTTCAAGCTTATCCATGGCTTCAAAATTCAAATATGAATTGTTAATAACTTGAGGTATATAAAATGTTGATATCAAGTAAACAAAGAAAACGTAATTATATTTCAGTTAACAGTAAGTTATTTCACATAAAAGTTACTTATTTTTTCTTAGTTTGAAACAAGCTGATCTTAGTTTATTTGATTAAATTTTATGTACCTGCAGCCCAAGAGTGCAACTTGTAAAGGTCAAAGCACCTCAGTTTTGGGTAATTGGAGTTTGATTGTGTGTCCAAGTTCATAATATCTTGCATGAGTGAATAGGCTTTGTTCTTGTACTTTCTCCCCCATGCTGGATCGATCTTTGCAAGCACTGCAATGGCATAAAGAAAGTACCCCAGATGGTACTGGTGATCATTGTAAATCCCAAATCCAAAATCTGCAGAAACATCATCAGATCCTTTATACGTAACAATGCCACCCCATTTGTTATCATGCAAGAATCCATTCACCTTCAAAGTTCCATCCAACCATAACTCAACCGTGTCCTTCAGAAACTTGCTAACTTTTGGAATCACATCATAGAAGAAAACCTCTTCGGCTATCAGAGCCAGCCTTGCAGCCCTAGCAATGTATTTTCCATAATAGTAAGATTCAGTGGTCTCCATTTTTAGGGCCTCAACATCACTCACAAGCGCAGAAACAATTTCCTGTTTGTTTTCTTCTTTGATACCCCTTGAAGAATGCCATGTCACTGAAACTGGATCAGTTTTCAGAATCCATGACTTGCCCAAAACACCAACAAGATCCCCATCTATGCTTGTGTACTTAAAGTCATCAAGAACAGCAACATCAGTGTCTGTAGAAGAGAGAAGCTGAAGATGGAGAGGATGTGCTAGTAGTAGCAATGCACCAGACCCTTTTGTTTCCCATTCATATTCCACACAAAAGGGTTCTTTAATCACAGCATTTCCTGACACAGGGTAAGTGAAACTGCACAGGTCAAGAATGGCCTCGCTTTGTGGATCAGAGTTAGGGAGAAGGGCTATGCGGATTGTGCCAGAGAAGGCCTCAGAAGTGATCTCAGAAGTGGTGTGAGTTAACTTGATTGGCGAGGAAGCATAGAGGAGCCATGTTTGGGCATTGTTAAACTTAATGGTGAACTTGTGAAAGGAAGTGGATTCTGTGGAATCCAAGGAGACAATGGAATGGATGGTGGTGATGGAAAGAGGGGTTGGTTGAGTTACTGAGACTGTCAAATAAGGGCTTCCCCTAACGAGGAAAAAGGTCAGGTTTGAAGAAGGGATTTCTAAAGTGACACTGAGATCACTGAAGGAAGAGATTGTGTGTTTTCCAGATGAACTTTGCTTAGAGGAGATGGTGAGATCAGGGTTGAAGACTTGGTATATGTTAGTAGCAGTGGAAGTGCGAGAAGGGTATGATAGAGAGAGTGAAGAGTTGGAGGATTTGATGAGGTAGGGGTGAATGTATTCAGGTTGGTCACCATTTTTGAGGACAAAGTTTTGGAAGAAAGAGTTTGTGGGAAGTGGAGATGAGACAAGGTTTGAGGAGAAGAAGTTGGAGGGGTCAGGGAGGACAGTGGATTTTGTCTGTGGGAAGATGTAAGGAGTGTTGTGTTGGTTGCTAGCCATTGCTTTTGAAAATGTTGTGTTTGTGATAGGGTTATGTTGATCAATATATATATATATATGAATGGTGTGTGATTGTGTTTTTGGTGGTGATGGTTTTATAATGTTTCGTAACCATTATATACGAATCTTTTGTGCATTTAGAGTTACTCTATCTACAACTTGGTTTGCTATTAAATTGTTAGAAGTAGGAGAGTGGGGTTAGGGTTTTGGGATTTTGGTTATGCTTGTGGGATGGTTGAACTTAGTTTATTGATTTCAACAAAATGTTGATGAGAAGGGTTTGTTTTGGTTTGTTGAGAGATGGGATTAAAGATTGAATGATGGAAGGGTGGGAGTAAAGAGGATTTAATCATTGATGTTTAAGCAAGGGAAGAGGATCTTAGGAGGAAAGAGATGAGAGCATAGTGTCTCTCTTACGTTAATTTCTTAGCCGTTTTGCTTAAGTGCTTCATAACCAATATGTACCAAGTATTTATCAGAAAAATACCTTTTCAGTTTACTTTAATATCTTGTTTAGTTAAAAAGGATTAATATTGAACTATTGACTAATGAAATTTTTATGAGATGTTGAAAACTATTATAAAACATCAAAATATATTAGTAATACTTTCAGTGCAAAACGTTAAAACCATATTGAAAATCATTAAAAAAAACTAATGATTATATATATATATATATATATATATATATATATATATATATATATTATAATTTCTTATCTTGTGAGCAACAAATTTAAAATATTTTTTTACATCCAATATAATTAGTTGATAATCACTTTTAGGAATAATATAGTTATTAGAAAAGGAAACTTTTATATTTGTAAAAGAAAAAATATTAAAGAAGGAATGAGTGAATGTAAAGTAGGTGTAAAAGTTTACTTTTAGGATTAAAATTTTATAATTTCTACCACGCCCGCACACAACCTATTGATTCTATTCTTACTCTTTCTTCATGGGAATTCTTTCTCTTCTCTTTCTTTCATTGTTCCTAAATTAACATGGAAATCCCTTAAACGGATACGAGTATCCGTCTTCTTCCTCCTCTCAACACACGCACACACAGGAAGCTTCTCTGAACACACGCACACACAGAGACAACATAAACCAGAGCAGAGCAGCACATCATCAACCTTAAACACAAATTCCCGACAACACCAACAACATCCCCATCAATGCTTCCATACTTAAAATCTTCAAGAACAGTGACATCATTGTCTTCATTAGACAGAAGCTGAACATGGAGAGGGTGAGCCAAGAGTAGCAAATCCCCTGACCCTTTCTTCTCTCACTTATACTCCACGCAAAAGGGTTCTCTGAATATAGCTTCACCTGACACGGGCACTAGTACAATTATTACTTTTAAACTCATATAATATGTCTCATTTTATACTAACCCGCTGCCTATAACAACCTAATGGCAGATTGGTAAATAAGGTAACTTTATAGGCTTCGGTTTCATGCAAAACCGAAGCATAAATCAACTATTACCTCGGCTGCACTTAAAATCGGTGCCTAATCTAAGATAATATTACTCGGTTTAGAGAAGAACCGAAGCACAAAGCCGAGCTGACATCTGCAACTCACTGAACGCAGCTGACAACTTTTTTGAAAAGTGGATGCGTCTTCGGTTTCTAGCAGAACCGAGGCATAAAGCCTCTGCTACCCCTGCAACTCACTGAGGCACAAACTCACTGTATCGCTTTTTCTGTGCAACCATTTCTTCTCGATTGAGCTTCTGCTTCTTCTTCTTTCTCGTTTAAAATATATAAGTTTCTTCTTCCTTGGTTCTTCAGTGCCTCCACCATCGTCGCCGCCACGAGCTGGCACCACCATTGTCTCCTTCGCGAGCTGCCTCCACCATATTAAAATAATTTTCCTCCTTCGTTCAAGAAAATATAGAAGACGCAAGCCCTAAATCAAATTTTAATCAAATTTTGGATGTGTTCAGCCTTTCTTCTTGCCTCAGCAGAGAGTTAGAGGCATTCAGAACCTGTGAATGAAAAGCACCAACATTTCTCTTCAGCCTTCAACTTCCCCGGGAATGGTGAGCAGATCCTCTCTCTTGTTCAACATTGTTTTCTTCAATTTTTTCTTTTCTTGCAACACTCCTCATTAATTTGACCCATGTAGTTTTGAAACTAATTAGAAACTTTGGGACTCCTGTTTTCCCTTTTATATTCAAATTGGCCTCATGATTATCTGTTTTAGGTCATAAATTTGTAATTGTTTGAAAATGCATTAAAGAAGAGTATGGGTAGAATGGACTGTCATTGAAATGATCTATTGATGTTGTTGTCTCAGTAGTGAATTTGTGTTTTGTAATGTATTTTTTCCCACGCTCCTTTGCTCTCTTATCACTGCTCATTGTATCGCTTGTTCCCCACCTCCATGAGGTGCCTGAATGCAACAATGAAAAATTTATATGGACTTATGAAATATTGTTATATGGAGGGGGAAAATTTAATTTATAGGTATTGTTGGTGAGAAGAGTTCTGTTCAACAAATTTACCATACATGTCTATCTGTAATTAGATGATAGTGTTAAGGTTCTTTACACGGTTACTCTGTTGCATATGATTGATATAGGGAAACAAAATTATGTTTGCAGAAACCATAGAACAGTGACCAGAGAGTTCGGATTTAAATCCTGAAAACATATGCATCTTCCAACTATATAGGATTATCCATCCTTTGACCACTCATAAAAGGTGTTCTATTCTTGGAAGAAAATTTAGCAAGAACATTCAAGTTATTCTTTCTCTACATGCTAATTTATGTCATATTCAATTACTCTTGATGTTGAAACCCTGCTTCTGCTTTGCTTTCGGCAAAAGTAAACCTCCTGCTGATCTCATCCTATCAGTTCATTACTAATCCTTATGCTTTTCTTCTCCAAGATCAGAATTTTGATCTTGTGTTTTTCATTTTGTTTTTCTAAACTTATACTGTTCCATGATTCATCAGGGAAAGTGCAACTGCAGATAAGGTGAAAGAAGCACACAGAAGAGTAATGGTTGCAAACCATCCTGATGCGGGTGGAAGTCATTACCTTGCTTCCAAAATAAATGAAGCAAAAGATGTTATGCTAGGGAAGGGAAAAGGAAGTGGATCTGCATTTTAACACAAGATGTTATGAATTCGTTTAGTTTATAAACATTCCCGTGATTTTGGTTCCTTATATATATATTGATTCTATTCTTACTCTTTCTTCATGGGAATTCTTTCTCTTCTCTTTCTTTCATGGTTCCTAAATTAACATGGAAATCCCTTAAACGGATACGAGTATCCGTCTTCTTCCTCCTCTCAACACACGCACACACAGGAAGCACACACAGGAAGCTTCTCTGAACACACGCACACACAGAGACAACATAAACCAGAGCAGAGCAGCACATCATCAACCTTAAACACAATATATTACATACATTTATAAACATATCATGCGAATGAAAAGCAAGAAACGAAACCAAGAAACAAGAACTACCTCTCGTAGACCCAAGCACCAACCACCGCCGCACTGCCGCACACCCCGCCGCACACAACACCTCACACACTGCCGCACTGCCACAAACGGGTGGGAATGTGGAAAGAGAGGAACTGAGATTGGGAGAGTTGGGGTGGGATGCGCGAATGAAAGAAACAAATACGGGTGGGAATGTGGAAAGAGAGGAACTGAGATTGGGAGAGTTGGGGTGGGATGCGCGAATGAAAGAAACAATTATTTATTTATAAAAATATCTCAAAAATAGATATTTATTTAATAATTAAAATTATCAATAGTTCTTGTAATATTATTCGTATCTTTTATTATATATTAATTGTGAAGTTGAGTTTTTCATAAACATGTTAAGGGATTCAATGTTTAATGGTGTAGAAAATACTGTTCGGTTCAACTCACGAAAGTATAACTAAATTGTTTAAAAATAATGGAGTAATTGTATATGTTATTTTTAGAAATTGGATAATTGACTTAAAATTTCTCGTTCAAGAATAAGTTATATATGGAGTCCTAACTATTTCTAAATTGAAATCGTTGTGAGTGATGACTTTTCTATAAAATTCAAAAAAAGTGAAGTTGTCGTGAGTCTTATGGACTTCTTTGTAAATTTTTTGAATCAAAGTCATTAGGAATGGTAATGACTTTAAATTTATATTTTAATTGAACTAAAGTTATTTTCACTCATGACAACTTAAGTTGTGCATAATTTTTTAAACTAAAGTCATGGTCAATGATAAGACGTGCAAATACGCAATCAATGAGATGCATAGATAGATTAGAAAGCTTGGTAGAGTGTGGGAATGTCTTGCCGACCTCACAACGCTACTTTAGTGTCGTGTCGAGTTATCCCTGATACTCAACCTTCTTGTTGAATTCTTCATGCTAGTCAATCTTCTTGTCGAGTTCCCTCCTTACTTATGTTCGACATCTCATCTGAGTGGGCTATCTACACATCTTATCACTGACCATGACTTTCCTTCGAAAAAATGTGCATAATTGAAGTCTTCATGAGTGAGGATGACTTTAGTTCAATTGAAATATAAATTTAAAGTCGTTATCACTCCTAATGACTTTGATTCAAAAAAGTTACAAAGAAATTACTAAACTCATGACGACTTCACGTTTTCTTTTCTAAATTTTATAAAAAAGTCATCCTCACTCATTCTTGGAGGTGTAAGAAGAAAATTTGTACATTTTTTTCTTATTATTTTCCTAGAAAAGTAAACATTTCGAAAAACCACACTCGTTTGCATATTTAATTAAAGATATTACCTTCAAACGAACACTATAAGATGGTAATATCTTTCCCACGCATAATTTCACTTTTGATTTGTCTTCCCGTTATGATTTTGATTGCGACATCTAGTATTGATACTTTTTTCTGAGTTTTTGCTTCAACTTGTCCATCAAAATACATGATAGCTTGGGAAGAAGTTATCTTGTCTTCTCCTCTGTGTTGTTGTCCCTTGATAAAGGTTGCAACTTTTCCTTTGATAAGGTCAAAGCTTCCAAATTCCCTAATGTAGCGAGGATTTAGGTTTCTAACCTATTGACCTCCATTTGCTCCAAAATTAAAGGCTCTAGATTAATAGACTTTAGAGGAATGACTAGTTTCACCATGTTGGTATTGGACCAGGACATATTCAGTGAATGGTGAAGTTTATAAGAAGCTCACATGTTAGGTCAAGGTGGTAAGAGAGACTTACTCATGCTATCCTAGTAGAAAGTGAATTAGAGTAGCTTTGCATGAAAATTAGATATTAAAATTTGGATCAATATATTTTTCATCCTTGAATTATTTCAAGTATTGAGTTTCATCCTAAACTAAACTATATACTTATTTCATCCTAATGTAGGTCAAGTAAAATATTATCATGTTGATTAAAGTGTTTTATATAAAAAACAGAGTTCCACAATATATTATAATATAACCTTCAGTAGTTGTGTGTGGTTTGTGTGTTTTTAAACGTGGGTTATCTTTTTAATTTTTAGGTGTGTTTGTATTATGGTATGGATTTGGAGTGAAAAATGAAACACGGGGAGGGAAAGAGTGGTGAGATTATTTGAACTAAGGAAAATATAGTTGAAAGTGAAAAGAAAAGAAAGTTTACGAAACTTTGTGTATGATTTAATTGATAATTTAAAAAAAATTATAAAGTGACAAAATTTCTCTCATCATTATAAATTATTTTAATTAAATTTAAATTATAATTTTATCATTATTTTACAAAATTAATTTATTATTATTATAAAATATTTAATTTTTTATTTTATAATTTTTTATTACTTTTATTCTAGTATTAATATATCTAATATTATTATTATCATTTTATAAATTTATTATTATTTTTATATGGATTTTATAATGTTTACTAATATTATTATTATTTTATAATTTTTGCTATAAATAATGTATTATCATAAATAGATCTATTATTATTTTATAAAGTTATTATTATTATTAGTTTAAATTTTATTGTTATTATTTATATTTTTTTATTGTATTATATTAAATAATTAATTATATTACTTATACTTTAAACAACGTGACACAATTTTTATAGGTAAACATGAGTGTCCACCTCTCTTGTAGGTCCCATGGAGATAGAAAAGTGAAAAGTTAATATTTTGGTAACTTCATCGTTACTTTACTTAAGAAATTAGGGAATGTTTGATAACGATGAATTTGGGAGGATGGATTAATGAAGAAATAAAGATAAGAGTAAGATTGTTTGAATTAAGGAAAAAATAATAAAAAAAAAATTGAGGTAAAAATTTACGAAAGATAATGAATGATAAGGTGGGTTTTATAGGTTAAGAAAATATTTTAATTGATAAAAATGAAAGATTATTATTTTGATATTGGTCATTGTATTAAAATTTGTATTTACAAAGTCAAATAGGTATGTAATAAAGATACTTCAACTTCAATCTTTTTTTCAACAATTATTTTTTCTTTTTCTCGACTCGTCTTCTACAAGTAAATGTGTGTTGTGCTTGCAAAAGATTCACCAATCCTTAAGTAAGTTGTTAGAATCAGATAATAGTCAAAATTGTAATTAATGTTAAAAGTAAATCCAAACTTCGATTATTATTATATATAACATAAT
This sequence comes from Vigna umbellata, assembly GCF_029865625.1. Taxonomy (NCBI): domain Eukaryota; kingdom Viridiplantae; phylum Streptophyta; class Magnoliopsida; order Fabales; family Fabaceae; genus Vigna; species Vigna umbellata. Next base: position 40,632,315 of record NC_142168.1, read on the forward strand.
TCAATAGTAAAAAAAATGGATTCTATGAAGACCACAGGTAAAAGAAGACTTGTCATAATAAGTTAAGTCGTGACATTTGCGTAAACATATTTTATTACTGATAAAAGGAGACCTATCATAATAGGTGAAAAAGTAAAATTTATTATAACAGATGAAATTCACCTTTCATAGTAAATTAGGCTTAGTAGAAAATTTGAAATTATACTAAAAACTTATTATGACTAATTTAGGAAGACTCGTCATAGTAAGTCTTCATCATGGTTGTTAGTTCACCACTTTTGCCTAAATTCTAATTTCACTCTTGTTTCATTCATCATCCTTATTTTTGTTCACGAATACTCTCGCAAGTATAGTTGCCTCCACCATGGACATAATTGCCTCCACATGTCGCAATGTTGTTGCCTCTCCACGTCATCCTCTCCCACACCCTTCTCCAACCCAACCTTTTTTCTCTACACAAACAAACTTATTATTCTCTCTATCTCTCTCCCAACCGACCAATCCATAATACATTCACACAACAAATGCAACTCTGTGAGTTATTTTGTTTTTCTGAACATAATCCTTCTAACCCGACTGTTTTTGTGCTTAAATTTTCCTTCTTCTTCACTCTACCAACTCAATTTGATGAGCTTCTCTTTATGAATGAATTGAGTTTTCTCTCTTTTTGACTTTGCGTCTTTCTTTTGATTTCCTAAGTCTGAGGTGAGGTTGGTTTTTGTTATCTAGAAAGTTTGAGTATTTAGGGGTTTTCATTGCACTTTACTATCTTGGGTTGTTAGGACTTTTTGGACAATCATGCTATCGGCATTGTCTGATTCGTTGGCAACGATTACAGCCACCTCAGATGTTGTTTTGAAGCCATTGACATTGGAGAATCAGTGATGGTATACCTCCTAGCCATGGTCAAACACTTTCAAGAAGAGTTGCAGGCATCTATGGAAGATGGATCTAGACTCTCTCTCTTGGGCCATTTTGAACCACCATAGAGCTTTTAGAGTAGGAATAACTTTAGGCCTTATATTTTGGCAAAGTATACTAGAATTTATTTGGTTTTTGTATTATGGGTCAAGTAATGTAGGTTTTATTTCGAACCATGTATTTTAGGCCAAGTAGTTTAGGGTTTTTAGACAACTTGAGTCAACAAAGGCTAAGGTCCAATGTTAACCAAAGTGGGATGTCCAAGAGCTAGGTTGTCAAAAGGGTCAAAGTTTTCAACCTAGCTTGGTGAGCTTGGTGAGCAAGGGAGTGAGTCATCCAACCTTTGTAAGAGTGATTATGTGTCATGCTTACATTGGAGAGGATTTTCCATAATTAGTAGTGGTCATATGTCCTCCTCCTAATGGAGAAGATTTTTTCCACATTTTCTCCTCCTTATGAAGAATATTTTTCACATTATTCTCCAAGCTAGCTAAGTTTTAGTTTTTAGGTTTTGTTACTACAAATTGAAGACATTCTTGACCTATAAATAGAGGTGTCTACCCATCTTGTATTTATCTTGGATTTTGAGTAAAGTTATGATGTCATTTTTGTTTCATAACACCAAAGGCTATCTTATATGGTTTGTTTTAGCCACATTCCTCTAAAATTGGTCTAATCTCTTTAAAAACATCATCAAACACCACCCATCACCCTCCAAACACAAAGACCGTGAGCCTTCTTCCCCCGCATCCCACTAAATTTTGCACCCTTTGAACCATTTCATCATCACTGTAGTTTCTCTTGTAGCTTTGGCCCAATCAATCTAATTAAGGAAATTGCTATCAATAAAGGATTTTGGAATCTTAGAGGGCTGTAGTGGCAGATAGATCTTGCCGTGTTGTCGTGTTCAACTTCGACTTCAATTGATGATTTTAGTCTTCATCTGAGCGACGACCAATTGTTGAAGAAGGTAAACCGCACCTTTTTAGTTTTATTTTTCGGTGTTGAATTTTTATGATAATGTATTTGTGTGTGACGTGTGTTTGTGGAGATAAATTCATGGAAATAATATGAAAATGTTACAATGCAAGAGACTTTGAAGAGTATGCTTTGCCCATCTTGTGGGGGACCACCGTGTCTTGAAGGAGATCGTGAACAAACTATCCATAATATGAAACTTGAAAATATCCACCTAAAGGAAGAGGTTAGTGAAGTCGTCTATTGATTCATTTTATATTTGATGTGATATTTTGATTACTAATATTTTAAATTCTAATTGACACACACATATATATATATATATATATATATATTTTTTTTTTTTTTCATTTATTTATATATTTATTTATGTGAATTGGTTTTCAGCATGAGAAGGTGTCTCGTCTTCTTTCGAGGTACTTGGAGAGCCAGATGCTACCACCTGATCAGTTCCAACAGGGTTTTTTTCCCATCATAGGATCAAGTTCAACTGCTGCAGCACTTGGAAATCCACTGAACCAAGTGATTGGTGGAAGTTGAAGTCATGATCCAAATCTTGCTTTGCATATGATGGATGGTGGCCATAACTTATTTGCAAATGAAGGCATAGGAAAAAACCTTATGGCTAAGGTTGCTGCTACGGCAATGGATGAGCTAGTTAGGCCTCTTCGGATTAATGAGCCCTTTTGGATTAAGTCTTCATCTCAAGATGGCAAGCTCTGTCTACTGCTTGAAAACTATCAAAAAATGTTCCCAAGGACCAAACATTTCAAAGGGCCTCGTGAATTTCAATTCCTTCGTTTCTGTCAACAAATTGAAGAAGGCCTGGTGATAGCAGATGTATCATTTGATTCCTTCCAGCAAAAACCCTCTATTTTTCAGTCTTGGAAACATCCCTCTGGATGCTTGATCCAGGAACTGCCTAATGGGTGCTCCATGGTTAGTAATTTACATATTAGTGAAGTACTTTAGTAGATCTTCAATTATAAGATTGAAATACTCTACATGTTATTGAGAAAGACGTTTAAATATAAAAGCAAATTTTAGAGGCCATTCTAGAAAGGATTGATTTATATACCTTGTTAAGATGAAGGCTTAACTGAGATAATATAAAAGCTGTATTTTTCTTCTAACTCCAAATAAATATTTCTAGCTAATATTCCTTTATTTTATGTATGCTTTATCATTTTGTGATCCCTGTAAAATTTTTCCTTCCAATTTCCAACCTTGCATAATTGATAGTAGAGCCATCAAAATGAGTTTTACTACACTAGCCAAAAGAATGTGATGAGATGTTTTAACGGCTATTTATATCATGTTTAAATACTAAAATAATACTTAAAGATCTTTGGGCTATTGCCATTGGGGTTTAGTTTATAACTTCTGTTTCATAAATTCTTTACTGGAAGTGCTTAATTGCTTTTACATTGCCTGCTGCCCCAAACTGTAAAGAATTTGATAACAGATTTTTCTATGAACATATTTCCAAACACAAATCAATTCTTTTAAAATCAGTCTCTTCAAAATCAAGTCTATCCTAATCCAAAACAAAAGAGACTATAAATTGTTCAGAAACCTAATACCTAAATGTGAAAATGCAAATTCCATCAATATGGTTTCCTTGCTTCTGAATAACTCATTTTATTTTAGTTTTATTTGCTATGAAAATATTTTGATAACTTGTAAAAATATTTTAAGTTATAATACTTTACATATCTTGGAAGTATTTGTAACTTTTGAAAAAATTGTACGTTTATGTATATGCAACATAATGTTTTAAAGATTGTTAGACAATGTAATATATGAATTGATTTGTTGGTAAAAATATGACAAATTTCTAAATATTTATCATAATTGGTTCACATGATAGATGATAAAAAAATATTTAATAGTAAGTTGTATTTACTATGACAAATAATTCGAAAATATGTCAAGTGAGTTGGACTTATTATGAGAGGTTTGACTCTTGTAACTATGATGTCAGAACATCTGTCATAAAAAGTCCATTTTACTTATCATAAAAAGTCATCTGCATTATGATTTAATACTTGACCCTTTGTCTAAACGGGCATGGGTATGAGCCTTATGATCTAATAACCCATTTATTTAAGGTGATGGTAGCCAATTTTGGCTAAGTTATAATGTACGTGGTTCACCATTATCTTTGGCAGGTGGTACACAGTAATGGTAGGAAGCGTGCAACTCCTAACAAATGTCAGTTAGGTACCGGTAGGCGACAATAAGTTCTAAGGGGTAAGAACATGGCCCTCGACAAGAGACACACACTCATCAGCAAGCAACACTTAATCTTTGGAACAGATCACAAGTCTTTCAATAGTTAGTTTTCATGCTTCGACAAATAGATATTAACCTTTGGTGAGCAATTCTCAATCTTCAGTATGTACTTATTAATTAGTAGGTAATACTTAGTCGTCGACAAGTGACACTTAATATTTAATAAGTACATTTAACACTTGGTTAATACAATAAGTTGTCTTAAGAGATGATAAGGTCGAATGTTTTCAATCATATACAAATACAAAATTAAATTATTAGTATTATTAATATTATTAATATTATTATTATTATCAATGTTTTTTTATTATTAATATTATTATCAAGTTATTATTATTATTAATAAAATAATAAACCGGAACACTTATACAAAAATCGAATTGATATTAGAAAGAGAAGTAAAAACTTATTTTGTTCAATAATTCAATTGGATAAAAAGGTAGATTTCAACCTTAAGAGTTCTACAATATTTTCTAATCGATATTTAAACAAATGGATAAAAAGTTAAATATTTAAGAGAAAAAATAGAGGTGAAGAGGTTCTTTCTATAAAAAACAATGTCTTTTGTAAAAATAAACTCTATTTAACTAATTTATATTTATATTAAAACTTTTAATAATAAAATAATCAAATATATTTTACAAAAGTTCTATTTCATTAAAAGAATTTTTAAGATCTTACACGTTAATGCCGTTTGCTAAAAGAATGTTTTACAGATTTTAATATTTAAAATATCAAAGCGATATATATATATATATATATATATATATATATATATATATATATATATATATATATATATATATATATATATATATATATATATATATATATATATATATATATATATATATATATATATAAATTTAAAGATGAAACACAATTTTTAAGAGTAATTCAAAAAAAAATTGCAAATTTAACTGTTATGGTTGATGTAATTATTTTATTAGTCAAGATCCAATAATAATTATTAAATATGTAAATATAAATATAAATAAATTTTTACTTCTAAAAATAAGGTTTAATACCCAATTTTGTCCCCACTTTGGTTCGGAAATCTCAAGTTAGTCCCTTTATAAAAATGTGAGTGCAATGGATCCTTACTTGTAATTATTTGAGTCTAATGAGTCCCTTCCGTTAAATAGAAGGAAACGGAGTTAGTGGGCTGATGATGTGGCAGTTGTCTTTGGTGAGGTGTCAAGACGCAATTGTTTGCGTGCTTACGTGGTGTTAGGGTTCCCCATTTTCAAATTGGATTTTATTAAAAATTGGGGATAAAAGGATTTGGGGGTGTCCGTGTGTATTTTCAGCTGCCATGTATTTTCAGTTGGATCTTCTCCTAAACCCTGGTGTTGGATCTTCTCCTGGATGTTGCGGTCAACTTCCTCGACGGCATCGTTGTCGCCGCGGATGTAGTGCATGTAACTGTTGACAGTGTATTGGTTGATGGCGTTGTGCTGTTTGGGAGAAGAAGAGACGTGGAAGTGAAATTTGGCGATCTGTACTAGCCAGTGAATGAGAACGAGGAAGCCTGGCCATTGGTGAGGCGCGGCTGGGGAACGGAGAATTGATTTGTTGATTTTGAAAGGGTAATTGAGGCGTTTGAGGAGGAAAGGAAGATCCTCTTCTAGTTTGGAGGAGGGGAAATCGAGGAGGGAGAGGAGGAATTTTAGGGTTTCGAGGATGTCTTTGGCAGAGGGGAAGGTTGTTTTGAAGGTGATTGGGAAATTGTGCAAGGAGAGGAAGGAGTTGATGGTGGAAACTACCGTTTGCTGGAACTGGCGGTCTTTGTAGAAATCGAGAGTGGGGCGTCCGCCGACGCCAACGGATGAGGGGCGGCTGCTGACGTCGGAGTCGCGGGAGGGGTACTAGCGGCGGTGGAAGTCGACTAGAGTGGGTGGCGGTGGAGGAAGGAAAGAGTCCTTGGGTTGGCGTTGCGCGGTAGGTCTCATCCTCCCCCAATCTCCAACAAATCACCCCCAAATCCTTTTATCCCAAATTTTTAATAAAACCCAATTTGAAAAATGGAGAACCCTAACACCACGTAAGCACGCAAACAATTGCGTCTTGACACCTCACCAAAGACAACTGCCACATCATCAGCCCACTAACTCTGTTTCCTTCTATTTAACGGAAGGGACTCATTAGACTCAAATAATTACAAGTAAGGATCCATTGCACTCACATTTCTATAAAGGGACTAACTTGAGATTTCCGAACCAAAATAAAAACAAAGTTGGGTATTAAACCTAAAAATAAAGACAAAATAGTTAATTGTCCCCTACATCGTCCTGTGTGCATTAAGTCACCCCATACAAACCAATTGATTTACTTTTAGCTTATGATTGTTTTAGTAGATAGAAAATAAAAGGTTTACTGTTTAAAAAGAAATATTGAAAAAAATAAAAAAGAATAATCATTCAAATCAAGAATGAAGTATGTAGATAAAACTTTCTCTTCTAAATTGCAAAGTAAAGCGAGGATAGTGAATAAATACAACAACTTAATTAATTAAATATATAAGTATAAAATAATATTTTTTTAAAAGCTACTAAGTTTTGTAAATAAATAATTAAAAGAAACATCAAAATAATAAATAAAAAAAATTAATTAACTTAAATTTTAATATAAAATAAAATAATTTATTATACATAATATTATTATAGTTTTAAAATATATATTTTTATATTATATTTATCAAATCATTTATATTTTTTTAGGTTTAAATAATTCTTTTGTTTTTATTTTTGTCGACTTTATCCACCGTGAAAATCATTAAATTTGAATATCAATATGGTCTTAATTTTAGTAATTTATATTCAATTTGTTTATTTTTTATAATATTTTATAAATTATTAACGACACATTGTACATATTGGCAGTATTTGAATCAACAGTTTGATTTTTGTTTTTATTTTTGTGGCCCGTTCATCACAATGTAAGTTGAAATTTGGTTAATAGCAAGTTGTTCAACCTCCATTGCAGCACTTGAAAGAGAAAAAACAAGACCAGAAAACACAGTTGTGTTAAGGATCCAAGTGCAGTGAAGGCTCTCTCAAGCGCGAGAGAGAAAACAAAGCACATGAAGCTGTGAATGAAGCTTCACAAGTTTGAGAATGCGTTGTGAAAAGTGAAGACGTGGAAAGCTGACGCGTGCTAGGTAATGAAGATGTGACAACTACTGAGGCGCAGAGCAGCTGAAGATGTGACAGTAGAGGAGTGGTTTAGTTGGAGGAGAGAGAAAGCTATGGAAGCATTATGGAGAAAATGAAAAAAATGAGAGAACGGAGGAGTCTGCTTGGAAGGTTTCTACAAGCGGATCTCTACGTTTTTTTAGCTAACTTTCAAGAGAGAATTAATTATCGAAATCTAATTTTCATTCATCTCAAAAATCATTAATACAATGGTGGAGATGGATATTTATAATAATTTATGCTCCATAAAAACTAAAATACGTATAAAATAAAAGTGTAAAAGAAATACAAAAGGACAACGAAGAAAGTTTATCATACAGTATTTTATCATTTGTGATTTAGGGCTTGCTCATGATGTTGATGGAGGCGTGATTCAGGTGACGAATATGGTGACTGAAAGCATCAAGATGTTGTGGTGGTTCTAGTGAAAAGAGATGAAGGTTGCGTGAGTTGTTGGAGACACAATGACTGATAGTGGTGGTTAGGGTTTGTGATGTGTTGGAAAGTTGAAGATGATGTGACAACATCATATTGGTCCGATTTGTGTGTGATGGATAGATATCATATGGCGACTTTCTATTTGTCATATTCAAACTCACATTGTGTTGAATAGGGCATGCAAGCAAAAATTGCCATTGTGTACAATTTATCGTTAACAATTTAGACAATATCATGAAAAAGAATCAAATTAAACATAAATTATCAAAATTAAAACTACTGAATAACTCAAAAAAAGAGTTTTATATTGAACAAAATCAATAAAAAAAGATAAAAAGTGTACTTAATTTTTTTATTTCTCATAGTCTTTCTTTTTAGAAAGATAATTCGAGAAAGAGTGACTAGATAAATCTAGGAGATAATAAAAAATAAAGTATTGTTATTTTTTTAAGAAATTTGAAAATGAAAATGAAAAATTAGAAAGTAAAATTTATAAAAGTTTATGAATGATTTAATGGATGTGAAAAAAAAAATTTAATAAATTCAAATATAAAATTATAATTTTGTCTTTATTATTAAATAATATAAACAATGTATTTAGTTAATGATTATTTTTAAATTTTAGAAATGTAATTCTTATAATAAATTGTTAATAAAATTAATGTGACTTTTTGAAAATAATTTTAATTAAATATTATATTGTAATAAAATAAAATTATTATAAATCAATTATTATTGTGAATAATATTTTTATTATGGGTATTTATAAAATTTTGAACATCCTAAAAAATAAGTAAAATAAGTTATGAAAAAAAATATCTAAATCTTTGCACAGAAACAATAAAAATTAAATTAAATTATAGCAATGAAGAAAAAAATAACTGTATATGTTAATAATTGACTTTCTATCCAAATTCTCCTTTTCTTCTCTTTCAAATTGTTGCAAGTCCCTAGAAGAAAAACAAAAGTATCAAATCATTTATCACATATAATAAATATCCTGAAAAAAAATATTAATTGAAACAACGTTATTTATGAAGATGAAGTGTAGAAAATGAATTTGAGTGAATTTAAAAAAAAAAATTAATCATAAAAATACAACATTAATCTATATAATCACATTTTTATCTTTAATTTTTCTAAATCCACTCATTGTTATTCTTGAAATTGATCCTTTACATCCAAAGACAAGCCATTTTCAAAATAGAATAGATAGACTAACAAGGTAGGCAATTTAATACTTATAATTCAGGGAAGAAAAAGAGCGTCTAGTTGTATATCCTACAATTCAACCCCTTTCCTCGATGTCATAAATCATAATAATTCCTTAACCGCGTCAAGTTCCTTATAATTTCTCTTTCCTTCGTAATAGGACAAGACACGCCACATAAATTCTAATTGCACATACGTCATCCCTTCCTTGCACTTTCCTAATGAGAAACCTACCATTTCCTTTCTTCTCACTCTAATTCTCTAACCTTCCCACCCCAACATACCCTAATTCCTTCACCTTCGATCACACCATTCAACCTTCATAAATCCTCTCGTACCAATCTCATTCAATCATATCCAATCCAATCCAATTCCTCTCTTTTCTATCCTATGCAAAATCATATCCAATAAAACCATTCTCCTTGTCAAACCCCTTCTCCAACAACTCATCCAAAATTCCAAAATACCCAACAACTCCACCCATTTTAGTTGTCACAATAATCACTCTTTGTTTCTCCTTACCAAAATCATATCTTCTCTAGAGCTTGTTCACTTGTAAAAACTCCTTTTTTTTCATTTAAGTGAATTTGTTTTATCTTAAAATCATATTTTTATAATAGATTACAATAATATACTAATATACAATTAATCAATTATAAAAAACACCAAACTTTCAAACAAACGCTTACTTATATCAAATTTAAAAATTCAAGTTAAGCTTCCGAATATTGTCCTTATTATAATTTTGCAAGAAGGTTTCTAATAATTAGTTTTTCTTTAAAACTAAAATATTAACAAAATAATATTATATTGCAAGCATAGATTTAGTCAACAACCTAGAAATGTTGAAAAAACTTAGACGCAAGGTTAGCACAGCCTTCACAAGTGGCCCTAAGAAAGGGTCCAAACCGTATAAAAGCCCACCACCACCATCACCTGCATCTCCATTACCTCTTCCATTACTGTCAACAAGAACAAAAACAATGTCTCATACTAGAAAACATTCTCCTTTTCTGTTTCCGCATGTTGATTCCTCTGTTGTTCCTGATCCCTCCAATTTGTTCTCCCCAAACCTTCTCTCAAATCCACTCCCCACCAACTCTTTCTTCCAAAACTTTACCCAGAAAAATGGTGATCAACCCGAGTATATTCACCCTTACCTCATCAAACCCTCAAACTTTTCTCTCTCGCTTTCATACCCATCTCGCTTCTTTAACCCCTCCTTCACATACCAGGTCTTCAACCCTGATCTCACCATTTCTTCCTCTCAAAAATCCCACCTTTCCCATTTCAACCACACCATCTCTTCCCACAATGATCTCAGTGTCACTTTGGACATCCCTTCTTCCAATTTGAGGTTTTTCCTTGTTAGGGGCAGCCCCTTTTTGACATTCTCTGTGACTCAACCGACCCCTCTTTCCATCACCACTATCCACGCCATTCTCTCCTTTTCCTCCAGTGATTCCCTAACCAAGCACACTTTTCACCTCAACAATGGCCAGACTTGGATTTTGTATGCTTCTTCGCCGATTAGGTTGAGTCATGGGCTTTCTGAGATCACTTCTGATGCGTTTTCTGGCATAATTAGGATTGCCCTGTTGCCTGATTCTGATTGCAAGCATGAGGCTGTGCTTGACAGGTTCAGTTCCTGTTACCCTGTTAGTGGTGAGGCTGTGTTTTCCAGGCCATTTTGTGTGGAGTATAAGTGGGAGAAGAAAGGGTGGGGTGATTTGTTGATGTTGGCTCACCCTCTCCATCTTCAGCTTTTGGCTGATGGTGGTTGTGAAGATGTTAATGTTCTGAGTGATTTTAAGTATGGGAGCATTGATGGGGACCTTGTTGGGATTGTTGGTGATTCATGGAGTTTGAAAACTGATCCTGTTTCTGTGACTTGGCACTCTATCAGGGGTGTGAGAGAAGAATCCCGGGATGAGATTGTTTCGGCGCTTGTGAATGATGTTGAGGGGCTGAATTCATCCGCAATAACAACGAATTCGTCGTATTTTTATGGGAAACTGATTGCAAGGGCTGCAAGGTTGGCCTTGATAGCTGAAGAGATGTGTTTTCTTGATGTGATTCCTAAGGTTAGGAAGTATTTGAAGGAAACCATTGAGCCGTGGCTGGAGGGGACTTTCAGTGGGAATGGATTCCTGTATGATAGGAAATGGGGTGGCATTGTTACCAAACAAGGGTCCACTGATGCTGGTGCTGATTTTGGGTTTGGAATTTACAATGATCACCATTATCATTTGGGATACTTTGTTTATGGAATTGCAGTGCTTGCAAAGATTGATCCAGTGTGGGGTAGGAAGTATAAGCCTCAAGCCTATTCTCTCATGGCAGATTTTATGACATTGAGCAGAAGATCAAACTCGAACTACACAAGACTAAGGTGTTTTGACCTTTATAAATTACATTCATGGGCTGGAGGGTTAACTGAGTTTGCTGATGGAAGGAATCAGGAGAGTACCAGTGAAGCTGTTAATGCATACTATTCGGCTGCATTGATGGGTCTGGCGTATGGTGACACACATCTTGTTGCAACTGGATCAACGCTCACAGCATTGGAGATTCATGCAGCTCAAATGTGGTGGCATGTGAGACAGGGAGATAATCTCTATGGTGAAGATTTTGAGAGGCAAAACAAGGTAGTTGGTGTTTTGTGGGCTAACAAGAGGGACAGTGGACTATGGTTTGCACCTCCTGAGTGGAAAGAATGTCGGCTTGGGATTCAACTGTTGCCGTTGCTGCCCATTTCTGAAGTGTTGTTTTCCAATGTTGATTTTGCGAAGGATCTTGTGGAGTGGACATTGCCAGCCTTGAACAGGGAAGGTGTTGGAGAAGGATGGAAGGGGTTTGTTTATGCACTGCAGGGAATTTATGACTATGAAGGTGCATTGCAGAGGATAAGAAGCTTAAATGGATTTGATGATGGAAACTCATTGACTAATCTCTTGTGGTGGATTCACAGCAGAAGTGATGAAGAGGAATATGGTCATGGAAAACACTGCTGGTTTGGTCATTACTGCCACTAGTATTGTTTATGATTTTCAGGTAATTCAGAGAGAAATTATGATAGTTTCTTACATTGTACATGAATAAATTTCTGTGTATGGTTGATATTTGTTTGTTACAGTTTCTATTTGGTAAAATCTGTGTGTTGTGTGGACTTAGCAATCATTCTCTGCCATCCCTGTCATGAGGACATATGGTTTAAGCTCTTTAGTTTTAGCCTAGCATCTTGCCTTCACTTTTCTATTGTGATGTTTTTTGCATTTCAATTTTGAAAAGTTCAGGCAGCTGTTGAATGCACTCTATAGTCTAAACTCGAATGATGCACAGATACAATCCTATAAGTATCTTATACGTATGTAAGATGCAACACGTAAATGCATATTGCAAATTGTTAAAAACATTGATATTGTGTGAATCTAAATTAAAATCAAATACATTCATTTTTATCAAGATAAAGTTATAAATTATTCTTAAAGTAGGTGTGTGTGTGTGTATATATATATATATATATGTGTGTGTGTGTGTGTTTTTTTTTTCAAAGCAAAACTATTTGTTTGCACATAATTTTTCATTACATCATTCTGATCTCTTAAGTGTTTATATTACACCACAAAATATAAAATAACACTTAAAAATATATTAAGTGTTTTAATTTAAATTGATTTAAATAAATTTTAAGTCTTTAATATATGATTCTTTTTTTATTTTGAATGTATAATATTTTTTAAATTAGTTATCTAATACATTTGAGTTTCAATTTCTTTTATTACTTTTATCAATTCTTCTATTCAGATATTTTTAATTAAATTTTTATTAAGTTAAATTTGTTATATATATATATATATATATATATATAATACACATTATTATATGATGAAAAATATGTAGGTTATTATGATAATAAATAAATAATCAAAAGAGAAGTTTAAAAATATTTTAGAGATTAATTAAAAGATATAAAATAAGATTAAGAACAAATTATAAATGAATATTTTGTTTATAGACTTAGATTAAAATTTTATAATTTATCAAGCACTTAATTTAGAAAAATAATTTGTTGGATATTTTAATAAAAATATGTAATAATTAGGAGCACAAAATTTATTTATGTTATTTAAACTTAAAAAAAAAATGTATGATTGACCTGATTTACATGTACCATATAGTGGGAACTTAACAGAATTTTACAAACAATGCTATGTTTTTTTTCCTTCTTTCTAATGATATCTTTCGGCCCGTGTGCATTCCTTGGACTTTATCACCCTGAATCAATTTGTAAATGGGAATTTGTTTTTGCACCACCAATATTTTTCTTCTACACTTTTATAAATACAATTATTTTTTTTACTTTATTCTTAAAAATTAACTTTCATAGTTCGTAATCCATGAATTATTTTTCGGCATAAAATAATTTTATTATTATTGTGCAATTCATAATTCATTTTTAACTTTTAGATTACACAATTGTTTTTTTACTTCTAAATTATGTTTTTCGACAGTCATTTTTCTTTATAATATATAGTCTCAAATACTTTCTTCCTGAAATACTTTCTTCCTTAATTTCGTTTGTGACAGTAAAGTCGTGTTGACTTTCAACGATTGTACGGTTAACATGAATTTACGGAAACAAAATTTAAACTGATTTCATGTTCATTTGAAATGATTAGTGAGCGATTGAAAGCGACGAAAAGCGAGATAAGTGAATTTTTCAATCTTTGATGATATGCGCAGATTTGAAATAATTCATGATCGAATGTTTAAGTTACCCTCATATTACCTCTGCTTTCATGAATTCAGCCGGTACTCACCTAGTCGCAGTTTATGAATATCTCTAGGGGCAGCATCCTAGGAAGCACATAAAGTAACCACATCTATCAAATTAATTTTTTTATATATAAATGTAAAATCTTTATAAAAACAAACTTTTTGTTAATCAAGTCATACTTTATAAATTAGGGTATTTTTCGCTTAAATACCATTCATTCATATATGGGATGAGGTCAGAGTCATTTTCTATTTTTGTTTTCATTTTATTTCATAGTGACTTAATCATAAGTTTTATAAATAGCTGTAGAAAATTAAAATAATATATATAATAATAATGATAATAATAAACATAATAATAATAATAAGGTTTAATCCTTTCGAATGTCCCTATTTGTGCAAAATCGTCTCAACTAGGTTTTCGTATTCTTTTTTATCTCACTTAGGTCCCTATTTATGTAAAATTGAATCAATTAGAACCTTACCGTTAATTTTAATGAACGACGTTAAAATTGTAGTAAAATAGGATGCTGACTATGCATGTGTAAGACAGGTGGCAGAGTTACGTGGAATTTAATTATTTTAAATTTTAAAAAACTATCATCTTCCTCTTATGAGAAGAACTAAGAATCAGATAGCAAGCCAGAAACCCTCAGTTCGAGAGGCGAATATCAAACTGCAATCATCAACCTGCAATGGAAAAACCAAATCTCAATAACATCCAAAAACGCAATAATCAAAACCCTCAAAATCTCCAACCGAACCCTCGCTGCAAAACGCAGAAGCCCTCACCGTCGATCTACAAGGAAGAAGAATCCCAACCAAATTTCGAATACAGAGGGAACCTAGGATTTCCTAAATCGATTTGAAGTGAAAACCTTAATCTCAGTTCGCAAAAATCAGGTATCGACACAGAAACCTCTACGGAACCCAATCAAAAACAGAAGAAGAGGAGGAGAAGGAAGCTTCCTCCTTGCCACGAATCAGAACGGAGGGAAGAAGAATAACAATTGTCAACGTGCCTCCGACGCCTTTTCGTCGCGCCTCCGACGCCTTTCCGTCGCTCCTCCGCCGCGTCTTCGCGAGATCACCCCCTAAGCACGAGCCAAGGATGGTTTTTCCCAAGGTTGGGTGGTCCGCGAGATTAGAGAGAAGAAGAAGCTTGAAGCTTCTGGTGGCTCACATAAAAGAAAAAGAGGACGAACTGAAAAAAAAAAAGGTTTCTAAAGCTAGCCAAGGTTGGGTTTTCCAGATTCTAAAAATACAAAGTCTGAACCCTTATTTGAGTTCTCTGTGGAAAATTAGAATCAAAAATCCAATTTTAATCTGATGAAGAAATTAATTAGGAATAGAAATTAATTTGGTTTTTGCTGTCATCCAGAACATGACATTCATTATGCAGCATCTTTTGTTATTGGATTCCGCTTATATTGAATGGATATGCGTGTGCTTACAGAAATTAATTTAGTTTTTTCTGGTTTTTAGGAATACATATACTGAAGAAGTTTCAGTCATTCATAAGAGGAAGATGATAGTTTTTAAAAATTTAAAATAATTAAATTCCACGTAACTCTGCCACCAGTCTCACACATGCATAGTCAGCATCCTATTTTACTACAATTTTAACGTCGTTCATTAAAATTAACGGCAAGGTTCTAATTGATTCAATTTTACATAAATAGGGACCTAAGTGAGATAAAAAAGAATACGAGGACCTAGTTGAGACGATTCTGCACAAATAGGGACATTCGAAAGGATTAAACCTAATAATAACTGATAGAGACCTTCACAAATCTCTTCGTCTGTTGTTACCGAACGATGGACAACATCATCTTGCCGAGCGACTATAAAGAGCTGAAGACCACTGAACATCTGCAGATTATCGAATGACTGTGGACAATAGGATCTTGTCACGTGACTGCAGAGAGCTAAAGATCACCGAATGACTACCGACTACCGAACGTCTGCAGACAACTGAACGGCTGAACACTCGGAAGTCGTTCGGTTATAGTGTTTTAGAATAAGTTTTGTTAGTTTTGTTAATTATGTTTTCTTTTTCTCTTTTCCTCTTTGTATAAATACTTTACACTTACTATTCATATTAATTCACTATCTGCTTTCTCTGTGTCAACACTCAATTTCGTCCGGGTGACTAAATAATATATGTTTTGTTTTTACTTTATTTTATTTTATCTTATTTTATTATTTTTTATTTTAATTCTATTTTTATTTTATTTTACTTTTTATTATTTAGAGTTATTTCATTTTTTTCTTTTTTTCTTTTTACGTTAGTTGTTTAGTTTTATTTTTATCTTCTTTTGGTTTAACATAAAAAATTTAAAAAAAAGAAGAAAAACACAATAGTCAAGCCTTTTAGGAATAGCAAACTTGTGTTTTTCCCCATTCTCAGTCTAGACAAGCACGAGTTAAGCTCTCTTTCCTACGACATACCACAACTCACAGCATACTTAATATAGAAGACTGTTTCCCCTACAACAAGGTGCTCACAGTGTATAAACCCAAAAATCCCTACTCAGAGCTACAATCATACATCAAGGGGCAAAGGATCTCTGATTTGCTTTGACCAATTGATCCAATTGAAACATAAAAAGAGAAAAAAGACTAGGAGGAAAGGGAAAATCCTAAGGGATACGTTCTTATCATCTACCAAGCAAAGGGGAATCCCAGAAAATTTTTTTTCACGGAAACAAAAAGAAAAATGGATCCTTCTTCATACACATAACACATATTTCTCACTGACACAGAAAAGGGCCTCCTCATCATTAGTTCATCTGGGATTTACCCTCCCATCTTCTTCAACACACTCAAAACTAGAGGACCCATCATTTCCCATCTTGCATTCACACAACAAGACCCTCACCATCAACCATAATCCACTCTCATTAACACTTTCATTGTCGTAGCTCGCGGACACTTATGAAGCAAGGAAAAGCTAGAACGCGAAAGGTAAGTCTTCACTCTTAAATTGCTCATATGCTATGAATGTTTGGGTCATTGATGGTTGTTGTATGCTTGTATTAGGTTGATATCTGCTTCTATTTGATTTGATAACACTTGGCATGGTTTGCTTGCTCAATTTGGACTAAAGATGTAATTATATCGGGGTATATATTGTCTGTTACTTTTGGTTTGCTTTTGTGCCCTCCCTTGCCACTCATTCATCCCCAACTCTAGCACCATAAACATGGCCTTGCTGTATCCCATCACTTGAAAAACAGAGAATCAATTATCACATTCACACTCATACGCACACAAGCACGTTCCAATGCACACCTTGTACAATGAAGTTGTGAAAATTCATTTTCGATCTCTCCTCTTCGAAGACATAGAGCAGCACGAGCTCTCCGATTTTCCACAATCTTCAATGTTTTTGTTCATCTCCAATCCCCAACAAAATTGAATCCTCAAGCAAGAAACACTACCTCTCCAATCATGACATCATGGTCTAGTGATGATGATCAATGGTACCGGTAAGGAGTCGCATCTAGCGGTGGTGGATCTGTAAGAAGGCAAGCCCAAATCGAAAGAAAGAAAAACAAGGTAGCGTCAGTGATGGCATCCTAGGCTGTTGGTGGCGGAGCCGAGGCGAATGCCGGCGTCAATCGTGTGTATCGACGGTGAGTTTGGGTTGTGAGTGAAGAAGAGAAGGAGAGAGAGGGGAAACCCATGCCTTCGAGCTGTGCCAAATAGGAGGGTGACAAGGGAGAATGTTCTCCCTGAGTTTGTTTCCAGAGTAAAAGGTGGAGCGGCTCGATGCGGAAGAAGGCCTGTCTTCGAGAGAATGAGACTTTGAGTCTCCGATGTGCTTGAGTTGAGTGAGTGAGAAATGAGGGGAGGATGTGAAAACCCCTAAAGGGGATTCTGAGATTGGGGTGGGCAATGCCTCAGCCAGCGCTGGGCCAAACCAATTAAAAAAAAAAACTCTTTTTCTGCACCCCTTGGTTCCCATTTCGCACCCCTTTTCGTTTGGGCTTAAGCCCAATCTGTTCCTAAAGAAAAAAACCTTTCCCTCCTTGCACCCTCTTTGTCGCCTTTTCTCTTTGGGCTTAAGCCCATTCTGTCTAAACAAACATTTTCTTCCTTCCACACCCTGTATCTTTGGTTCACACCTCCTTTGCTTTTGGACTTGAGCCTAGTCTGTTTATAAAAATGGTTTGAAGACTTCCCTTTTCTCATTTAAGCACCTCCACACCCTTTTTATTATTTTATTTTTTTATTTTTCTTTTTTTACTTCTTATTTTGTTTTACTTTTATTTTATCAATTTATTTATTTATTTTTTTATTCCTTATTTCTATTTTTCTTTTTCTAAATATTTATCTACCTTTTGAATATATAAATATTAAAAACAACAAAAATATTTTTTTGTAAAAAAGGGTTAAACACATGTGTGATCGCTCGCATCGTCCTTGTGCTAAAAACCTTTTCTCTTTCTTTTATAAAAAAAAATACCAAAAAATGTTTTAAAGGTTAAGCACATGTGTGATCGCTCGCATCCTCCTTGTGTTAAAAATTTTTTCTCTTTCTTTTACATAAAAAAAATACCAAAAAATGTTTTAAAGGTTAAGCACATGTGTGATCGCTCACATCGTCCTTGTGCTAAAAACCTTTTCTCTTTCTTTTATAAAAAAAATACCAAAGAATGTTTTAAAGGTTAAGCACATGTGTGATCGCTCGCATCGTCCTTGTGCTAAAAAACCTTTTCCCTTTCTTATATAAAAATACCAAAAATATAAAATCTTCAAAAACTAAAAATATCCACATTTTCAAACAACATACAATCTCTCAGCCAGAACTACGTGGTCCTTGATTCTCCATCAAAAGTGGAGATAGGTAGGAACAAAGCTAGTCTTTGTCAGGTTCACTTCCCAAAAATCCAAAATCATTTCAAAACAAATTTTCAAATAATTTGCAAGCAAACTTCTCAAACAATTTCAAAAGAACTATATAACCCTGATTTCTCATTCTGAATGAGAATACGTAGGAGCGAGGTCAATCCTTGTCGGGCTAAAAAAACTAAAAAATATATTTTGTTTCTTTAGAGTTTTATTTTTGGGGATAATTAAATATTTTGAAAACCACATCACATTCGCGTATTTAGTTAAACGTACTGCCTTCGGGAAGACATGGTAGGGTGCTGATATCTTCCCTACGCGTAATCGACTCCCGAACCCAGAATCTGGTTTTCACAGACCATGCCTTATCTTTTTATGATTTTCAAGTAGTTTTCCAAAATAATTTATGGTGACGACTCCAAAATCTCTTTTTCAAATCGTTTCTTTTTTGGATCGTCGTCCCGTCACGATTCCGGTTGTGACACTCTGGAGTTCTTGTTTTCTCTCTTTTATCAAACACTTACATGGTATCAGAAGAAAGAAAATAATTAGGGTTATTCTTTTGCCCCTTTCTTCATCTCCTGTTCTCTTCTCATAGCTTTCTCAAATTCTACCACCGATAATCTTTCTAGTCCTGCCCACCCTCTGTTTCTTCATCCTTGTGAGAACCCAACTCTCGTTCTTGTCAATCCTCCTCTCTCTAACACCAATTATCAACAATGGCGGCACGATATGCTTGTCGCTCTTGAAACCAAGAATAAAGACAAATTCATTCTTGGTAGTATTTCTTGCCCTCCTCCTGATGATGTTCTTCACGAAGCCTGGAAAAGATGCAACAAGATGGTGATCTCATGGCTGACACGCTCCATGACTCTACCCATCAAACAATCTGTTATGTGGATGGATTCTATGTACGAGATTTGGACCGATCTCCTTCAACGTTTTTCTCATGGCGATAAGTTTCGCATCGCTGCTCTCCAAGAAGCACTTCAATCTTGCAAACAAGGTGATTCAACTGTCTCTCAGTATTATACTCGTCTTCAAATAATTTGGAAAGAACTTTCTCTGTATAAGACCATTCTTGTCTGCACCTGTAATTCTCCTTGTAATTGTGACTTATTGACCAAGATTCAACAAGAGCGCAACGATTATTTTGTCATCAAGTTTCTCCTTCGATTAAACGATGAATTTTCTCTAGTCCGTTCTCAAATCATGCTAATGGAACTCATGCCGACTCTCCCTAAAACCTTTTCTTTGGTCCTTCAACAAGAACGAGAATTTCACAATTCCTCCGCACAAATTCCACAAGATTCAATGGCTAATTTCAATTTCCAAGACCCTCAGACCAAGACTTCTAATACCTCTCATGGTGCGTTTTTTGGTCGTGGATGAGGACGTACTACTAAATTTGGTGGTCCTATCAAATACTGCGATCATTGCAAAAGAATCAATCACACCTCTGACAATTGCTGGATCAAATATGACCTTCCTCAAGGTTATAAACCCACCATCAAACCCAATTCTACTATCTCCAATCCCACTACCAACTTGACTGATGGCGTTTCACACACCTCCAATGACTTCTCCACTGATAAAACCCAAGTTCAATGCACTCCTACTCCTAGGGAGGCCAGCGTTAATCAATGCACTCCACAGTCATCAGGTTCTTTTTCTACACTCAATTTTTCTTCTTGGATTATAGATAGTGGAGCTATTGATCATATATGTTCTTCAAAATTTCTTTTTAATTATTTACCGCTTTATATGCTTACCAAATCATAATTTTGTTACTGCTAAATTCTCAGAGACAATTATTTTAAGCAATTTGGTTTTGCACAATACTCTATTTGTTCCCAATTTCTCTGTTCATCTTATTTCTATTTCTAAACTGTTACATTCCAATAATTCTTTCATTGTCTTTCATCAAAATAGTTGTCTCATTGTGCAAATGGATACTTACCAAATGATTGGAGTAGCTAAGAAATATAAAGGCCTTTTTTTATCTTCTTAGTAATAATACCATAAATACTTCAAAATTAAACGTCTTTCATTCTGCTTTTCATAATAGCTCTAGTGATTCTTGTAATCTGTGGAACATGAAACTTGGACATCCTTCAAATAAAATTTTCCAAACATTAGCTTCTCAATATCCTGATATTTCTTTTCAATATATTGATGCTTGTGCTTTTGTAAAACAAAAACGTCTTTAGTTTTCTGTTAGCAAAACTAAATCTCCTTGTTTCTTTCATCTCATTCATGTTGATATTTGGGGCCCCCTTTCTATTACTTCCACTGATGGATATAAATATTTTTTGACCATTGTAGATGACTATAGTCGTTTCACATGACTTCTTCTTTTGAAACACAAATCTGATGTTAAATCCTTACTTCAAAACTTCATTCTTTTAACTGAAAACCAATTTTCTTGTAAACTTAAAATTATAAGATCTGACAATGGAAAATAATTTCTTCTTAATGATTTTTATTCCACTAAAGGCATTTTTCATGAAACTACTTGTGTTGCTACTCCCCAACAAAATGGTATTGTTGAAAGGAAGCATCAACACATTCTCAATGTTTGTCGATCTCTTCTCTTTCAATCTAAAGTTCCTAACATTTTTTGGTCTTATGCTATAAAGCTTGCCATTCGTATTATTAATAGACTGCCAACACCTTTTCTTCAAAATAAATCTCCTTATGAACTAGTTTATTCCTTCAAACTTGATTTTTCAAATCTGAAAGTTTTTGGATACTTATCATACTCCAGCTCTATTACTGCAGGACGCACAAAACTTGATTCCAGAAGCCACAAATGCATTTTTCTTGGATACAAATCTGGAATCAAAGGGTTTGTGTTGTATGATCTGCATTCACATTCTACTATTATTTCACGAAATGTCATTTTTCATGAACATATTTTTCCCTATCAAAATTCTTTCACTTCACCTTCCTCTCCTACACTTGATGATATTTATGATGTTATTCTTTTTGATTTTCCAAATCTGACACTTGTTTCCACTATCCCAAATTATCCACCTAGTAACACTTCTCATCATACTTCTGATAGTATCATTATTCCTACTGTTGAACAAAGAGTTTCTCTTAGAAACAAAACTAAACCTAAATATTTAGATCATTACTACTGTGGTACTACTTCTAGCATTACCTCATCCCATACTACCCCGTATCCCATGCATTTGTTCCTTTCTTATGCTAATTGTTCCTCTAACCACGCTTCTTTCATATTTCTGCACAAATTGAACCTTTTTCTTTTAAAGAGGCTAGCAAGTTTGAATGTTGGCAGCAGGCTATGAATTCTGAACTTGTTGCTCTTGAAAGAAACCAAACATGGACTTTGGTGAATCTCCCTGCTGATAAGAAACCCATCAGTTGTCGTTGGGTATATCGTATCAAGCATAAAGCGGATGGCTCTATTGACAGATATAAAGCTCGTTTAGTGGCAAGATGTTTCACTCAAACTGAAGGATTGGATTACTATGAAACATTTTCCTCTGTTGTTAAAATCACCACGGTTCGCCTTCTTCTTGTTCTTGCTGTCGTCAACAAATGGTTTCTTCATCAATTGGATGTTGACATTGCTTTTCTTCATGGTGATTTAATTGAAGAAATATACATGAAGCCTCTTCCTGGTCTTTGTTCGTCTACTCCTAATCTCGTTTACTCCTAATCTCGTTTGCAAGCTTTAAAAGTCTCTTTATGGTTTAAAACAAGCCAGCAGAAATTGGAATCACAAACTCACATCAGAATTACTTTCTATCGGGTATACACAAAGCTCTGCCGACCACTCTTTATTTATCAAACATTCTCCCTCTACTATCATCATTATTCTGGTCTATGTTGATGATATCCTTCTTTCTAGAAATAACTTGTCTGAAATCACTACTGTCAAAGATCATCTCCACAACAAGTTTCACATTAAAAATCTTAGAGATCTCAAATATTTTCTAGGATTTGAAATTGCTAGATCTAAAGCTAGAATATGTATCAATCAAAGAAAATAATGACTTGAATTGATTTCTGAAGCTGGTATGTTAGGATGTAAACCTGCTCCCACACCTGTTGATCCTTCTATCAAACTTCATGCTGATGAAGGCATCCTTCTCACAGATCCTTCTTCTTACCGGCGTCTTATTGGACGACTACTCTATCTCATTAATACACGACCCGACATTGCTTTTGCCGTCCAACAACTTAGCCAGTTTGTTTCTACTCCTCGTCAACCTTATATGTAACAAGCCATGAGGATCATTAGATACTTAAAGAATGCTCGTGCTTCTGGTCTGTTATATGCTGCTAATAATTCCTTCCGCATTCATGCATACTCTAATTCTGATTGGGCTACTTGTGCTACCACTAGAAGATCCATCTCTGGTTTTTGCGTCTTTCTTGGAACTGCTCTTATCTCTTGGAAATCAAAGAAACAAACCACTGTTTCCAAATCTTCTTCTAAAGTCGAATACAGGTCTTTAGCTTGTCTAACTTGTCTAACTACAATGACTGCAATATCTTTTAAAAGATCTGCATATACCGTGCTCGACTCCTTACTTAGTCTATTGTGACAACAATTCTGCTATCCACATTGCCAAGAATCCCACCTTTCATGAGAGAACCAAGCATATAGATATAAACTGCCACGTTACTAGACAAAAGCTTATGGTCTCATCAAGCTTCTTCATGTTTCTTCTACCAATCAAGTTGCAGATGTTTTCACCAAATCTCTTTATCCTTCTCCTTTTAATACTATTACTTCCAAGCTAAACATGCATAATATCCATGTTCATGACATCTTGAGGGAGGGTGATAGAGACCTTCACAAATATCTTCTTCTATTGTTACCGAACGGTGGACAACAACATCTTGCTGAGCGACTACAAAGAGATAAGGACCACCGAACATCTGCATATTACTGAACAGTTGTGGACAACAGGATCTTGCCGAGCGGCTGCAAAGAGCTAAAGACCACCGAATGACTGCCGACTACCGAACGTCTGCAGACTACCGAACGACTAAACACTCGAAAACCGTTCGGTTACAGTGTTTTAGAATAAGTTTTGTTAATTCTGATTTCTTTTTCTCTCTTCCTCTTTGTATAAATACTTTACTTTCGTTGTACTTTACACTCACTACTGATATTCATTCACTTTCTGCTTTCTCTGAAGTTCTTGTTTTCTCTCTTTTCTAAAACACTTACAATAACAATAATAAAAATAATGCAATTTTTTTCATGTTAAAAATTAATTTTTATTTTTTTCTCTTTTTATAATAATTTTTACAATTATATATAATATTAATAATTACACTTTTATATTACTTTTACTACCAAGGGTATTTTAGTAATATTTAATTTTTACCCATTAAACAATTTTTTATCTATGACATCGATTAAATCCTACATTAATTTTCATAAATTTTACTTTTAAACTCACTTTAACTCACCTAGATTTGATTCACCCTCAAATCTCTTCAAATTCATTTATTCACTTTTTGTTAAATCAATCTACACAATTTAAGAATAGTCATGACAACAATAAGGAGGTGAGGGAGTGACGACTACAAGATTTTCTTTTTTTTTTGTCTTTTATGGTTTTTCTTCTATCTACGCAACTTATTGGAAAAATCTAAATTGTTTATGCTTTAAATTTTTAGATGGTAAAATTTGGAAACGTACGGTCTAAAATACTTTTTTGAATCAGAATACAGAAAGACATTTTGGAATTTCAAATTAAGTAATTTGGAATATATTTTTACATGTAGAAATAAACTTTGAATTTTGTTCTGCAACAAATTATAATGCATTTCCAGTAATTTGGGAATATATTCAAATTGTATAATTAAAAATATATTTTCAAATTATATAATAAATAATTATATTTTGGATTGTACAAATTAAAATGTATTTTTAGATTATATAATTTAACAATATATAATTTAAAATATATATTTAAAGAATTTTTTTAAATTATATAATTTAAAATATATATTTAAAGAATTTATTTTTAAATTATATAATTTAAAAATATATTTAAACTGTAAAATCTAAAATATATTTTAGAGTAACTAATTTGAAATATATTTTTATATCTAAAAATAAATTCTGGAAACACATATCCATATTCAGTAATTTGGGAATGTATTCAAATTATAATATAAGACAACATTTTCAAATTACATAATATATAGCTATATTATTGTAATGTTTTTTTAGATTATGTAATTTAAAAATATATTTGGAGGGTACAATTTAAAATATATTTTTAAAGTAAAAATATACTTTTAAAATATATAATTAATTTGAAAATATATATGGATTGGACAATCTAAAATATATTTTTAGATTATCTAATCTAAAAATATATTATGTATTATTATTTTAAATTGACAAATTCAAGAAACATTTTTATATCCAAAAACATATTTTAGATTATTGATGTATGAATTGTATAATTTATAATATATTTTCGAATTGCACAATTTAAAGTATATTTAAATTTTAAATTATATAATTCAAAATAAATTTTTAAATTATATAAAATGGAATATAGATTTCAACCTTTACAATCTGAAATGAATGTTAACCACAGACAATTAGAAACTATAGAAGTGAAAAAAATATGGTGTGAAGAAAGAAGTTGCCTTGCATGTATCTAAGACTTGCTGGGTGCTTAGTTTTTCTATTTTTATTAGACGATGTGATTTAATTGTATAAAGCAAAGCATAAACTTTATCAATTATAGTATAATTGTTTTGATAGTAGAAAGTCTTTGAACTTCCCTAACCACAGCTGTTTCTACCATCTTGAGAGACAATTATAGAGGTGGGATGAGTTGATATTAGAAAAATCAAAATAATTACCTTTCAAACAATATCAGCACTAATTTAATAAAATAAATTACATCATATTACTTTTAATAAAATTAAAATTAAAAACATAAAAATATTTACATTAAATAAACTCTTAAATATTAAAAAAAAATACTACCTAGAAAAAAAAAATTTAATGTAGCTTATCAAATGCCAAAACAACCTCATTATGCCATCTCTTCCTTGCACATTAAATCACCAGAAACCTTAAACTATCTTTCAATGATCCCTACCCCATTTTCTGCACTCAAGCAAAATAATGGAATCATTTCTTCCTTTTTGACACTTTCTGTTTCTATGCACACTCATAAGAACATTCTTATATTCTCTTTAAACAATCCCTTTCTTCATAAATTTTCAAATTCCTTGCTTTTCCTTTCAGCTTCATTTTTCTCTTGTATATAAATCACAGTAACCAACCCTTTCTATTTCTATTTCCAACTAACTTAACCTCCACTACATCCACTTCCAAAAATCTAACTCCAAACTCACCATGTTTAAGAAACTTGGAAGAAAAATCGAAAGAGAAATTACAAAACCCTTCAAAAGTAAACCCCGACCAAGACCGCCATCATCTCAACCTCCTCCACTTCCTTCATCTACACCTCCACCGCCCCCTCCACCGCCACCTCCGTCGCCTCCTCCGCCGCCATCTCCGCCGCCACCTCCTAAGCAACCAAATGCTCCATTTCTCTTCCCTCAAGCTCTCTCCACAATTCTCCCTGACCCTGCAACTTTCTTTGCTCCAAACCTTCTTTCTTCTCCACTCCCTACAAACTCTTTCTTCCAAAACTATGTTCTTCAAAACGGAGACACACCTGAATACATTCATCCTTACCTCATCAAATCCTCAAACTCCTCCCTCTCTCTCTCCTACCCTTCTCTCAGCTTCAACCCTTCTTTCATAGCACAGGTTTTCAACCCTGACATCACCATCTCTTCCACTGAAAGCAAAACCACTCCAGGCTCGCACTCAAGGCATGTGATCTCTTCCTTCAGTGATATGAGTGTCACTTTGGACATTCCCTCTTCAAACCTCAGGTTCTTTCTTGTCAGGGGAAGCCCTTTTGTGACAGCATCAGTGACATGTCCCACACCGCTTTCCATCACCACCATGCATGCCATTCTTTCCCTCTCATCCAATAACTCCCTCACCAAACACACCTTGCAGCTCAACAATGGCCAAACATGGCTCATTCACACTTCCTCGCCGATCAGTTTAAACCATACCCTTTCTCAGATTACTTCCGGCGAGTTTTCTGGAATAATTAGGATAGTAGTCTTGCCTGATTCTGACCCTAAGTACGAGGTAATCCTTAATAGATTCAGCTCTTGTTATCCTGTCTCTGGGGATGCAGCATTCACAAATCCGTTCTGTGTAAAGTATACATGGGAAAAGAAAGGGTGGGGGGAGTTGTTAATGCTAGCTCACCCTCTTCATCTTCAGCTTTTGAATGATGGTGAATGTGGTGTTACAGTTCTGCATGATTTGAAATTTAGAAGTATTGATGGAGAGCTTGTTGGTGTTGTTGGAGACTCCTGGTTGTTGAAAACCGATCCGGTTTCAGTTACTTGGCATTCCACTAGAGGTATAAAAGAGGAATTCCATGAAGAGATTTTTTCAGTGCTTTCTGAAGAAGTGGAAGCTTTGAATCCCTTGGGAATAACAACAACATCATGCTACTTTTATGGGAAGATTATAGCAAGGGCAGCAAGGTTGGCATTGATAGCTGAAGAAGTGGCCTTTTTCGATGCGATACCTACGATTGGGAATTTCTTGAAGGAGATCATTGAGCCATGGTTAGATGGAACTTTCAGCGGAAACGGTTTTATCTATGATGGGAAATGGGGAGGGATTGTTACTAAACAAGGGTCTAAAGATTCAGGAGCAGATTTCGGGTTTGGTGTTTATAATGATCATCATTACAATTTGGGGTACTTTCTTTATGGAATTGCGGTGCTTGCAAAGGTTGATCCAGCTTGGGGAAGGAAGTACAAGCCTCAAGCCTATTCACTTGTGGCAGATTTCATGAACTTGGGAAGAAGACCAGACTCTAATTACACGCGTTTGAGGTGCTTTGATCTGTATAAACTGCACTCTTGGGCAGGAGGGTTAACTGAATTTGCAGATGGAAGAAATCAGGAGAGTACTAGTGAAGCTGTGAATGCATATTATTCTGCAGCACTGATGGGTCTAGCATATGGTGACACTGAACTTATAGCCACCGGATCAACACTTGCAGCATTGGAAATTCATGCAGCTCAAATGTGGTGGCATTTGGGAGAGGGACATAAACTGTATGAGGAAGATTTTACCAAAGAAAACAAGGTGGTAAGTGTTGTGTGGGCTAACAAGAGAGATAGTGGACTATGGTTTGCTCCTGCTCAATGGAGAGAGTGCAGGCTTGGTATTCATGTTTTACCACTCTCTCCTATTACCGAGGCCTTGTTCTCAGATGTTGGTTATGTGAAGGAACTTGTGGAGTGGACAGTGCCCAATTTGAACAGAAAATGTGTTGGAGAAGGGTGGAAGGGGTTTATCTATGCCTTGGAAGGAACTTATGATAAAGAAAGTGCACTACAGAAAGTAAGAGGCTTGAAAGTGTTTGATGATGGAAACTCAATGTCTAATCTGTTGTGGTGGATTCAAAGCAGGGGTGAGGTGGAGGAGGAATTTGGTCAAGGAAAACAATGCTGGTTTGGCCATTACTGCCACTGAACATTCTCAACTGTAATCCATCACCAAGTGTTAAGAAGGTCAAAATTTTACTGGCTAATTCTAAAATCTTTCAGAGGCATCAATATTTTAGTGTGCAACAATGTAGCATATATGTTGGTACCAGCGACTCGCGTAGGGGAGTATAAAATGCGATCAAAGAGCGTTAAGCCAAAATAGTTCGTTTAAAAAAAATCTTAGATTTTCTTACTTCCTCATTGGTAACATATTAAAGAGTGTGAAAGTTCATAATTAGTATGATTGTAAAGATAGAGTTAAATGAGATATTTTGTGTGTTAAGTATGCAACACATTAAACAATGTTGGTAAATTTTGTGGGGTAGTTATCATCTGAAAATATTTGACATTATACTTTTAGGAATCGACTTTAGTTGTATTTGTATATATAAATTTCTTTTGATGTTACACTCCTCTGTTCAGATTCAACTGATATAATTTTTGGTCGGTCTGGGGTTGGTGCTCTATTACACCTGATACAGAATAAAAAGCTTTCTACGTATGCATATACCTTGTATGAATAACTATATAATATATATTTTTAATATATATATATATATATATATATATAATATTGTTACATAATTATCTAGAAGATGAGGTTGATAAATATATAATTATATCGAGAATTCTTCAAACCACATATGTCATATCTGGGTTTGAGTTCTATACCTCATGTATGATTATACCTACTTTAAATATTTCCTTATAATTATATAGGAAATTGTAGTTCAAACTTTTAATATAATGCTAGATAAACATGTTATAAATAAATATAACAAGTGATATATTGATTTAAAAATTGTCATTTGTGGACTTAAATGCATCAATTATTAAAATAGAAGGTGGAGTTTAAAAGAGGAGTGAATTGAAGTATCCTAGTTTTTATTTTTTATTTTTTAATTTAGAATCTTGAAGTGAAAACACTTATTAATCTGAAATTTTTTTAGAATTTGTAGTTTTTATTTCACGACCAAGAAAATGCATTATAAGATAAATATAAAGAGAAAAAGAATGAAGAATAATTATAAATAAAATTTATATTAGTTCACTCTTTCAAATTAAAAGAGGAGTAAAAGACTTTTAATATTAAATAATTATTTTAAATTAGAAAGAGTATATAGTTTTTGTTTGTAGAATCAATATCAAATAATCATTTTATTTTTTATTTTTTATTTGTGATTTAGTATTTTTTTTTAACCGAAGCAAATTGTTGATCTTTTTGTTTTGGTTTATAATCTATGTATAATACTATGTTTCTTTTTATTTCGTCTTAATATGTTTCACTTATAGAACTGATATTTAATGTATAACAGTTGTCGTATCCTTTCTTTGAACTAGTGAAATAAAGTTGAACCAAAATAAGAAGACTTAAAACAAGAATTCAATTGGTGGAAACAACAAAAACATGTAAAAGAAGTAATGAACAACTCGAACAAATGAAAACCTAAGAGGATGACTTATCTCTTTAAAAAAATCATGAAGAACCATGGCTTTAGATACCACATGATGACCTTCCTCCTAGCTCCTTGAAGACTTGAGTGCAAGATGGAGTCTACATGGATGATTAAGGTCATAAAAGCTTTGAATGGTGAAGGAGAAATGTTTAGGTTCACTGATGTGGTAGAGAATCCCAGAGAGAGGTGAGACCAACTCCCATAAAAGAAAACTAGAGTAGTATAGAGAAAACACTATTCTAAGGTAATCTTAAGTAAGTGTTTGAAGAGGCAATTTGGTAGCATTTCATTACTCAAATTCAAGTTGAACAATACAATGGTAGATACCTTTATTTATAGGTCAAGCTAACCCTAGAGTGGTCTCCAAAAGAGAGCCAAATTTGAATTCAAACTCTAGAATTTTGGAGGCACAAGAGGCATGCTTCTAGTGTGACCTGCCACCTAAGAAAGTCACACTTTCTACACCATGTAGTGCACAAGGAGGAGACTTGCGAGGCAAGTGTACGCTTCTATAGGTTAAGAAACCATAACTTTTGGCGCCTCTAGACCTAAACAAGGCCCATCTCCTTCTAGACCCAAGTCCAAACCATGGTCCAAACACAAGACCAAAATAAAATCCCATTATAAAAGGCCCAAAATATCTTATTCTAATATTTACCCAAATAAATCGCCTAATCTTGTTGAATCTTTTAGACATGATAGTTGTGGTTTTGTTCCTGAAAACATTCAATATGTTACAAAATTTCCAAGCCATTTGCATGTTTTTAGGGGTTTTTAGACTAGAAACTCAGTTTTTAAATCATATTTAGTTTAGAGCAGAGAAATACTAATTTTTATGAATTTGCATTAGAATAGTTTCTTTTATAATATTTTAGTGTCAATCTCTTCGATAAATATATTCTATTAGTTAGCATAGAGGTAGTTACATAACATTCCTTTTATTCGTAGTTTTGATAGTGTAGATTTTAGATTGTAAATAGATAGACTTTGAAAGTAATGTTCTGATATGAAAGTGTTTTTAATGTTGATTTGTTGCTACCATTAAGAGATGGAGCTGAACAACTAAGCTGCTGGCATAAGAATCAATAGCTTACGCTAAAACATAAAAAAGCTGCTGTTGGAACCTTGCTTGTTGCTCCATATGAAGGACTAACCACGTTGGAGTGATAAGAGCTGAACTGGATGCTGACTGGACATTGGTAGATGGGATGTGAGGATCTCCAATAGTTATAAGATGACTTGGCATCTAAGACAGTTGGCAAGCACTTTAGAGGGAGCTGAAACGTAGCATTTGGAAGCAACAAAGCTGATGCACTTCACAGAAGTGTCATAGATTAATTGTCAAAGGTTTTATTAAAAAGCTGGGATTAGAAACTTGGGAGGGAGGAATTTTGGGAGAAACACTTTTACATTACTATGGATTTTAAAGATTTCCAAGTCAGTGGTTCCTTCTCTAGAATGTTGGATAAACTTTAAAACTAAGGGGTACAATTATAATTTTGTTAATTTTACTTGTGTTGTGCGTTTCATGTCCAGTTTGTCACGATTTTGGATTACTTTTTTTATTTTCATTTCTGTTTTTATTATATTGGTGCGTTCAGTTTTTCCAGGTTGGGTTCTGATTTTTCGTTTTTATTTTGTTTCAAGTTTTATTTAGTATTAGTTGTTAGGTTTTATTTACTATGTAAGCTATTACATCAGTTTTGCATAAAATATCAGACTGTGTGCAACAACGTTTCTTAGGAATTAATAATGTGTTAAGTGGGATGTTATTTTAACACAGTGATATCAAAGCTTTATACTCTAAATATCGATGAGAGATAAAAGTAAGAAAGAGTGAAATACCGAGGTAAACATTGAATGCGCACTTGAGTGTCTTGAAAAGGAAGATATAGCTAAAGTAGTCAATGGAATTAATGATTGTGTCATAATTTTCATAAAAGACTGATTATGATAATTGGTGTTTATAGTGAAGGTTTTACTGAGATCCCAAGCGTATGTAATATAGTGGAAGGTGGGTATTAAGAACCCACGGAGGATGAAGACCATACGGTGACACAAATTACCACATTGAAAAAAACACAAGTGAGAGATAGAACAACCTTGTACTTCTTATACAATGCGTTGGACAAGACATGCTTCAAGAAGATAGCAAACGAGGGATCTTCATAAGAGACGTGGGAAATTCTAGAAGTGGCATACATAGCGGACAATCGTGTCAGACAAGTCTGGCTACAAAGTTTTGGAGGTGAGTTCGAATGTCTGAAGGTGGAGGACAACAAGATGGTGGCCGAGTATATAGCTCGAGTAGTAAATGTGGCAAATCAACTCGGCAAGAATAAGATCAAATGTCAACTTGCTGGGTTGTGGAGAAAATCTTGAGATCAATATCAACTGATTTCAAAAACATCATTTGTGTCATAGAAGAGTCAAAGGACTTGTCAATTGTCTTTGTGGAAGAACTCTCTGGTTCATTGGAAGCCCACGAATGAAGTAGAAGAAAGATGTTTGAACCCTTAGATCAAGGACTACAAGCGCAATAAAAAAAATTAAAAAATTGGTTCTAATTAAAAAATTGCTTCTCTTTAACAAATTTTTCCTTTTAAAAATTTCTTTAAAAAATCTGAAAAATTAATTTGAATAAACACAAATAAAAAAAAGGAGAGAAGGGAAGAGAAAATTTACAGAGGTAATTTTTATATTTTCGGATAAAAAGATCCTAATTCTAGTGCTTAATCTCTTCGAAAG
The DNA here is from genome assembly GCF_029865625.1 of Vigna umbellata. Taxonomy (NCBI): domain Eukaryota; kingdom Viridiplantae; phylum Streptophyta; class Magnoliopsida; order Fabales; family Fabaceae; genus Vigna; species Vigna umbellata. The sequence continues at coordinate 40,664,806 of NC_142168.1, forward strand.
AGGGATTAACCCTTCCACTAAAATAAATAATAATTTACAATAGAGAAATAAGGATTGAGATTAGAAACCACATCTTTTAACAGATATGAAAGGCACCTCTTTTTGACGCAAAAAAGGATGAACAACTTGACTCTGCTTTGTAGGTATACTACACCAAGACACACTAAGCAATATCACTTCTTCCTACAAGCACCAAACTCCCTTTTCACAAACACTTAGAGTTTTTATTAGGCACACAACTCTAATACTCTTAGTGAAAAATTGTTTTAAAGTTATGTTAATTATTTATAAACTCTTGCATTTGAAAATTAGGTCAGAAAATTAAGAGTCAAATTCACAACTGCGACTAATAATTGATTATCATAAGTGTTAATCAATTATCACATATTTTTATGAAAAATATACTTTTTATAAGTACTCCTGCTTCTTCAGTTCTACGACCCTTGAACTACTATATTAATTACAATACATAGATTACAATTAACAACTAAGTTATTATGTCTACAAAGTATTTATTGAAACCAAAACTTCTTTAATTCTTCAACACTTTTCTATGAAACATCATCATCAAAAACTTTTATTGAAGCAAGATGTCCATCTTCTTCTTTTTGCTAACACTAATTATGTAATGTAAAATTCCCATTTTTTGGTAGATTTAGGAGAGGCCCATACGAAAGGCAGAATTGGGAAAAGGGTTTTTAAAACCCTTGAATGAGATTTTGAGAGGCTCAGCTTCCCCCTTTTGGGGCTTCTAGGTTTTTGCCTTCATTCTTCTTTCATGTATTGAATCTCATTTTTAATTTCAATTTAATTTTCGTTGTGTTATTGTTTTCATTCTCGTTTTCCTATTGCGTTTTTGTTTGGTTGTCTTCCCTACATTTTCGTTTGTCCATTTCTAATTCAGTTTCGTTTTATGCTCAAATTTTGTTCCAACTTTCATTGCAATTTTAATTCGTTTTACCGTTTTACTTATGCATTTTCGTTGCAATTCCGGTTGATGTTTCATCTTCAATTTGAAGTTTATTTTGTTGTTTTAATTTCATTTTAATGGTAGCTTAAGTGTGTTTGTTTGATCATTAGTGAAATTGCATCCTTTCCATGAGATTTCTAAACCATAATTGTGATTTTGCTGCTCTGACCTTACTCATATTCAATTTGTGCACTTGTAATTTGGTACATTGTCAGAATCGGCTGCAGCGGAATGGTTAGCGTGGAATAACAAACCAAGAGGGTTTTTAATACTAACATGTGCCTTTTAATTTCTACTCAATTAAACTTACTTAGCAATTAATAAAGACAAATAAAGCAAGAGTAAGGTTGAGAGAAATTTGCACAGATGATTTTATCCTGGTTCGGATCTTACCAATCCTACGTCCAGTCGCTTATCTCAAAACAAGATAAACAATTCACTAATCACAAAACAATTACAAACTACAATCACAAAGATACAATTTGTAAGAGTTTAGAAACCACCTCTCTTGATACCACAAGAGATGAAACTACACCTCCTTTGAGTCTTCACAAAGGATGAACACCTCCTCCGAATACTTCACGAAGGATGAACACCTCCTCCGAATACTTCACGAAGGATGAACACCTCCTCCGAATACTTCACGAAGGATGATTCTCTTCTGAACACCTCCTTAGACACACCAAGGATGAACCGACTATTTCCTCTTTCACCGTAGCAGCACTTCACCAGCTCCACAGACAAGAGTTTCACAAGCCGAACAAGAACACACAAGTCTCAAGAATTTCTGAGTATTTGAGCACAAGGGAAGAGTTTCTGTGTCTCTGGTTGGTTTTCTTGAGAGGAAATGAGAGTCTTGTTGTGACTTTGGCAAGTGTACCAAATCGTTCAAGTAATAAAACCGGTAAGACCGAATATCGTTTCCCAAGAGACTCGTGTCCTAGACAATCGTATAATATCTAACTAATTTAGACTAAAGAATGATTCCATGTTTTTGTGGTTTTCATGCAATTGAATTAAAGATAAAACATAAAGTGTAAAAGTGATCTTTGATAACACAAACACTTTGGAATGGAAAGATTAGAAATGCTATGGAATGATATTGTTGGGGGATGATTTCACCTACTTCACTCTTATGTATAGAAAATCACTTCCTCTTCATTAATTAGCCAATGTCAATCTTCTAATTTACTCAAACCCAATCCCTTGGTAGAGAGAGCCTAGACTTACTTCTTAAACTCCAATCCCTTGGAAAACCTAACAAGTTCATCCGCTTTAAGAATTGAGATTCAAGACAACCAAAGGTCCTAGTTCTATCCCTAGATATAATTTCCTTTAGGTGTTTAATCCAGTTCTAGATTCACCCAATATTTCCCAATATCAAGCAAACCCTAAAATCATGATATGGTTGAATTACTCATACAAGCTTTAAGTAGAGGAATTAAACACTAACAATCAATGAAAGAGGCATATAATCATTCAAAACAACTGTAATTACATAAGAGATCCGTGGTTACATCAATCCCCAACAAGAATGAAACTAGCTCTCCATGAATGGAGAGCTTGAGCTTACAACAATGGTGGAAATGGAAGAAGGAGGAGGACCCAAGGATGAAGAAGGGCTGTTCCCACAGCTCCTAGCTCGCCTCTGGACGCTCCAATTGAGAGAATTTGTGTCTGGGATGCCAAAGATAACAAAGCCCTTCTAATTTGGGGTTAAATAAACCCAATCTGCCAAATCAGCAGCAGGCGCGCTTGAGACCGCGCTCCAGCGCGTGAAAACAGGAAAAAGGGCGCTCCAGCGCCCTTTTGTAGGGGGCGCTCCAGCTAGCTCCAGTCCTGGTGCAGAGCCCGCTCCAGCGCCCATGGAAAAAGGGCGCTCCAGCTAACTTTTTCCAGATTCTGGTTCTTCATATTTTTGCTGTTTTTGCTGTTTTCTTGTTTTCTCTGGTTCCAGCACTCTTCATTTGATGCAGAGACTTCTTCCAACTAATTAACTTGTATAAATAAAGGGGTTAATGATCAATTTATCTAATTAAAGCTTAAGATGAAACCACTTCTTAAACTAAATGAAAACTAGGATTTACAAGGTAAAAAGGATGAGAAAGAGTTGATATTTTCTCTAATTCAATACTGAATTCATAGTAAAATATGCCACTATCAACTCCCCCAAACTTAGAACCTTGCTTGTCCTCAAGCAAAAGGTATCTGACTGTCAAACAAAACATATTTTTCAAAGATTACAGTTGGATTCATAATACATTGCTTAACTTGAAACAACTAGAAATGTGTATCATGTTAGTTTTCCACTATGATGCTCACAACACAATCAATCAATCAAATGCCATAGTTTATAAGAGATCAACAGTCATGGTAGGATGCTTTACTGAATTATGTAGAACCAATCCTCACTTAAGATGGTGTTTCACTCTAATGCACTGGTGTATAAGGATGTGTGTCTATCACTCTACTATCAAATTGTCACACAAATCAACTTTGCCATTTGTTTCAACCAAATTAAACACATTCACAAGTAAGTCAACATCACAAGGACTTTCATTGGCTTGTATTGTGGCTGGGCTAAGAAGGAACATGGTTTTTATGGATAACAAAACACCTTGAGCTAAGAGATCAAACAATTACAATCATGAATAAAAGTTCTCTTTTGCTTCACTTAGATTACCACCAATGTCAAACTTACACCCAACTATTTTTCATTCAGTACTTTTCCTTCTCTCTTTTTCTTTCTTCCTTTTTGTTACTTTTGTATCTTTCAAATTTTTCTCAATTCATCCTTTCATAACAACTCCCCCAAACTTAAACCATTCTCCTGCAGTACAGATGATTTCTCCATTTAGCTCAAGGTCAGGAAAATAGGGAATTTTTTTATTTGGGCTTTAAGGTTCAAAAAGAGTCATTTAACAATCAAGGTCGAAAGGTTTTGAATTGGTTTCTTTGGCAATATGTGGAAAGAGTAGGAGAGCAAGATGGCCTTGATCATGTGCAACTAACAAGCAAATGGTTCAAATCAGAGAAACTCAGGCAAAGTCAATTGTGATCAAATATGATAGCATTCACAAGAAAAGTCTAAAGCACAACATCTCACAAGGTTAACTCAAGGTTCAACAAACATCATCAAGCAACTGCCATGAATAATGATCTCAGTTAAGCATATAGCATTCTCAGACTTTTTCATGAAGGAAGCAATACAATTTGAGCTAAATTGACCCATCTCAAGCATCATTTCATATCAAACCATAAGCATTATGAATCAGCATAAGTCTAACAAACCAGATAACAAAAACAACTTAACTAAAATTGAAAAACAAAAGCTAACTAGCAACCAAAGTAAAAGAAAGCAAAATAAAAGGTCCTGTGACTCATGATTTGTAGCTCATTGTCAGACTCCTTCATTTTCTGCACCACCTCCCCCAATAAATTGGGTTGGTCCCCAAGCCATGCTACTTGGGTCGCATATTCCTCTGTTGACATCTCTACTTTGTGGCGGCGTTTGTTTTTATTCTCTTGGAGTTGGATGAAGAAGTCATTTCTGCACAAAAGATTGAAAATAAAGTTTGCAAATGTGAGCTCACAATGTATGTATTTGTAACAAACAATCATTAGATCACATGATCATGAGTTCACAAGGTCAAACGCATACTAAACATGCAAGAAAAATCACAAAACACAGCCTGGAGCATGAAAAATTTGAAGCAGAAGAGAAAAATAGAGTTGCTGAAAAATCTGGTCTGGTTGGAAAAAGTTAGCTGGAGCGCCCCTAAGCAGAGGGCGCTGGAGCTAGCTATGGGTCAGAATGCCAGAAAACTGGATTCGTGCTGAGCGCGCTGGAGCGCCCCTGAGCAGAGGGCGCTGGAGCGCCATACCAGATTGCAGATTTGCAGAATTTCACAACTACACCTACGATTTTTGGAATTTGGCACTTCTTGATGCTCAATTCAGCCCAGATTAACATGTTTTCACTATACAAACTTGATCAAATCCATAAGGATTGAAATTGAGTGCAAGAATGCCAATTTAGGTGCACACTTCCAAAGCTTTCTAATTCTACAACTCAAGGCTTCAAATTTTACACTTTAAACATACCTAAACTCAACATAACCATTCAGAACATACTCAATCACACTAGAACACATAAAGACATATTGAACAATTCTAAAACACATCAATACACAATAAAACTCAACATTACACTAGTTAACCATTAACAACACAAAAACTACAATTGAAACTAACATGCTCCAAAATAACCAAATCAAATCAAAACATTCTAAAGCAAATTCAAACAATAAAAACACACTCAAATAACAAAATCACACATAGAGAAAGGGTTAGAAAGCTGGGTTGCCTCCCAGTAAGCGCTTGTTTAACGTCATTAGCTTGACTCCATTAAGCTCAAGTTTGATTTTTTGATGTTGGAAAGCATCTTCTTGTCATGACACCAACATCCTCTCAGTAATTTCCTAGTCACCAACTTGACTCTCCTAGAATATGGAGCCTCTATCTCAAGCACTCCATTTATCTTTATGTTCTTGATGACCCATAACCTATTCTTGAATCTCACTGGTTTGCCAGGTTTGGGCTCATCGCTTGCCATCACAGGATTTTGGTGAACTAGTTCCTCTTCCTTTTCTTCTTCTTCTCCCTTTACTCTTGGAGATAAACAACTAAGGCTCCTCTTTACCAACTTGGCAGCTTGCTCTGTTAGACTAGTAATTGATAGAAGTTCATCTGTAGCTTCAAGACTAGTCTCTTTTTCATGATTTTGCTGCTCAACCCCAAAGACGTTGAAAGTCACCTCCTCATCTTGGTCTTTCAATTTCACTGTTCCTTCTTCCACATGAATGACAACCTTGGCTGTCTTCATGAAAGGTCTTCCAAGGATGAGTGGTATATCTGCAGATTCCTCCATGTCCATAACTACAAAATCCACCGGGAATTGGAGTTTATCTATTTTGACCACCACATCTTCCACTACACCATAAGGGTACTTGATGGATCTATCCGCCAGCTGCAGCATCATTCTCGTAGGCTTGACTTCAAGACCACCAATCTTCTTAAGCATAGATAGGGGTATCAGATTGATGCTAGCTCCCAAGTCAACGAGAGCTCTACCTATCTCCTGGTTTCCAATAGTGCATGGAATGGTGAAGCTCCCTGGATCTTTAAATTTTGGAGGAAGAGTCTTCTTCATGATGGCACTGCAATTTCCCTGTACTTCAATTGTTTCCTCATCTAAATATTTCTTCTTGCTGAGGATTTGCTTCATGTATTTTGCGTAGGCAGGAATTTGTTGTAGTGCTTCGGTCAATGGCATGGTAATCTCAAGTTGATCAAATATTTGCTTAAACCGAGCCAATTGTTTCTCCTTCCCTTCAGTAGATGGGATTTTTGGGTAAGGAAGGTGTTTCACAATCTCTTTCTCTTTTTGATTTTTCTCTTTTTCTTTCTTTTTATTCTCTTCTTCTCTTCCAACCATGTCTTCTTCTTCTTCATTTTCTTTCTGATCTTCTTCTTCTGGCTTTTCTTCTTCTTCTTCTTTTCTTCCAACCTCTTTCCCACTTCTTGTGAATATTACATTACACTCCTCCTTCGGGTTGGCTTGAGTATTTGCAGTAAAATGTCCACCCTGTTGGTTTGCTAATTGCTTAGCCAATTGACCAACTTGCACTTCCAGGTTCTTTATGGATGCATCAGTGTTTTTCTGGTTTTGGATGGACTGCTGCATAAACATCTGCAATGTGTCTTCTAGCTTTGAAGTCCGATCATTTTGAGGTGGATAATGTTGAGCAAGTTGATACGGACTTTTACTGCTAGAAGCTTCTTGATTTTGTCTCCACCCTTGATTGGAAGGATTAGGGAAATGATTGTTGAAGAAGTGTTGTCGTCCTTGATTCCCCATATAGTTGACTTCTTCATGTTGGGAACTACTAGGACTTTGACAATGGCCGTTGGGGTGGCTATCTCCACAGAAATCACATCTCATTGCTTGATGATGTGGTTGAGGTTGAGCTTGCATTGCTTGCAACTGCTGAGGTAGTTTGGCCATATGTTGAGTTAGGAGTTCCATCTGTTGGGCCAGAATCTTATTTTGTGCAAGTAAAGCATCCTGGGTACTCAGTTCATACACTCCTCTCCTCTGTGCTGGATTTCTCCCATGTTGGCTCCGCATGTCAGTGGAAGCCATATTTTCAATCACCGCAATGGCTTCATCAGCAGTTTTAAATAGTACTGAACCACCAAAAGATGCGTCTAGTATCATCTTAGTATGAGGTTGCAAACCATTACAGAAAGTTTGCACTTGCATTTCTAGACTGAATCCATGGCTGGGACACTTTCTCAGTAAGGATTTAAATCTTTCCCAGGTTTCACAAAGTGGTTCATCTACTCCTTGTACGAAGGTAGCAATGGCAGCCTTCACCTCTGTGCTCTTTGATGGTGGAAAGAAGCGTGCTAGAAATTTGTATTCTACATCCTCCCAGCTCGTAAGACTTTGATTAGGCTGTGACTGGAGCCAAGCCTTTGCTTTGCCATTCAGTGAGAATGGGAAGAGTCTCATGTACAATGCTTCTTCATCCTCCCCTTGTACACCCATAGTGCCACACAACTCGTAAAAGGTGACCAAGTGCGCATGAGGGTCTTCATTGTCTAGGCCAGAATATTGGTTTGAACTGATGAGCTGGAGTAGAGCAGGCTTCATTTCTGCCAGCTTGTCACTCATAGTGGGCCTCACAATGCTTGAGAAATTCCTCGGGCTTGTGTAGGTTATAGAGTCCCCTATGGTTCTCCTTGGAGGTGGTCCTGCGCCAGCCATCCCGTTCACAGAAGAAGAATCAAAAGATTCTATTTCTTGATTGTTAAAAGGAAATGAAGATTGCGGGGCAGCTTGTTGACTTAGAGCTCGCTGTCTCCTGGTGTCACTATTGTTTCTACGAGCTGTTTTCTCGATCTCAGGATCCACAAGGAGTGGTTCAGATGACACAGTCCTCCTTGTACGGATGTTTCCCTGCATACACTAGAAAACAACCAAACTCGTGCCACAAGTCAGCCCAAAAATAAAGATAATAATTACAACAAAATAGAAAATTATACACAAAAAGATAAAGCCTAAATCGGTTAAAATTCACACAAAAGTCTAGTTTAACACGGGTCCCCGGCAACGGCGCCAAAAACTTGTTGTGACTTTGGCAAGTGTACCAAATCGTTCAAGTAATAAAACCGGTAAGACCGAATATCGTTTCCCAAGAGACTCGTGTCCTAGACAATCGTATAATATCTAACTAATTTAGACTAAAGAATGATTCCATGTTTTTGTGGTTTTCATGCAATTGAATTAAAGATAAAACATAAAGTGTAAAAGTGATCTTTGATAACGCAAACACTTTGGAATGGAAAGATTAGAAATGCTATGGAATGATATTGTTGGGGGATGATTTCACCTACTTCACTCTTATGTATAGAAAATCACTTCCTCTTCATTAATTAGCCAATGTCAATCTTCTAATTTACTCAAACCCAATCCCTTGGTAGAGAGAGCCTAGACTTACTTCTTAAACTCCAATCCCTTGGAAAACCTAACAAGTTCATCCGCTTTAAGAATTGAGATTCAAGACAACCAAAGGTCCTAGTTCTATCCCTAGATACAATTTCCTTTAGGTGTTTAATCCAGTTCTAGATTCACCCAATATTTCCCAATATCAAGCAAACCCTAAAATCATGATATGGTTGAATTACTCATACAAGCTTTAAGTAGAGGAATTAAACACTAACAATCAATGAAAGAGGCATATAATCATTCAAAACAACTGTAATTACATAAGAGATCCGTGGTTACATCAATCCCCAACAAGAATGAAACTAGCTCTCCATGAATGGAGAGCTTGAGCTTACAACAATGGTGGAAATGGAAGAAGGAGGAGGACCCAAGGATGAAGAAGGGCTGTTCCCACAGCTCCTAGCTCGCCTCTGGACGCTCCAATTGAGAGAATTTGTGTCTGGGATGCCAAAGATAACAAAGCCCTTCTAATTTGGGGTTAAATAAACCCAATCTGCCAAATCAGCAGCAGGCGCGCTTGAGACCGCGCTCCAGCGCGTGAAAACAGGAAAAAGGGCGCTCCAGCGCCCTTTTGTAGGGGGCGCTCCAGCTAGCTCCAGTCCTGGTGCAGAGCCCGCTCCAGCGCCCATGGAAAAAGGGCGCTCCAGCTAACTTTTTCCAGATTCTGGTTCTTCATATTTTTGTTGTTTTTGCTGTTTTCTTGTTTTCTCTGGTTCCAGCACTCTTCATTTGATGCAGAGACTTCTTCCAACTAATTAACTTGTATAAATAAAGGGGTTAATGATCAATTTATCTAATTAAAGCTTAAGATGAAACCACTTCTTAAACTAAATGAAAACTAGGATTTACAAGGTAAAAAGGATGAGAAAGAGTTGATATTTTCTCTAATTCAATACTGAATTCATAGTAAAATATGCCACTATCAAGTCTATTTATAGACTCATCCAAAGACTCTTCCATTTTTCGTTTTCAGCCTTTCACACTGTGTTAATCGATTAACACCCCAACGGATAGTCCAACGGCTCTTAAAACGGCTAGTTTTTCAAACGGTCCCTGTGTTAATCGATTAACACCCTCTGTTAATCGATTAACACTGCAATGCTGGGCTTCTCCATGGCGCACTGGAACAATCGATTAACACCCTCTGTTAATCGATTAGCACTGCACAGTTTTGGCTTTTTGGTTTATTTTTACATCACTTTTGAATGCATACATAAAACTACTAATTTTCCTATGTTCATACAATTATTACAAAGGTTACAAGTCTTCAAATATCATTCTTCATGAGTCTTGATTGTTGTTGACTTGATTTGGACATCATCAAAACTTCATCTTCATCATTTTGCTAACAATCTCCCCCTTTTTGATGATGATCAAAACCTTCTTGATTTAAAGCTTTTGGTAATAATCTGTATTCTAAAACATATCTTAAGGAAGAAACAATTGTTAGTGAACTTAGAAATATTTGCAATAAGTTTAAGGCTTTAAATATTTCTCCCCCTTTTTGATCATTATTAAAAAGTGATGTATAATTGCTCCCCCTAAATTTATTAGAAATTATACTCCCCCTTAATAAAAGCAAGTATGCATAGATAATAAGGAAAAACAACATACATTTTATTGAATTTAAAGAGGTAAGCATACAAGGAAATATAAAGGGCACACACTAATAAAAACATAGAAATATAAAGTACCCCTTTAGATATGCCTCCAATTTTGTAATGAGAATCCTCTAGGTTATTTCCACATTTTGTTTAGATCTTCATCTTGAGGATTGTCATCATTCTTCACTTCATTTGTTGTCTTCTACAAATCTTCATCATTGTCTGCATGTAATTTCAAATGACTCAAGAGGTTTTGCCTCAAGGTCTACAATTTCATCAAAGACAACATGCACACATTCTTTTATTTCAATTGTTTTCCGTTTGAAAACTATATATGCTTTGTATATTAAAAAAAATTGTTCCATATTCTTTAAAAAAAAAAAAAAAATTTCTTAATTCTTCTTTTCAAATATTTAAAACAAAAACAATTGTTAAAATTTTCTTAAATATTGTTTTTAAAGAAATTCTAAATTTTAAACAATAGGTACCCAACTATTTTGTATGGGTCCTTTGGGTTAGTTTGAAAATTTGAAATCATTTTACAACCCAAATATATCTACCACTAGGAACACCATAATGCTTAATTTTACATTTATTTGAAGTATGACCCTTTTTCATACAATAAAAGCATGATACAACATTTGTGTTCCTATAAGTTGTTCCTTTTTCTACCCAAGTTCTACGGGTTCTATGATTATGTTTATTTTTAATTCTAGGAACATACTTATTTTTAACAACCTTATTTTCATTATTTTTACTACATTCTCCTGAGGTTGTTTCATCTAGTAGTTTCTTATAATTAACACAAGATGCACATTCATCACTACTAGTATATTTACCTTTTTCATAAAATAAAATTTTATTTTTCAAAATTTTATTTTCTTCAAAAGTATTTTCAAAATTTAATTTTAAATTCTTATTTTCTTCAAGAATATTTTCAAAATCTGATTTCAAATTTTTATTTTCTTCAGAAATATTTTCAAAATTTAATTTTAAATTTTTGAAATCCTTTTTCAATTTCTTATGAGCAAGATCTAGTTTTTCAGATTCTACTATTAAAGCAGCATAAATTTCATGCAATTCATCTTCACTAATTTGACTAGAATTATCAGAATCGCTAGATGTACTTACTTGGCTTCCAGCGTCTTCGTTCACTACTAAACAGATATATGCTTGCTCATCAGAATCACCCATACTTGATGTTGTGCTTGATGAAGAGCTTGAATTATTCTCTTCCATGATTAAAGTATTCGTTTTAGCACACCCGATTTCATCTCCGCCTTCATGAGTTACTCTTAAAGTTTCCCACATTTCTTTAGCGTTTTTGCAGACAGAGACCCTGTAGAACTCATCAACAGTCAACGCTGACGCAATGATATTCCGGGCTTTTACATCATTCTGAGATCTTCTCTTTTCTTCAATGGTCCATTGGTCACGAGACTTTGGTTCCTGCATATTGTTAGTTGGAACAAAAGGATCAAATGCAACAGCATCCCAAATATCTATATCAATAGATTCCATAAATATTTGCATTCTTACCTTCCAGAATGCATAGTTCTCACCAGTGAATAGTGGGGGTCTATTGATTGAAGCACCCTCTGCAAAGGTTTGATGTGATCCTGCCATTTGAATGACTATCAAAGCAAGCTCTGATACCAATTGTCAGAATCGGCTGCAGCGGAATGGTTAGCGTGGAATAACAAACCAAGAGGGTTTTTAATACTAACGTGTGCCTTTTAATTTCTACTCAATTAAACTTACTTAGCAATTAATAAAGACAAATAAAGCAAGAGTAAGGTTGAGAGAAATTTGCACAGATGATTTTATCCTGGTTCGGATCTTACCAATCCTACGTCCAGTCGCTTATCTCAAAACAAGATAAACAATTCACTAATCACAAAACAATTACAAACTACAATCACAAAGATACAATTTGTAAGAGTTTAGAAACCACCTCTCTTGATACCACAAGAGATGAAACTACACCTCCTTTGAGTCTTCACAAAGGATGAACACCTCCTCCGAATACTTCACGAAGGATGAACACCTCCTCCGAATACTTCACGAAGGATGAACACCTCCTCCGAATACTTCACGAAGGATGATTCTCTTCTGAACACCTCCTTAGACACACCAAGGATGAACCGACTATTTCCTCTTTCACCGTAGCAGCACTTCACCAGCTCCACAGACAAGAGTTTCACAAGCCGAACAAGAACACACAAGTCTCAAGAATTTCTGAGTATTTGAGCACAAGGGAAGAGTTTCTGTGTCTCTGGTTGGTTTTCTTGAGAGGAAATGAGAGTCTATTTATAGACTCATCCAAAGACTCTTCCATTTTTCGTTTTCAGCCTTTCACACTGTGTTAATCGATTAGCTACAGTGGTTAATCGATTAGCACCCCAACGGATAGTCCAACGGCTCTTAAAACGGCTAGTTTTTCAAACGGTCCCTGTGTTAATCGATTAACAGCCCTTGTTAATCGATTAACGTTAATCGATTAACACCCTCTGTTAATCGATTAACACTGCAATGATGGGCTTCTCCATGGCGCACTGGAACAATCGATTAACACCCTCTGTTAATCGATTAGCACTGCACAGTTTTGGCTTTTTGGTTTATTTTTACATCACTTTTGAATGCATACATAAAACTACTAATTTTACTATGTTCATACAATTATTACAAAGGTTACAAGTCTTCAAAGATCATTCTTCATGAGTCTTGATTGTTGTTGACTTGATTTGGACATCATCAAAACTTCATCTTCATCATTTTGCTAACACATGCTTAGTTGCCTAATTGGTGTTTAATCTTTGCTTAGTTGATTAAACTGTGTGGTGAAAAATTGATTAAATATGTCTTGCGTTTGCTTAATTCGCTTTTATGAAAACATTATTAGTCTTTGCGTATGGCTAATTCGTGTTGGATTAGGAGTTAGAGGAGTGTGTAATTGTTGTTAATCTGTGATTTGAAGCATTGTAATTGAGCTAATGACCGAACGATTTTAATTAGTGTTTGAATTTGTGTTTTAATTGGTTCATTTTAGTTCACAAAACTGTCCAACTCCCCCCCCCCCTTCCCACCACGTGTTTGATCTCATGACTGAACCAAATTTTGGTCCTTGAGAGACGACATAGGATTTGGACTTGTTTGATTCATCCTTAAGTGCAGAGCTTGCCTACAATCATTATAGTAAATAAAGTATATAAACAAGACAATCAAAACACCACATAAAATAATATTGATAGGTTTGGAGGTCTTTTTGATGACTTTATTTCTAGTGCTCAGTAGCTATATACTTCTTCCGGTTACTTAGTGAGTTAACATTGCTCTATTTTGCTTTTACTTTCATTAGCATCCATTATGAAATAAAAATCTTAACTTAGCTGCTGTTGTGTAGGATTTTTATGCAAGAAGATCAAAAATATGTCATGAACTTAAGACTATAAGTTAGTCCTCGTTCCAAATTGCTTGATTTTTATGCTCAAACAACTTTTCGTCAGCTTAAGGTTATTTCTACAACATCTTGAACCCCAAATAAGTTAGTCCAAAATCAAACTAATACAAAATACGTACCATTCATATAATTTAGAGAACCTATTTTGAATAAATTGTATAGTTTTCTTTGAAAAATGTAGTGTAAAATAGACAAATGTTACTTTGACCCATGCTAGGTGGATTTGCATTCAAATGACACGTCATGTAGCTTGTATGGGTCTCTATCACACAATGAGATAAGAAGGTAAAATAATAATAATAATAGTACGAGAATGTTTCAAAAAGGAGATTATAGTGAAATGTGAGAGTGCATGATCTATTACGAAGTCAACACCATCATAACTCAACTTCACAACATGCACAACTACCAGCTCAGCACTTCCACCACAAATCTCCAACTGCAGCTCGACCCTTCCACCACGGATCTACAACTCCAACTTGATCCTTCCACCATGAATCTTCAGCTCCAGCTCGACCCTTCTACTACACACATCTAACTCCAACTCCAACTTGGTCTTTCATCCATGGATCTTTAACTCTAACTCAACTCTTTCACTACAGCTTTCCAACTCAACCCTTCCATTATGGATCTCTAACTTCAGTTCCAACTCAACCTTTCCACCATGAACACTAACCCTTCCATCATAGATCTTCATCTCCCGCTGAACCCTTTCATCACTAAGATAACAAAGATAACAAGTAAATACGAAATAAATAAGAAAATAATTTTGATTTTTTTAATTAAGTCAACGAAAATTGACCTTATGTATTTTTATTCACAATGTCAAATCAGAATTTCGTAATTCTTAAAAAAGATTGTTTAGTTAGTTGGTATTTTCTAGATTTGATTTTTAATTTTTTTTATTTCTATCTAAATGAAAATTCTAATAATCAAACAAACTCGAAACTTGATATAATAGTTGAAATTTTTACTCTTATTTATTTTCATTTTCATTCGTAATGAGAAATTAAAATTATATAACTCTTAAAACTCTTAAAAAAGATTACTTACTTGGTTGTATTTTTCAGTTTTAATTTTTTAATATTCTTTTAAAAAATTTTGAATGAAAATTTTAACCATCAAACAAATCCAAAATAATGATCAAATAAGTCAAGATTTAACACGATGATAGTAGTTTCCATGATTTTTATAATCATCAAGTAAATCAATAACAATCAAATTTAAAAAGAAATATATAAATAAGATTTTAATTATCAAATGAACATGAGACAATATGATAAATTTAAATTTTTTTAATATATTATTCAATTTTATTTAAATATTCACTAGTAAAAAAACGGGATTTGAAAGCGCCCAATATGCATCGGTTTCACTACAACCGAAGCGTATAAAAACGCGGTGGCAGAAACGTAATTAAGGCTACACTATATGCCTCGGTTCTCCAACACCCGTTGCCTAAATCCATATACGAACTCGGTTCTACGAAGAACCGAAGCGTAAAGTTGAGAATCGAACTCGGTTGCTGCAAGAACCGAGGTATATGACTCTGCTGCAGACCTGCCAACCTGAAAAACCTCTGACGTTTGAGCTTCATTTTATGCACCGGTTGATTATAAACCGAGGTCGTAACATGTTTATGCCTCGGTTGCTGCAAGAACCGAGGTATATGACTCTGCTGCAGACCTGCCAACCTGAAAAAGCTCTGCAACCTCTGACGTTTGAGCTTCATTTTATGCACCGGTTGATTCTAAACTGAGGTCGTAACATGTTTATGCCTCGGTTGTGAAAAAAACCGAGGCAGTAAGCCTCTGTTTAGGCACCGGTTTGTTTTGAACCGAGGTGGTATGTCCTTTATGCACCGGTTAAGTGAAGAACCGAGGCATATATGTTTAAATTTCTTCTGCGAATGAACCGCCTTCGCTCATCTTCTTCTCAACGCTGCTACAGAAACAGAGAAAGAAAACAGTGCACCCAAGTTTGCTCCGTCGCCCTGTCGTCTCCTCCTCTCGGCGTTTGCACCGTTTATCGTCGTCGTCTCCGGTGTGGTCGCGTGTGCCTCCATTTGCGTCTGCCAGAGCTTCCGTCTGTGTCTGCCTCGGCTTTGGTGGTTGCGGTTGCGCCTGTGCTTCCTTCTCCGTCGCCGGTGCCGGTGCTTTGGTGGTTGCGTCTGCCTGTGCTTCCATTTCAATCTCAGATTCATTCTCCCCAACTGCCACGCTCCCAGGTAATTGCCCCGTAAACTTTCTCCATTTTCATTGTGTAATTTGTGATTGTAGATTTAAAACTAAATTAATTTGATGTGATTTTTCCCTGCATTAGTAGATACTTAGTTTTTCAATTTAATTGGATCTTTTGCTTTAAATTTTTACAAACTTGACGTAGAAATAACTTATTTCGTAAATTAATCTAATACCAATATTAATCTCACCTTTTCACTTAAATTTGAATTTGAATTAGGATTTCTTGCATGTCTCACAAACACAATCATCATTTGATTTTTTTTTAGCAATAATGAAAATGAGATCAAAAATACAATTCAGAAAATAGAAAATATAAATTGAAAATTGTGAAACAAGAATGATATATGTGCCGAAAACAATAAACAAATTATACGAATTGCAATGAAATGTGCTATATTTTCTAATAACCTACCTGATCTTTAAAAGATAATTTATTTTAGTTGATATATTGTTTTCTTAGACATTTGACTTAAAAGATAATATAAAGTTTCAAATGTGGAGTTCAATAGTAAAATATTAAGCCCAATCTATTATGATATGCTTGAATATATTGTTTGTAACCGTGAATTAGCCTCAGTTTCCCGTTTAAGATTCAATACAAAAATTATTTACTATCTCCATATTTTTTCAACAAACATACTTTTTAGAATGAAAATAGAGGAGATGGTAATAATAATTTACAAGTATTGAATCTTGAATTGTCCGGTTGGACAGTTTAAGAAAAGTAATAACTTTTTCATAGTTTATTATGATATATCAATTTTAATATACATGTCTTAAATTTCACGAAAATTTGTCGTTGTGTTTTGTATTGATCTTCGGGTGCATATTTGATTGTGATTTATAATCACTTTCATTTCGTGTAACCTGAAGACCAATGCGAAATGCTGGCAAAATTTCGTGAAATTTAAGATATGTTGTTTAAAATTGATATGTTTAATAAACTAAAAAAAGTGAATCTTCTTGAATGGGATAGGGTCACACCTTGAATACAAACACGATCAAAGTGATCATTCAAGATTATTGAAATTGTGTAAAAAATTTCAGTAAACATGCGTACGGATAGAGGGTGGATTAATTTACCACGCATCAGCACTGAGTACGAGAGAGGGGTAGAAGACTTTATAGAGTTTGCGCAACATAATGCGAGTAGAAGTGGTGATGATGAAGTCAAGTTCAGATGTCCCTGTGTGAACTGTTTGAATGGGAGGAAGTTGAACGCAACTGATATTAGGGAACATCTTATCTGTGATGGTTTCATACGAAGTTATACAACATGGATATGGCACGGCGAATTAACAAACTTTCCAACTGTCTCTCCAACTGGAAATGTTTATGATTCCACAATGGATATGGAAGATCAAGCAGAAGAAGACAACTTAGAGGACATGATCCGCGATGTTGGCGCAGAAGCTTTTGCCCAAGCGCATGTGTATGAAACGATGTCCACTGATGCGGAGACTCCTCTGTATGCGGGTTCAACTAAGTTCACACGGTTGTCAGCGATGTTAAGGCTCATGAATTTAAAGGCGAGCAATGGATGGAGTGATAAGAGTTTTACAGAATTGTTGTCGTTGTTGAATGAAATGCTGCCAGATGGAAATACGTTACCCAATCGTAATTATGATGCAAAAAAAATTCTTTGTCCAATGGGTATGGAATATAAACGGATACATGCATGTCCGAATGATTGCATATTATATAGGAATGAGAATGAAGTTTTGATAAAGTGTCCAAAATGTGGGTTATCACGATACAAGTCAATAAACAACGGTGAAGATGGTGGTCACACAGAAAAGAATGGTTCTGCTTTGAAAGTAGTTTGGTACCTTCCACTAGTTGCCAGACTTAAACGTTTGTTCGCGAATCCCAAAGACGCTAAAAACCTAAGATGGCATGCAGATGAGAGAACAATTGATGGGCTGCTTCGTCATCCAGCTGATTCAAAGCAATGGAAAATTATTGATCAAGAATTCCCCCAATTTGGTGAAGAATGTAGAAATCTAAGGTTTGGCTTAGCTACTGATGGAATGAATCCATTTGGTAATTTAAGTACCAATCACAGTTGTTGGCCCGTTATACTGATAATTTACAACTTATCTCCTAGATTGTGCATGAAAAGAAAGTACATGATGTTGTCAATGTTGATATATGGTCCAAAGCAGCCTGGAAATGACATCGATGTTTATCTAAGGCCACTAGTTGAAGACTTGAAGTTGTTGTGGGTTGAAATATTTGATTCCTTTGCTTCAGAAACTTTCATGATGCATGCCATGTTATTTTGCACCATTAATGACTTCCCAGCTTACGGTAATTTGTCGGGGTACAGTGTGAAAGGTCATAATAAAGCATGTCCTATATGTGAAGAAAACACTACAGCTCAACAATTAAAACACGGAAGAAAGACAGTGTATATGCGTCATCGGCGATTTTTACAATCTAATCATCCATATCGAAGGTTAAAGAAAGCATTCAATGGAGAACAAGAGAAAGACAATGCACCCATTCCACTTACTGGACTTGAAGTTGCTGAGAAAGTTAATAGAGTACATCATATATTTGGGAAAACGTCGAAGAAGTCTTCTGTAACGACCCCTTGGAAGAAGAAATCAATATTCTTTGATCTTCCATATTGGTCAAAGTTAGATGTTAGACATTGCATAGATGTCATGCATGTTGAGAAAAATGTGTGTGATAGCTTGATTGGTAAACTACTAAACATCCAGGGAAAAACAAAAGATGGAGTGAATGCGCGTTTGGATTTGGTTGACATGAAGATCCGAGAAGAGTTGGCACCAAGAGAGATTGGTAAACGTACTTATTTGCCCCCTGCATGTTACACAATGTCCAAACAAGAGAAAATAAGTTTTTGTCTTTGTTTAAAGAGTATGAAGGTACCACAAGGATACTCTTCAAATATCAAGAGCTTAGTGTCAATGCAGGACTTAAAGCTTGTTGGACTGAAGTCTCACGATTGCCACATCTTAATGCAACAGTTGTTACCAGTGGCAATTCGTGGAATTTTGCCCAAAAAAGTTAGGCTGACCATAACTCGATTGTGCTCATTTTTCTCGTCAATTTGTAGTAAAGTCATCGATCCTACAAAGTTAGATGAACTTCAAAGCGAAATTATCATCATCTTATGTCAACTAGAAATGTTTTTCCCTCCATCCTTTTTTGACATCATGGTGCATTTACTTGTTCATTTGGTCAGAGAAATAAAGTTGTGTGGACCAGTATACTTAAGATGGATGTACCCTATTGAGCGTTATATGAAGATTTTGAAAGGNTCATGCCTTTCAAAATCAGGATGCTATGCTATTATTAATGACAGACTAAGTTTCGTCTTCGTTGGCTTCTGACTCGTGCCGGGGTTGCACTATGCACGTTCTTAATTATTTCATTTTTTTTTACTAAAATGCTGAAAATACAAGAATAGGACTCTAAAAAGAAAAAATAAATACCAACACTTTCTCATATACTGACTAGGAATGAATAAGTCCTTCGTGTTTGTCAAATGCTTTTTTTCTGTGTTATATACCAAACATGAGAATGAAGCTGTTATTTCGTGGAAAACATTCCAAAAACTCTACCACACGACCCACAATTTTTATAAATTCACAATTTTATTTTATTTTTGTTTTCTTTTGTCATTTAAGAAGCTTTTGGAAAGTGCTTTTTGCAGAATCCATTCATGGTTTACTATTTACGTTATTCACGTTACTTCATAAACTTAGATCTGTAGACATGTTTAAGGTAAATTCTATGTTTTGTTTAACATGTCAAACGGGCAAAGTCTTTCGTGCGCCGCTCAGAAAGCGCGTACAGCGTCACTCAAAAGTTATTTTTTTATGGAACTTATCAGACGAAACAATTTATGAATTTAGTTAGTAATATATAATTACATATTAGTAATATATACAGCTCTTCGTTAAAAAAAAATATAGCAATAGTCTGGAACCTAAATTTAATGTCTGATGATTAAGAATTTTTTTTATGGGAATACATAAAATATATTATGATCCCAAAAATATGTTATAATTGGGGAGTGAGTTGAGGTGGTGAAAAAGTGTATATGAGTCAACGCATTTGACTGAGTTGTTGGAACTAATTGGTGGGATCTTTTGAACACGTACCGAGTTAAAATCGGATCGAGAGGAACGGGTTGACCCAGTCGACCCTGCTCAAGTGGATCTCTTTCTTTTTTTTGTTTCCATTTTCTTTTTTCTTTTAATTTTCCAACAAACCGAACAAATTTTGAACCACGAAACATATGCAGTTATTTTATAGAATAAATGGTCAATGTTATTTATATTTATATTTTATGTATTTTTGTTATAGAGAGATAGGGTGTATAAACAGAGAGTATAACTGATAATTATTTTTATTTTATTATTGAGTTATTAAATAAATAATGACATGAAAATATTTTTATATTTTATTTTTTAAGAAAATGTTACCAAATTAAAATTAAAAAGTAAGTCTTTGTGATTGTTTGGTTTAAAATTTATTCGCTAATAATATGAAAACTTTGACGTTATAGTAATTAAAAAAAACGATATTTTAAAAAATAAAAGTTATTAGATTTTTATTTGAAAAGTACTGATTACTTGGTCAAGCTGTTGCCCCAGACTATCACTTGGAATTTGTGTTATTTAACCGTAGACTTTTTTTCTTAGTTAATATTGTTATTTTTTATTTACATGTAAAGTTATTGTATTATTAATAGATGTCGTTGAAATTTCAAGTATGATAATATTTTTTATTTTAATTTTTATATTATTACAAATAAGAAGTTATAGCTATATATACCTTTTTTATATATAGTTTTAACGTTGTAGAATGTTTTGAAACAAGTTTGAATATATGAAAAAGTTATTGAAGAGAAAGAAGTGATATGTTTTTTCAATTTGGACCTTAATTGCCGGTATTGAAGTTAATCATTACATTTCAAATATTATCTCTATCAAAGTTTAATAATTTCATCACATTTTTACTTTTGCTTTTTCTTTTAAAAAATGCCTGAATAAAAAAAAATATTAATATCAACTTCCAAACGTAAGACTGCAAAACATACTTAAAAAATATGATTATAATATCATTTTTTAATTTTAATTTATATATGATTTAATTATTATAATAAATTTTAACTATTAAGCCTTACAAAAGTATTTTCATTACTCCTTTAAGAAAAGAAAAGAAGAAGAAAAATAAGATGATGGTTGTTTAGATAAAAAGAATTGAGTGATAAAAAAATATAAAACTTAATCATAACATAGAGCTTTCTTGATTTTCATATGTTAAAGATAGATATGAACAAAATGTTTTAAGTACTAATTTTTAGAACTGAATTGTTATGTGTTGGAACTGAACTAGACAAACTACATTCAATTGTATAACAAATTGAGTCAACTGAATAAATTTTAAATGACTTTTGTTGTGAGCTATTTCAATTACTTGAGTTATCCAACTTACTCAAAATAATTTAAAAAAAAATATTTTATACTTTTTAATATCATGTGTTACTGTTTAGCTAAAATTTAAGAAATGATCATTTTAGTTAAAACTAAAC
The DNA here is from genome assembly GCF_029865625.1 of Vigna umbellata. Classification (NCBI taxonomy): domain Eukaryota; kingdom Viridiplantae; phylum Streptophyta; class Magnoliopsida; order Fabales; family Fabaceae; genus Vigna; species Vigna umbellata. Next base: position 40,686,228 of record NC_142168.1, read on the forward strand.
TGAAAAACAATATTTTTTTTCAAACAATTTTAGGATTTCACACCCCATTAATGGTAGTACCAACTTTGTGATGACTTCTTTGGTGGTTTATGGTACTTTAATGCATGATTAGTGATTATGTATATTGGTATTCAAATGTGAAAGTGTGTGACATGGTTATGGTTTCAAGGTTTGAAAAGTTGGTTACAAGGAAAAACTTTTTGGTGTGGTTCGAGTATGTTAGAATAAACGCAGGTAGCTCAGTCTTAGAGGTTTTCTTGATGCTCTAATGGTCATACATTTTCATATAGATAGGTTTGACGCATGTGGTGAAAGTAGCCGGAGGTCTTAATCTAAGTGCTTTTAGTATGGCTATGACATAGTACAGACTAACCTTGTGATGTGTGGTATGAAACCCAATTGATAAGGGTTTTGCAAAGCTATAGTGGCCACCATAAGTACATAATCCGCCATAGTTCGGCATTCATTCTAAGTCCAGACAGTCTAGTCAAAGTATGATCATGTATAAAGTATTTAGTTGGTTGGTGTGATATGTGTATCACATGTATAATATTTATATATATATATATATATATATATATATATATATGTATATATATATATATATATATATATATATATCATTTAATTGTTTGTATTCTAGCTTACCCTTACTTGTGTGTTGTTTGTTTATGTGTTATTTTCTCTTTTGCAATAATCACCTAAATGGTGTAAGCTTAGGGAGACATTTTTTTTCAATTATTTCTGTGAGAAATGAGGGAAGACATTTCTTTTCAATTATTTCTGTGAGAAATGAGGGTGAAACAGATGTAGTGTCAGATGGCCTGACACAACGGACGTCTATATAGACGTCCGGCCTGACACAACGGACGTCTGACTAACATCACCCACAAAGACGTCGGGTAGAGGTCGGATGTCAAAATGTCAAAAGAACATACGTCTAAAGTCCTTTCTGCACTAGTGTGGTTCTACAAGGATAGATAGTTTCTTTTGTAGGTTAATTTTTATTATCATCATATATGTAATATTTTATTTTAATAGTTTTATACTAGAGATATTATAATTTTTATAATGTATTTTAAAATCATATATAAAATAATACATATATGCAATATGGTAATATTTGAGTAAGTGTTAAAATTTTCAAATTATTTAAGTAATTAAATTCCCAATTTCTCGAAAGAAGTTGTATTAAATACTTAATAAATCTACATAGTTAGTGCTCTTGTTAAAGTAAAATTATTAAGTTAAGTATGATAAAAATTATATGCAAGATTAATACTCTCAGCATTTCAACGTATTTATAGTTATTTTAAGAAATAAACGATTTTCAAAAAGAAATGATTGTTTTTACGATAAACTGATTTAAACACGCACTAATCGTTCGTCTATTTAAAAAGACTATAAAATAATAAAAAGAAATAACTTTTTTGTTTGGGCCCTGGTTACGTTCCTTTAAAAAAAATTAAATTAAGTAAAGTAAGTGATTCGTCTGTATATTGCAAAATCAACTCTTAAAACTCTTCAGGAAAATATAGCAAAGAATTTTATGATTTTGGAAGGTGAAAAAACCATGCAAGAGTTATTTTATATTAACGACGTAATAAGAAATGATGATTTAAAAATGAATTAAGTTGCGTCTTCAAATTGGATAACAATATATTTTGCAAAGAAAAAGGAAGAGTAGGTGATGAATGATGTTCCATGTGAACATGATTTTTGCATGGAAAGTTTTAGAAGAAAAAACGTGATTCAATTCACATTCAGTTCTTTTATCTCTCTAGTCAATACAAGACCCCAGGGTCCTCATTTTTTGTCCTTTATACCTTCTCTTTTCATCATTTAAGATATAAATTAATCACAGTCAACCAGTGTTTTAACCTACAGATAGTATAATTTATTCATTCGCCACTATTTATTAATCATAATTAATAACTAATTAATAGGTAAATTTCAAATACATATACATATATATGCTGATCTTGGAATGGAAGAACATCTCTTGAGTTATGCAGTCTGATATATGTGTTGGAGATGAAGACATTATTAAACAATGAAACGTGACAAATCTGAATCTTAAACTGATAAAACTATGGAAATGTCTGGTCCAATAATTGAATTTATGGTTGGTTGGTATGGAAAAATAAATGGTTGGAGAGAGATTGTTGAGAGCGTAGCAGCAGCATTCTAACAACAAGTCTTTTTTATTTTCCAAAATCATCACATGATTCTTTTCTTCGTGTTAGAGTTGTTCACACTGTGGCAGTGCGTTCAGTCTTGCCCCGTGAACAAATGTAGCCATCATACCAGCTCAAGATGGCAACGCCAGAGTCTACCATCCTTTAACATGGTCAAATTTGGCTGAGATTCTGCCTTCCTATGTTTTTCAAACTCATGCTCCAATGTGAACACTAACATATTCTCTGCAACGTTACTTTGGTTTCAACTTCAACAACCTTATCCAAGAAGAAACGGCTGTTTCTGATTTCGACTTTGCGCTTAACTGCTGTCATCGCTGCTTCGTTTTTTCCTTCGACTCGGTTGTCCTTTTATGGACACAGCCAATATCAACCAATTCTGTTACTTTCTGCAAAATTATCAAGACTTTTTCTTTAACACAACAAAATATCTATCAAAATAGAGGTTCAGTTTTAAAAGGAAGCAAACCTTATAACGTAATTCCGTCTTAGGATGTGTGTTTGGAATTTCGTCACGTCAATGGTGAGATAAATTTTTCATGTCTAGATAAAGAAGTTCTGAAGTTATTGTTATTTGTTTTGAGACTGACGTAAACTATTTATATATATATATATACACACTTGAAAGTTGTACATTGAGTACGTCAGTTTATAATACATATGATTATAAATTTTATCTTACAAATTTATTTTATAAAATTAACCTACACTTAAAATTTATTTTTTAACTCATAAATTATAACTATTGTTTGTTACCATACTATCCGTTTTAAAACGTTATCTAATCAATCTTTAATGTTTAATTTTATGTTCGAAATATATATTTTGATATGAAAAAATATATTAAAATTTGTATATCTATTAAAATTAAATTATTAATGTATATTAAATTATTACTCACGGGTTTTTGTGGGGTTGGGTTCGAAAAATGTAATTTTTTTATGCAGATTAGTTTTCAACCCGGTTCACTTACAATCCGGCTCATCCGGGTTGAAACTCGTGCTGAGTCGGGTTGGCTCATCAACCCAACTAATTTAATTTGATTATTTATTATTTTATGTTTCAATATTATTAATTAGTATTTTTTTATTATATTGTAGATGGAGATAAAAATAAGATGTTTTAAGAGAAAAATATTATAGATTTATCTACTCAAAACTCTAATATTTTATAAATGGATAAGTGATACAAAAATTATCAATATTAAAAATTTATTTGTTCGTTTTTTGTGCTTGTTTCAGGACTAAGCTTGGATTGTATGATATTTTTTTATTTTGAATTGTCTTTGGAGTTTCAAACATCGTTTTAGAGTAAAATTTATTTAGATTTGAATTAAAAAAATTATATTTTTTTATTTAAAAAAAACTTATAATTAAGTGAACCAGTGAGTCAATCCGTTTAACCCACCAACTCATGATAAATCGAGTCGGGTTTGAATTTTTTTCAGCTCGTTAATAAGTAAGTCGGGTTGAGTTAACTTACTAAAGCTTTTGTTCACTTGAATGAATTTGGAAGAGAGTGATTAAGTGGATTTGAGAGGATTTGAAGATTTTTTTTTGTTTTATTTGAGTGAATTTGGAGGTAAATGAGAGTGGATTTGGAAGTAAATTTTTTTAATTTATCATATCAATCAAATCCTACACTAATTCTCACAAATGTTGCTTCCAAATTCATTCTCGTTTACCTTTAAATTCACTCAAATAAACAACAACAAAATCTATCTTCAAATCCTATCAAATTCACTCAATCACTCTTCTCCAATCCATTCAAGTAAACAAGACGTAAGTGACTAACTTCTGTGGACTAAATCGAGTTACCCGTTTTGAGATCTCTAAGACATCAAAATAAAAACTTACATTTAATGTTTTTACATGGTGGAATGTTATGGTAATTATGAATAGAATTAAAATAAATATATTAACCACGGATTAATGACTGTTGAGTGAAATATAATTTGCAGTTTGAGAAGAAAAGTCGTTAATGTGCACAGAAGTCAAAGTGCAAAAAATGAGCTAATAAAGACGGTCACAGACAAGACATGAAGCAAGAAACAGTAACAGCACTACAAAAAGTAATTTACAACTATAAAGAAGATTTATTACGACGACTAAGGATGCTTTCATATCTCTTAAAAAAAGTTATAGATTTACAACGGGAAAAGATAAAAATAGTAATGACAACAGATACCATTTGAGAGTATATCCTTTATTAAAAATTATCTAATGAAGAATAATTTTATAATTATATTACTATTTAGAGTAAAAAAGTAACATTTGTTAACATTATAAATTGGATGAAACTTCTTTAAGAGGCATCAAATTCAATACGTAAATTTTTTTTAAGAGACGTAAAAGTATGGAGTTATATTATGGATAGTGATATTTATTCTTTTTATATTATGGAGTTAAAAAACCTTTTTATATTTATTTGATATTATCTTTTATTCTTTTTCTTTTTAAAATATAAAAGTTTCATTTCAGTCCTACAATTGTTTTTCTTTTAATTAAATATTTTTTTCCTTCTATTATTCCCTTGTCAAGTTCATGGAACATGCAACAAACTTCAGAAAAACCAAACCAATGAGAACAAGCAGCATTTCCTTAACTTCTAGTTTATTTTATAAACCACGATGTTGTGTCATGTCCAGACCAAGTCATACTTGTCTTGTATGGCTACATTTTGTACTACCTTTGAGATTATTGTATAATTTTTTCAAAAGTTATTCAGTTTTGTTTATATTTAAATGTGAGTATATTAAAATGAGAAAGTTAAATTATTCATATGAAAAAAAAACTTATAAATCATATCAATTAAGATTTTGAATTAAAAATGATATTATAATTCTTTATATGAATTAATTCATAATTTATTGATACCAAATCATTTCTCTGATTCTTTTTCAAAAAAACTGGATTCTATTCATTTTAGTTGATCTTTCAACTAAAATATTATTTACATAGGACTTTTTTAATATAGATGGAAAGAGCCCACGTTTTAGTTGTTGAGATTTTATAATATGAACATATATATTATAAATTTATTTATTGTTGATTGGTTTTAAAACTTAATTTGGTATGAGATTAGAGTTTGTGATCCGGGTTCATAAATTGTCTATTTTAATAGGTCAACTTCTTTTGATAAACATTCTATGAAAGAGTTGTTGGAAAGTCTATAATATCTCTCAATCATTGGGGTGCTACCTATATTTATGTTAAACACTATTTTCTAATGTTAAAATGGTTTTGAGAAAATTCTAATAGGGTAACTAAATTTTTTATACTTAATCTTTGAGGTTGTTTGATTGTGTTCCTAGAAATTTTCTTGAAGCTTAAATAAGAAACAAGAATGTTCCTCAGCTCGAATTAAAGCGTTAAGGACCATTTGGTTTGAAACCTGGAGCATTAGAAAATAAGTCGACTTTTAGAAGTTGAGAAACTCTGCATACGTATAGAAATGAATTAGAAGTTTTTCTTTAATCGGGATTTAGTGCAATTGAACCTATTTTCGTGTGTCTGATGCCTTTGTAAATTTAGTTAATTATTGTTATTCTTGTTTCTTCTTGCTTAATTATTGATAGAGAATGTCCACTAAGGTAATTTATTTCGCTTAAGCAAATTTTAAGCTAAAGAAACATTGTTTTGAATAAAAGATAAAAGTTCCATTGAAGCTTTTAGAAACTTGGAAAGAAGAAATTTGAACCAAATGATGCTTGTTTGTCTCTTTTTCACTGAGTCACTCATAGCAGACTTACCAGACACAAATAAGCAGGCATCACAACAAGCCAATATTAACAATAGCAATGCTTTTCAGCACTGTTCAAATAAAAGCCAGAAAAGTATAATTCTCAAGTCAAATTTCACAAATGAGAATCCGAAACTAGAGGAAACAACTACTTAACAAGAAGCATCTGATATCAGAATTGAAGTGTGGAGTTATCTAACTAGACAAGTAACGAGTCATCCATGTCTCAAAGCGAGACCATGCAAGCTGAACTGCAGCTTCATCTTCATCAGGCATTCCCATGCTCTTCCTCCTCTGGATTCCATCACTAGACCTGTTCATGAATGCATGTGCATTGCCAGGATAGATATGCACCTCATGTGGAACTCCAGATGCCTTCAGCTTTTCTTCCAAGGCCTTCGCAGCCTGAGACATCAACATCAATACACTTTAGTTCATTAAATTTGAACCTTTTCATTGTGCTCTCTCTCCTTCCTTTTCTGTTTCCCTAAATCTTGCACTTGTCTCTCTTAAAAGACACCCACTTGGGGAAATTGAAAAATATATCATATAAACTTCAAAATGTTCTCAATTTTACTCAGGGTATCTGGGTATGCTCGTTGGTATAAGTGGTTGATAATGGGGAGATAAAAAATAGAGTGGGGAGTTAACAAAAAAAAAGAGTTACGAAGATAAAATTTCTGTGTTTTGCCCAATGATTCTGTCACGAAGGTGAAAAACTCATGCACGATAATTACTGCGTATATCTTAGTAATGAAATTAAGATAGAATTGCAAGGAAATTATCATACTGTGATATCTGAAAAGCCAACAAAACTATCCAGCTCTCCAAAGTGAGCCTGAACAGGAGCCTTGGCTTGGGCAGGGTCTGCAAGCTGAGAAGAAGGAACTCCATAGAATGCTACAGCAGCGTCAACCTCTGAAACCAAGACAGAACCAGCAATAGAGAGAGCACCTCCCATACAAAATCCAGTTACACCAACCTGTTGCAATAAATGATGATCAAATAATTTTAATTATTAAAGCAAAATGTTTACTCCTAATATATATACAGTTCAACAAAAAAAAAAAAAACTTCATTGAACAACATATAAACCAATGTTATTAGGCCTTCAATCGAAGTACACAATCAACCATATCAAACATTATAAAGACACTGGCTTGCCATCCATAATAATTATCTAAGCCCAACAAACGCTTCTAACAAAAACCCTATTGAGAGAGACCTATATTTATAGTAAAACACAAAAGCTCAGGGGATTATGTAAAGCAATTCTAACCTAATTGGGTCAATCTATAAATATGATCATACAAAATATTCCTCTAAATCGCAAATGAAAGAAAAAGGGATCCAATGGGGATTATGTAAAGCAATTCTAACCTAATTGGGTCAATCTATAAATATGATCATACAAAATATTCCTCTAAATCGCAAATGAAAGAAAAAGGGATCCAATGGGGATTATGCATTGCTGCTTCTGGATTAAGAATTTCACATTCACTATTTTCACCAGTCACTGGATCAAAACTCAAAAGTATAAATCTAGTTTTACAATAGAACTCCAAACTAAAACTCAAAACCAGAAAACTTGGAGATATCATAAGTAAATTACAAGCTGCGACCAAAGCAACTTCCTTTTCATTCATTGAACCTGTTTACATATAAGACTTAAAGTATCCCATTTCAAACCTCACACTGAGGTTATTATGAGTAGATAAAAAGTAGAAGAACCTTGTGATGAAAGCACAATGAACTCTAAAAACACAGGTTAAAAAATAAAATATTTATCTTAACAAAGTACTCTAAATACAAACAATATCAAACCTTCTTCGAACCATTCGCTTTAAGCCAGTTAACAGAAGCAGCAATATCCTTGACAGCAGCTTGCCAATCAAGACCATCCATCAAATGTTGAGCCTCAGCTACATCCAGACCAACCTTTCCTCTGTACAGACTGGTTAAAAGAAAGTAAAACTCATTGGTCATCCAAATGTATATACCATGGGAAACAGTGCCGCCTATAAAAGGAGTTAGAAAAAACTAGGGGCCGTTTGTTTTGAGAAAATGCTCTGTTTTAATTTCTATTTTAAGCCTGTATAGGAAATAGGGAAAAAAAGAAAAAAAAAAAGTTGTTTTCATTGTGTTCTATACGAACTTGAAAGCAAGGTGACATTTTTTTTAATTAAAAGTGAAAACAAAAGATCTCTCAAATCAAACAAGCCTTATAAGTCCATTATCTTATCTTACTCTGGGATAAGAGCTTTAAACCCAGTACCAAGCTGAGAAATCTTCACAGCATGGTTCTTAATTTCGTAATCCACACCCCACCACTCCTGAATCACAACAATTCCAGGAGCATCTTCTCTTCCAACCACATATGCGTCAAATGTCTGAACATTGGAAACAAAATTTGCATAACAAATAAAAACTGTGAGTTCCAGCTTAGACAGCTAACACGGAATAGTTATAGTATGTCGGAGAAAAGGTAAAGGGAATAGAAAAAAATTAGGTCCAACACCATGACTGGGAACAGTATCTTGTTTAAACAATTCGAATCTAAAATTTAAAACTCAACTTCATGCTACATCAAACTTTTTGGGCATGGTAGGTCACTACTAGCATAGCATGAAATAATCAGATCTAACTACAATTTACTTGTCAAGCGCAGATTATTGGGCATGTATAGCATTGTCCACTAGGTTAAGTGCAGTGAAGGTAGCATTTCGTTACAAAAGATGATATTGAAGAAGACCCAAGATAATATCTATGATGTAAATTTATCATCACAACACATGGATAAGAAAAGCTTGTCACTTTTATTTTTGGGTATGCAGTAAACAAAAAATATTCACTAAAGATGTTCATGGAATCCAATCAACAGGGAAATAAACAAGTTAACGATGAATTTAGCTTTAGAAATTCCAAACAAAAGGAAGATTATGTTTCATAAACGAATGGAAACCATAAAATGAGTGAATTTAGCAGTGCATGTAGTTCATAAAGAAAGAAAAACAAATGTAATGGGAATGAAAGAGATTAGACTCACAGTGTCATCTCTTTGAATCTGAATTTTCTTGAAAGGGGATGAAGCAGTGGTAGCCATGGAATGATGGAACAGAAATGGAGCTCAATGAAAAGCAGATCGGAGAATTTTGCAGCATCACTGATCAAAGTGGCCTTATAACTGAGAGTACCCAACGACCTACAAACGATGTCGTTTCTTTTGATTTAATGTTCTAAGTTAAATTAAATTAAAATTTGATTAATAATAGGATTAACCAAATTTTGTATCCTTATAGAAGTTTCTATATTCAATATCTAACAGTGTCACAAACATAATAATGATTTCAACAGGGATGAAGAAGGGATAACTTCCTGAATATACAATTTATTTCTACTGTATCTAAAAATTTAATTTAGTCATTTATTTTAATCAATTCCATTTCAATAAAAATTCAAAATAATATATTAATATTAATATTATAATAGTGAAAATATGTACGTGAGTTTATTGTTTAATGATAACTAAAAATAATAAAATTACTATTATTGTTATTATAAAATTAAATATAAATATTTTTATAATTTTATCATAAATACTTTTTATTTATTTTTGTAAGTAGTTTTATATTTAGAAAATGGATAAATTTAAAAAAATTGTCAAAATTAAATAAATTCAAAAAATCACAACTAAAATTGATAAAATATTTTTTAACTTAAAAAATTATTAAGAAAATAAAATTAAAAATAAATGTGGAAAAAAAATTTACTTTTATATATAGATATAAATATAATTAAAGTGTAAAATAAATATAAATTTAAGATATATTTTTTTATATGTTTTTGAAAGTAAGTAAATTATTGTAAATAGAAATTATGATATTTTGACATCTAATAATTTTTAATATACATTTCACATCTGAGTATAAAAGAACTGTCCAATATAAAAATAGCATAACTTTCATAAATATAAAATCATATTAAACCAAATGTTATCATTAAATTATTTTTTATTTTTAATTGTTTATCAAAATTATAGCTTTTATAAAATTCTACAGAACACTATACCATATTGAATACCCTAAAAAATCTCAACTGACAATAATCTACTATTTCTCTTTTATTTATAAAGGGATGTCTTTTTTTCTTCTTAAATGTAAATAGATTGCAGTTACTTTTAATTAGGTTGAATGATATTAAAAGAAAATTGTAACTGCAGTTAATGTATGTTATATCATTATAATTACAATATGCCTTTTATTTTAGGAGGAAGATATTTTAAAGAAATTAAGAAATTAATTATTGTGTAATATCAATGAAATTTATTTTTTAAGCTTAACCATCAAAATTAATCTGTATTAAAGGTTAACGTGCCGGAAGCAGGCCATGCTCTTCCGAAGATAGCGGCCATAATTGAAGGGAAAAATATTTTCTTCATGTTTGGACAGAGAATTATTTGAAAAATCAATTTATTTAATAATAACTGATTAAGCATCGAATCCAGAACATTGTATTTTGAAAGTTGCAACTTTAATATTTGAAAGATTAGTGTTGACTTTTTAACATGATTTGACATTGTAACAAAACTTGTGATGAGACTTTCTTATGTATATAATATATGTATCGGTAATTAAGACCTTTATAACCTTTCAAAATTCTATCATAAGTGGTATTTAAAGTTAAAATAATATTAAGAAGCAAAATTAGGTATTTCAAGTTTTGAAAAGATGCAAATTGAAAACTATTTTATAAGGATTAATGAAACATTCTTATTATCAGCTACATGTATAAACTGGTGTTTATTCGATAAAACATTTACCATCCTTAAAATTTTTCAAAATAAAATATATAAACTTACCATGCAAAAATATTCATATTCATCCCAAAATATAATCTTAAATTTGTATATAAAGTTATATTCTTTTATCATCAACTCCTTAACTAAATTTATGTAAACATATATTATATATTCATAAAGTGAGTCCAATCTTACTACATTTACATAACAAACACCAGTAAACAATAAAAATAAAATAATGATACTTATATATTTATATATATTTTCAAATTTAATCGTGTAAAATCTATTAATCTCAAACATTTATTAAGCATAAATAAATACATAAATTTATTTAACAAAAAGAAATATTTAAGAAGAATTGTATATATACTTTCCTAATTCTATATACATTTTGTATTTCTAACCTAAAAGATCTGATTTATTCAATAGTACCCTGAATTCATGTATTTTAATTGTGAAAAAATACATTAAATCAAGTAAATTGGATACTTATCATTAATTCTTCGATCCTAGATAAATCACTCAATCCCTAGAGTCCATATTATATGTACATCAACATGAGAATCCACTAATATCTTTTGTTTATCTTCTTAACTACACAATTTTCTTCCTCTGCACAAATGTTCATATTAATCAACTTGGTATTGATTCTATTTTAAGAAGTACTTTACACGTTCTTTGTTCTTAAACAATGATGTTAATTACAACACTAAACTTCTTCACTTGGGACTATTGACCATATAGCATATTCTCTTAACTTAGGTAGTGAATATAGACAAATTTTAGCTATCATTATTAACTTACCTAAAAGAGAACAATTGATTGCTAAATATTCTAGTACTATTAACATTTCAAAGTTTGTTGTTTTGATCTATATGTTATATTTAACTAAATTTAAATTCAATTTGATATATATTTCTAAATTAACTACTTTCATACATTATCAATTGTTGGTAATGACTAAGAAGTGTTTGATGTTGGACATCTCCGCCAAAAGAACGGGTGTTGCTCCCTTCACCACCACATCTTTCTTCCTCTACCTCTCCTTTACTATTTTGTCCTTCAATAAAATTTTATTTTTAGGGTTATTATTTTTTTAATTTTATCTATTCAGAACCTATTTCACTAATAACTTATTCTAGTCCTGTACATGAGTAAAATACTTTTCTTTCATTTTAACATTATATTTCTTCCTCTCTTTCTTTCGTTGTGAGATACTACAAGTTGCAAAGGTTAGTGGTGGTGGAAAGAATTATCAAGCAGTCTCCCTCTCGTGGTGCAGTATCGCTCTCGTCCATCTCTTGGTGCAGTATCGCTCTCGTGGTGTAGTGTGTGGAGTGGTGTAGTGCATGTCGTGCTTCCTCGTACTCGAATAAACGGAGGTGACATCCTTTAAACGGAGGTGACATCCTTCAACGGATGTCAACATTCGTTTAAGGAAAAACGGATGTCGACATCCGTTTTACCTTAAATGAATGTTGACATCCGTTGAAGATGTCACCTCCGTTTAAAGGTTACTTTTTTTATTTTAGAGTTTGTTTTATTAGGGTTGATGTATACTTCCTCACGCTGGTTGATGCTCTAGACGCTCCTCGATGTTCCTCCACACCATGGCGGCAACGCTCCTTCACACCACGGCGGCAATGGAAGCTTTCAAACCAAAAAAAAAAACTGGGAAGAAAAAGGAATGGAAGTGCGGGAGGTGGGGAGGTGAAACGAAAATGGGGAAAGGGGAAGAGAGTTCCGTGGATGAGTGCTAGGAAAGTAAAATTATGGTTTCAAATAATTTAAAATAGGGTAAAAGTAAAAATCTTTTTAACTAAAGGATATAATTGTATTTAAAATAATGTGGGGAGGTGGAGGAAGTATAAGGTGGTGGTGGAGGGAGCAACACCCCAAAAGAATATTTGTTACCGTTAGTGTTGAAGTTGATATGTACAAATTCAAGTCAATCTCTAGCATTCCCAATAATGACTATCTTGTCATGAATCTCTCCCATTATGTCAATTATTGTAATAAAGTTGTCATTTATATATGACACTAAATATTTGACATTAATATATTGAAAGAATGTTTGTCATGAAATAAAATTATCCCATTTTAAATTTTGTCAGAGATATTGTTTATAATGTTTGTCACAAGGTTAAACAAAAGAAATCGATTTTCTCCTTCTTAATCTCTTTCTCCTCTTATCTTAATATATGTTAATATTTAGGGTCTTTGCTTGAATATATCTATTCATGAACATAAATATTTTCTTACTGTTATTGATAATCATAATAGATTTGTTTGGATTTTTCCAATGTCTTTTAAATCTAAAACATAATATATTTTACAAGGATTTGTTAATTTTATTGAAAGAAAATTTGATACAAAATTAAAAAAAAAAATTATTCAATCATATAATGACATTAATTTATCATGGATCATTTCTTTCAATCTATTAATATTATACATCAAACCACATATATTGAAATCCTTAACATAATGACATTGTTAAAAGAAAAAAATTGACATTTATTAATTGTGACTCAAACTTTCTTATTTTTTGTTTTATATTTTACATTATGTTGTTAACTTAATAAACCTTGTTCTTACACATTTTCTCAAAATATGTCCTTATGTCAAGAATTATATTCTAAATTATATGATGTTATTCTTCTTTGGATGTCTTTGTTACACTAGTACTCTTAGTACTAGCAAGAAGTAGATGGATCCTAAAGTTTTATCTTGTGCTCTTTTTACGGTTCAAGTCTCACAAGAAGGTTAACTTAGTTATTTTCAAATTTAAGAAACAAGTCACACTATTGCGAAATTCGTTGGTATTGTGCTCTTGCTAATGTCACTTATTAGATTCATTAGCTCACATATTTGCTTCACGACTTTTGTGTTCTCCTAAGCTCACCTTAGATTAAATATGTTATTTATATTATTGCAAGTCGTGTCTTTTGTGAGAGAACAAAAAATATTGAAATTTATTATCACTTGATCTGTGACAAGTTGCTTCTTAACTCAATTAAGTTTCTAAACATTAATTCAACACAACAACTTCTTAATAAAAGCCTTAATGTTTTTTATTTTTCTTGTCCTCAAGTGGACATGAATGATATTCATTCCCTGTCTTTAAGGGTGATAATAACCTTATCTTTATTTTCAGTTAAAATAAATCTTATTATAAATGAGATATTATTAATCTTATTTTTAATAAGTATCAATCTTATTTTTATTGTTAGTTAACATAAATATTATTATAAATTAGCTAGCCTTATTTTTAGTTAGTCTATGTTTATCTTTGTTGCTAATCTTATTATAAACAAGTTAGCATATTATAATTGATTCATACATATAATCTATAAAAAAAGATACTACTGTGTGAGTGAAAATCTTCTAAAAATGAGATATTTGGTTTATTAATGTCTTCGCTTAAAAGATTTCGATTTAGTGAAAATATCAATAAACAAAAAATAATTGTGAAGTAAATTTTCAATCCTAACAAGAAAAACTTACCAAAATTCTATTCCAACATTTTTAATAAATCCAACAAATTCAAAATACTTAAACAAATTCATTTATAGTTAAAATTCGTGTTCAAATTTAGTTAACTCAAATCAAAATCCATGTTATATAAAAAGAATATATATTAAATATATCACAATTTATGCAAATATATTAATCTACTCAAATTCACAAACACGATTAACAACACCTAATTTCGTTTAAGTGAATAAAATTTATTTTACTTTTTTTTAAAAAAAATAGTAAATAAAAATAAGTGAATAAAAGATTTTCAAGATATAACAAAATATTTTTTATAAAAAAATATAATTAATTTTAGATTAAAAATTAGAAAAAACGAAAAATTGGACAATTAGAAAATTCTATTTTAAAAATATGAATGAAGAATGAGTGATGAAAAATAAAATGAAACTAGAAAAAAACAAATTAGAGAACAAAAGAAAAAGAACCAAATCCTTGTGAAGTTTTTACACCTTGTGAGCAGTCCAATTCAATTTGTTTTTTATATCTACACTATTCATATTTTCTTTTTACACCTTGCTTCAAGGCTATTTCATTTGGGTGTTGCTCCCTACACCACCCCACTTTGCTCCCTGTACCATCATATTTTTCTAAAATTCCAAAACTATCCTTTATATTTTAAAATATCCTACACCTCCACCTCTTTTCTTCAACGGATGTCAACATCCGTTGAAGAAAAAATTCTTCAACGGATGTGCCACATCCGTTAAGTTTTTTTTTTTTAATTTTTTTTTTAATTTATTGTATTTTAAATTAATATATAAATATTATTTAATTTTTTTTAAATTATTACTTAATTATTTATAAATTAATTTTATTTTATTTAATAAAATAATTATTATTAATTTTAATTTATGCATTATTATTTAAATAATAATTAAAAAATTTGTTATAAATATATTAAAACGGATGTGCCACATCCGTTGCATTTTTTTTTGGTTTTTAGTTTTTTTTTTAATTTTTTTATTTTAAATTAATGTATAAATATTATTTAATTATTTTAAAATTATTACTTAATTATTTATAAATTAATTTTATTTTATTTAATAAAATAATAATTATTAAATTTAATTTATGTATTATTATTTAAATAATAATTAAAAAATTTGTTATAAATATATTAAAACGGATGTGCCACATCCGTTAACGGATGTGGCAACATCCGTTGTTTTTTTTTTTTTTAATTTTTATATTTTAAATTAATATATAAATGTTATTTAATTTTTTAGAAATTATTATTTAATTATTTATAAATTAATTTTATTTTATTTAATAAAATAATTATTATTAATTTAATGTATATATTATTATTTAAATAATAAATAAAATACTTTTTAAAAATTTATTAAACGGACGTGGCACATCCGTTAACGGATGTCAACATCCGTTGAAGGTGAAACGGATGTTGACATCCGTTTTATAGAAGGGCAAATTAGGTATGGAGAGGTGCAGGGAGTGGTTATTTCATTTCTTTTTACTTATAGCTTCTCTATTTTATGGGTCGAGTAGCCCAACATGTTTTTTCCACCTACACTACCCATTTTATTTTTAAACCACTTTTTCTAATGGGCTATAGACCCAATCCGATTGGTTTAATAGTTACACGCTGTTTTTATTTTCAACCTTTTCTATTTTAGGCTATTCGCTATAAGGCCAGTTTTCATATCGCCACTCCTTACATTTTCTCTTGGTACCCTCACAATCCTCTCCAATCATATATATATATATATATATATATATATATATATATATATATATATATATATATATATATATATATGAAACCATGCAACTATCCTTTCAAATAAAAATATTTAATATAATTTAAAAAAATCATTAAAAATAACTTTTCTAAACTAAAAATATACTTGAATTCTAAAGAACAACTTGAGAATATTTGAATAACCAACTTCTAAAAATAATATAACAAAAAATAACCAAACTTCATTCAATACTTAAACTAATGGAAAAAATAAATTTTCCTAACTAACTAAGCTTAAACATTTGTTAAAAAATGAGGATTAAAACTTTTTTTTATAAAAAAAGTACCTAATTTTATTTAAATAGATAAAAAAAACAACAACTAAAAGGATCAACTTACCAAACAGTGAAAGAAGACTGAGTTAAAATGAAAGACCTTAAAAAGGATTTTTTTTTATGAAAATTGTAAAAATAGAGAGGAAAGTAAATAAAATGGGTTACCACGTATCAAAATCTATTTCTTCTAAAGTTAAGAATGGTTTCAAACTTAAGGCAAGAATCAAAGTTCAAAGTTGTTTATTTTACATGGATAATGATACTTTGACAACATTTTTTTATAACATCTTAACATTATTTACATGTCATTTTATGATTGGTCCATGTTGATTTTTATGATTATTGTTATTGATTGTAGAGTAATTTTGGACAAATCACATAATGACACGTAAATGATGTTAAAATGTTGTCAAAATATCATTATCTATTCTAAAAAAAATTGAACCACCTTTCTATCAAATCTAATAAGTTATGTTTGTCTTTCCCAAAATAGAATATGTCATTGATTTCGTTAAACATAATGAAGTAATATATTTTTGGCTTTTTAAATAATAGTTAGCAATACAATTCTTTGTAGTTCATTTTTTACAGTCTGTATATAATTTTTTGAATAATACATATGCATAAAATTATTTGAAGTTAAAATAATTGTTAATCACTTGGTTCTTCAACATGAATCTATTATAATAAAAAAGAAAGATATATTATAAAATATATTAGAAAAATTATATTAATATCTATATTTAATTTGTTGATAAATATTTTGGTTTTTTATTTATTTGACATTATTAATTTATCTTTTTTTAGTCATATTTATTTTATTGATATTATTTAATAAAAATTTAGTATTAATCCTATGTACAGATAACTCTCTATAAGGTTTTAGGTAATTATATTTTTAATAGAATAAATTGAAATACTGTGTCTAATAATTTATTTCAAATGTTTAAAATATATATTTGAGATAAAAAAAATCATAACTTTTAATATTATAATTTTTGTTTTATATTCTTTTAATTTAATTTTTATTATTTTCAATTTCAAAATGTAACAATTTATAACTTTATTAAAATCAAAATAAAAGATAAAAACTAACAAATTAATTGTCTTCAAACATATCTCTAATGTATAAATATTTTCATTAAATGAGTATTGAAATATACATTAGACATACATTGATTAGACGAATTTAGTTATACACACTATAGGAAATAAATTAAACGAATATATTATTATACATTAGACAAGTTCTTCATACATAAATTAGATGACTACAACAAAAAATATTAGACTAATCTAAAAATACATATTAAACGAGTCTGTTATATAGTAATTAGACGAGTATAACAAACAAAAAAATACGAGTCATTCCATACATTAAATAAATAAGTCTATATGTAATGTTTTTTCTCTTACAAAAAATTATCTATAAAAATTACATTATCATTTTTATATTACATTATAATATTATTATTCTTATTATTGAATATTCTTTGTATTTTTAGCATGTAAAAATTAAACTGATACTATTTAATAAAAAAGACATTAATTATATGTATATAAAACTTTGAATAGGATTTTAAGGAAACCCTCGTGAAGAGGAAACCTCAAGTACTCGTATTGGGAAAGATTTGAAATGTAACTTTTATAACTCAAGCCTAAAATGTGTGACTTAAGTCCTAAGAAAGGCGGTTTAGAAAGATCTTGAATCAAATGTCTACGGTTGAAACACCAAAGCTAGAGTAGGGCATTTCCTTGAACAATTTATAAATACATACCTTATATCCTCATTTTAGGCATTAAGTGGAGGATTAAATATATAGTAGTGGAGTAGGAATACAATATTAGAGGCTCAAAAGTTGCTTTCACTCTAAATCTTATGACTATATGTTGTTGCATTTGCATTACAATATTCTATGAGTAGTTGAACTTTCTTGTGTTAAGGTTGAATGTAATCAATTCTAATTCTCTATATTTTTTCTTCTTGGATATTCATCTATCTTTTCATTCAATCGGTTTATGATTTAATTTGTGCTTGTTGTTTGACGAATTAATCACTTGTCTTATTTCACTGGTTTGTGTAAGACCCTTGAAATTCAAGGGTAAGAGTAAGTATTGGATCATAATAAGACTAAGAAACTCAAAATTTAGCAAGTGGTACAAAAGTTCAAGTTATAAATAAAATAAAATGTTGTCAAATGTTGACATGGTTCACTATTTTAATTATAACTTTTTGTACAGTTAATATATTGAGTTGATTCTTGTTACAATGAAAAGTAGACTCGAAGAGCTTCGATTCGAGTACTCATACGCATATTTTGGACTTCGGGAAAGGGTTCAACCGAGCTGTCAAAGTTGTGTCAGAATTCTCTACTCGCTTGGCGAACAGAACCACTCGCTGGGCGAGTGGCGCTCGTTGGGCGAGTGAATTTTTTTTTCCGAAAAGTCAAGATTCCTTCTAGAATGTCCTCGGATGATGTTGGGACACTGTTTGGCTCGCTGGGCGAGTAAAACAACTCGCTGGGCGAGTGAAAGAGCTCGCTGGGCGAATTTTATTGTTGGTTGGGCGAGTGACTCAAGTTCTGAATACGTTTTTGGTGAGCCTGAGCCTATATAAGGCGCCCCTCAGGTCCTAAGAAGGGTTAGAAAACCCAAAACACTTGGAGGAGAGGGGTTGAGCTGAGCTTTGTGCGAAGGAAGAGTTTGGGTCCGTGGAACGACTGTTGGCAAACAAGCTAAGGATAAAATTGTAAGGGAGCTAACCTTGAGTCTTTTCGTTTCTACGTGTTTTTGATCCTTGAAAACGTTGGTTTTTATGAATATGGTCCTGTGATGAAATATGCAAGTTTATTGACGGTTTTAAAATGTGATTTTGATTCTGTTACGTATTGGTTTCAGTATAATTCATGTTTGATGATATTGTGAGTATGTTATGATTATGGTATTGTTGATTCTGTGATTATGAACGAGAATATTGAATGGATGTTCGGTGAATATGTTAAATTGAGTATGTATGTACTATTTAACCGGAGGATTTCAGATGTATGAGGTTAGTGACTCTGATTTTTTATGTTTTAGGATTTAGATAAGCCTAGACTGTTGGTATGCCATGGATAGAATCTGTGTATGATGTTAGGAGTAAATCTGAAGATGAATCTGATGAAAATGATAGTCGTTTGTGATTTGGACTCTAGAAATGATAATTTGTGGAGTTGGGACATAAATCCTTGATGTATGTGATGAATTATGGTATATGTGATGATGATTGATAAATTTAGATGTTTTGGAAAGTCCAGAATGTTTTCTGTGAGGCATGGTTCTTGTTGTTGATGCATTTGATATAGGTGAATATGGTGTATATTCTGAGACTACGGTGTATGGATATGTTGTTTTGATGTATAGTCTGAAACTGTTATGAGATATGAGGAACTATGATATGTATGTTTTGGTGTTGTGATGTTGTTATATGCATCTTGAACATGGTTGAATTGTGCTATGTGAGTGCACCGTGAATATAATATGATTTTGGTATAGAAAATGTGATATGCATGTTGGCTTGGAATGGTCTCGTTGTATGAGTGGTGGACAGTAGCGTTGTGGTTGTCGGTTCTGATAAGCTCCCTAGATGAGCGATGGGAGTTGCCCTGATAAGCTCTTTGAATGGTGGGTAATTACACTGATAAGCTCACTAGACGAGTGGTGAGAAGCAATCACTACACATTGGTGAGATGTGTAACATACCTGATAAGCTCTTATATAGAGTTATAGGAGTGATGTTGAGCATTGGTCTGAATGTGTTTTATTGTATAGCAGTGTATGCAACATGGATATGTTTTGTATGTTGTATAGCGATGTATGTAGCTTGGATATGTATTATATGTTGTATAGCGGTGTATGCAGCATGGATCTGTTTTATATCTTGTATAGCGGTGTATGTAGCATGACATGATTTATATGTTTTATGGCGGTGTATGCAGCATGAATATGTTTTATATGTTGTATAATTGTGTATGCAACATAGTGCGATGTATATGTTGTATAGTGGTGTATGCAGCATGGTGTGATATATATATATATATATATATATATATTATATATATATATAAATGTTTGTGATATGTATGTTGTTTGTTTTTGTTAGCTCACCCTTGCTTGTTTGTGCATGTGAATGCGATGATCGTATAATGTGTGATGTTATACGGGAGCATGTTTTATTACAGATGATTTGGTCGCTGCTTCTGATCATGCATAAAGGATGAGAGATATGTGATATAAAATTGGGACATGTAATGTTAATATTTTATTTTCGAAAAATAATTAGTTTGTAATGAATTATGTAATATTTTCCATAGAGGCTAAAGTTTTATCCACATGTATGTTATGGAAAAATAAAACAGTGTCACTCCTATAATTGGGATGTTACAGTTTGGACCTAAGTGAGAACTAGTTTCAAGTTATGGTTAACTAATTTTCCTCCTGCTTTTAGATGTTAGGAATAAATTTAAGACTCTAGTTGACTATAGAATCATGATCTTAATGCAAGTGATTAATTCAAGTAGTCACTATCATAATAAACTTTGATGATCTTAGATTCTAGCTGTCAAGAATAGATATAGAGTTGTGTAAGATCCTTGAAAATATTTGTAAGTTAAAATGTAAGATCCATGAAAAAAAAATATTTATAATAGTAAATTTTAACATTTTATTAGTAATAATAATTTTAATGGATAGAAAAATGTAAATTTTTGGATATAAAGTTATAGTAATTTTAGAGGGAGAGCTTCAAATTTTTGATAACTTATTTAGGATTTTTTTAGAAATGTGAATAGTAAATAGTAAATAGTAAATAGTGAATAGTGAATAGTGAATAGTTAAAAAAAAATATTAAAATAAATTATGGAAGAGAACACTCCACGTAGAATTAATCATTCAGAGATAAGAATGGTGAATAAAAAATAATTTTTGAATAGTAAAAATGAATAGTAAAAGTGAATAGTAAAAATGAATAGTAAAAATGAATAGTAAAATTTTTGGCTATAAATAGCCAAGGGGGGGAGGCTGAAGATTTACACCAAAATTCTAGAGAAATTGTGAGAGAAGAGAGTTAGAGGAAATTCTAGTTAAAGAGAGGAAATTCTGGAAGTTTCCGGAGAACGGTTTGAGAAGAGGAAACTAAGTCTGGAATAGAGGTAAGGGAAGCTAACTTTGAGTATTTCTCTTTTGTATTATCTTGAGTCTTGAATATGCTATATTTTTCTTTTGTCTGATTTTAAATCTTAAATATGGAGTATTTTGTTTCTGTATGATTTTGAATTTTAAATGAGAATATGTTTTTTTTGTGTGTTAATATCCAAGTGTGATAGTTGTAAAATGTGATATTGATTATGTTATGTCAATTGTATGTTATTAGTGGTTTATTTTTGTATTTTGGAAGGATTAGAAATTGTCTAACCGGCTCTGCCAGATTCAATTTCTTGTTTCCCCAAACATTTTATTGTTTTCCTTATTTTTTTTTATTGTATTTTGGAAGGATTAGAAATTGTCTAACCGGCTCTGCCAGATTCAATTTCTTGATTCCCCAAACTTTTTATTTCCTTCCGTATTTATTTTATTACATTTTTGGAAGGATTAGAAGTTGTCTAACCGGCTCTGCCAGATTCAACTTCTTGTTTCCCCAAACTATTTATTTCTTTACTTATTTATTTTATTGCATTTTTGGAAGGATTAGAAGTTGTCTAACCGGCTTTGCCAGATTCAACTTCTTATTTCCCCAGACATGTATTGTTCTTGTTATTTAATTATAATGTATTGATGGATGGATTATAAGTTGTCTAACCGGCTCTGCCAGATTCAACTTCTTGTTTCCCCATGAATTTTTATATTAAGATTATTTTTATGATTGTCAAATATTGTATTCTTCTATGACCATTTATAGTAATGTTTTATTATTGTTAATTGTTTATAATTATCTTGTATGAATTCTATTATGGATGTTTATTGTGATGATTTTATTGAATGAGTTTGTTGGCTGAAATTAATCTTGTTGGAAGGTTTGGAATAAGGGTTCTGTAATAGCTTGTATATGGGTATTAAATATATATACAGTGTTTGAGGTTGTTGTGAGAGGAAGTAAAATTAGGCATTTTAAGATTTAGAGCATAAGAAAACAAGGTAGATAAATTAAATAAACAAATTGTTAATTATTGAAGGCCTCCCTTTGTTGGTAAGATAGAGGAACCTTAAAAACCTGAGTTGGCACATCCCTGATCATAGAGCAGCCCTGGCCTGGTCCAGTCAGTTGTGACTAGTCATATGTGCTAGCGTCGAAGGTGAGTTTGATGCGTTCAGACATCTGGGTCCTCTCCGGTGACCAATTGGGGTAAAGAAAAATCTCTATTAGGATGAAAATAAAATAAAACAAGTTGATTGTAGATGCGTAATATTATCATGGTAAAAATTTCATATATATTTTATTTATCATTACATTGAGCCCAGACTTTAATATGTAGTTCCTAAGATATGTTGATGTATTTTGGTTGATCCATGATCTTTGTTTGGTGAAAATATGTTGAGTTATACTCGTTATGGGCAAAATGAGTTTATAATATGAAGCATGATATCTGGCAATATGTTTAATTTATCGATACCAAAACGGGTTATTATGAATTCATGATTAAAGAATGAACATGATTGAGTTAGGTGGATAAGAGGGTATGAATTGTTGGTTTTTATGAAATGTTGGAGTGGATATGAGAAATCATTACTTATGAAATGATGTTTACTACCGGGAGTAGTATGTTCGAGTTATACCATGAGAAAAGTAACACCTGAGGTTTATGGAAGCAGGCAGAGAGGGGTCTGACCATAAGGCTTCACAAAGTAAGACATAGTATGTAAGTGAGGCTTAAGGAAGCAGGCAGAGAGCAGTCTGATCATAAGGCTTCATGAGTAAGCATGGTACACTTGTAAGATTTATGGAAATGAGAAAGATGATTTTGATAATGATGAATTAATGACATCGGAATAATGATATTTTATCAATTGCAGAAATACATGATTTTAATATTTTTGTTACAAGTTTAATGATTTTATGATATGGTTGGCTTACCCTTATTTGTTTGTACTATGATCATATAACTCATGTTATACGTGATTAGATAATGTTGCAGATGCGGTTGAAAAAGCTTAGAGATGAGAGAGATGCGGGGAAAAACTTTCAGGGATTTTTGTAAAAAGAATAAATTTGTATTGGGAAGATTATGTTGTGTAAAATTTATAAGTTGAAATTTCAATGGTGAAGACTATATTGTTTAAAGTTTGTAAGTTTGGTATTGTACTTTGGAGTAATTGAAATAAAGTTTGATTGTTTATATGAGATATCAAATTAATTTAGTCTCTACTATCAGTAATACCCTTTAAAATATTCGGGTGTTACAAGTTGCATTTAAATTGCACTCCCACGACAATTAATGATTTGCAGTACATAGACAAGATCAGTCGTGATGTCATCATATGGAAGAGGACAAGATGATATTTATTCAGCCTCTACTCCACCCAATCTATATAATATATATTATTATCAATATTTTCCAAATCCACAAACCTAAAAACAAACTATTGTACTTTCTACATTTTTATGGACTCGAAACCCTTACTCAACTATATTACAAATAACTTGACACACTTGTCAATAGGTTACACAACTGAATACTTTCTCTTTTAAAACTTGATTTTGTGTGATGTTGGGGATTTTTGGCTCAAGCCCTATGGATACAAAATCTCAATCCAAGTTTTCCTATCAAAATAAACATTAGATGTGTTTGTCCATACACTAGTTAAACCATTATAACAAACAATATTATATGAGAAAGAAAAAATAATGGATAAACTTTTAGTTTTATATTTAAATAAAAACCCGGTTTATATGAGGTTGTAAAACCTAATATTGTAAAAGTCATTTACGGTATGTTCGTTTGAAGGAATTGTCCTGTTCACACAGAATGACGAGGATGAATTAGAAAAAAATTTGTGTTTACTTTCAGAAATAAGCGATGGAAGAAATAGAAGGATTTGTGAGATTATGCTTTTACTCAATCACCACGGCAGTGCGAAGATTTGAAAGGAATGGTAAGTGAATCTCATTTTTAGTCTTTGATAGATAATTTTCATATTTTTATAATAATAATAATTATAATAATAATATAAATAATAATAATAATAAAAATATTAAACTTAATTTTATCAAAAGATTTATTACCTTTTTATAAAAATTTGAAATTGAAATTAAAATTACAAAAAAAATTGAAATTTTTATTTAAATATATTGTATTAATTATTTATTAAATATTTTGTATTAAATTTATATATTTTTTAAAATATATATATTAATTATTTATTAATTTTTTATCATTTTGTATTACTTAATAATTAAGAACATTTTGGTAATATTTAATTTCTACCAATTAAACAATTTTTTATCTGTCACATGAATCAAATCCTAAATTAATTCTTACAAAGTTTAATTCCAAAATTCATTCTCACTTACCTTCAAATTATTTAAATAAATAACAAAAAATTTATTCTCAAATTCATTCGTTTAGTCTCTCTAAATCATCTCTTTCAATCTTATCCAAGTAAACAAAAAAGAGAAAATAATAGATAAACTTTATTTTTTAAAATATTGCTTCTTTTACGTGTTCAAATCAAAACCGCAAGACTACATAGGTGAGAAAGTTAGTTATAGAAAAAAAGTAATGGATGAATTTTAACTTTTAAAAGGTTTTTTCTCTTATATGGTCAAATCAAAATTGCAAGACTCAGTAGGTGAACAGTTTCATCAAATCCACAAAGTTCTGGAAGTTAGGAAATTTATTTGTGGTGGACTGTGATTTTGATCTTTTTCCAGCTTTATAAACAGATGTTTGTATTCACCTACAAAAAATATATTTTTCTCTCATTTTCTTTTTCCTCTCATTTTTTCTTTTCTCTCTCTTATAATATGTTGGATTTATTTTTATACTCTGTTAGTTTTTTTGCTAATTTTAATATTTTTAAAAAATTTCAAAAAATTCTTATTATTCTGAAGGGATTTATACAACATACCGAGCATAAATTTTAAAAAATAATAAATCTATACGTCTCGAAAAATATCTGTGAGTATTTTTTCCCTATTATTATTCTAAACATATTTACAACACAATCACCTACAGTTACGTTAAAAAGTCATCATAATAATTTATTTAAATAAAAAACAGGTCCATAATCAATTATGAAACTAAGTTAAAAAGTCATCCTAAAAAATTAATATTTAGGTAAAAAAGGGTCCACATTCAATTAGGAACATGTTTTCAACTATGTTAAAAGTCATTTTAAGATATTATTTTACATGTACTCAATGATTATTCTGCCTTTTCATCTTTTTTTTTTCACAATTTAGCAACATGTACTTCCTGTCCAAATCTTTTATATCAAACCAAAGTTCTCTTTTTTGCAAAGTTTAAAGTTAACTAATTTTTTACTATTAATAACTTCATTATATTTTTAAAATTATTTTTTAATTGTTTATTTTTGCAGTAGAAAAAATGATAAAAAAACGACCATAATCAGTTATTACTATGCAAAACATACATCAAAATTTAGGTGGACACTAAGTTAAAAAGTTAACTAGTAGAAACAATTGTTTATCAAACAAAATGCAACATTTTTCCAAAAAATAATAAATATTTGTAATTGGCTTTGAGGATTTTTATTGAACGGGTGGAAAGTTTTTCAGAATATTTTATCAGAGTACAACAATAAATAACGAACTCACAAATACATCAACCTACAAATGTCATTCCTACAATTGCCGAAGGGTCATGATGTTTTTTACACCTCTAAATTATTATTTTATATTTATTATTAAACTAAATATATACTTTGGATGTATATTCAATATCATTTTTTAATTGATTTTGTTCTTAATAATTCAGTTCTTATTTTATTTAAAAAGAATTTATATAACTTTTTTTTTATTTTTTTGTTTTATTTTATTTAAAAAGAGTTGATATTTTTTTTTAAATTAATGTTGACATGGTTTAAAAATTAAACACGTGTCATAATTCAAGATTTTTTAAAACTACTTTTTATTTTTATTTAGGACGAAACTCAATTAAAGATATGTGTTAGTTTTTTTAAATAACATCAATATTAATTTAATAAAAGAGATCATATTAAAAAAACTCCTATTAAAAAATGGTAACAAGTAAAAAATTTCAAATTTATAGAAAATAATAAGTGTTATTTTATTGTTATTATTATTTTAATATGATATTTAATTACGACAAACACATACAAACAATGTAGGCAGAAAAGGTGATGTTATCGGATATTTCCCATTCTTCGAAATCTTCAAAACACAACAAAACAGTATGTGGAACATGAAAGTTCGCTTTCGATTGGTGAAAGTTGCTATCGTGATTGGAATTGTTACCCCCATTTCTCTTTCAGCTGTTGTTTTTTCTTTTGGTCCAATTATTAATTTGGCTTTTGAGTCGTTTTCCTTTGATTGACTTACTAATTCGGCTTAATTTTATCCTTATTTTTTTCTTTTATTTAATTGATTTTTTATATTTTTATTTTATTTTACTTGAGTCTTAATTTTTTCTTAAAAGATTTAATCTATTTTCTTCCGTCATATAAAAAAATTAAATAATCTTTTAGTTTAAAACTTCTTTTATTTTCTTACTTTTTTTTTATTATCTCTCCATCTTTCTTCACCTTCCATTACTCTTTTTTTTTGTTAAATTCAAGCTATTTGAGTTTTTTTTTTAGTTTAATATGTACAATGACTAACTTTCCATTTAAAAGATGTTGAGAGATGGAGGAAGGTAAAGAAAGAAAGGTGATGAGAAATAGAAAGTAAAGGAAAATAAAGGAAAGAAAAAAACCGAAAAGAAATAAAAAAACCAAAAGAGTTTCAAAGGAAGAGATTATTAAATTTTCACATGTGACATTTCATTAATGATAATTTAATATAATGGACCGAATTCAGTCTTAAAGTAAAACTTAATTAAATAAAAAAATATAAAAAATAAAAAACAAAAATAAGAATCAAACAAATTAAAAATTTAAATATAGAAATTACTTTAGTAATTAAGTGTTTTCCTTTTTTTATGTCTCGTAAGGTTTTTAACCCTGAACATAATTTTGTGCCAATTAACGTTGGTAAATTTACTAGGGTATTTTATATTGAATATTATAGCTGTAAACAAAAAATACTGATGAAGTGGTGAAAATAATGTAAAAATAAATTAAAGAGATAATTTAGAAAGAACATTTTAATAAAAGAGTACGTATTATAGTTAATACTTCAGTGTAAGTGACATCAATGAATATTAATCCTATAAAACATTGTTAAGCAACACTAATCTTCTTTACAATATAAAGATTTATAATTATTTTTCTCTTATATACTTTTATCACACTCCTAACTTTAATAATTTAAGATAAGCGCCCACCTCTATTATATTTTAATAAATATACTATTAGTATGTTTTGTATTATTTTTTATAAAGGGTCACTTACTTATTTATTTTAAAATTAAAGTTAGAATTTAAAATATAAAATAATAAAGAATAGTTCATAAACTGAATTTAAAGTATTTTAATTTAAATGGTCTTATTTTTCAAGTATCTTTTCATAAGATAATTTAAATGCATTAACTTTTAATTTTTTAAATAAAATATTTTAATTACAACCAAATATCAAAACTACCACCAAATAATGTTCAGTAAAAAAAATGTAATATATCATATAAAAAAAATTACGATTACAAAATTTTATCCATAATATCAATAAGAATACTTTTGATAAAAATATTCTGGTTAACATTGGTAGAAAAATAATGCTAACTTTGTGGTCGTAAAAATTCTAAGCAACATACACAGAAAGTTAACATAAAAAGTACCTTTTGACCAATTTAGTAGAAAAATAATCTTAAATGACATCTAATAAAAATAATAATATTAATAGAAAAAATCAATAGAAAAAAAGTATTATTGATGTTTACAGTTTTGTTGTATTAATGTCAGCATGAAAATAAGACGAAACATTAACTTTTGATAGTGTCCAAAACATAACTATCATTGACTTTAATTTAAATGGGCTATACTAATATCATTATAAAAAAACAATGCGTGTTCCTCCCTTCATCATTCTAAGTGCTCCTGCACCTTCTCCCTATTTTCTTTTATTTCAAAAATATTCTATATCTCTCTACTATTTTTTTTATTCCAAAAATACTTCACATGGCTAAGATTTAAACTTATGATATATTGCAAAATTTTATTTACACTTTCCCTTAAATAAGTTTGATTCAATCTTATTTTCACTGTTCAATATATTTTTTTTTCTTCAAATTACTCAATAAATGATAAAATTTTGTTCTAAATTTCTAGAAAAATGTTTATATATATGTGTTTTTTTACACTTAATATCTATAATTTTTAACATTATATTATGTTTTAACTTACCGACATGTTTGACTCAAATAACTTGAATAAAGTATTTAATTTATTAGATAAATAATATAAAAATATTATTAAATACTTAAAATATAAAAGAAAAGTTATTTGTTAAAGATTTGAAATTTATTTAGTTCTTTCGTCATTATAAAGTTATTATATAATAATAATAATAATAATAATATATTATTTATTATTAATATTATTATGTTTATTATTTTGTATTTGCATCTAACTTTTAAGTTTATAAAATGGAAGTGGTAGAAGCACTAATATTGAAGTTTCATCTGGATTTTATATTTTGCAATATATCACAAGTTTAAATCTAAGTCATATGAATGCTCCATTAATGCAGAGAGAGAGGAAGAGAAAGATTGTTGAGAATAGTGGGGAGATGTAAGGTATTTTTGGAATAAAAGAAAATAGAGGGGAGGTATAGAGTATTTTTGGAATAAAAGAAAATAGTGGAGAGATGCAAAAACACTTGGGGTAGTGGAGGGAGCAACACCCAAAAACAATAATTATGATTAGTTTAAACTTAATGAAAGTACTCTACAATTATTAGAATAATATGATATTTGTATTATAGTAGTCAGATCAACTACAATTTGGACGTTATGGTTCGATCAATTATAGTAATTATTAAGTCCGTAATAAATTACGAGTTTAGATGATCAACTAAATGATAAGAAACTTAAGTTAGGAGAGTTACTTGATAGACCAAATGATAAGAAACTTTGTACCATTCACAAACCGAATTGTGTAAACTATACCAAAGTTAACTAATCATAAAATCGATTAATTTAATATTAAAGTACCATTATTTACCTTTAGGACGTAATTAAGTCAATCTTAAATCACAAGTCTACCATAAAATTTATAAATAAAGATTTAAGGTAAAAGAGTAGGTTACTCATTAATTACAATATTCATTGTTATTTGTCTAAATTGATCTGATCTAATATCGAAAATAAGCAATACATCAAAGACCAAATAATTGATCTTAATCCCACGTCAAAAACAATATTGAATCCTACTCACTCCATTATGTTTGTATTGTTTAAACCAAGTAAAAAAATAATATTAAAAAGTATAAATTTAATATAGAAATTTGAACGTTTAAAACTTGTATAAATTCTTAGAAGTTCAATTAAAAGATTCCTATCCAAGCATAAAAGATCATACAAGGGAGTGAATTGCATTTTAGAATTCCGAAGGTTGACAAGTATAACATAGGCGAGTTCCATGAATAGCAGCGTCTTTAAGAGTAGCCTTATCTGTTATTAGCAGAAAATTATAGGAAGTGCAGAGGTTGGTCTAGTTTCTTGCGATTTGCTCAATGGCCAAGCAAGAAGATGATCGGCCTCTCTATGAAAAAGTTTGGTTCAAACGAACATACCAAAGAGTTATGGACACCTTCATTTTACTCCTCCTTCTTTTGCTTCTTAGTTACCGTCTTTTCTCATCCAACAACTTCACTATCCCATGGATCCTTGCCTTCATATGCGAATCCTGGTTCACCTTCACTTGGATTATCACTCTCACCACCAAGTGGACTCCTGCAGTCACCATAACCCACCCAAATCGTCTCTTGCAAAGGTATCAACTTCATCTCTTCATAATAACTAAGTCACAATGTTAAACGTTCTTCTTGTTTAATGCTTATTATATAAGTATGCATCATTTCTTACACTTCACCCACAGGGTTCCTGAACTTCCACGAGTAGATTTGTTTGTGGCAACAGCAGACCCTGTTCTTGAACCACCCATCATCACAGCCAACACTGTGTTGTCTCTTCTAGCACTTGATTATCCCACCAACAAACTTGCTTGCTATGTTTCTGATGATGGTTGTTCCCCTCTTACCTTCTATGCTCTTGTCGAAGCTTCCAAATTTGCTCAGTTTTGGGTACCCTTCTGTAAGAAGTACAAAATTCAACTTAGAGCACCCTTCAGCTACTTCTCCAGCGTTGCCACCATCGACAGTGAACACTCGCCAGAATTCAAGCAAGAATGGTCACGAATGAAGGTAACTATACAGTATTGTTATTCCTCTTCAATCAATCAATGATGTCACTTCCATATCCTACTGTAACTGCAGGATATGTATGACAATCTTATCCTCAAAATTCAAGATGTCACAAGGAAACAAATTCCACTACAACTTGATGGAGAATTCGCAGTTTTCTCTAATACAGAACGAAGAAACCATCCAACCATAATTAAGGTAACTAACACATAGCAGTAAAACATATTCATGCATCTAACCAGATGGGATACATATGCTTTAAAATTCTCATGATACATGGTAGACTTTACTGAAATAAAAAAAAAATGATTTTCTATTATATACAAATAAAAATAATATTTTAATATATACAGTTGCTTTCTAGAAATCATTCCTATAAAGAACAGTTTCCAGTTTTGAAAATAACCTTTGTTTCTATATTATACATGTATGTGTGGTATACTTGTGTTGGATTTTCAGAAAATAACCTTTATTTCTCTTCCATTTCTTTCGTTTCCAAAATTATAAACAATCAAATTATTTTCAAATATACTTTTATATATGAACATTTAGCTATGTGCCACAGTTATACCGGTGAAAAAGGAACAAGAAAAGGACTTATTTACAATGTGTATATGCACAGGTTATATTGGAGAATAAGGATGGCGTTTCTGATGGATTGCCTCACTTAGTATACGTATCTAGAGAGAAGAAGCCACATCAAACGCATAATTACAAAGCTGGAGCTATGAATGTCTTGGTAAGTTTTTTTAACTAACATTTAGTCCTGGAACACGTTGAAGGTAATGACCCAACTCAATTTATTTTGAATTAATGACTCACATATTCTCATAATTCCTATATTATGTGCAGACAAGAGTGTCTGGATTGATGACCAATGCCCCCTTTATGTTGAACGTAGACTGTGACATGGTTGTAAACAATCCCAAGATTGTTCTGCATGCTATGTGCATTTTGTTGGATCCCAAGGGAGGAAAGGAAGTTGCTTTTGTTCAATGTTTTCAGCAATTCTACGATGGGATAAAAGACGACCCTTTTGGAAATCAGTGGGTGGCTGCATTTGAGGTGTTTTTCTCAGTTTTAAACGAAGCTCTACCTTTTCTCTTGTCAAGCAAATTTTATCAAAAAGGGATCTTTTTGAACCGACATTTTCTTGTTTAATATCTAATGTAGTACATAATACGGGGCATGGCAGGACTTCAAGGACCCCACTATTCAGGAACTAACGCATTCCACAGAAGAAATGTTATGTACGGTCTTTATCCTGAAGAAATCGAAATTGGCAGAAAAGGTGTTTCCCTCTCATAAATACACGAAATTATCTCATTCATCTTACATTTTCATGATCCAAATTTTCAGATGTGCTTATTAATAGTTGATTCTCATATATATGACCATTTTGTTATTCTTTAGCAGGAAAATTAGGTGAAAAGAAATTACTAACACAACAATTTGGAAGTTCAAAGGAGTTTGTAAAATCAAAACTAGGATGCTGACTAGCATGTGTAAGACAGGTGGCAGAGTTACGTGGAATTTAATTATTTTAAATTTTAAAAAACTATCATCTTCCTCTTATGAGAAGAACTAAGAATCAGATAGCAAGCCAGAAACCCTCAGTTCGAGAGGCGAATATCAAACTGCAATCATCAACCTGCAATGGAAAAACCAAATCTCAATAACATCCAAAAACGCAATAATCAAAACCCTCAAAATCTCCAACCGAACCCTCGCTGCAAAACGCAGAAGCCCTCACCGTCGATCTACAAGGAAGAAGAATCCCAACCAAATTTCGAATACAGAGGGAACCTAGGATTTCCTAAATCGATTTGAAGTGAAAACCTTAATCTCAGTTCGCAAAAATCAGGTATCGACACAGAAACCTCTACGGAACCCAATCAAAAACAGAAGAGAGAGGAGGAAGGAAGCTTCCTCCTTGCCACGAATCAGAACGGAGGGAAGAAGAATAACAATTGTCAACGTGCCTCCGACGCCTTTTCGTCGCGCCTCCGACGCCTTTCCGTCGCTCCTCCGCCGCGTCTTCGCGAGATCACCCCCTAAGCACGAGCCAAGGATGGTTTTTCCCAAGGTTGGGTGGTCCGCGAGATTAGAGAGAAGAAGAAGCTTGAAGCTTCTGGTGGCTCACATAAAAGAAAAAGAGGACGAACTGAAAAAAAAAAAGGTTTCTAAAGCTAGCCAAGGTTGGGTTTTCCAGATTCTAAAAATACAAAGTCTGAACCCTTATTTGAGTTCTCTGTGGAAAATTAGAATCAAAAATCCAATTTTAATCTGATGAAGAAATTAATTAGGAATAGAAATTAATTTGGTTTTTGCTGTCATCCAGAACATGACATTCATTATGCAGCATCTTTTGTTATTGGATTCCGCTTATATTGAATGGATATGCGTGTGCTTACAGAAATTAATTTAGTTTTTTCTGGTTTTTAGGAATACATATACTGAAGAAGTTTCAGTCATTCATAAGAGGAAGATGATAGTTTTTAAAAATTTAAAATAATTAAATTCCACGTAACTCTGCCACCAGTCTCACACATGCATAGTCAGCATCCTATTTTACTACAATTTTAACGTCGTTCATTAAAATTAACGGCAAGGTTCTAATTGATTCAATTTTACATAAATAGGGACCTAAGTGAGATAAAAAAGAATACGAGGACCTAGTTGAGACGATTCTGCACAAATAGGGACATTCGAAAGGATTAAACCTAATAATAACTGATAGAGACCTTCACAAATCTCTTCGTCTGTTGTTACCGAACGATGGACAACATCATCTTGCCGAGCGACTATAAAGAGCTGAAGACCACTGAACATCTGCAGATTATCGAATGACTGTGGACAATAGGATCTTGTCACGTGACTGCAGAGAGCTAAAGATCACCGAATGACTACCGACTACCGAACGTCTGCAGACAACTGAACGGCTGAACACTCGGAAGTCGTTCGGTTATAGTGTTTTAGAATAAGTTTTGTTAGTTTTGTTAATTATGTTTTCTTTTTCTCTTTTCCTCTTTGTATAAATACTTTACACTTACTATTCATATTAATTCACTATCTGCTTTCTCTGTGTCAACACTCAATTTCGTCCGGTGACTAAATAATATATGTTTTGTTTTTACTTTATTTTATTTTATCTTATTTTATTATTTTTTATTTTAATTCTATTTTTATTTTATTTTACTTTTTTTATTTAGAGTTATTTCATTTTTTTCTTTTTTTCTTTTTACGTTAGTTGTTTAGTTTTATTTTTATCTTCTTTTGGTTTAACATAAAAAATTTAAAAAAAAGAAGAAAAACACAATAGTCAAGCCTTTTAGGAATAGCAAACTTGTGTTTTTCCCCATTCTCAGTCTAGACAAGCACGAGTTAAGCTCTCTTTCCTACGACATACCACAACTCACAGCATACTTAATATAGAAGACTGTTTCCCCTACAACAAGGTGCTCACAGTGTATAAACCCAAAAATCCCTACTCAGAGCTACAATCATACATCAAGGGGCAAAGGATCTCTGATTTGCTTTGACCAATTGATCCAATTGAAACATAAAAAGAGAAAAAAGACTAGGAGGAAAGGGAAAATCCTAAGGGATACGTTCTTATCATCTACCAAGCAAAGGGGAATCCCAGAAAATTTTTTTTCACGGAAACAAAAAGAAAAATGGATCCTTCTTCATACACATAACACATATTTCTCACTGACACAGAAAAGGGCCTCCTCATCATTAGTTCATCTGGGATTTACCCTCCCATCTTCTTCAACACACTCAAAACTAGAGGACCCATCATTTCCCATCTTGCATTCACACAACAAGACCCTCACCATCAACCATAATCCACTCTCATTAACACTTTCATTGTCGTAGCTCGCGGACACTTATGAAGCAAGGAAAAGCTAGAACGCGAAAGGTAAGTCTTCACTCTTAAATTGCTCATATGCTATGAATGTTTGGGTCATTGATGGTTGTTGTATGCTTGTATTAGGTTGATATCTGCTTCTATTTGATTTGATAACACTTGGCATGGTTTGCTTGCTCAATTTGGACTAAAGATGTAATTATATCGGGGTATATATTGTCTGTTACTTTTGGTTTGCTTTTGTGCCCTCCCTTGCCACTCATTCATCCCCAACTCTAGCACCATAAACATGGCCTTGCTGTATCCCATCACTTGAAAAACAGAGAATCAATTATCACATTCACACTCATACGCACACAAGCACGTTCCAATGCACACCTTGTACAATGAAGTTGTGAAAATTCATTTTCGATCTCTCCTCTTCGAAGACATAGAGCAGCACGAGCTCTCCGATTTTCCACAATCTTCAATGTTTTTGTTCATCTCCAATCCCCAACAAAATTGAATCCTCAAGCAAGAAACACTACCTCTCCAATCATGACATCATGGTCTAGTGATGATGATCAATGGTACCGGTAAGGAGTCGCATCTAGCGGTGGTGGATCTGTAAGAAGGCAAGCCCAAATCGAAAGAAAGAAAAACAAGGTAGCGTCAGTGATGGCATCCTAGGCTGTTGGTGGCGGAGCCGAGGCGAATGCCGGCGTCAATCGTGTGTATCGACGGTGAGTTTGGGTTGTGAGTGAAGAAGAGAAGGAGAGAGAGGGGAAACCCATGCCTTCGAGCTGTGCCAAATAGGAGGGTGACAAGGGAGAATGTTCTCCCTGAGTTTGTTTCCAGAGTAAAAGGTGGAGCGGCTCGATGCGGAAGAAGGCCTGTCTTCGAGAGAATGAGACTTTGAGTCTCCGATGTGCTTGAGTTGAGTGAGTGAGAAATGAGGGGAGGATGTGAAAACCCCTAAAGGGGATTCTGAGATTGGGGTGGGCAATGCCTCAGCCAGCGCTGGGCCAAACCAATTAAAAAAAAAAACTCTTTTTCTGCACCCCTTGGTTCCCATTTCGCACCCCTTTTCGTTTGGGCTTAAGCCCAATCTGTTCCTAAAGAAAAAAACCTTTCCCTCCTTGCACCCTCTTTGTCGCCTTTTCTCTTTGGGCTTAAGCCCATTCTGTCTAAACAAACATTTTCTTCCTTCCACACCCTGTATCTTTGGTTCACACCTCCTTTGCTTTTGGACTTGAGCCTAGTCTGTTTATAAAAATGGTTTGAAGACTTCCCTTTTCTCATTTAAGCACCTCCACACCCTTTTTATTATTTTATTTTTTTATTTTTCTTTTTTTACTTCTTATTTTGTTTTACTTTTATTTTATCAATTTATTTATTTATTTTTTTATTCCTTATTTCTATTTTTCTTTTTCTAAATATTTATCTACCTTTTGAATATATAAATATTAAAAACAACAAAAATATTTTTTTGTAAAAAAGGGTTAAACACATGTGTGATCGCTCGCATCGTCCTTGTGCTAAAAACCTTTTCTCTTTCTTTTATAAAAAAAAATACCAAAAAATGTTTTAAAGGTTAAGCACATGTGTGATCGCTCGCATCCTCCTTGTGTTAAAAATTTTTTCTCTTTCTTTTACATAAAAAAAATACCAAAAAATGTTTTAAAGGTTAAGCACATGTGTGATCGCTCACATCGTCCTTGTGCTAAAAACCTTTTCTCTTTCTTTTATAAAAAAAATACCAAAGAATGTTTTAAAGGTTAAGCACATGTGTGATCGCTCGCATCGTCCTTGTGCTAAAAAACCTTTTCCCTTTCTTATATAAAAATACCAAAAATATAAAATCTTCAAAAACTAAAAATATCCACATTTTCAAACAACATACAATCTCTCAGCCAGAACTACGTGGTCCTTGATTCTCCATCAAAAGTGGAGATAGGTAGGAACAAAGCTAGTCTTTGTCAGGTTCACTTCCCAAAAATCCAAAATCATTTCAAAACAAATTTTCAAATAATTTGCAAGCAAACTTCTCAAACAATTTCAAAAGAACTATATAACCCTGATTTCTCATTCTGAATGAGAATACGTAGGAGCGAGGTCAATCCTTGTCGGGCTAAAAAAACTAAAAAATATATTTTGTTTCTTTAGAGTTTTATTTTTGGGGATAATTAAATATTTTGAAAACCACATCACATTCGCGTATTTAGTTAAACGTACTGCCTTCGGGAAGACATGGTAGGGTGCTGATATCTTCCCTACGCGTAATCGACTCCCGAACCCAGAATCTGGTTTTCACAGACCATGCCTTATCTTTTTATGATTTTCAAGTAGTTTTCCAAAATAATTTATGGTGACGACTCCAAAATCTCTTTTTCAAATCGTTTCTTTTTTGGATCGTCGTCCCGTCACGATTCCGGTTGTGACACTCTGGAGTTCTTGTTTTCTCTCTTTTATCAAACACTTACATGGTATCAGAAGAAAGAAAATAATTAGGGTTATTCTTTTGCCCCTTTCTTCATCTCCTGTTCTCTTCTCATAGCTTTCTCAAATTCTACCACCGATAATCTTTCTAGTCCTGCCCACCCTCTGTTTCTTCATCCTTGTGAGAACCCAACTCTCGTTCTTGTCAATCCTCCTCTCTCTAACACCAATTATCAACAATGGCGGCACGATATGCTTGTCGCTCTTGAAACCAAGAATAAAGACAAATTCATTCTTGGTAGTATTTCTTGCCCTCCTCCTGATGATGTTCTTCACGAAGCCTGGAAAAGATGCAACAAGATGGTGATCTCATGGCTGACACGCTCCATGACTCTACCCATCAAACAATCTGTTATGTGGATGGATTCTATGTACGAGATTTGGACCGATCTCCTTCAACGTTTTTCTCATGGCGATAAGTTTCGCATCGCTGCTCTCCAAGAAGCACTTCAATCTTGCAAACAAGGTGATTCAACTGTCTCTCAGTATTATACTCGTCTTCAAATAATTTGGAAAGAACTTTCTCTGTATAAGACCATTCTTGTCTGCACCTGTAATTCTCCTTGTAATTGTGACTTATTGACCAAGATTCAACAAGAGCGCAACGATTATTTTGTCATCAAGTTTCTCCTTCGATTAAACGATGAATTTTCTCTAGTCCGTTCTCAAATCATGCTAATGGAACTCATGCCGACTCTCCCTAAAACCTTTTCTTTGGTCCTTCAACAAGAACGAGAATTTCACAATTCCTCCGCACAAATTCCACAAGATTCAATGGCTAATTTCAATTTCCAAGACCCTCAGACCAAGACTTCTAATACCTCTCATGGTGCGTTTTTTGGTCGTGGATGAGGACGTACTACTAAATTTGGTGGTCCTATCAAATACTGCGATCATTGCAAAAGAATCAATCACACCTCTGACAATTGCTGGATCAAATATGACCTTCCTCAAGGTTATAAACCCACCATCAAACCCAATTCTACTATCTCCAATCCCACTACCAACTTGACTGATGGCGTTTCACACACCTCCAATGACTTCTCCACTGATAAAACCCAAGTTCAATGCACTCCTACTCCTAGGGAGGCCAGCGTTAATCAATGCACTCCACAGTCATCAGGTTCTTTTTCTACACTCAATTTTTCTTCTTGGATTATAGATAGTGGAGCTATTGATCATATATGTTCTTCAAAATTTCTTTTTAATTATTTACCGCTTTATATGCTTACCAAATCATAATTTTGTTACTGCTAAATTCTCAGAGACAATTATTTTAAGCAATTTGGTTTTGCACAATACTCTATTTGTTCCCAATTTCTCTGTTCATCTTATTTCTATTTCTAAACTGTTACATTCCAATAATTCTTTCATTGTCTTTCATCAAAATAGTTGTCTCATTGTGCAAATGGATACTTACCAAATGATTGGAGTAGCTAAGAAATATAAAGGCCTTTTTTTATCTTCTTAGTAATAATACCATAAATACTTCAAAATTAAACGTCTTTCATTCTGCTTTTCATAATAGCTCTAGTGATTCTTGTAATCTGTGGAACATGAAACTTGGACATCCTTCAAATAAAATTTTCCAAACATTAGCTTCTCAATATCCTGATATTTCTTTTCAATATATTGATGCTTGTGCTTTTGTAAAACAAAAACGTCTTTAGTTTTCTGTTAGCAAAACTAAATCTCCTTGTTTCTTTCATCTCATTCATGTTGATATTTGGGGCCCCCTTTCTATTACTTCCACTGATGGATATAAATATTTTTTGACCATTGTAGATGACTATAGTCGTTTCACATGACTTCTTCTTTTGAAACACAAATCTGATGTTAAATCCTTACTTCAAAACTTCATTCTTTTAACTGAAAACCAATTTTCTTGTAAACTTAAAATTATAAGATCTGACAATGGAAAATAATTTCTTCTTAATGATTTTTATTCCACTAAAGGCATTTTTCATGAAACTACTTGTGTTGCTACTCCCCAACAAAATGGTATTGTTGAAAGGAAGCATCAACACATTCTCAATGTTTGTCGATCTCTTCTCTTTCAATCTAAAGTTCCTAACATTTTTTGGTCTTATGCTATAAAGCTTGCCATTCGTATTATTAATAGACTGCCAACACCTTTTCTTCAAAATAAATCTCCTTATGAACTAGTTTATTCCTTCAAACTTGATTTTTCAAATCTGAAAGTTTTTGGATACTTATCATACTCCAGCTCTATTACTGCAGGACGCACAAAACTTGATTCCAGAAGCCACAAATGCATTTTTCTTGGATACAAATCTGGAATCAAAGGGTTTGTGTTGTATGATCTGCATTCACATTCTACTATTATTTCACGAAATGTCATTTTTCATGAACATATTTTTCCCTATCAAAATTCTTTCACTTCACCTTCCTCTCCTACACTTGATGATATTTATGATGTTATTCTTTTTGATTTTCCAAATCTGACACTTGTTTCCACTATCCCAAATTATCCACCTAGTAACACTTCTCATCATACTTCTGATAGTATCATTATTCCTACTGTTGAACAAAGAGTTTCTCTTAGAAACAAAACTAAACCTAAATATTTAGATCATTACTACTGTGGTACTACTTCTAGCATTACCTCATCCCATACTACCCCGTATCCCATGCATTTGTTCCTTTCTTATGCTAATTGTTCCTCTAACCACGCTTCTTTCATATTTCTGCACAAATTGAACCTTTTTCTTTTAAAGAGGCTAGCAAGTTTGAATGTTGGCAGCAGGCTATGAATTCTGAACTTGTTGCTCTTGAAAGAAACCAAACATGGACTTTGGTGAATCTCCCTGCTGATAAGAAACCCATCAGTTGTCGTTGGGTATATCGTATCAAGCATAAAGCGGATGGCTCTATTGACAGATATAAAGCTCGTTTAGTGGCAAGATGTTTCACTCAAACTGAAGGATTGGATTACTATGAAACATTTTCCTCTGTTGTTAAAATCACCACGGTTCGCCTTCTTCTTGTTCTTGCTGTCGTCAACAAATGGTTTCTTCATCAATTGGATGTTGACATTGCTTTTCTTCATGGTGATTTAATTGAAGAAATATACATGAAGCCTCTTCCTGGTCTTTGTTCGTCTACTCCTAATCTCGTTTACTCCTAATCTCGTTTGCAAGCTTTAAAAGTCTCTTTATGGTTTAAAACAAGCCAGCAGAAATTGGAATCACAAACTCACATCAGAATTACTTTCTATCGGGTATACACAAAGCTCTGCCGACCACTCTTTATTTATCAAACATTCTCCCTCTACTATCATCATTATTCTGGTCTATGTTG
Organism: Vigna umbellata; assembly: GCF_029865625.1. Taxonomy (NCBI): domain Eukaryota; kingdom Viridiplantae; phylum Streptophyta; class Magnoliopsida; order Fabales; family Fabaceae; genus Vigna; species Vigna umbellata. Next base: position 40,726,747 of record NC_142168.1, read on the forward strand.
ATGATATCCTTCTTTCTAGAAATAACTTGTCTGAAATCACTACTGTCAAAGATCATCTCCACAACAAGTTTCACATTAAAAATCTTAGAGATCTCAAATATTTTCTAGGATTTGAAATTGCTAGATCTAAAGCTAGAATATGTATCAATCAAAGAAAATAATGACTTGAATTGATTTCTGAAGCTGGTATGTTAGGATGTAAACCTGCTCCCACACCTGTTGATCCTTCTATCAAACTTCATGCTGATGAAGGCATCCTTCTCACAGATCCTTCTTCTTACCGGCGTCTTATTGGACGACTACTCTATCTCATTAATACACGACCCGACATTGCTTTTGCCGTCCAACAACTTAGCCAGTTTGTTTCTACTCCTCGTCAACCTTATATGTAACAAGCCATGAGGATCATTAGATACTTAAAGAATGCTCGTGCTTCTGGTCTGTTATATGCTGCTAATAATTCCTTCCGCATTCATGCATACTCTAATTCTGATTGGGCTACTTGTGCTACCACTAGAAGATCCATCTCTGGTTTTTGCGTCTTTCTTGGAACTGCTCTTATCTCTTGGAAATCAAAGAAACAAACCACTGTTTCCAAATCTTCTTCTAAAGTCGAATACAGGTCTTTAGCTTGTCTAACTTGTCTAACTACAATGACTGCAATATCTTTTAAAAGATCTGCATATACCGTGCTCGACTCCTTACTTAGTCTATTGTGACAACAATTCTGCTATCCACATTGCCAAGAATCCCACCTTTCATGAGAGAACCAAGCATATAGATATAAACTGCCACGTTACTAGACAAAAGCTTATGGTCTCATCAAGCTTCTTCATGTTTCTTCTACCAATCAAGTTGCAGATGTTTTCACCAAATCTCTTTATCCTTCTCCTTTTAATACTATTACTTCCAAGCTAAACATGCATAATATCCATGTTCATGACATCTTGAGGGAGGGTGATAGAGACCTTCACAAATATCTTCTTCTATTGTTACCGAACGGTGGACAACAACATCTTGCTGAGCGACTACAAAGAGATAAGGACCACCGAACATCTGCATATTACTGAACAGTTGTGGACAACAGGATCTTGCCGAGCGGCTGCAAAGAGCTAAAGACCACCGAATGACTGCCGACTACCGAACGTCTGCAGACTACCGAACGACTAAACACTCGAAAACCGTTCGGTTACAGTGTTTTAGAATAAGTTTTGTTAATTCTGATTTCTTTTTCTCTCTTCCTCTTTGTATAAATACTTTACTTTCGTTGTACTTTACACTCACTACTGATATTCATTCACTTTCTGCTTTCTCTGAAGTTCTTGTTTTCTCTCTTTTCTAAAACACTTACAATAACAATAATAAAAATAATGCAATTTTTTTCATGTTAAAAATTAATTTTTATTTTTTTCTCTTTTTATAATAATTTTTACAATTATATATAATATTAATAATTACACTTTTATATTACTTTTACTACCAAGGGTATTTTAGTAATATTTAATTTTTACCCATTAAACAATTTTTTATCTATGACATCGATTAAATCCTACATTAATTTTCATAAATTTTACTTTTAAACTCACTTTAACTCACCTAGATTTGATTCACCCTCAAATCTCTTCAAATTCATTTATTCACTTTTTGTTAAATCAATCTACACAATTTAAGAATAGTCATGACAACAATAAGGAGGTGAGGGAGTGACGACTACAAGATTTTCTTTTTTTTTTGTCTTTTATGGTTTTTCTTCTATCTACGCAACTTATTGGAAAAATCTAAATTGTTTATGCTTTAAATTTTTAGATGGTAAAATTTGGAAACGTACGGTCTAAAATACTTTTTTGAATCAGAATACAGAAAGACATTTTGGAATTTCAAATTAAGTAATTTGGAATATATTTTTACATGTAGAAATAAACTTTGAATTTTGTTCTGCAACAAATTATAATGCATTTCCAGTAATTTGGGAATATATTCAAATTGTATAATTAAAAATATATTTTCAAATTATATAATAAATAATTATATTTTGGATTGTACAAATTAAAATGTATTTTTAGATTATATAATTTAACAATATATAATTTAAAATATATATTTAAAGAATTTTTTTAAATTATATAATTTAAAATATATATTTAAAGAATTTATTTTTAAATTATATAATTTAAAAATATATTTAAACTGTAAAATCTAAAATATATTTTAGAGTAACTAATTTGAAATATATTTTTATATCTAAAAATAAATTCTGGAAACACATATCCATATTCAGTAATTTGGGAATGTATTCAAATTATAATATAAGACAACATTTTCAAATTACATAATATATAGCTATATTATTGTAATGTTTTTTTAGATTATGTAATTTAAAAATATATTTGGAGGGTACAATTTAAAATATATTTTTAAAGTAAAAATATACTTTTAAAATATATAATTAATTTGAAAATATATATGGATTGGACAATCTAAAATATATTTTTAGATTATCTAATCTAAAAATATATTATGTATTATTATTTTAAATTGACAAATTCAAGAAACATTTTTATATCCAAAAACATATTTTAGATTATTGATGTATGAATTGTATAATTTATAATATATTTTCGAATTGCACAATTTAAAGTATATTTAAATTTTAAATTATATAATTCAAAATAAATTTTTAAATTATATAAAATGGAATATAGATTTCAACCTTTACAATCTGAAATGAATGTTAACCACAGACAATTAGAAACTATAGAAGTGAAAAAAATATGGTGTGAAGAAAGAAGTTGCCTTGCATGTATCTAAGACTTGCTGGGTGCTTAGTTTTTCTATTTTTATTAGACGATGTGATTTAATTGTATAAAGCAAAGCATAAACTTTATCAATTATAGTATAATTGTTTTGATAGTAGAAAGTCTTTGAACTTCCCTAACCACAGCTGTTTCTACCATCTTGAGAGACAATTATAGAGGTGGGATGAGTTGATATTAGAAAAATCAAAATAATTACCTTTCAAACAATATCAGCACTAATTTAATAAAATAAATTACATCATATTACTTTTAATAAAATTAAAATTAAAAACATAAAAATATTTACATTAAATAAACTCTTAAATATTAAAAAAAAATACTACCTAAAAAAAAAATTTAATGTAGCTTATCAAATGCCAAAACAACCTCATTATGCCATCTCTTCCTTGCACATTAAATCACCAGAAACCTTAAACTATCTTTCAATGATCCCTACCCCATTTTCTGCACTCAAGCAAAATAATGGAATCATTTCTTCCTTTTTGACACTTTCTGTTTCTATGCACACTCATAAGAACATTCTTATATTCTCTTTAAACAATCCCTTTCTTCATAAATTTTCAAATTCCTTGCTTTTCCTTTCAGCTTCATTTTTCTCTTGTATATAAATCACAGTAACCAACCCTTTCTATTTCTATTTCCAACTAACTTAACCTCCACTACATCCACTTCCAAAAATCTAACTCCAAACTCACCATGTTTAAGAAACTTGGAAGAAAAATCGAAAGAGAAATTACAAAACCCTTCAAAAGTAAACCCCGACCAAGACCGCCATCATCTCAACCTCCTCCACTTCCTTCATCTACACCTCCACCGCCCCCTCCACCGCCACCTCCGTCGCCTCCTCCGCCGCCATCTCCGCCGCCACCTCCTAAGCAACCAAATGCTCCATTTCTCTTCCCTCAAGCTCTCTCCACAATTCTCCCTGACCCTGCAACTTTCTTTGCTCCAAACCTTCTTTCTTCTCCACTCCCTACAAACTCTTTCTTCCAAAACTATGTTCTTCAAAACGGAGACACACCTGAATACATTCATCCTTACCTCATCAAATCCTCAAACTCCTCCCTCTCTCTCTCCTACCCTTCTCTCAGCTTCAACCCTTCTTTCATAGCACAGGTTTTCAACCCTGACATCACCATCTCTTCCACTGAAAGCAAAACCACTCCAGGCTCGCACTCAAGGCATGTGATCTCTTCCTTCAGTGATATGAGTGTCACTTTGGACATTCCCTCTTCAAACCTCAGGTTCTTTCTTGTCAGGGGAAGCCCTTTTGTGACAGCATCAGTGACATGTCCCACACCGCTTTCCATCACCACCATGCATGCCATTCTTTCCCTCTCATCCAATAACTCCCTCACCAAACACACCTTGCAGCTCAACAATGGCCAAACATGGCTCATTCACACTTCCTCGCCGATCAGTTTAAACCATACCCTTTCTCAGATTACTTCCGGCGAGTTTTCTGGAATAATTAGGATAGTAGTCTTGCCTGATTCTGACCCTAAGTACGAGGTAATCCTTAATAGATTCAGCTCTTGTTATCCTGTCTCTGGGGATGCAGCATTCACAAATCCGTTCTGTGTAAAGTATACATGGGAAAAGAAAGGGTGGGGGGAGTTGTTAATGCTAGCTCACCCTCTTCATCTTCAGCTTTTGAATGATGGTGAATGTGGTGTTACAGTTCTGCATGATTTGAAATTTAGAAGTATTGATGGAGAGCTTGTTGGTGTTGTTGGAGACTCCTGGTTGTTGAAAACCGATCCGGTTTCAGTTACTTGGCATTCCACTAGAGGTATAAAAGAGGAATTCCATGAAGAGATTTTTTCAGTGCTTTCTGAAGAAGTGGAAGCTTTGAATCCCTTGGGAATAACAACAACATCATGCTACTTTTATGGGAAGATTATAGCAAGGGCAGCAAGGTTGGCATTGATAGCTGAAGAAGTGGCCTTTTTCGATGCGATACCTACGATTGGGAATTTCTTGAAGGAGATCATTGAGCCATGGTTAGATGGAACTTTCAGCGGAAACGGTTTTATCTATGATGGGAAATGGGGAGGGATTGTTACTAAACAAGGGTCTAAAGATTCAGGAGCAGATTTCGGGTTTGGTGTTTATAATGATCATCATTACAATTTGGGGTACTTTCTTTATGGAATTGCGGTGCTTGCAAAGGTTGATCCAGCTTGGGGAAGGAAGTACAAGCCTCAAGCCTATTCACTTGTGGCAGATTTCATGAACTTGGGAAGAAGACCAGACTCTAATTACACGCGTTTGAGGTGCTTTGATCTGTATAAACTGCACTCTTGGGCAGGAGGGTTAACTGAATTTGCAGATGGAAGAAATCAGGAGAGTACTAGTGAAGCTGTGAATGCATATTATTCTGCAGCACTGATGGGTCTAGCATATGGTGACACTGAACTTATAGCCACCGGATCAACACTTGCAGCATTGGAAATTCATGCAGCTCAAATGTGGTGGCATTTGGGAGAGGGACATAAACTGTATGAGGAAGATTTTACCAAAGAAAACAAGGTGGTAAGTGTTGTGTGGGCTAACAAGAGAGATAGTGGACTATGGTTTGCTCCTGCTCAATGGAGAGAGTGCAGGCTTGGTATTCATGTTTTACCACTCTCTCCTATTACCGAGGCCTTGTTCTCAGATGTTGGTTATGTGAAGGAACTTGTGGAGTGGACAGTGCCCAATTTGAACAGAAAATGTGTTGGAGAAGGGTGGAAGGGGTTTATCTATGCCTTGGAAGGAACTTATGATAAAGAAAGTGCACTACAGAAAGTAAGAGGCTTGAAAGTGTTTGATGATGGAAACTCAATGTCTAATCTGTTGTGGTGGATTCAAAGCAGGGGTGAGGTGGAGGAGGAATTTGGTCAAGGAAAACAATGCTGGTTTGGCCATTACTGCCACTGAACATTCTCAACTGTAATCCATCACCAAGTGTTAAGAAGGTCAAAATTTTACTGGCTAATTCTAAAATCTTTCAGAGGCATCAATATTTTAGTGTGCAACAATGTAGCATATATGTTGGTACCAGCGACTCGCGTAGGGGAGTATAAAATGCGATCAAAGAGCGTTAAGCCAAAATAGTTCGTTTAAAAAAAATCTTAGATTTTCTTACTTCCTCATTGGTAACATATTAAAGAGTGTGAAAGTTCATAATTAGTATGATTGTAAAGATAGAGTTAAATGAGATATTTTGTGTGTTAAGTATGCAACACATTAAACAATGTTGGTAAATTTTGTGGGGTAGTTATCATCTGAAAATATTTGACATTATACTTTTAGGAATCGACTTTAGTTGTATTTGTATATATAAATTTCTTTTGATGTTACACTCCTCTGTTCAGATTCAACTGATATAATTTTTGGTCGGTCTGGGGTTGGTGCTCTATTACACCTGATACAGAATAAAAAGCTTTCTACGTATGCATATACCTTGTATGAATAACTATAATATATATTTTTAATATATATATATATATATATATATAATATTGTTACATAATTATCTAGAAGATGAGGTTGATAAATATATAATTATATCGAGAATTCTTCAAACCACATATGTCATATCTGGGTTTGAGTTCTATACCTCATGTATGATTATACCTACTTTAAATATTTCCTTATAATTATATAGGAAATTGTAGTTCAAACTTTTAATATAATGCTAGATAAACATGTTATAAATAAATATAACAAGTGATATATTGATTTAAAAATTGTCATTTGTGGACTTAAATGCATCAATTATTAAAATAGAAGGTGGAGTTTAAAAGAGGAGTGAATTGAAGTATCCTAGTTTTTATTTTTTATTTTTTAATTTAGAATCTTGAAGTGAAAACACTTATTAATCTGAAATTTTTTTAGAATTTGTAGTTTTTATTTCACGACCAAGAAAATGCATTATAAGATAAATATAAAGAGAAAAAGAATGAAGAATAATTATAAATAAAATTTATATTAGTTCACTCTTTCAAATTAAAAGAGGAGTAAAAGACTTTTAATATTAAATAATTATTTTAAATTAGAAAGAGTATATAGTTTTTGTTTGTAGAATCAATATCAAATAATCATTTTATTTTTTATTTTTTATTTGTGATTTAGTATTTTTTTTAACCGAAGCAAATTGTTGATCTTTTTGTTTTGGTTTATAATCTATGTATAATACTATGTTTCTTTTTATTTCGTCTTAATATGTTTCACTTATAGAACTGATATTTAATGTATAACAGTTGTCGTATCCTTTCTTTGAACTAGTGAAATAAAGTTGAACCAAAATAAGAAGACTTAAAACAAGAATTCAATTGGTGGAAACAACAAAAACATGTAAAAGAAGTAATGAACAACTCGAACAAATGAAAACCTAAGAGGATGACTTATCTCTTTAAAAAAATCATGAAGAACCATGGCTTTAGATACCACATGATGACCTTCCTCCTAGCTCCTTGAAGACTTGAGTGCAAGATGGAGTCTACATGGATGATTAAGGTCATAAAAGCTTTGAATGGTGAAGGAGAAATGTTTAGGTTCACTGATGTGGTAGAGAATCCCAGAGAGAGGTGAGACCAACTCCCATAAAAGAAAACTAGAGTAGTATAGAGAAAACACTATTCTAAGGTAATCTTAAGTAAGTGTTTGAAGAGGCAATTTGGTAGCATTTCATTACTCAAATTCAAGTTGAACAATACAATGGTAGATACCTTTATTTATAGGTCAAGCTAACCCTAGAGTGGTCTCCAAAAGAGAGCCAAATTTGAATTCAAACTCTAGAATTTTGGAGGCACAAGAGGCATGCTTCTAGTGTGACCTGCCACCTAAGAAAGTCACACTTTCTACACCATGTAGTGCACAAGGAGGAGACTTGCGAGGCAAGTGTACGCTTCTATAGGTTAAGAAACCATAACTTTTGGCGCCTCTAGACCTAAACAAGGCCCATCTCCTTCTAGACCCAAGTCCAAACCATGGTCCAAACACAAGACCAAAATAAAATCCCATTATAAAAGGCCCAAAATATCTTATTCTAATATTTACCCAAATAAATCGCCTAATCTTGTTGAATCTTTTAGACATGATAGTTGTGGTTTTGTTCCTGAAAACATTCAATATGTTACAAAATTTCCAAGCCATTTGCATGTTTTTAGGGGTTTTTAGACTAGAAACTCAGTTTTTAAATCATATTTAGTTTAGAGCAGAGAAATACTAATTTTTATGAATTTGCATTAGAATAGTTTCTTTTATAATATTTTAGTGTCAATCTCTTCGATAAATATATTCTATTAGTTAGCATAGAGGTAGTTACATAACATTCCTTTTATTCGTAGTTTTGATAGTGTAGATTTTAGATTGTAAATAGATAGACTTTGAAAGTAATGTTCTGATATGAAAGTGTTTTTAATGTTGATTTGTTGCTACCATTAAGAGATGGAGCTGAACAACTAAGCTGCTGGCATAAGAATCAATAGCTTACGCTAAAACATAAAAAAGCTGCTGTTGGAACCTTGCTTGTTGCTCCATATGAAGGACTAACCACGTTGGAGTGATAAGAGCTGAACTGGATGCTGACTGGACATTGGTAGATGGGATGTGAGGATCTCCAATAGTTATAAGATGACTTGGCATCTAAGACAGTTGGCAAGCACTTTAGAGGGAGCTGAAACGTAGCATTTGGAAGCAACAAAGCTGATGCACTTCACAGAAGTGTCATAGATTAATTGTCAAAGGTTTTATTAAAAAGCTGGGATTAGAAACTTGGGAGGGAGGAATTTTGGGAGAAACACTTTTACATTACTATGGATTTTAAAGATTTCCAAGTCAGTGGTTCCTTCTCTAGAATGTTGGATAAACTTTAAAACTAAGGGGTACAATTATAATTTTGTTAATTTTACTTGTGTTGTGCGTTTCATGTCCAGTTTGTCACGATTTTGGATTACTTTTTTTATTTTCATTTCTGTTTTTATTATATTGGTGCGTTCAGTTTTTCCAGGTTGGGTTCTGATTTTTCGTTTTTATTTTGTTTCAAGTTTTATTTAGTATTAGTTGTTAGGTTTTATTTACTATGTAAGCTATTACATCAGTTTTGCATAAAATATCAGACTGTGTGCAACAACGTTTCTTAGGAATTAATAATGTGTTAAGTGGGATGTTATTTTAACACAGTGATATCAAAGCTTTATACTCTAAATATCGATGAGAGATAAAAGTAAGAAAGAGTGAAATACCGAGGTAAACATTGAATGCGCACTTGAGTGTCTTGAAAAGGAAGATATAGCTAAAGTAGTCAATGGAATTAATGATTGTGTCATAATTTTCATAAAAGACTGATTATGATAATTGGTGTTTATAGTGAAGGTTTTACTGAGATCCCAAGCGTATGTAATATAGTGGAAGGTGGGTATTAAGAACCCACGGAGGATGAAGACCATACGGTGACACAAATTACCACATTGAAAAAAACACAAGTGAGAGATAGAACAACCTTGTACTTCTTATACAATGCGTTGGACAAGACATGCTTCAAGAAGATAGCAAACGAGGGATCTTCATAAGAGACGTGGGAAATTCTAGAAGTGGCATACATAGCGGACAATCGTGTCAGACAAGTCTGGCTACAAAGTTTTGGAGGTGAGTTCGAATGTCTGAAGGTGGAGGACAACAAGATGGTGGCCGAGTATATAGCTCGAGTAGTAAATGTGGCAAATCAACTCGGCAAGAATAAGATCAAATGTCAACTTGCTGGGTTGTGGAGAAAATCTTGAGATCAATATCAACTGATTTCAAAAACATCATTTGTGTCATAGAAGAGTCAAAGGACTTGTCAATTGTCTTTGTGGAAGAACTCTCTGGTTCATTGGAAGCCCACGAATGAAGTAGAAGAAAGATGTTTGAACCCTTAGATCAAGGACTACAAGCGCAATAAAAAAAATTAAAAAATTGGTTCTAATTAAAAAATTGCTTCTCTTTAACAAATTTTTCCTTTTAAAAATTTCTTTAAAAAATCTGAAAAATTAATTTGAATAAACACAAATAAAAAAAAGGAGAGAAGGGAAGAGAAAATTTACAGAGGTAATTTTTATATTTTCGGATAAAAAGATCCTAATTCTAGTGCTTAATCTCTTCGAAAGAGGGATTAACCCTTCCACTAAAATAAATAATAATTTACAATAGAGAAATAAGGATTGAGATTAGAAACCACATCTTTTAACAGATATGAAAGGCACCTCTTTTTGACGCAAAAAAGGATGAACAACTTGACTCTGCTTTGTAGGTATACTACACCAAGACACACTAAGCAATATCACTTCTTCCTACAAGCACCAAACTCCCTTTTCACAAACACTTAGAGTTTTTATTAGGCACACAACTCTAATACTCTTAGTGAAAAATTGTTTTAAAGTTATGTTAATTATTTATAAACTCTTGCATTTGAAAATTAGGTCAGAAAATTAAGAGTCAAATTCACAACTGCGACTAATAATTGATTATCATAAGTGTTAATCAATTATCACATATTTTTATGAAAAATATACTTTTTATAAGTACTCCTGCTTCTTCAGTTCTACGACCCTTGAACTACTATATTAATTACAATACATAGATTACAATTAACAACTAAGTTATTATGTCTACAAAGTATTTATTGAAACCAAAACTTCTTTAATTCTTCAACACTTTTCTATGAAACATCATCATCAAAAACTTTTATTGAAGCAAGATGTCCATCTTCTTCTTTTTGCTAACACTAATTATGTAATGTAAAATTCCCATTTTTTGGTAGATTTAGGAGAGGCCCATACGAAAGGCAGAATTGGGAAAAGGGTTTTTAAAACCCTTGAATGAGATTTTGAGAGGCTCAGCTTCCCCCTTTTGGGGCTTCTAGGTTTTTGCCTTCATTCTTCTTTCATGTATTGAATCTCATTTTTAATTTCAATTTAATTTTCGTTGTGTTATTGTTTTCATTCTCGTTTTCCTATTGCGTTTTTGTTTGGTTGTCTTCCCTACATTTTCGTTTGTCCATTTCTAATTCAGTTTCGTTTTATGCTCAAATTTTGTTCCAACTTTCATTGCAATTTTAATTCGTTTTACCGTTTTACTTATGCATTTTCGTTGCAATTCCGGTTGATGTTTCATCTTCAATTTGAAGTTTATTTTGTTGTTTTAATTTCATTTTAATGGTAGCTTAAGTGTGTTTGTTTGATCATTAGTGAAATTGCATCCTTTCCATGAGATTTCTAAACCATAATTGTGATTTTGCTGCTCTGACCTTACTCATATTCAATTTGTGCACTTGTAATTTGGTACATTGTCAGAATCGGCTGCAGCGGAATGGTTAGCGTGGAATAACAAACCAAGAGGGTTTTTAATACTAACATGTGCCTTTTAATTTCTACTCAATTAAACTTACTTAGCAATTAATAAAGACAAATAAAGCAAGAGTAAGGTTGAGAGAAATTTGCACAGATGATTTTATCCTGGTTCGGATCTTACCAATCCTACGTCCAGTCGCTTATCTCAAAACAAGATAAACAATTCACTAATCACAAAACAATTACAAACTACAATCACAAAGATACAATTTGTAAGAGTTTAGAAACCACCTCTCTTGATACCACAAGAGATGAAACTACACCTCCTTTGAGTCTTCACAAAGGATGAACACCTCCTCCGAATACTTCACGAAGGATGAACACCTCCTCCGAATACTTCACGAAGGATGAACACCTCCTCCGAATACTTCACGAAGGATGATTCTCTTCTGAACACCTCCTTAGACACACCAAGGATGAACCGACTATTTCCTCTTTCACCGTAGCAGCACTTCACCAGCTCCACAGACAAGAGTTTCACAAGCCGAACAAGAACACACAAGTCTCAAGAATTTCTGAGTATTTGAGCACAAGGGAAGAGTTTCTGTGTCTCTGGTTGGTTTTCTTGAGAGGAAATGAGAGTCTTGTTGTGACTTTGGCAAGTGTACCAAATCGTTCAAGTAATAAAACCGGTAAGACCGAATATCGTTTCCCAAGAGACTCGTGTCCTAGACAATCGTATAATATCTAACTAATTTAGACTAAAGAATGATTCCATGTTTTTGTGGTTTTCATGCAATTGAATTAAAGATAAAACATAAAGTGTAAAAGTGATCTTTGATAACACAAACACTTTGGAATGGAAAGATTAGAAATGCTATGGAATGATATTGTTGGGGGATGATTTCACCTACTTCACTCTTATGTATAGAAAATCACTTCCTCTTCATTAATTAGCCAATGTCAATCTTCTAATTTACTCAAACCCAATCCCTTGGTAGAGAGAGCCTAGACTTACTTCTTAAACTCCAATCCCTTGGAAAACCTAACAAGTTCATCCGCTTTAAGAATTGAGATTCAAGACAACCAAAGGTCCTAGTTCTATCCCTAGATATAATTTCCTTTAGGTGTTTAATCCAGTTCTAGATTCACCCAATATTTCCCAATATCAAGCAAACCCTAAAATCATGATATGGTTGAATTACTCATACAAGCTTTAAGTAGAGGAATTAAACACTAACAATCAATGAAAGAGGCATATAATCATTCAAAACAACTGTAATTACATAAGAGATCCGTGGTTACATCAATCCCCAACAAGAATGAAACTAGCTCTCCATGAATGGAGAGCTTGAGCTTACAACAATGGTGGAAATGGAAGAAGGAGGAGGACCCAAGGATGAAGAAGGGCTGTTCCCACAGCTCCTAGCTCGCCTCTGGACGCTCCAATTGAGAGAATTTGTGTCTGGGATGCCAAAGATAACAAAGCCCTTCTAATTTGGGGTTAAATAAACCCAATCTGCCAAATCAGCAGCAGGCGCGCTTGAGACCGCGCTCCAGCGCGTGAAAACAGGAAAAAGGGCGCTCCAGCGCCCTTTTGTAGGGGGCGCTCCAGCTAGCTCCAGTCCTGGTGCAGAGCCCGCTCCAGCGCCCATGGAAAAAGGGCGCTCCAGCTAACTTTTTCCAGATTCTGGTTCTTCATATTTTTGCTGTTTTTGCTGTTTTCTTGTTTTCTCTGGTTCCAGCACTCTTCATTTGATGCAGAGACTTCTTCCAACTAATTAACTTGTATAAATAAAGGGGTTAATGATCAATTTATCTAATTAAAGCTTAAGATGAAACCACTTCTTAAACTAAATGAAAACTAGGATTTACAAGGTAAAAAGGATGAGAAAGAGTTGATATTTTCTCTAATTCAATACTGAATTCATAGTAAAATATGCCACTATCAACTCCCCCAAACTTAGAACCTTGCTTGTCCTCAAGCAAAAGGTATCTGACTGTCAAACAAAACATATTTTTCAAAGATTACAGTTGGATTCATAATACATTGCTTAACTTGAAACAACTAGAAATGTGTATCATGTTAGTTTTCCACTATGATGCTCACAACACAATCAATCAATCAAATGCCATAGTTTATAAGAGATCAACAGTCATGGTAGGATGCTTTACTGAATTATGTAGAACCAATCCTCACTTAAGATGGTGTTTCACTCTAATGCACTGGTGTATAAGGATGTGTGTCTATCACTCTACTATCAAATTGTCACACAAATCAACTTTGCCATTTGTTTCAACCAAATTAAACACATTCACAAGTAAGTCAACATCACAAGGACTTTCATTGGCTTGTATTGTGGCTGGGCTAAGAAGGAACATGGTTTTTATGGATAACAAAACACCTTGAGCTAAGAGATCAAACAATTACAATCATGAATAAAAGTTCTCTTTTGCTTCACTTAGATTACCACCAATGTCAAACTTACACCCAACTATTTTTCATTCAGTACTTTTCCTTCTCTCTTTTTCTTTCTTCCTTTTTGTTACTTTTGTATCTTTCAAATTTTTCTCAATTCATCCTTTCATAACAACTCCCCCAAACTTAAACCATTCTCCTGCAGTACAGATGATTTCTCCATTTAGCTCAAGGTCAGGAAAATAGGGAATTTTTTTATTTGGGCTTTAAGGTTCAAAAAGAGTCATTTAACAATCAAGGTCGAAAGGTTTTGAATTGGTTTCTTTGGCAATATGTGGAAAGAGTAGGAGAGCAAGATGGCCTTGATCATGTGCAACTAACAAGCAAATGGTTCAAATCAGAGAAACTCAGGCAAAGTCAATTGTGATCAAATATGATAGCATTCACAAGAAAAGTCTAAAGCACAACATCTCACAAGGTTAACTCAAGGTTCAACAAACATCATCAAGCAACTGCCATGAATAATGATCTCAGTTAAGCATATAGCATTCTCAGACTTTTTCATGAAGGAAGCAATACAATTTGAGCTAAATTGACCCATCTCAAGCATCATTTCATATCAAACCATAAGCATTATGAATCAGCATAAGTCTAACAAACCAGATAACAAAAACAACTTAACTAAAATTGAAAAACAAAAGCTAACTAGCAACCAAAGTAAAAGAAAGCAAAATAAAAGGTCCTGTGACTCATGATTTGTAGCTCATTGTCAGACTCCTTCATTTTCTGCACCACCTCCCCCAATAAATTGGGTTGGTCCCCAAGCCATGCTACTTGGGTCGCATATTCCTCTGTTGACATCTCTACTTTGTGGCGGCGTTTGTTTTTATTCTCTTGGAGTTGGATGAAGAAGTCATTTCTGCACAAAAGATTGAAAATAAAGTTTGCAAATGTGAGCTCACAATGTATGTATTTGTAACAAACAATCATTAGATCACATGATCATGAGTTCACAAGGTCAAACGCATACTAAACATGCAAGAAAAATCACAAAACACAGCCTGGAGCATGAAAAATTTGAAGCAGAAGAGAAAAATAGAGTTGCTGAAAAATCTGGTCTGGTTGGAAAAAGTTAGCTGGAGCGCCCCTAAGCAGAGGGCGCTGGAGCTAGCTATGGGTCAGAATGCCAGAAAACTGGATTCGTGCTGAGCGCGCTGGAGCGCCCCTGAGCAGAGGGCGCTGGAGCGCCATACCAGATTGCAGATTTGCAGAATTTCACAACTACACCTACGATTTTTGGAATTTGGCACTTCTTGATGCTCAATTCAGCCCAGATTAACATGTTTTCACTATACAAACTTGATCAAATCCATAAGGATTGAAATTGAGTGCAAGAATGCCAATTTAGGTGCACACTTCCAAAGCTTTCTAATTCTACAACTCAAGGCTTCAAATTTTACACTTTAAACATACCTAAACTCAACATAACCATTCAGAACATACTCAATCACACTAGAACACATAAAGACATATTGAACAATTCTAAAACACATCAATACACAATAAAACTCAACATTACACTAGTTAACCATTAACAACACAAAAACTACAATTGAAACTAACATGCTCCAAAATAACCAAATCAAATCAAAACATTCTAAAGCAAATTCAAACAATAAAAACACACTCAAATAACAAAATCACACATAGAGAAAGGGTTAGAAAGCTGGGTTGCCTCCCAGTAAGCGCTTGTTTAACGTCATTAGCTTGACTCCATTAAGCTCAAGTTTGATTTTTTGATGTTGGAAAGCATCTTCTTGTCATGACACCAACATCCTCTCAGTAATTTCCTAGTCACCAACTTGACTCTCCTAGAATATGGAGCCTCTATCTCAAGCACTCCATTTATCTTTATGTTCTTGATGACCCATAACCTATTCTTGAATCTCACTGGTTTGCCAGGTTTGGGCTCATCGCTTGCCATCACAGGATTTTGGTGAACTAGTTCCTCTTCCTTTTCTTCTTCTTCTCCCTTTACTCTTGGAGATAAACAACTAAGGCTCCTCTTTACCAACTTGGCAGCTTGCTCTGTTAGACTAGTAATTGATAGAAGTTCATCTGTAGCTTCAAGACTAGTCTCTTTTTCATGATTTTGCTGCTCAACCCCAAAGACGTTGAAAGTCACCTCCTCATCTTGGTCTTTCAATTTCACTGTTCCTTCTTCCACATGAATGACAACCTTGGCTGTCTTCATGAAAGGTCTTCCAAGGATGAGTGGTATATCTGCAGATTCCTCCATGTCCATAACTACAAAATCCACCGGGAATTGGAGTTTATCTATTTTGACCACCACATCTTCCACTACACCATAAGGGTACTTGATGGATCTATCCGCCAGCTGCAGCATCATTCTCGTAGGCTTGACTTCAAGACCACCAATCTTCTTAAGCATAGATAGGGGTATCAGATTGATGCTAGCTCCCAAGTCAACGAGAGCTCTACCTATCTCCTGGTTTCCAATAGTGCATGGAATGGTGAAGCTCCCTGGATCTTTAAATTTTGGAGGAAGAGTCTTCTTCATGATGGCACTGCAATTTCCCTGTACTTCAATTGTTTCCTCATCTAAATATTTCTTCTTGCTGAGGATTTGCTTCATGTATTTTGCGTAGGCAGGAATTTGTTGTAGTGCTTCGGTCAATGGCATGGTAATCTCAAGTTGATCAAATATTTGCTTAAACCGAGCCAATTGTTTCTCCTTCCCTTCAGTAGATGGGATTTTTGGGTAAGGAAGGTGTTTCACAATCTCTTTCTCTTTTTGATTTTTCTCTTTTTCTTTCTTTTTATTCTCTTCTTCTCTTCCAACCATGTCTTCTTCTTCTTCATTTTCTTTCTGATCTTCTTCTTCTGGCTTTTCTTCTTCTTCTTCTTTTCTTCCAACCTCTTTCCCACTTCTTGTGAATATTACATTACACTCCTCCTTCGGGTTGGCTTGAGTATTTGCAGTAAAATGTCCACCCTGTTGGTTTGCTAATTGCTTAGCCAATTGACCAACTTGCACTTCCAGGTTCTTTATGGATGCATCAGTGTTTTTCTGGTTTTGGATGGACTGCTGCATAAACATCTGCAATGTGTCTTCTAGCTTTGAAGTCCGATCATTTTGAGGTGGATAATGTTGAGCAAGTTGATACGGACTTTTACTGCTAGAAGCTTCTTGATTTTGTCTCCACCCTTGATTGGAAGGATTAGGGAAATGATTGTTGAAGAAGTGTTGTCGTCCTTGATTCCCCATATAGTTGACTTCTTCATGTTGGGAACTACTAGGACTTTGACAATGGCCGTTGGGGTGGCTATCTCCACAGAAATCACATCTCATTGCTTGATGATGTGGTTGAGGTTGAGCTTGCATTGCTTGCAACTGCTGAGGTAGTTTGGCCATATGTTGAGTTAGGAGTTCCATCTGTTGGGCCAGAATCTTATTTTGTGCAAGTAAAGCATCCTGGGTACTCAGTTCATACACTCCTCTCCTCTGTGCTGGATTTCTCCCATGTTGGCTCCGCATGTCAGTGGAAGCCATATTTTCAATCACCGCAATGGCTTCATCAGCAGTTTTAAATAGTACTGAACCACCAAAAGATGCGTCTAGTATCATCTTAGTATGAGGTTGCAAACCATTACAGAAAGTTTGCACTTGCATTTCTAGACTGAATCCATGGCTGGGACACTTTCTCAGTAAGGATTTAAATCTTTCCCAGGTTTCACAAAGTGGTTCATCTACTCCTTGTACGAAGGTAGCAATGGCAGCCTTCACCTCTGTGCTCTTTGATGGTGGAAAGAAGCGTGCTAGAAATTTGTATTCTACATCCTCCCAGCTCGTAAGACTTTGATTAGGCTGTGACTGGAGCCAAGCCTTTGCTTTGCCATTCAGTGAGAATGGGAAGAGTCTCATGTACAATGCTTCTTCATCCTCCCCTTGTACACCCATAGTGCCACACAACTCGTAAAAGGTGACCAAGTGCGCATGAGGGTCTTCATTGTCTAGGCCAGAATATTGGTTTGAACTGATGAGCTGGAGTAGAGCAGGCTTCATTTCTGCCAGCTTGTCACTCATAGTGGGCCTCACAATGCTTGAGAAATTCCTCGGGCTTGTGTAGGTTATAGAGTCCCCTATGGTTCTCCTTGGAGGTGGTCCTGCGCCAGCCATCCCGTTCACAGAAGAAGAATCAAAAGATTCTATTTCTTGATTGTTAAAAGGAAATGAAGATTGCGGGGCAGCTTGTTGACTTAGAGCTCGCTGTCTCCTGGTGTCACTATTGTTTCTACGAGCTGTTTTCTCGATCTCAGGATCCACAAGGAGTGGTTCAGATGACACAGTCCTCCTTGTACGGATGTTTCCCTGCATACACTAGAAAACAACCAAACTCGTGCCACAAGTCAGCCCAAAAATAAAGATAATAATTACAACAAAATAGAAAATTATACACAAAAAGATAAAGCCTAAATCGGTTAAAATTCACACAAAAGTCTAGTTTAACACGGGTCCCCGGCAACGGCGCCAAAAACTTGTTGTGACTTTGGCAAGTGTACCAAATCGTTCAAGTAATAAAACCGGTAAGACCGAATATCGTTTCCCAAGAGACTCGTGTCCTAGACAATCGTATAATATCTAACTAATTTAGACTAAAGAATGATTCCATGTTTTTGTGGTTTTCATGCAATTGAATTAAAGATAAAACATAAAGTGTAAAAGTGATCTTTGATAACGCAAACACTTTGGAATGGAAAGATTAGAAATGCTATGGAATGATATTGTTGGGGGATGATTTCACCTACTTCACTCTTATGTATAGAAAATCACTTCCTCTTCATTAATTAGCCAATGTCAATCTTCTAATTTACTCAAACCCAATCCCTTGGTAGAGAGAGCCTAGACTTACTTCTTAAACTCCAATCCCTTGGAAAACCTAACAAGTTCATCCGCTTTAAGAATTGAGATTCAAGACAACCAAAGGTCCTAGTTCTATCCCTAGATACAATTTCCTTTAGGTGTTTAATCCAGTTCTAGATTCACCCAATATTTCCCAATATCAAGCAAACCCTAAAATCATGATATGGTTGAATTACTCATACAAGCTTTAAGTAGAGGAATTAAACACTAACAATCAATGAAAGAGGCATATAATCATTCAAAACAACTGTAATTACATAAGAGATCCGTGGTTACATCAATCCCCAACAAGAATGAAACTAGCTCTCCATGAATGGAGAGCTTGAGCTTACAACAATGGTGGAAATGGAAGAAGGAGGAGGACCCAAGGATGAAGAAGGGCTGTTCCCACAGCTCCTAGCTCGCCTCTGGACGCTCCAATTGAGAGAATTTGTGTCTGGGATGCCAAAGATAACAAAGCCCTTCTAATTTGGGGTTAAATAAACCCAATCTGCCAAATCAGCAGCAGGCGCGCTTGAGACCGCGCTCCAGCGCGTGAAAACAGGAAAAAGGGCGCTCCAGCGCCCTTTTGTAGGGGGCGCTCCAGCTAGCTCCAGTCCTGGTGCAGAGCCCGCTCCAGCGCCCATGGAAAAAGGGCGCTCCAGCTAACTTTTTCCAGATTCTGGTTCTTCATATTTTTGTTGTTTTTGCTGTTTTCTTGTTTTCTCTGGTTCCAGCACTCTTCATTTGATGCAGAGACTTCTTCCAACTAATTAACTTGTATAAATAAAGGGGTTAATGATCAATTTATCTAATTAAAGCTTAAGATGAAACCACTTCTTAAACTAAATGAAAACTAGGATTTACAAGGTAAAAAGGATGAGAAAGAGTTGATATTTTCTCTAATTCAATACTGAATTCATAGTAAAATATGCCACTATCAAGTCTATTTATAGACTCATCCAAAGACTCTTCCATTTTTCGTTTTCAGCCTTTCACACTGTGTTAATCGATTAACACCCCAACGGATAGTCCAACGGCTCTTAAAACGGCTAGTTTTTCAAACGGTCCCTGTGTTAATCGATTAACACCCTCTGTTAATCGATTAACACTGCAATGCTGGGCTTCTCCATGGCGCACTGGAACAATCGATTAACACCCTCTGTTAATCGATTAGCACTGCACAGTTTTGGCTTTTTGGTTTATTTTTACATCACTTTTGAATGCATACATAAAACTACTAATTTTCCTATGTTCATACAATTATTACAAAGGTTACAAGTCTTCAAATATCATTCTTCATGAGTCTTGATTGTTGTTGACTTGATTTGGACATCATCAAAACTTCATCTTCATCATTTTGCTAACAATCTCCCCCTTTTTGATGATGATCAAAACCTTCTTGATTTAAAGCTTTTGGTAATAATCTGTATTCTAAAACATATCTTAAGGAAGAAACAATTGTTAGTGAACTTAGAAATATTTGCAATAAGTTTAAGGCTTTAAATATTTCTCCCCCTTTTTGATCATTATTAAAAAGTGATGTATAATTGCTCCCCCTAAATTTATTAGAAATTATACTCCCCCTTAATAAAAGCAAGTATGCATAGATAATAAGGAAAAACAACATACATTTTATTGAATTTAAAGAGGTAAGCATACAAGGAAATATAAAGGGCACACACTAATAAAAACATAGAAATATAAAGTACCCCTTTAGATATGCCTCCAATTTTGTAATGAGAATCCTCTAGGTTATTTCCACATTTTGTTTAGATCTTCATCTTGAGGATTGTCATCATTCTTCACTTCATTTGTTGTCTTCTACAAATCTTCATCATTGTCTGCATGTAATTTCAAATGACTCAAGAGGTTTTGCCTCAAGGTCTACAATTTCATCAAAGACAACATGCACACATTCTTTTATTTCAATTG
Organism: Vigna umbellata; assembly: GCF_029865625.1. NCBI lineage: Eukaryota > Viridiplantae > Streptophyta > Magnoliopsida > Fabales > Fabaceae > Vigna > Vigna umbellata. The sequence goes on from NC_142168.1 coordinate 40,747,159, forward strand.
TTTTCCGTTTGAAAACTATATATGCTTTGTATATTAAAAAAAATTGTTCCATATTCTTTAAAAAAAAAAAAAAAATTTCTTAATTCTTCTTTTCAAATATTTAAAACAAAAACAATTGTTAAAATTTTCTTAAATATTGTTTTTAAAGAAATTCTAAATTTTAAACAATAGGTACCCAACTATTTTGTATGGGTCCTTTGGGTTAGTTTGAAAATTTGAAATCATTTTACAACCCAAATATATCTACCACTAGGAACACCATAATGCTTAATTTTACATTTATTTGAAGTATGACCCTTTTTCATACAATAAAAGCATGATACAACATTTGTGTTCCTATAAGTTGTTCCTTTTTCTACCCAAGTTCTACGGGTTCTATGATTATGTTTATTTTTAATTCTAGGAACATACTTATTTTTAACAACCTTATTTTCATTATTTTTACTACATTCTCCTGAGGTTGTTTCATCTAGTAGTTTCTTATAATTAACACAAGATGCACATTCATCACTACTAGTATATTTACCTTTTTCATAAAATAAAATTTTATTTTTCAAAATTTTATTTTCTTCAAAAGTATTTTCAAAATTTAATTTTAAATTCTTATTTTCTTCAAGAATATTTTCAAAATCTGATTTCAAATTTTTATTTTCTTCAGAAATATTTTCAAAATTTAATTTTAAATTTTTGAAATCCTTTTTCAATTTCTTATGAGCAAGATCTAGTTTTTCAGATTCTACTATTAAAGCAGCATAAATTTCATGCAATTCATCTTCACTAATTTGACTAGAATTATCAGAATCGCTAGATGTACTTACTTGGCTTCCAGCGTCTTCGTTCACTACTAAACAGATATATGCTTGCTCATCAGAATCACCCATACTTGATGTTGTGCTTGATGAAGAGCTTGAATTATTCTCTTCCATGATTAAAGTATTCGTTTTAGCACACCCGATTTCATCTCCGCCTTCATGAGTTACTCTTAAAGTTTCCCACATTTCTTTAGCGTTTTTGCAGACAGAGACCCTGTAGAACTCATCAACAGTCAACGCTGACGCAATGATATTCCGGGCTTTTACATCATTCTGAGATCTTCTCTTTTCTTCAATGGTCCATTGGTCACGAGACTTTGGTTCCTGCATATTGTTAGTTGGAACAAAAGGATCAAATGCAACAGCATCCCAAATATCTATATCAATAGATTCCATAAATATTTGCATTCTTACCTTCCAGAATGCATAGTTCTCACCAGTGAATAGTGGGGGTCTATTGATTGAAGCACCCTCTGCAAAGGTTTGATGTGATCCTGCCATTTGAATGACTATCAAAGCAAGCTCTGATACCAATTGTCAGAATCGGCTGCAGCGGAATGGTTAGCGTGGAATAACAAACCAAGAGGGTTTTTAATACTAACGTGTGCCTTTTAATTTCTACTCAATTAAACTTACTTAGCAATTAATAAAGACAAATAAAGCAAGAGTAAGGTTGAGAGAAATTTGCACAGATGATTTTATCCTGGTTCGGATCTTACCAATCCTACGTCCAGTCGCTTATCTCAAAACAAGATAAACAATTCACTAATCACAAAACAATTACAAACTACAATCACAAAGATACAATTTGTAAGAGTTTAGAAACCACCTCTCTTGATACCACAAGAGATGAAACTACACCTCCTTTGAGTCTTCACAAAGGATGAACACCTCCTCCGAATACTTCACGAAGGATGAACACCTCCTCCGAATACTTCACGAAGGATGAACACCTCCTCCGAATACTTCACGAAGGATGATTCTCTTCTGAACACCTCCTTAGACACACCAAGGATGAACCGACTATTTCCTCTTTCACCGTAGCAGCACTTCACCAGCTCCACAGACAAGAGTTTCACAAGCCGAACAAGAACACACAAGTCTCAAGAATTTCTGAGTATTTGAGCACAAGGGAAGAGTTTCTGTGTCTCTGGTTGGTTTTCTTGAGAGGAAATGAGAGTCTATTTATAGACTCATCCAAAGACTCTTCCATTTTTCGTTTTCAGCCTTTCACACTGTGTTAATCGATTAGCTACAGTGGTTAATCGATTAGCACCCCAACGGATAGTCCAACGGCTCTTAAAACGGCTAGTTTTTCAAACGGTCCCTGTGTTAATCGATTAACAGCCCTTGTTAATCGATTAACGTTAATCGATTAACACCCTCTGTTAATCGATTAACACTGCAATGATGGGCTTCTCCATGGCGCACTGGAACAATCGATTAACACCCTCTGTTAATCGATTAGCACTGCACAGTTTTGGCTTTTTGGTTTATTTTTACATCACTTTTGAATGCATACATAAAACTACTAATTTTACTATGTTCATACAATTATTACAAAGGTTACAAGTCTTCAAAGATCATTCTTCATGAGTCTTGATTGTTGTTGACTTGATTTGGACATCATCAAAACTTCATCTTCATCATTTTGCTAACACATGCTTAGTTGCCTAATTGGTGTTTAATCTTTGCTTAGTTGATTAAACTGTGTGGTGAAAAATTGATTAAATATGTCTTGCGTTTGCTTAATTCGCTTTTATGAAAACATTATTAGTCTTTGCGTATGGCTAATTCGTGTTGGATTAGGAGTTAGAGGAGTGTGTAATTGTTGTTAATCTGTGATTTGAAGCATTGTAATTGAGCTAATGACCGAACGATTTTAATTAGTGTTTGAATTTGTGTTTTAATTGGTTCATTTTAGTTCACAAAACTGTCCAACTCCCCCCCCCCCTTCCCACCACGTGTTTGATCTCATGACTGAACCAAATTTTGGTCCTTGAGAGACGACATAGGATTTGGACTTGTTTGATTCATCCTTAAGTGCAGAGCTTGCCTACAATCATTATAGTAAATAAAGTATATAAACAAGACAATCAAAACACCACATAAAATAATATTGATAGGTTTGGAGGTCTTTTTGATGACTTTATTTCTAGTGCTCAGTAGCTATATACTTCTTCCGGTTACTTAGTGAGTTAACATTGCTCTATTTTGCTTTTACTTTCATTAGCATCCATTATGAAATAAAAATCTTAACTTAGCTGCTGTTGTGTAGGATTTTTATGCAAGAAGATCAAAAATATGTCATGAACTTAAGACTATAAGTTAGTCCTCGTTCCAAATTGCTTGATTTTTATGCTCAAACAACTTTTCGTCAGCTTAAGGTTATTTCTACAACATCTTGAACCCCAAATAAGTTAGTCCAAAATCAAACTAATACAAAATACGTACCATTCATATAATTTAGAGAACCTATTTTGAATAAATTGTATAGTTTTCTTTGAAAAATGTAGTGTAAAATAGACAAATGTTACTTTGACCCATGCTAGGTGGATTTGCATTCAAATGACACGTCATGTAGCTTGTATGGGTCTCTATCACACAATGAGATAAGAAGGTAAAATAATAATAATAATAGTACGAGAATGTTTCAAAAAGGAGATTATAGTGAAATGTGAGAGTGCATGATCTATTACGAAGTCAACACCATCATAACTCAACTTCACAACATGCACAACTACCAGCTCAGCACTTCCACCACAAATCTCCAACTGCAGCTCGACCCTTCCACCACGGATCTACAACTCCAACTTGATCCTTCCACCATGAATCTTCAGCTCCAGCTCGACCCTTCTACTACACACATCTAACTCCAACTCCAACTTGGTCTTTCATCCATGGATCTTTAACTCTAACTCAACTCTTTCACTACAGCTTTCCAACTCAACCCTTCCATTATGGATCTCTAACTTCAGTTCCAACTCAACCTTTCCACCATGAACACTAACCCTTCCATCATAGATCTTCATCTCCCGCTGAACCCTTTCATCACTAAGATAACAAAGATAACAAGTAAATACGAAATAAATAAGAAAATAATTTTGATTTTTTTAATTAAGTCAACGAAAATTGACCTTATGTATTTTTATTCACAATGTCAAATCAGAATTTCGTAATTCTTAAAAAAGATTGTTTAGTTAGTTGGTATTTTCTAGATTTGATTTTTAATTTTTTTTATTTCTATCTAAATGAAAATTCTAATAATCAAACAAACTCGAAACTTGATATAATAGTTGAAATTTTTACTCTTATTTATTTTCATTTTCATTCGTAATGAGAAATTAAAATTATATAACTCTTAAAACTCTTAAAAAAGATTACTTACTTGGTTGTATTTTTCAGTTTTAATTTTTTAATATTCTTTTAAAAAATTTTGAATGAAAATTTTAACCATCAAACAAATCCAAAATAATGATCAAATAAGTCAAGATTTAACACGATGATAGTAGTTTCCATGATTTTTATAATCATCAAGTAAATCAATAACAATCAAATTTAAAAAGAAATATATAAATAAGATTTTAATTATCAAATGAACATGAGACAATATGATAAATTTAAATTTTTTTAATATATTATTCAATTTTATTTAAATATTCACTAGTAAAAAAACGGGATTTGAAAGCGCCCAATATGCATCGGTTTCACTACAACCGAAGCGTATAAAAACGCGGTGGCAGAAACGTAATTAAGGCTACACTATATGCCTCGGTTCTCCAACACCCGTTGCCTAAATCCATATACGAACTCGGTTCTACGAAGAACCGAAGCGTAAAGTTGAGAATCGAACTCGGTTGCTGCAAGAACCGAGGTATATGACTCTGCTGCAGACCTGCCAACCTGAAAAACCTCTGACGTTTGAGCTTCATTTTATGCACCGGTTGATTATAAACCGAGGTCGTAACATGTTTATGCCTCGGTTGCTGCAAGAACCGAGGTATATGACTCTGCTGCAGACCTGCCAACCTGAAAAAGCTCTGCAACCTCTGACGTTTGAGCTTCATTTTATGCACCGGTTGATTCTAAACTGAGGTCGTAACATGTTTATGCCTCGGTTGTGAAAAAAACCGAGGCAGTAAGCCTCTGTTTAGGCACCGGTTTGTTTTGAACCGAGGTGGTATGTCCTTTATGCACCGGTTAAGTGAAGAACCGAGGCATATATGTTTAAATTTCTTCTGCGAATGAACCGCCTTCGCTCATCTTCTTCTCAACGCTGCTACAGAAACAGAGAAAGAAAACAGTGCACCCAAGTTTGCTCCGTCGCCCTGTCGTCTCCTCCTCTCGGCGTTTGCACCGTTTATCGTCGTCGTCTCCGGTGTGGTCGCGTGTGCCTCCATTTGCGTCTGCCAGAGCTTCCGTCTGTGTCTGCCTCGGCTTTGGTGGTTGCGGTTGCGCCTGTGCTTCCTTCTCCGTCGCCGGTGCCGGTGCTTTGGTGGTTGCGTCTGCCTGTGCTTCCATTTCAATCTCAGATTCATTCTCCCCAACTGCCACGCTCCCAGGTAATTGCCCCGTAAACTTTCTCCATTTTCATTGTGTAATTTGTGATTGTAGATTTAAAACTAAATTAATTTGATGTGATTTTTCCCTGCATTAGTAGATACTTAGTTTTTCAATTTAATTGGATCTTTTGCTTTAAATTTTTACAAACTTGACGTAGAAATAACTTATTTCGTAAATTAATCTAATACCAATATTAATCTCACCTTTTCACTTAAATTTGAATTTGAATTAGGATTTCTTGCATGTCTCACAAACACAATCATCATTTGATTTTTTTTTAGCAATAATGAAAATGAGATCAAAAATACAATTCAGAAAATAGAAAATATAAATTGAAAATTGTGAAACAAGAATGATATATGTGCCGAAAACAATAAACAAATTATACGAATTGCAATGAAATGTGCTATATTTTCTAATAACCTACCTGATCTTTAAAAGATAATTTATTTTAGTTGATATATTGTTTTCTTAGACATTTGACTTAAAAGATAATATAAAGTTTCAAATGTGGAGTTCAATAGTAAAATATTAAGCCCAATCTATTATGATATGCTTGAATATATTGTTTGTAACCGTGAATTAGCCTCAGTTTCCCGTTTAAGATTCAATACAAAAATTATTTACTATCTCCATATTTTTTCAACAAACATACTTTTTAGAAATGAAAATAGAGGAGATGGTAATAATAATTTACAAGTATTGAATCTTGAATTGTCCGGTTGGACAGTTTAAGAAAAGTAATAACTTTTTCATAGTTTATTATGATATATCAATTTTAATATACATGTCTTAAATTTCACGAAAATTTGTCGTTGTGTTTTGTATTGATCTTCGGGTGCATATTTGATTGTGATTTATAATCACTTTCATTTCGTGTAACCTGAAGACCAATGCGAAATGCTGGCAAAATTTCGTGAAATTTAAGATATGTTGTTTAAAATTGATATGTTTAATAAACTAAAAAAAGTGAATCTTCTTGAATGGGATAGGGTCACACCTTGAATACAAACACGATCAAAGTGATCATTCAAGATTATTGAAATTGTGTAAAAAATTTCAGTAAACATGCGTACGGATAGAGGGTGGATTAATTTACCACGCATCAGCACTGAGTACGAGAGAGGGGTAGAAGACTTTATAGAGTTTGCGCAACATAATGCGAGTAGAAGTGGTGATGATGAAGTCAAGTTCAGATGTCCCTGTGTGAACTGTTTGAATGGGAGGAAGTTGAACGCAACTGATATTAGGGAACATCTTATCTGTGATGGTTTCATACGAAGTTATACAACATGGATATGGCACGGCGAATTAACAAACTTTCCAACTGTCTCTCCAACTGGAAATGTTTATGATTCCACAATGGATATGGAAGATCAAGCAGAAGAAGACAACTTAGAGGACATGATCCGCGATGTTGGCGCAGAAGCTTTTGCCCAAGCGCATGTGTATGAAACGATGTCCACTGATGCGGAGACTCCTCTGTATGCGGGTTCAACTAAGTTCACACGGTTGTCAGCGATGTTAAGGCTCATGAATTTAAAGGCGAGCAATGGATGGAGTGATAAGAGTTTTACAGAATTGTTGTCGTTGTTGAATGAAATGCTGCCAGATGGAAATACGTTACCCAATCGTAATTATGATGCAAAAAAAATTCTTTGTCCAATGGGTATGGAATATAAACGGATACATGCATGTCCGAATGATTGCATATTATATAGGAATGAGAATGAAGTTTTGATAAAGTGTCCAAAATGTGGGTTATCACGATACAAGTCAATAAACAACGGTGAAGATGGTGGTCACACAGAAAAGAATGGTTCTGCTTTGAAAGTAGTTTGGTACCTTCCACTAGTTGCCAGACTTAAACGTTTGTTCGCGAATCCCAAAGACGCTAAAAACCTAAGATGGCATGCAGATGAGAGAACAATTGATGGGCTGCTTCGTCATCCAGCTGATTCAAAGCAATGGAAAATTATTGATCAAGAATTCCCCCAATTTGGTGAAGAATGTAGAAATCTAAGGTTTGGCTTAGCTACTGATGGAATGAATCCATTTGGTAATTTAAGTACCAATCACAGTTGTTGGCCCGTTATACTGATAATTTACAACTTATCTCCTAGATTGTGCATGAAAAGAAAGTACATGATGTTGTCAATGTTGATATATGGTCCAAAGCAGCCTGGAAATGACATCGATGTTTATCTAAGGCCACTAGTTGAAGACTTGAAGTTGTTGTGGGTTGAAATATTTGATTCCTTTGCTTCAGAAACTTTCATGATGCATGCCATGTTATTTTGCACCATTAATGACTTCCCAGCTTACGGTAATTTGTCGGGGTACAGTGTGAAAGGTCATAATAAAGCATGTCCTATATGTGAAGAAAACACTACAGCTCAACAATTAAAACACGGAAGAAAGACAGTGTATATGCGTCATCGGCGATTTTTACAATCTAATCATCCATATCGAAGGTTAAAGAAAGCATTCAATGGAGAACAAGAGAAAGACAATGCACCCATTCCACTTACTGGACTTGAAGTTGCTGAGAAAGTTAATAGAGTACATCATATATTTGGGAAAACGTCGAAGAAGTCTTCTGTAACGACCCCTTGGAAGAAGAAATCAATATTCTTTGATCTTCCATATTGGTCAAAGTTAGATGTTAGACATTGCATAGATGTCATGCATGTTGAGAAAAATGTGTGTGATAGCTTGATTGGTAAACTACTAAACATCCAGGGAAAAACAAAAGATGGAGTGAATGCGCGTTTGGATTTGGTTGACATGAAGATCCGAGAAGAGTTGGCACCAAGAGAGATTGGTAAACGTACTTATTTGCCCCCTGCATGTTACACAATGTCCAAACAAGAGAAAATAAGTTTTTGTCTTTGTTTAAAGAGTATGAAGGTACCACAAGGATACTCTTCAAATATCAAGAGCTTAGTGTCAATGCAGGACTTAAAGCTTGTTGGACTGAAGTCTCACGATTGCCACATCTTAATGCAACAGTTGTTACCAGTGGCAATTCGTGGAATTTTGCCCAAAAAAGTTAGGCTGACCATAACTCGATTGTGCTCATTTTTCTCGTCAATTTGTAGTAAAGTCATCGATCCTACAAAGTTAGATGAACTTCAAAGCGAAATTATCATCATCTTATGTCAACTAGAAATGTTTTTCCCTCCATCCTTTTTTGACATCATGGTGCATTTACTTGTTCATTTGGTCAGAGAAATAAAGTTGTGTGGACCAGTATACTTAAGATGGATGTACCCTATTGAGCGTTATATGAAGATTTTGAAAGGGTACGTCAAAAATCAATATCGTCCAGAAGGTTCAATGATTGAAAGATATATTGCTGAAGAAAGTATTGAGTTTTGCTCTGAGTATATGACTAAAGCAAATCCGATAGGAGTCCCTCAGACATCATGGTTGAGTAGATATTCTACAAGTAAAAGCATCCGAGGTGTGAATGTGGTGACGAAAAGTCGTGAAGAATTGATGCAAGCACATCTGTACATATTAAACAACACAGATGAAGTGATCCCATTTTTGGAAGCACACAAAGCCGTTGTAAAGGACAACTATCCACGACAATCAGAGAAATGGCAGTTGATGGAGCATAACAGAACATTCTTGTCCTGGTTCAAATCTGAAGTTTTGAAAGAATCACGGTCCTCTGAGACTTTGTTGTGGTTAGCAAATGGCTTGAAGTTTGATGTTGTATGTTGTACAGGCTACGAAATTAATAATTGCACATTCTATACAAAGACTTTGGATGATAAAAGCATAGTACAAAATAGTGGCGTCAGTCTAGAAGCTGAGTCACTACAGTTTTCCACATCCAAAGATCAAAATACTATAGTTGGATCCATGAGATACTATGGTAGAATTGAAGAGATATTTGAAGTTGATTACACTAAGTTTTCCGTTGCACTCTTCAAATGTAAGTGGGTAGACAATAAGAGTGGTGTCAAAATAGATGAATCTGGTATGACACTTGTTGATTTTCGAAAGGTTGGTTATAGAGACGAATCGTTCATCATGGCATATGAAGCAAGTCAAGTTTTTTATGTCAAAGATCCTGCGTCTGACCATTGGTATGTTGCTCTCCAAGGAAAAAGGCAAATTGAAAATAAAGAAGAGAATCTAAGTAATCTTCATATCGTTGACAGCCATCCATTTAAAACGACAATAAATTTAGATGACGACCCTCTAATTGATGATATACAAGCAATACGAGAAGATCACAATGAGGGAATATATATATGATCAATCCATATGATTATGTATGAATTTCATGTTTGTGTAAATATTTATGGCTTTTGTTTTATAATATATGTTATTTTATAAGTGCTTTATTTATATTTCATCTTATTTATTGTGACAGATATATGGCTGAGTCACCTCATTCGTCAGGCGATGAAGTCCCCACCACTTCTACACGGACCAGAGGAGCAACGAGGTTACGACAGCTTATACTTAGAAGAAATGCAAGTGAGAGGACACCTGTCATTATTGACGTGGTCACTGGAGTTGCATCTGGCCCAAATGCAGATGTATTTAGGTCTTACCTTGGAGTACTAGCACGTGATCGTATATCTATACTTACTTCATCCTTTGACCATGTTTTTGAGGCTGATCGGAATCTCATCTGGCAAGATCTATTAGTAAGTTAAGCAATATTGCTCCAAATTCTATATTCATTATATTGATAAATCTGTATTGATATAAGATTATTACTTTCTTTGTTGTAGATAACATTTGATATGCCAAACGTCGAGAGCTTAAGGAATAAGTGTTTATCTGCAATTGCAGAAAGATTTCGAGGGTTTAAGACAAAATTAACGTCTAGATATATATTTGGACCAAAAAGTAATGAAAATCCATGTTCCAAATATTCAGCAATTGACGAAGATACATGGCGTCAGTTTGTAGAGCTTCGTTCATCCGAGGCGTGGCAAGTAAGTGCAGTAAAATCATTCAATTCATCATTCATAATAAACTACCATGACAATAATGAAGCAGAAGTCAGATAGTAGACTTCCACTTTCTGATGGTGGTGACCCTCCTCCTCCTCCTTCACCACCATCTCGGCACGAGATGTGGAAGTTAGCCCGTATAAGACCATCAGGCTCCTACACTTCCGAGTCTACCAGAGAAATATCTGAAAGAATTGTATGTCATTTCATATATTTTTACATTAATTTTGTTATATATATTACATAGATCTTTCAAATGATTTTGAACTTTTGTTATGTGACAGGACTCCTTGGTTGAGCAGAGCTCCCAAGGTCAATTCACACAAGAAGGTCGTCAAGATATTCTTGCCACAGCTATTGGACGACCTGAGCACCCAGGACGGGTGCGTGGTGCTGGGACTGGCATAGGCATACGATAGTTTTTTGGGTCTTCCTCGCGTCCATATTCATACGAAAAGATGAAGGAGGAAATAAGAAAAGAGATGACGCAGGAGATCACAAAGAAGGTTCGAGCAGAGTTGTATGATGAAGTTGCTGAAATGGTTGCGCGCCAGTTCCAGCAGCGATATGAGGAGTATGGCAATCGTCCTCCGCCATCTCCTGTAGCGGAACATGTTGTGCCCCCTACAGGTAAACTTATTCATTTTTGGTTACTAATTTACTTTTTGCATAACCTAACATTTAATTTGACAGGTAGAAGCGGTAAAGGAAGTTGTTCAGCTGTCGGTGCCCTAGGGGACGACATGGATGAAACTCGTCCATGTCAGTTATATATTCTTTCTGATACTGGGACCATGCTAGTGGCTCGTGGTACAGTTTATGAGACAGCCACTATAGTGCATGGTGTACAACTTTCAGAAGATGAGTTCAAGGTCACGGTGGATGAAGTTGTCATAGCGGATGTTGTTCTTCCTGTGCCTACAGATGAGTTCTTCACTGTGGAAGAAGCATTTAAGTCCTTTGTCGCCTGGCCTAGACATTTGGTTGGTGATGTATCTAATCCCCCGGTAAACACTCGTACTATATACTTCTCAATTTTAATATTTACTTCTAATTGACGTTATAACATAACCATTTTTGCATTTAACAGCAGATAGGTCAAGAGGGAAGTCCTGCCCCGAAGAAGACTCATTTATTTGAGGATGACCCTCTTGGTGCGTTAGACGAGCTTGCTAAAATCATTTCAGATGTGCCGATGAATGTACACTGGGATTCTACTACATTTGGAAGAGAAGCTCAGATCCCATTGTACTTGCATAATCAAGATGTTAGGGAGCTTGCGTCGGGGAGAGAAGAAATTAATATTACACTCATTCAGTTGTGGATGATGTAAGTTTATGCGAACTTTTTTATATAATTATTTTTTATCAAGTTACTTATATCAGATTATTTCTTCATTTTAGGTATATGTTTGATGTTAGTAACAATAAGGGGTTCAACGATGTATATGGGTTCATTGACCCCTCTATGACTCATGAAAGAAATAAATTTGATGATATCCAAACATACATCACCACCTGCTTTGGAATGGGGAAGGAGATATATTTTCTCCCTTATATACATGGGTAAGTGAAGTTTGTTAACTTTAAAGTTTCCTTTATTAATTTCAGTATATGACAATGAAGTTATTACCAATTTCAGGTGTCATTGGCAGCTACTTGTGATCTCCATACCGGAGAACACTGCTGTCTGGTTTTGTTCATTGCACAAGTCTCCGCCCAGCCCTCTTAGACATATAGTAGATTGGTAAGAACCTCAAGGTTTCAACTTTCTTTGTTGTATAAATGTATGCTAAAGCCATTTTTTTTAATAGTTCGCTTGCAACACACATGATGTTATCTGGGAGATCTACTGCTATTGCTAAAAAGCTTGCATGGGTTGCCCTTAAGGTTTGGTATTTTAGTTCATACTTTGTTACATTTGGTTCCATTCAAATGATGTTATTTAACATTTTATAATTATGATAATATATTGTAGTGTAATACACAAACGGGGTCATATGAATGTGGTTACTACGTCATGTTTTGGATGATGACCATTATTCGTGCACATTACACTACTGGATGGGAAACGATAATATTTAGGTTTGAATTTTATTTTCTCTAGAGTTTAGATTTCATATACACTAATTGAAATCATTGTGTTTTATGCAGAGATTCAATAGGACTGCTCCAATTCCAGAGAAGTCACTTCAACTTGTGAGGAAAACACTGGCTAAATATGTAATTCATTTATATAATAGTATGTGGTAGATATTAGGATATAGTAAGTTCTAAGTTTATGTTTCTAAGTTGATTTATGTTTTTCTACATTATTATTAGTTTAACTTTGTACATTACATTCATTTATGCTTCAAACTTGATTTATGATTACATTGGTTGATTTATGATTCTAAGAAGTTGATTTATGATTATATTTAACGTATTTATGTTTTATTATAATTTTCATTCAAAATATACGTTTATGGATTTTTCTGGACTGTTCTGGTTGTAAATATATATGCAGGTCTGTTTCTGTAGTGGGGAATGTAGCAGAAACAGACCTCATTTTTTAAAAAAAAACAAGGGAATATGCCTCGGTTAAGGTCATACCCGAGGTAGAATACCCCCCCTTTAGCCTCAGTTAACGTCAAAACCCGATGCAGAAAGACTGACAGAATAAAAAAAAAAACAAAAATCGGGTCTACTGCTTCGATTAGGGCTAGAACCGAGGCAGTAGAGGGTGACTTTATGTCTCGGTTTAGGAGGAACCGAGGCAGTATGTCCTGCGAAAAAAAATAAAAAAAAAACAAAAAGTTTACTGCTTCGGGTAGGAAACAACCAAGGCCGTATCACAACTAAAATCGGGTCTACTGCTTCGGTTATGGCTAGAACCGAGGTAGTAGAGGGTGGCTTTATGCCTCGGTTCAGGCGGAACCGAGGCAGTATGTCCTGCGAAAAAAAATAAAAAAAAGAACAAAAAATTTACTGCTTCGGGTACGAAAGAACCGAGGCCGTATCGCAACTAAATATGCCTCGGTTCAGACCCGAGGTCAAAAGGGAAAGACTTATTACCTCGCCTGCATATGCCTCGGTTGTAGAACCGGTGCCTATAAGCAAATCTAACCGGTGTCATTTCCCTTCATTGGACTAGTGATTTTTGTGAAAAATATATAAACTCAATATGTAATAAAAATGCCTTAATATACATTGGACCCACCTACATACCTATACACCTATATATCTATCTATATATCTCTGTCTTATGTAGACACTAGATCTGGGGAGATATGGATGCTGCACATGAAATGCAATTGAATTTTCTGCAACTGCTTTAAATGTGTAAATAACGGACCCCAACCCATATTAATAAAAGCATGTATGGAAGCTTCTGACACATGGTTGCATTATTCTAGTGTATTCCACAAAGAAAACTTGAAGGATAAGTCCAAGCGAGGGACCTGAATGCATTTCTCAAAATACAATAGTACTATAAATATGTCCATAATACCATGCAATTTGTATATATATATATGAAAGTTTGCTGCTCGCGAAATACATTTCTTAACATTTGAATTTTTCAAAGCCATGCAAATATCTTCTAGAATTAACCATATTATGTCATAAATCAAATAAAAGGGTCCAATAGATATTAAAATGTCACACGATCACAATGTAAAAAGCCCATTTCACTTTGCCTAAAATGTTTTGGGTTTAAGAAAAGTGAAGCCTATAAAAAAATACAATAATACTTTTTAAATTATCGAAAACATTTAGATTTTAATCATATAAAAAAATCGAAGGAACAAATTTTGATTGTCCGAGAATCGATCTTAAAATTTTTTAATAATTTCAAAAATGTCATTATATTTAAAATATTTTATTTTAATAATAAATTTTAGGTTTCAGATTTTTATAAAAGTGAAGCCTATTAGTTTGTAGGCACTTAAAACTTTATATAGGATTAATTTTCACGAAATTTTACAAAGGTGTCAAGTTTCAGTTTTGTTGTATTATTTGCTACCGTTGTTAAATAAAAGTTCTTGAAGATCTTCACCATTCATCATTGAACTTGAGTTTTTGAACACCTTCACTCTTTGTTATTGTCGCTCAATGAACAAAACTGGGTAGTTTTTCTTCTTTTTCATTCAATTGTTTTTTGCGTTTTTTTTTTGTTGAGCTTGTGTTTTTCGTTCCTAAAGTTCTTATTTTTTGTCGTCATTCGTGTTTAGGTATGTTGCATTTGTGGTGAGATTGTGTAGCTTTCTAAAACGTGTTTAAGATTGCATTGTATTTCATTTTTTCTCGGGTTTCATGTTTCCAAGTTCTTATTATTAACTTAAAAATTTATATTTAATAAGAGTTTATAAATTGAATAACTTTGAAGAAAAGAGCAAAAGAATATAAACACACGAATACAAAAGAAACTATTTGAAAAGAAAAGCAAGCTCAAAAGGAAAGAAAGTACTTTCAAGCTTCATAAAATCATAAGCTTACAATTGTAAGAAGAGAGAAAGCTCTAAGAGTTTATTAGATTGAATTATATTTAAACACATCATCTCTGTGAGAGTGATCGTCTAAAGACTTGTAAGTGATCTAATTGATTGCATAGTTTGAAGAGAATACAAACACTTAATGCTTAACTCGGTGGGGTTAGACGGTAGCTAGACGAGTTTGTCTAGTAGAAATCAAGAGTGAGAAAACTCAATTAGACAACATATCGGGAAGATACTGGATTGTCTAGGGATACTAGAAGTGGTGAAAAATACTCCACAACTAGGAGTGGGTGAAACTCGGTTCTAGACAGAGTAACAAGGTTACTAGGATTGACTATGTGATACTAGGAATGGTGCGAATACTCAGTTGTAATCTTGTTGAAGATTATAGTGGAACCCTCTAATAGGTCTTAGAGGAGAACTAGACATAGCTCGGTGGAGTGAACCAATTTGCTAAACGTTTTTCTTACAAACTCTGTAGTTAATTATCTCAATCGTTTACAAGAGCTTTTTGTCACCAAACACTATATTTATTAAGAGCTATCTTTTACAAAACACTACAATAGATTTAACTAGACGATTGAAAAATATTTATTTGAGGACTTACAGTTTGAACAGAAATTTCCAAGTCAAGTGTGTAATAACTTATATAAAATGTTTAATCTTTGACAAGGTTGTTAAACTACCTTTTTGACAAAAAGTTTTCCTATATCACTATTCAACTCCCCCCCCCCCCCCCCCCCCCCCCCCCTCTCTTTTAGTGTTTTTCAAGTATTTCATCTTATAGGCATTTGATGTCGGAATATAGTATCAGAAGTCTTATTTTAGTAAATTTTACAATGCCAAATATTTTAATAAATTCACCAAATTCAAAAGACATATAATGTTCGAAAAGTGAAACTCCAACTTTAATTGAGGTTGAAATTTCACTTTCCAGATAGGTTGAAATTATTCATGCAACTATATAACATTTGAGGTGTTACCTTCCAACGTTAATTGACGTTAAAATCTAACAATTTTGACTACAATTAAACATATGACATCGAAATAGGGATATTTTTGACATCTAAATGAGTGAATTATTTACCATACCAATCATTTTTAACATTGATTTTTTTAATATTGATGTTGAACACTAGACGTGAAAGACTTATTTCGCATTATAAAATTATTTCTAGTTAATTCCTAACAATATCATAATTGCATAAGATTAATCTACCCAAATGGTTTGTTCTCATAATTGTATCACATTTATGCAATTATTAAAAAATAATTTATTTAAATCTAAACAACAATATTTTAATGATCAAGAAACAAATTTTTCATTTAAAAGTTAAATAAAATGCAACCAGTTATAATACAAAGAAAGTAGTTATAGTAGTAAAGAAAGTAGCTTAAGAAAAGAGATCGAAAGAGAGGTATATACCTCAATTTGAAACACTTACAATGCCCTAAAGCCCCTCTATTACAATGTAACGAAAACAAAGGGAACAAACGGAAGAAGGGAAGCAAAGAGAAACCTAACAATACACCTTGCAAAAAATAAACAAAACTTAACATTCTTATAACGTTATTCACAGACTTGTACAAATGATGACCTTAAATTTGATGACGAACGCTACTGTCACGAACTAGCCGTCACGGACGGATAGTGATGCGACGAAAACCCAGTTTTTAATGGGAAAGGGATTCAAGTCAATTTGGATTTGACATTTTCAGTTTACTTTTTTTGGAATGGCATACTGAATGGAGAACAGGATATATGCTTACGTTGGGCATTTTTTTTACACAGAGCTTTCAGAATATTTTTTTCACAATATTTTAATATCATTTATATATTTATGTGTTATTAGATGATTGATTCGTTTAATATTAATATTTATAATTATTATTATTATTGATTGTGAAATAATTTTGGACCAATCATAAAATATTATTAACAAAATGTTGTCAAATATCATTATCCATTTTCTTTCTACGAGCATCAATAGAAAACTTCGGTCATTTACTAAATTTTATTCATTGTGAAAATTTTACTGAAAGATTCCTCCTCTGATAAATGAAGAACATATTCGTCGGTATTTACAATATCACATTTCCGACAAATCTATTATTTTGTGTTGCGACGTATTATATTATTTCCATAATAATAAATTAGTAATAAATAATTTCTTGTAGTTATTAGAAGTAATTTATTTTAATATTTCATTGCTTTAACATTGTTGAAATTGACACTTTTTCTTCTTCTTAATATTAAATTTTTCATATGTTTTCCAGATATAAAAATTAAATTATTTTAGTGTTTTGTTATTTTAATGTCGATATGACCGATGTTATTTTTAATATTTAAATTTTATAAGTTTGAGGGAGTAAAGTTGATATTATATTTTATAAAATAATTAATATTTACTATTTAGCATAATTTTTAACATGAGTTTAGTTTACGCGTCTTTTATTTCATGTCGACCTAAACATTATAGTTTTAACTTTTTGAAAAGTCAATTTCTTAATCAAACAACAACAAAATCAATATTAAATATAAATTAGTGTGAGTTTTTTTCATTTATATTTATTAGTTTAAAGTGGAAGCTAAATCTCCATTTTATTTATTGCATAAATTTCACATAAAAGATTATGCACTTTTATATCTCTCAATGTATTTATATATTTACGAAATGGAATTTTACTAGTAAAAAAATATTTTTTATAATAACCTTTTATATCAATTATAAAACCATCCAATATAATAAATATAGTTGTCCTAAAATTATAAATAATTATACCAGTTCGTGTTATAACTGATACAGAAAGTAAGTGTAATGATATGTTTGTAATAAATAAGAAAACATTTTATACTAGTTCTAGTTATAATTGGTATAAAAAATTGATGTAATGATATTTTTATAATGAAGAAAAGAAAAACCTTTTATTTATTTATTTTTAATTATAAACATATAGATGACATTTTTAGGATTTTGAAAGCATAGACCATCTCACTTTCCAGTACCATTCTCCACTCTTCATCTTCAGTCACCCTCCACTACCTACAAAGGCAACACCAGATCTTACCATTGTATGTCTTCTCAAAACCAAAGTTGTTGTAGGTGATTATAAACAGAGTTATCCTCGGTGTGCCATACCATTGTCATCGTGGTTAGGGACATTGTCGCGAGGGGTAACTTCCTTTTAATATTCTATGTTCGAGTTCAAAGAACCTCTAGTCATGGTCACATTATTTTCTCTTGTCGGTGCCGCCTAAATTGGAGACACCGCCATTGACGACACACATCCTCTTTTCTATTCTTTGATTATTTTCTCTCGAGCACTCAAAAGAGAGTTAAGACTCTTATTTTCTCTTAAACACTGGAAAAGGATGAGATAAAGATTTCAATTTTTCTCTCCTTAGTACATTATTCAATACTCAACTAACAATAAAAAAATTATCTTTTATTCGTTTTGTTTTCTGTTGGATATCTCCTTACAAATTATCTCCAGTGTCTATATATTTGCAAATATTTAAAATATATATTTTATAAACTTTTAAAATAAAATTACAAAAAATATAAAATATAATACAAATTAAATTAAATATAAATTAAATTTTAGTTAAATTTATTCAATAAAATATAAATTAATTTTATTTTAATTAAATTTAACTTAATAAAATATAAATTAAATTTTAATTTTAATTTTCTACAAACAATAAATGCTCACAAATATATATAGTATGATATTCACATCTAACTTATTTATAAATAAGTATTAAAATAGATGTTATCCTTGTTATTAATAAATACATGCAAATATCTATCGTCTTTTATCTACAAATAAAAAAATAAAAAACCCAATACTTTTACAATCCATGACTCCATATTAATAATAGCATACAGATTCGGTTAGTTAAGATTGCAAGTTATAAATGTAGTAGTTGGTGGCTTTGAAAAGAACTCATGTACTAAATGACTCCGGACAAAACCTTTTATTAATGAAAACGACTATTGCTCAATCGCAAATTTTTTTGTTTCAAAAACATTACTTTTACTAATTTTTTAAAATATTCAAACCAAATATATATTTTTCATATAAAGCACATTTTTTAATAGAATCATATGTCAACGAATTTACATTATCTTATATAATTTTATTTAAAACTTATATTTTGAATTTTTAATATAAAATTATCTATTAAATTATTATAATTAATTTTATTTAACATTTTTTTATTTTTCAATAGACAACAAGACCAATCTCTTCGACCTTAAAATATTGATGATCTTAAATAAATTTTAATACCTTTTGTTTGGAAAATTTTCTTTCGATTAAAACAACTTTATATCATAAATGTCAATTGATTTATCATCTTCTAATTTTATAATTTCTTTTAATATATTTGATTATGAAAATAATTTCAAACCATTAAAATCCAACAAATTATCATGTTTTAAAGAATTTTCAAGATTTAAACATTTTTTTAAAATATATAATGTAGTGACTTTAAATTTTAAACACAAAATAAAACAAAAAGTATCTTCATAGATTTTAAATTGTTATTTTAAAGTATGATAGTTTCTTTATATACAATGTAGAATTGTTCCATATTTTCATTAATGCACATATCTTTCGATTTTAATTTCTTACTAACTGAGTTAACATCAAATAAAATGTCATACCAAATATTTGTGCCTAAAAAAAGTTCAAAGTTTTATAGCTCATAAGTTGTTAAACAATTAGTTTCACACGTACAATACGACTCTCCTAACGTGTTTGTGACAATCATTTAAGAGTTAATCTATGTATATGGTCTTGTAAAATTTTCTACCTTTTTGTAGGAGAAGAAAATGAAGTATATATATATATATATATATATATATATATATATATATATATATATATATATGTTGTAAAACACAAAAAAAAAATTATATACTTGTTCTAGTTATAATTGGTATAAAATATATTTTTTTAAATTGTAAATGATGACATTTTTAGGGTTTTGGAAGCATAGATCATCTCATTTTCTAGTACCATTCTCCAATTTTCATCTTTAGCCATCCTCCATTACCTCCAAAGGTAGCAACAAGTCTTGTCAATGTATGCCTTCTCTAAGCCAACGTTGTCGTAGGTGATTGGAGATGTTATCGTCAGTGTGTTACACTATTGTCATTGTGGGATTATTAGGGACATCGTTGCAGGGAGTAACTCCTCTTTAATATTCTATGTTTAGGTTCAAAGAACCTCCAATCATGACCACACATTATTTTCTTTCATCGGCGCCGCCTTGGAGACGTCGCCATTAACGACACATGACACTCTTTAGTTATTTTCTCTCAAGCACTCAAAAGGGAGTTGAGACTCGATTCTTTTCTCTTGAACATCGGAAAAGGACGAGATAAGGATTTCAATTTGTTTTCCTTTGAACATTATTATTTTAGTACATAATTTTTTTAACCTCTAAAAATTGGAAAGTATGTGCGCAAACAACAATAAGAAACATCTATAGTTATTAATGATAGTGACTATGAGAGTTGTGACTAATATAAAAAGTAAAAGTAACAACTTTTTATATTACTTAAATATATACTTATTGTTGTACCTAATAATACTTTTTTTAATTGAGATGAAAAATCATTTCTAAAGAAAAAATTGACAAAATATGAAGTGTTATTTGAAAATATTTTATAATGAATATATTTCAATGGATATCAATCATAACATTAGAACATTATTTCATAGTATGACCTACATATTTATATATTTATATAAGTAGACGCATTTAACAAGTTCAATAGTAACACAGCTACAACAAAAACACAATGAAATAAAAAGTACAACAAAATCACAATAACATTTAACAAGTTCAATAGTATGGCCTACATATTTATATATGTAGACTTTAATAACATTTAACAAGTTCAATAGTAACGCAACTACAACAAAAACACAATGAAATAAAAGTATAAGAAAAATCACAATGACATTTTGAGATGTGCAAACTTTTGCGGATATATATCCTAAAAATTGCACAACTCATCGAAAGAAAAAGACACAAAAAACTAAAAGGATTTTCAAAACGCATGGAACATTGGTGTTATTTCCAACTTTACTTTCATTGTAAAGTCCTGTTGTTTGATGTGTTTGCGTGCACAAAAACCACTAAGCAATACGATATTGATCGAGAACTTCAGCATTTCTCTTTCCTGTGACGATTCTGAACTCCCTTAAATCTTCATACTTAAATGGTCGATAACGTGGACCACCGCTAAGTTCCGCCAACTTTGGATGAGCTTCAACAATACCATCCCTTGCTGCTAACATAAATACACCAAACGAATAACGAGTACATGTTTCCTTGCAGATTACACGATGCCTGGCATTCCAAAATTTTTCATTGCTCCAAACCTGTCAGAAAAACGTATATTTATATTGGAAAATATCTTTTTAACAACTTTTTTACAACAACCCATGTAGTAGTTTCTGAGTGATTCGTTTTAAATTTACAGATCAATAAAACAGTGACACATAGTCTGTTATCAAAAAAATGTTGTTAAAATATTATGATCCATTTCTATTTTCAAGATTATGCACATAGTACACAAACATTAATGTAATTCAACAGAAACAAAATATAAACTTGTTAATCTGTGCTCACATGTCCAACATCTCCAACAATGCAGAGGAAGGAGCCTGATTTGGGAGTCACTTTTTTTAATAAGCCAGAATCATCCAACAGCTCAAGACCAGTAACAGTTTCATCGTCTTGAAGTAGAGTGATAAATCCTGTATCTGAGTGCAACATTATTCCCATTTCACCTACATTTTCAGGGCTGAAATTGTATTTAATAGTTCTTAAAAGGAAAGGCCAGTCCTTGAAATCAACATCCACTATACCCAAACACTTGGCCATCTTTTGTGCTATAGTTGATGCCAAGTCATGAATTGCTTTCCCATACGTCTTTACTATTTTCCTGTCATAACAGATCCACATTATTTAAATTCAAATAATGTAAATCTCATCAGAGGCAAAAAATATCTGTTACAATGAGGTCAGAGATTTGAAGCTCCAAAGTTTTGCGTTTACATTATACGTAGTAAATGTGAGTTGAAGCTTTTGCAATGGCTGGTATGGATTACATGGAGAATAACAATCAGTTAATTAGTTTGATAAATGAGGTGAGATAAAGAGAGAGGTTGAAGAAAGGAACCTGTAATGGGGTGGTAAATCCACCTGAGAAAAGAAATCTTCAAGTGCCTGTGGTGATTTATGATAGTCATATATTCCCATGGCCTCATATAGAGGACTTGATGGAAACGGTGGAATATAACCACTATCAGGAATTATCGATTTGTTGCGCATTTTTATCTCTAAAGGAAGATCATGCCAGAATTTCACAGCTGATTTCATCTCTTTCATGAGTGTGTCTGGAATAGGGTGGTTTATCACCCTGAAAATACCACATTTCTCACATGCTTCTCTTAGCTTCTTCCATTCCTCTCCCTCTGAAAGCTTCTGAAAATCCACCACAGGAACATTAGCCTCCATCTCTTGCTCTTTCACTTTCTTCTTCTTCTTGATCTTTACCTTCGATATCACTCTCAGTTTTTCAGAGCGGAGGAATTAGTTAACTCACTAATATATACTGACGAACGAGCCTTGCCTCGGTAAAAGTATGTTCTTATTGTTAAGGCTTTGTAAATTTCAAGACATATATTGCACCCTAATGTAAATTTAATAATTCACTTAAATTTAAATTTTTAAAAAATAATATGATGATTAGGAATGTTATCTAATATGTAATAGAAAAATTCATTCCTTACATGTTATTTGTTATATATTCATTTAAAATTTTTTAAAACTATAGACATTTATCAATATTTAAAAAAACATATTTTGTAAATTTTTAAAATATAATCTAAATTAAATTAAAAAATATAAAATATAATATAAATTAAATTAAATTAAATTAAATATAAATTAAAATTTAATTTTAATTAAATTTAACTTAAAAAATATAAATTAATTTTAATTTTAATTTAATTTAATTTAATAAAATATAAACTAAATTTTAATTTTAATTTTTTATAAATAATAAATAATGATAAATACAGATGCTATAATATTGACTTAATTATAAATTAAAATTTAATTTTAATAAAATTTAACTTAAAAATATAAATGAATTTTAATTTTAATTATATTTTATCTAATAAATATAAATTAAATTTTAATTTTAATTTTTTATAAATAACAAAGTGATAGATAAAGATAGTATAATACTCATGTCTAATTTAATTATAAACTAATATTAAAGTATTTATTATTATTCATGAATAATAAATATTCATAAATACTAATTATATATTGAAAATTTTATCTATGAATAATCACAAAAATAAATAAATAATTATAATTATATATATATATATATATATATATATATATATATATATATATATATATATATATATATATTTGTCTTGGTTCTAATAATAGATACAGATTCAGCTGTGAGTTAGGATTGCAAGTTATAAGTGTAGGACGGTGTCTTTGGAAAGAATCGACATAATAAAGTAAGTTAGATATTGTGGCCCTACTTGTATCTGTTGCACAGTGTGCTGATTGGGTTTTTCTTTGTAAATGATTCCGACAAAACCTGTTATGAATGAAAAGTACTATATTGTTCAATAGCGCATTTCTTTTTTTCAAAAACATTATTTTTCTACGTACCAAACTTTTTTTTAAGAGAATTACATGCAGCGATTTTACATTATCTTATCCTAATTTTATTTAAAAATTATTTTTTGAATTTTTTCTAATGTAAAATTGTTTATTAAATTCTTATAATTAATTTTATGAAATATTTTTTTTTCAATTTTTATTAAAATGTTGTTGATCCTATATAAATTTTATTATCTTTAGTTTTGAAAAACTTCTTTCAGCTAAAACAACTATATATTGAAGAATTTAACATTATTTTAATAAGTTATATATGTATTAGGAAAAAAGTATATTCTTTTTTTATAAATGCAAATTAATTTATCATTTTCCAATTCTATAATTTCTTTTAAGATATTTAATTCAGAAATAACTCCAAGCCATTAAAATCCAATAAATTATAATGTTTCAAAAAAATTTCAAGGTTTAACATTGTTCTTTCAAAATATACAACCAGTGACTTTAATTTTTTTAATACAAAATAAAACAAAAATTATCTTCGTAGGTTTTAAATTGTTCAAATCTACTTTAAAGCATGATAATTGCTTTATATATAATGTATAATAACTAATCAATTCTAAATCATTCTTGAAGAGATTTTACAATTTTATTCTCAACATTTTTATCAAATTGTTTCTTTTTATGACTAATACGTTTTTCACCAAACTTAGACTCTATGTCCATTTCAAAAGCAATTTCCTTGGTAGAAATGAATGCACTTTTAAATTCATTTTCTCAATACTTTTCAAAAAACGAAAGAAGAAATTTTAATTGTTCCATAGCTTTATTAATGCATATATCTTTTGATTGTAATTTCTTACTTACTGAGTTAATAGCAAATAAAACGTCACACCAAATATTCATGTCTAACAAATGTTAAAAGTTATATAGTTCATAAGTTGTTAAATAATTAGTTTCACTTTTTATTTTAGAATCAACACTAGCTTTAACTAATTCAAATAAAGCATCTTTTATTTGTGAAGTTTGAATCTTACAACTTTCACACTTAGAATACGACTTCCCCAACGTGTTTGTGACAATGATTTAAGAGTTAATCTATGTATATGGTGTTGCTAAATTTTCTACCTTTTTGTAGAATGGGAAAATAAAGTATATATATGTTGTAAAACATAAAAAAAAATATATCTTCAAGAGAAGAATTATTCATATCTAAAGCACTAAGTTTAAACTATGACAACCACACAAAGTATAAAATGATCTAGGATTAATATCAAGATTTTTTTTTGCATAACCTGATGTTTTCCTTTCATATTAGATCATCATATCCTTGTCCTCTAAGGTTGTTCATACCAAATCTAGCATTTTTCTAATTAATCTATAATGGCATAAAAAAGACATCCACTTGTATCATTTACATTTTAAAAAATCTAAAAAATACTCATTAACTTTTATTGGAGTTGATAAAATATCCACACATTGTGATGCAAAAGACATTTTCTTTGACATATATTGAGTACAATCAAGCATGCTTGAATAATATTTTGCATTCCTATTTTTTTATAATTTTTTATTTTGATTTCACCTGCTAACAATCTTATTTATTAATTAATGTGAATCTCATTTCCATATAAGGATTGATTTAGGACTCTTAAATTTAGAACCTTTTGTAGAAAATCTAGAAAATAGGTAAGAAGGTTGACATTATTTTGTTTAAGACACAAAAACGTCTAAATGCTACATATGTTAAGATATGATCGTCTAAGCAAATATAGTTTTGAAGTTTAACAAAACGTTTAAAAGAAATAGTGTCTAAACACATGAATCGTCAAGGATACTAAATGCAAACGCTAAACATTATATATCTAAAATGCCCTAAATGCCAAGTTACTCTAATAGATCGAGCTTAAAAGATAGTACACATATAATGCTTAAACGACTAGGATTACCTAACGCTTTATTACATGTACGTTATGTTCTATTGTGTTATGTTCTCTTTTTCTATGTAGATCATATTAGTACTCTACCTTTATTCAAAAGCTGCATCACAATCAAAAGAACATTTAGATACATGAAGATATTTAAGAATGTTTCTTTTTTTTTAACGCCTCTCTCTTCCGTACATAGCAAAATTGCTTATATAAGACATGACATAACTTCTAACGTATTACAAAAGCTCTGAGTAATAGATCTTTTTCAAAATAGCCTACATAAAGAGCACTACATGACGAGAATAAATAAGAAGAATTATGTGTGCATACTCTATTACTGTTATTCCCTCTAAAAGTTTACATCATCTAACGATTGTTCTTTGAAAAAGAAAAAATTCTTCACAGGTTTTCATAATTTCCTTGTATTGATTTCAAATCCTTTCTACGAAAGTTACATATTTTGTTCTTGTAATCTATAAAACCTTTATTATTTTCTTTTAGAATTGAAATAAAATTCTTGTAAGTTTAAGTCACTAGAGTTAAATTGTCTAGTCAGTTAGACTAGTTCATACCATGAGTAGTTATACTAGTTCTAACTAGTTAGGTTAGTTGTATACCAGGAGTGATTAAATTTATTGTAATCTTTTGTGATTAATGGAACCCTTTAAGAGTGTATAAAGGAGAACTGGACGTACCTCAATTTGGAGCAAATCAATATTAAAATAAGTGTGTCTCATTGCTTTTTCTTTCAAAGGTTTTACCTAAATGTTGTTTTAAACACTCATGTGTTTAATAACTATTTGAGACTGATATAGGCTCTTCCTTAAGCTAGGTTGCAACAAAGCATGAAGATGAGACCATGAAGGTGAGGTTAGTGCGCAAGCAAGGGGTGGATGGAGAGGATATTCTTGGTTTATGAGTGTTTGTGGTGGGCTGGAAGTTTTTGGTGTTTCTTTTGAGAGGTTGAGCCAAATCTAGAGAAGGGTGACTACAAGAGATCACTTATTAGGATGTTCTAGCCTTTACTTAAGACAATATATGGTTGCATAAATAGTTTGGCGGCATGATATTATAATTCTAAAAGTGGGTTTACAAGGGGGGAGAGACCTTTATTTAGTGATGAAGGTGTCTCCAAAGTAAACCAAAACCCTAAAATGCTATCTTGCATCAAACCCTAAAAATCCTATCTTAGTGAAGCAAAGTTTCACATGTGACACTCTAACTTTTAGAAAAACTTTCCACTCCTACACTAGTAAAAAAAGGACTTTTGAAGGCGCCGTATATGCTTCGGTTACGAAAAACTGAAGCATAAAACCCTATATACCTCGGTCACCAGTTCACCCGAAGCAGAATGGTTGTACTGTCTCGGTTGATAGAAAACTCGAAACATATATCATTGCAAATCAGGCCGTCCTGTCTCACAACTTTTCAAACAGCCTTACTGCCTCGGTTTTTTGGGCACCCGAGGCCTATGCACCTGTGAATGCCTGCTCTTCGCCTGCTTTTTTCGCCTGCTTTTTTGCCTGAACCACTGACAGGTCAGCTACGACATCGGTTCTTCAAGAACCGAGGTGTTTAAGGGGGACTTTATACTTCGGCCATTGCTTTTAACTGGTGCAATATTGTGATATTACCTCGGGCTTTGGTAACCGAGGTAGTAGCTTCATTCACCTTGACTTAATCTGCACGCCCAACACAGCTTCTTCTCCCTAAATTTTTTTTTCTCTTTGTTGAGTCAACCAAATCTGGGATATCACTCTTCCTGTTTACTCGCCTCTCTCCGATGAGGAAACCAGATCTGGGATTTTCCATGAACGAGAGTGCGGTGACTGAAAGCCCAAACCAAGAGTGCGGATCTGGGATTTTCCATGAACGAGAGTGCAGATCTGGGATTTTCCATGAACGAGAGTGCGGATCTGGGATTTGTCACCCGAGACAGCCCCAACGCGATGCGAAGCCACGCCATGGAGATTGCCAGCGGCGCGGACATCACCGACTGTGTGATCCAGTTCGCGCGGAGGCGTTTGCGCGGCGTCCTCTCCCTCACCGGCTCCTGGCTCGTTTGCGCGGCGTCCTCTCCCTCACCGGTTTGTTTCTCCCCAGACCATCCCCTCCTGGTGCCACCGGTCTCACCATCTATCTCGCGGGAGGCCAGGGACAAATCGTTGGCGGCGGGGTGGTGGGCTCACTGGTGGCGGCTGGTCCAGTTTTGATCACGAGCAGGGTGGTGTCGGCGGGTCTCTGCCGGGGATGGGAGGCGGTCCTGGCGAAGCTTCGTCGTCAATTTCGGTGTATAATAATAATGTTCCTCCGAATCTGGATCTTCCAAACGAGCAACAGGTGAACCATGAAGCTTGTTCTTCTCCTTTGAGTCATGCTCCTCATGCCAGATCTCCTTTCCAAAGATGAACATCGATTTTCTCAAATTCAACCGAACACTGTATTTTTATTTAAATATAATAATAATATTATTATTAATATTAAAAAAAAAAGACCTTATTGTCTCGGTTATGATCGCAACCGAAACAGTAGAGGTGACATACTGGATCGGTTGGCTTGACCCAAGGCGAAATCATTCAACTTTGGGCCTCGGTCTGGAACCGAGGCATAAAACTCTGGACTTTTTGTCTCGCCTGTATATGCCTCGGTCCAGGAACCGCTGTCGAATGACGAAAATAACCGGTGCCGTATCCCCTGACTGTACTGGTGCTAGAGTGACATGTGGAAAATCACTTTAGTAAATATTCCCCACTAGAAAAATGACACATGATCAATACCTTTGTAAGAGAACTCTTCACTAAGAGCTTGTCATGTCTCATGTGGGACACCCTCCACTAAGCTAGGGTTATAAAACTAATCACCCAAGATTAGCTTAAGTTAAGCGCAAATATTACCCTACAACTTAAGTAAGATTGTTAAAAACCCCTACACTACTTGACCCTTAATACGAGGCTTAAAAAGAAATCCTACTTTACTTGACCTTTAATACAAGGTTTAAGAAATGCTTCATGATGACCTAAGTGAATAAGAGTTTATCTTTACCTTGCACAAATGATTCTAACTCTTCTTGAATTTGCTTGGTCATGCTTCTTGTGATTGGACCCTTGGCTGGGGTTTGCCATCATAGACCGTCGAACCCTGTAAAAGAGATTAAACACTATTTTACAAAGGAAGATTTAAAACTTTATTCAAACCACGTCCCCTCTTTCTAGAGTTTTCATGTGTTATAGTTGGTATCAGAGCTAACCTCAAGGGTTAGTTCTTGACAAAACGTGAAGACAAGATCCTATCAACAATGGAAAACGAAGGTTACGTTGTTAACCATCCTCTTTTGTTTAAGGGGGAAAAGTTTGACTATTGGAAGCAGAGAATGATAGAATTCTTTGAATTCCATCATATAAACAAGTGGGACTTAGTCGAAAATGGAAAATATATATTTCTTAACAGTAAAATGAACAAAAGAAAAGGTATCTTCTCAACTCCAAAGCTCGTAATTCATTGATGTGCGCTTTGTCTGAAGAGGAATACAAGAATATTCACGTCTACAAGGGCGTTAAAGAGATGTGAGACACCCATACATAAAAAGGATACAAAGAAGTTAAAAGGAACAAGCTTCGTTTATTGACCAAACAATGAGTTGTTCTCCATCCTAGACATTGAGAATATTCAAGCTTTGTTAAGTAGATTCTAGACCATTCTCAATGAGCTAAAATATCTAGGTAAGTCCCATAATAATTTTGATAATATTGATAAAATTTTGAATAACCTTTCAAGGCGATGGAGACTATAAGTAACAATGCTTTGACTTTGCTACAAGGAAACGAGTATGGAAACAAACGTCTATAAGATAAGTGCTTATATGTTTTATGTTTTTAATTAGAAATTATAATTTTACTTTTTAAATTATAAGAAATTTAATTTCTTCATGTGTTATTTTATCAATGTCTTAATTAATTTCATCTATTTCATCAATTGGATGACAATGTTAATGCATAAAAAATAGAATCGTATTAATAAACAAAATGAAATTCAAAATATAGTAAATAAAATTTGATGAAACTATAAAAATGTATTGTAATGTATAAGTTTAATTAGTTATATAGTAAAAACGTAAAATGAATAAAGAAGAACATATATTTTTTTTTATCAATTTATTCAATATAATCGTATTTCCAATTGAAGTCAATTATTAAAGTATTATACTATTTAAAATTTATCAAGAAAAACATTTAAAATAAGAGTTTAAAATATGAATTTGTGCTTAACCAAGATGACTTCACTAGATGAATTAATACACATCTAATCTTTATATTTTTATTTGTAGTTCTAGATTTACTATTTACATTTTTTTTATTGTCTAATCTCTTTAATTTTACACCGTCTACTCTTTACATTTTTTTTACATGATATTTATCTTTTATAGTTTTATGTCGTCTACTCTTCATTTTGTTTTTATCATCTAATCTTTATATTTTTATAAAATTTACACAACAATTCATACAGTGTTCACCCTTTATGTTATTATTAGAGAGTCTATCATTTACATTTATATCTATTATCTATTTAATTTAAAATTGAATTTAAATTCTTAATTTTAGTTAACTTAATCAAAATATACTATTTAAAATAATTATGCAGAATATATTTTATGATATATATATATAAATACGTGCAGTAAGGGGAATCGACAACAATTATTTTTACCTATAGGCAGCGGTTTCGCAACCTAGGCATATACAGGTGAGGCAAAAAGGGGTAGGCTTTTTTCTCAGTTACGAACCGAGACAAAAAGGGGTAGGATTTTCCCTCGGTTCTTAGGTAACTGAGGCAGTAGCATGTTTTATTTTTATTTTAATTTATTTTAGGTCTCGGTTCGTATTAAACTGAACGGTTCGCACCCTCGCCAAGCCCTAGCCGCGTTGTCGTTGTTCTTTCGCTGTCATCGCAGTGCCCTTGTCGCACCCTCGCCACACCCTAGCCGCGTCATCGTCGTTCTTTCACTGCCATCATAATGCCTTTGTCGCGGCCTCGTCTCACCCTAGTCGCGTCGTCACCGTTCTTTCGCTGCCATCGTAGTGCCATCGATGATCCTCCCAGGTTGGTTGTTTGCGGGAAATGAAGAAGAAAGAAACTTGAAGCTTCTGGGTTCGCGGGTTCGCTCGAGATAAATGACAGAGAGAAAAGATTGGGAATAGAACCTCTAAATAGGGTTTGTTGAGAGAAACCAACAATAGGGAAAAAATTGGTGTTTCCCCTCTCTACAATACCAACCTAGAACTAGTGAGAAAAGGGGAAGAAGATAGGTGCCCCCTTGCAACCCTCTCGCGCGAGACAAAGAAAGGGGGAAGAACATAACCTCTGTTTGCTTCTTGCAGTCACTGTAGAACACGTCTGACATCTTCTTCCTTCTCTCAAGGTTCCAATATAATGCAGGGGACTCTATTTGCACACGAAAAGATGAGCTAGGTTGGAAGAAGACGCTCTTGAGCGAGAAGAAGGAAGAGGAAGAAGAAGAATGAGGAGGCGCGTGCTAAGGGAAGAAGAAAACTGTGTAAACTCTTTTCAAGTTTCAGTAATTTGAACCAGTGAAAGAGCTACTACCTCGGTTCCACAAATAACCGAGGCAGTAAGAACACTACTAACTCGATTTATCTGATAACTGATAAGTATGAAAAATACATGTTTTCAGACTTATTAATTAGCTCAAAATTTGTAGTTATTCATGAAATAATGTGTTTCCTCATAGAAAAAGTTGTAATAGGAAGTAGGAAAGTGTGTAGTAAATTGTACAGAAATTTATACATCAAAGTGGAGTGCAATTAGATGTTTCTCGCTGAGCCAACTTTAAATCGCTCAGCTAAAAAGATGATTATTCGCTCAGTGCACCAAAATAATTCGTTGAGCGAATTATAGACAGTTAAAAGATATGCAGTTGATTATTCGCTTAGCGCATGATAGCTGTGCACTGAGCGAATTAATTAAATCATAATTGGCTTTTAAGTTCGAGACAAACAAAAATTGAGGAGGAGAGAGAAGTTCCGGAAAAAGGAAAGAAACGAAAACATCTCAGGAACTTTAGGAGACTACTTCAAGGCATCAAGACACCATTTTTGCAAGGGATTGCTTCAAATATGTACGTTCTAGATGACTAGGAGTAGTTAAATTTCTCTTTCGTTGGAGTTGGATGTAATGAGCTCATTGTGATGTAATTTTCCTGTTCAATATATCGTTGTTCGTACATATGCTCTTTCTTGAATTTATTATCATTGTATGAAAATATAATGTTATTTGATTATCTCTAATTACTGAAAAGTAACTTTGAACATGGACAAAGATAGAGCACCTAAGTGATTTGAGATCTAGGGATAGACTCAATAACTTGGTCATTCTTAGCACCAGACTTAATGCAAATTGTATGTTAAATTGACTAAGGGATTAACAATTTGATATATTAATTTAGAACTAGTTGCTAAGGGATTAGGACTAGTATGTCTAGATGTGAATGTTTGAATGAAATAATGAAATATTGAACAAAGTTTTATATTCATATAAGTCATGAAACCCAATTCCAACGAAGTTTCTTTTAAATATAAATTCCTTGCACACCAACTGTTTGATAAAATACCAAAAAGAGTTGTTTATATTGTTATATGCATTTTGATGTCTAATTGAGTTATAAAAGGAAGAATTGTCATATTTTGCACAAGTCCCTTGGGAGAACGATGCTCTGAACTTACTCTTTATACTTGGAACGATTTGGTATACTTGCCAAAAAGTTAACAATAACTGATGCCTAAAGAGCTAAAAAAAGGGATTGGAACGTTCGGTTTCAGAGAATGAACGTTCGGTTCTACAAGTAACTGAGTCAGTAATGCCTTTAGGCCGCGGTTTGGAGAAGACCGAAGTCTAGAGGTCGACAAAAGGGATTGGAACATTCGATTTTAGAGAATGAACGTTCGGTTTTATGCTTCGGTCTTGTAGATAACTGAGGTAGTAGAATGCATAGGCTTCAGTTCTGCAAGTAACCGAGCCAGTAAGGCCTTTAGGCCGCGGTTCAGAGAAGACCAAAACCGTAGAGGTTAACAAAAGGGATTGAAATGTTCGATTTCAGAGAATGAACATTCGATTTTATGCTTTAGTTTCCTAGATAACTGAGACAGTAGAGTATATAGACTTCAATTCCTAGTGAACCGAGACGTATAAGTTCGCCTTAATTACAAAAAATGTCACCGCGTTTTAATATGTTTCAGTTTTGTAAAAACTGATGCATATTAATCGCATTAAAATGAATGGCTAGTACTTGAAATCAACAACTGTATCCAAAGACTTCGCCATCTTTTGTGATATAGTTTATGCCACGTCTTGAATTGCTTGACGTTATTTATCTTTTGTGATAAAGTTTATGCCACTTGACCATATTTGTTTTTTGTAATAAAGTTTATGTCACGTCGTGAATTGTTTGTCCATATTTGCCTGTAATGTAAAGATTAGTCTTTCTTTTCTCTTTCACTTTTTATTCTTCTTTTTCTTTTATTGGCCATATTTACGTGTGATGTAAAGATTACTCTTCCTCTCTTTCTCTCTCACCTTTTTATTCTTCTTCTTTTTTATTTTTCTTCTCTTTTATTCTTTGACTTAGATATGATTCTCACATTTTTTTCACAACGGTTAAGAAAGTTTCTTTTACCAGTTTTCAAACTTTTATAGAAACAGAAAGTATTAGACCTTTTATACATTATAGAATTTGGTATAAAAAAATTACATTTTATACGGGTTTTAAAACAAGTATAGAAAATTCGTTTAGGGAGAGATAAATCTATATATGATATAGATTTTTTAAACTGGTTGGAACATTAACCGGTATGAAAAATTGTACTTTTTATACTGGTTAAAACTTTAAGTTGTATAAAAAAACGTAACTTTTTACATTGGTTAGTATTATAATTCCTATAAAAAGTTTCTTTCTATACCGATTATAACATTAACTGGCATAAAAAATTGATATTTTTTTAAATACCAAATTTGTATGTTTTACCATCCACATATTAACATGCATGAAATTCAATCCCAAAATAGTCCCAGAATACTATCCATATATATATATATATATATATATATATATATATATATATATAATATTTACCTAACCTCTTTTATAAACACTTAAAAGAAATATAATAACAATGCTTTAAGATGTTAGTTATAAAATGTTTATGTTACCAAATTTCACGAGTTAACAACGTTTACGGATATGATTTTTTGCATGTGTCTCATGATATAATATTCACACTCAAAGCTCCTCGATTGGCGCAGACACTACAAGTTAAATTCGTAAAGTATAATAAACTATATAACTTAATTTCAATAGTTTAAAAAATTAATTACTTATAATTGGACTGTAACTTCTTTCTAGAGGTGATATGTGTTCTCTATAACCTCGAATAAGTCTCAACCACATTCTAAAAGTTAAATGTACATTGAAATCAATACCTAGTATGAAACTTATTAATATTAAATTATGTGTACACAACAAATAAATTATTAAAAAAACTTACACTATTAGTGTACTTTTAATTGTAAAAGTGTGAGGTTTCTTGTGTTATGAACATAAGAGAATTACAAGAGACTATTAAGGATTAGTAATTGTCAATGACCCTTGTAGATTCAAACAATAATAGTTTGAAATAAGATTTACATAAATAGAATTTTATTAATACAAAAAAAACATACTTACTATTGCAAATGAGAAGCAACATATACTTGTTTTTTCCCTTTTTAAAGGCCTCTACGAGGTACTTTTGGACCTCTTCCCCTTTATTCTCAACTCCTTGAATGATAACAGGGTCAAAAAATCTATAAATGTGATTATTGTTCCTCTCAATGCTTAATCGATGTAAATACCTTAAACATGAAAACTAAATAATGTTATAATAACGTATTCATAAAAGTAAAAATTTACTTACAACAACCAAAGTTGTAATACTGATATTCATAACATATCAGTGCTAAAGAAAACATAAAAAACATCCCTCTAACATATAGAGAAAGAGAAAGACGTTATCCTATTTGTGGTTTCAAGAGGCATTTGTAACTTTATAGGAGAAAGGAAGATATTCACTACCAACACACAAAGTTGTTCTAGAATTGTTTGTTGTGGCAGTTGTGGCGGCTATGGTAGTTGTGATAGTAATTCATTCACATCTTCCTCCCCATGTGCTTCAACTTGGTATATATATAAACTTATATAAGATTAATATACAATTACCAATAAAAATAACAAAATGTGTAATTAAATCAATTACCTCATTTACAATTGGTTTTGATAATCTAATTGGCCAAAGGATAAAATTTCTAGTGGGCACATGGACTCGAGTAGTAGCATCTCGAATGTCTACAACCACCACCTTGTTCATATTAGCTGTAATGATTTTATGGTGTATGCTTGACCCCAATGTATATATTTTACCTAACTTAACCAAATAATATTTGTAAAATAATGAATGTCTTGCTTTTACTGAACAAGGCCACATAACTGTCGAATTTTATGTTGTTTCCTCCCAAGGGTTTACAGGTCTGCGTATCAAAATGGATGAGCAACCTATGATCAACGTTTTAGGTAGTTGTCAACTCTCTCAATCTAGTCCCATACTTACCCTTTTCTTGGGTAGGCTTATGAATCTCATCCCCACGTTGTAAAGGTGAGAGGTCACTAGATGGTGCGTCAACAAACCTTTTCCTACACAAATAATTAAGTGTTAGTAAAAATTAATAGTTAAAATAACAAAGCAAAATTAAAATACATCTAAAATTTCAATTTATACATTGTCAAGTTGTAATGTTCACCCACAACCCTTTGTGGTGATCATCACGTATGACATGGGCGTCATTACTTCATTGTTGACATTCAAGGTTGGAATATTTGATGAGAAAGATGAAGTTTTACTAATATCAAGAATGACTTCATCATTGTCATCAGTACAATGCATTGTTTTGCCTTAAGTACCACTGATCATTTGTTGTCTACAAGACCAGTCACATAAAACACTTGTAATGCCTAAGACACCACGACGAATGACTCTTCAATATAGTCTTCCTTTTCTAGGTCATCCAATGTAGAACCTAGATCATGGATCCTCACATCAATATTACCATCAACCACTTACATTTAAAAATAGGTTCTCTGAAACTTGTGTAATCTATCACCCAAATATCTTCCATTACACCAAAGTAGCACATTGATGCAATAAAAGGAATTTTATCCTTTGAATTCAAGAAATGCATTGGCTCAACCATAACCATTAGTCTAATAAGTAGAATTTGTTTCAAAATTTCCTTTACTATTTGATTTACATGAATTTTATTTTTATTTCCAGTTTTGAATAGGATTCTAGATTGGTCATGAGAACATTTGAGCAAGTGTGGGAATTGCAATATATAGTTTCTGAAATAGAGATCACAAGACCCCAAAGTGGGCTTGACATTTTTAAAAGGTATTTTTTAGTTACAATTGGGATTCACTTGGTCAGATGTTTGGATTGTCCAATCTTGGGTTCCTTTCCTTTGATGTTTTGTTCCAATTGTTAGATGAATAAAAGTAGTCCTTAGATTTCTTAGTTGATAGTTATTGGTTGATTCTGGTTTGCATAATTCAGTTTTGTTTTAGTTCTAAATTCTGATTTCATTTCTTTTAAATTCAATTTCATTGTTTTCCCTATTGTTTTAGGTAGATTGGCAAGGTAGCAATACATATTCTTAGCTTAATAGGTACTAAGTCCATGGATTGATACCTAAGTTTTTCCTTATCCTACATTAGGGGAGTCTTAGTAAACACATCTATATGCTACATGATATTTTTGCTGAATACGCTCTTACTATACCTTACTAAACAATGCAATAATACGCTACATGATGTTTTTTTGTAAATGTGCTAAAAATATAAACAACACTTCAAAAAGAATGTGTTGAGCAATACTTTCCTAAACATGCTCTTATTCTAAACAAAAATCCCTAAATGAGGAGCTATTAGTAAACGCCTTTAAAAGGTTAAACAATACGTTATAGTAAAAGATGTTTTTATCCAACGATGAAATCTTTATGAATCAATATTTCATATCTTTTCAAAAGTCGTTAAACGATCTGCATCTATAGAAAAATTGACAAACAACAAGTTGTTTTGAACACACAATACAAAGCATTAAATGCACAATGTTTCAAAGAATACATTCGTGGAATGTTCTCTCCATCAAAAGTCGTGCTGAAGATTTCACACAACCTACTTTGATTAAAGTATTGCAAAAAAAATATGAGTACTCTAGCACATTGATTTCAACCTATGGTTGCTACCTACAAAAGGGCTACGAAGATCTGAAGATTGAAGATAAGCATTGCCTAATGAATCTTTTCCCATGAAGCCTATAAATAAGAGATCTCTTGGAAAGAAGATCAAGAAGCATAAGCACACGCATAAAAAAAAGTCAAACTAATACTTGTGCAAGAACAAAAGCTTTGAAAATACAATTCAAGCTTTATAAAGTCATAAGCTTACATATGTAAGAATAGAGAAAATCTTACAAGGTCCATTAGATTAAGTTGTATTGTAAACACATCCTCTTTGTTAGAGTTATCATCTAAAACTTGTAAAGAATTTGATTGATTGTACATTCTGAAGGGAATTCAAACACTTGGTTGTTGGCTTAGTTGAGTTAAATGTTGACAAGATAGTTGTCTAGGGGAAACCAAGAATGGGTAAACCCAGTTCTAGTTAGTGTAACAATTGTTACCATGATTGACTACGAAAATCAGGAGTGGTTTAAAATATTCAACTAGTCAGCGTAACAGGTATTACCAGGATTGACTAGGGTTGCCAAGATTGGTTTTAAAATACTCAACTAGTCAGTGTAACAGGTGTTACCAGGATTGACTAGGGTTTCCACGAGCGGTGTCTAATACTCAGTTTTAATCAGCGTAATAGGTGTTACTAGGATTTACTAGTGTAACCAAAAGTGGTGCTAATACTTAGTTATAATCTTGTTGAGATTATAGTGAAACTCTCTAATGTATAAAATAATTGTGTTTATTGTTTTATCTTTACAAAACATAATTTTTAAACACTATAGTTGCCTACGAAGTTAACCATTAATAAATGCTCTTGTCATCATACACTATTTTCCTTAAGAGTTGTCTTTCTTAACGTTGTAGTAGTTTTGGTAAACACTTGAAAAACACTCAATCTCTTAACATTGTGGTTTAAATAGTGTCTTATAAATCAAGCGTCTAACAACCTGTGTAAACTGTCTAACCATCACCAAGGTTGTTAAACGTCCATCTATGAAAAAGTTTTTCCATAACACTATTCAATGCTTCTTCTAGTTTTTTCCTATAATTTCACACATCATATTGCATGAATAACGTTTATGACACATCATCCAATATGTACAACCTTCATATTGCTAAGAAAAGTCATCTGTCTATTTTTTATTATTTCAGAAAGTCAGATGCACAAAGCCCAACTAGGTGGCCCATTAAGGATTATCTTGAAAAAAGAAAAGGAGGAATTCAAAACTGCCATTTCATAAAAAATATTAAAACACTTTAAATGCGTCATGATTAGCTTTAATCTCTAACGTTTTCCTTTCCAAAAAATATTTGTTATTCCAATCACTTAATAACTAGAATCTCAATCGTTTCATGCCTCCTAAGAAACCTCAAGCCACTCTTTCCACACAAACCCTCAAAAACCCTAATCTATTCAGATCTCTCTCCTAATAAAGCATATTGTTATTCGTTGTGAAACGTCAGAAACTTATAAATGAAAAGTAATTTGATACATAGAGATTGGCGTACTTTTCACCAGACGATGTCATTTAAAGACATTTTTCATTAATTACAAGTTTGAGATCACGTCTTTATTGTTCATAGCTAATATTTGTTAAACGATGTTTTTTTCTTTAGCTCTCTCTCTTCTTATAGCACTAATTAATTGTGAGACACCAAACTTTAGTATTACATCTTTTCTCAAGGGTGAAGTGTCATCCTCAAGACTTATGCATATGTCCTTTTGTTTTATGCATATGTCCTTTTTTTATAAGATTCACTTAGAAACTTTTATACTCATTCACTTAGACACTTAATCGTCTTTGATAAGATTAATAGAACCCCTTAAGAGTTCTTAAGGAAGAATTGGATGTAGCTTAAATTGAGTGAACCAATTTTATTATTTTTTCCCTTAAAGCTTTTACAAAGTGTTTTGAAATGCCATAGTCTAAACATATTCTTATTCACCTATCCTATAAAACCAAACGTTTAAACATAGTACACCTTTATATACTTTTGTTACAAGTTATTAGACGTTGCTTTGCGAAATTTTTTTGAAAACATTATTTACGGCCCTCCTCCCCCTCCCAATACAACTTTGTATATCAGTTCTAGGTCTAACATGTATAGAAAATTGACTTTCTATACTGGTTCTAAGTGCAATCGACACTAATGCAGTCAAGGAAAACGACAGTGGTTATTTTCGTCTAAAGACAGCAGTTCCGCAACCGAGGTATATACAAGTGAGGCAAAAAGGGGTAGGCTTTTTTTCTCGGTTGTGAATCGAGGCAAAAAGGTGTAGGCTTTTACCTCCGTTCCTACTGAACTAAGGCAGTATGTTTGATTATACTCCCTCGATTGACACCTGAACCGAGGCACTAAAGTTTTTTTTGTTTTATTTTTTTTATGTTCGGTTTCACTAGCTTTTCTAGCTCTCGCGAGACCGAACGGTTGTGCCTTTTTTTATTTTAGGTTTAAACTCTCGGATGGTCCTCATATTTGTATGGGAATCTCAGTTGGATCCTCATATTTGTAACTGTCTCAATTGGGTCATAATATTTGTAAAATTGTGTCAATTTTACCCTATCTGTTAAGTTGTCCTAGATGGCGTTAAAGTCCGCTGATGTGGTGATACTGATATGTGTGATCTTATTACGTGGAAATAAATTTTAAATAATGACGTGGAGTTTGATAACTTTTGCTGCCACATCATCATCCTCTCCACAAAAAACCTAATTTGATAACCCTTGTCGCCGTGCCGCAATTGTGCCACCACCATCATGCCGCAAGGCCGTCGCATAACCCTAATTCGTTCTCCTCCATCAACCTTCATCAAAAACCCTCCTCTGCATCATCGTTAAGCTTCAACGCACCATCTTCTTCGTAGTACACACAACACCTACATTGCCTCAAACAACAACTGCCATCAATAGCGCAAGACTTTACGCCACCACCCAATTTTCTCCATCGCATAAGACCATCACCGGAACCCCAACGACGCCTCCATGGCCGTTGCGATTCGCAAATCTCCACGAATGCATCCATAATCTCTGCGAGCCAAATCGTAAGCCTCTTCCATGGCATTCTCTAGAATCGTGCAGCCCACGCTCACGAATCGTGCTTTCCCCACCATCAATTCAAAAAAACCCCAATCGCAAATCGTCGCGACCATGCGTCGCTATCACTGTGTTCGTCTTCTTCATCTCCACTATCGCACATACCTACACAACAAAACCCAATAGTGTTTTCCCTAATTCTCTTGTGAGCCCTACATAGTCATCTCATCACCACCGCAGCACCGTGACCACCAAGCCTCCACCTTCGTATCCCAATACCGGTAGAAAATTCCCTGCAAAATCTATTCATCAAGCTTTCCTAATTTACACAATGAGTTTTATTCACCTATATCATCTGTGAAATTGCAAAAAGAGAAGCACAATCATGAATCTCCACGGCGCGACAGGGGAGAAGAGGCGAAACCCTATTCTTGCATGTGTGACGGTGCAACAGTAGAAGCCCCTTTCCCCAAATCTGAAACCCTAATTTTGGGTAGGAAAGGGGATGACACATGTCATAATTTTTTAATTTAAATAAAAATTCCACCTAATTAAATAATGCACATCAGCATAAACACGTCATCACAGTTTAACACCGTTTAGGACAACTTAACGGATAGGGTAAAATTGACTCATTTTTACAAATATTATGACCCCATTGAGACAGTTTCAAATATGAGGACCCAACTGAGATTCCCACACAAATATGAGGACCATCCGAGGCTTTAAACCTTTATTTTATTTCTTTTACGTTCGGTTTCGCTAGCTTTTCTTTACCTCTCGCGAGACCGATCGGTTGTGACCTGCGTCCACCGTCTGGGTTGCTTCGAATGTGGAAACCACCACAGCCATACCAACCGCAAAAGAAAATACACGAGCAAGACCATGAGATAAAAAACCTAACTCGACACGAAAACCCTAAATCCTTAAATCGCAAAATCAGATAACAAGAACAAAAATTCCCAAAATCAAAGAACAATTAAAACCCTAATTTCAAATCTCAAGATGCGCCTAAGCTGTCGAAGTCGCCTCCCTTCCTGCATAAACGAACCAACACCGAGAAGAGAAATGGACTTTTCCCTCCATGCAAA
The DNA here is from genome assembly GCF_029865625.1 of Vigna umbellata. Lineage (NCBI taxonomy): Eukaryota > Viridiplantae > Streptophyta > Magnoliopsida > Fabales > Fabaceae > Vigna > Vigna umbellata. The sequence goes on from NC_142168.1 coordinate 40,788,052, forward strand.
ACACAGACCAGAGTTGGAGAAGAGGAAAAGGAGGTATGCGCCTCCCTCACTACGAGGCGAAACAAAACGAGAAGAAAAGAAAAAGATGAAGATGGGTGCTTCCCCCCTCTTGTGAAGCCGCGACAAAGGAGTGAAGAAGAGAACAAAACATTGCACGAAGAGAACCCTAAGGGCGAGAGAGGAGAGGTGCAAAACCTAAGCGAAGGCATTCTGTCTAAAAGTGCCTCTCTACGCCAAATTTAAACCTAAACACATGTTATTACCTCGGTTTGTGGCAAACCGAAGCATAAAACGCGTACGACATCAGCTAAGAGGGAATGGAGGCAATAGAGGTTATCAAAATGGATTTTGGAACGTTCGATTTCAGAGGATGGAACGTTCGATTTCAGAGGATGTGTGCTTGTGGCAGGACATACTTCCTCGGTCCGTGGGCAAACCAAAGCATAGAGAGCCTACGACATCGACTAAGAGCGAACCGAAGCAATAAGGTTTACCATAATGGATTTTGAAACATTTGAACTGCCTCGGTTTTGAGGAGCAACAAAGGTAGTATACCCATTCGACATTGGTTATCAATGAACCGACGTAATAGAGGTTACCAAAATGGATTTTGGAATGTTCGGTTTCAGAGGACGTGTGCTTGTGGTAGGAGAGAATGAATTAGAACGTTCAGTTCAGATGTTGTCTGGTTTTGACAGGAGATACTACCTCAGTTCTAAACAGCAACCGAGGCAGTATACCCGTTCGACATCAGTTCTCAATGAATCAAGGCATATAATATCGTCATAACTACGAAAATGCCACTGCGTTATTATACGCTTCGGTTTTTGCAAGACCGAAGCATATATAACGCGTTAAAAAGATCGTTTTTTACTAGTGTGATATAGAAAATTTTGTAATTTATTATAGTTTTCCAACTATACTACTTTCTATATGGATTTTGGGTCCAACTGATATAGAAAAGCTTCTCATATTCATGATATTTTCATCATGTTATTTTCTATACTTTGTGGATTTCAACCAGTATAAAAAATCACTATAAGAAGTGTTTTTCACTAATTATGACTGTATGACATATATTTTTCCAACAACATTATTTATTTATGGGTTAAATATGTTTTTAGTCCTTAAACTATGAAGTGATTTTGATTCATTAGGGTCACCAGTGGGTGCATATGCTTTATTTGCAATAGGATAGATATCGTCGTCCCCCACATTCAATAACTCAGACTCCTCAAATATCGAAAAATCAATACCAATTCCAACTGGTTGTTTAAACCTCTGGCCAAGACCTTAGTGGAAATTTACAATCACGGGTGAAAGAACATTTTCCTTCATTGGGGTTAGGATGCAACCTTCCCCTTCTTTTGCAAAGAAACGTATCGTGATGCTTTTATGTAGGTAAAAGAAAACAAACCATTTAGATCAAACAAATAAAAGAACTATCCCACAAATATTCACATTCATAGTCTTTAACCAACACACACAAAATTTTAATCTTAGAGATCACTACCCAAAAAATTAGGGTTTCTGATTTTTGGGGAATGTTGCTTCTGCTTATGGTGGGAGAAAAGGGTTTCTCCCTCTCCTTTCCCTCCTCTTTCTCCTTTCCTCCCTCTCATGCTCACTTTCAGAATCAGATGTTGAACCGAAATCAGTATCTGAATCAGAACCTCCATCACTAGCCATGGGAGAACCCCTTTTCAAATCATCGAATATAGAATTCCCAGAGATTGAATTAAGCGCATGCCTTTCTTTTATCGCACTTCTCAATTGACTGCCATCAAAATCTACCACAATCTTAGGCTCTTATACTTTATCAATCCCTAATGATGGTATTGTTTCTACAACCAAAGTTTGCCACGTAAAAAAAAACTTAACACCGTCACTTTTTAAGGACTAAACATAAGAGTTTCAAAACTAAGAGGACTAAAATGAACAAAGCTTTTGAAGAGGGACGAAAACTAAAATCGCTTGATAGTTTAGGGACTAAAAGCATATTTAACCCTTTATTTATTTTAAATACTATACCATTAGTATAAAAATATCGTATAACGTCGTTATTTATTGGTCTTTCACGTTGAATTTGAGGTTGACGTCATATCGAGAGACGTTAAATTGACGTCGAATTTAAAAAATTCGACGTTAATCAAATTGACATCGAATTTTGTTAATATTCGACGTTAAGCAATTTTTTTGTTTTTTTTTAATTAAAAGTAATCCTTTCTTACAACTTTACGAGACTTGAAAAGTAGAAAAATAACAAATTTCAATTTTTGGTATTTTATAAAGCATGAACTATGAACGTGTAGTATAGTATCAACAACAAACAACAATAACAAAAAAGTTCAATCAAACAACAATAACAAACAAGTTCAACAAAAAATGACAACAAATAAGTTCAACAAATAAGTTCTTCAAAACGAAAACGAAAACGAAAACTAACCTTCAAAAAGTGGGTTCGTCGGAATAAAGTGTTTCCACCAGTGAGAGAGAAAGCAGAATGCGCCTATGAAGGATAATAACACGAAAATAATCGGTCAAAACAAACAAAAATTATACATAAAGTAGTTAATTAACATGCATTTGTATCAAATGAAAGAAAGATTACATGTGATGGTCGTCAAACTTCGTTCGAGAAAAGTTTGAGAAGAGAAGAGAGTCTCGTGCGCTAAGATAAAGTGAATTAATTTTCAATCTCCCGCTCAAATTAAAAAGGGGAAACTTTTGGCTGACAAATAATATGTCGAAGCTCCTACAAAATTTGACGTATTATATGTGGTTTAAAAGAAAAAAGAAAAAAAGAATTAAAAAGAAGTTACTTTTTGGCTTTTGACTGAAAAATAATATGTCGAAGCCCTTACATAATTCGACGTATTATTTGTTGTTTAAAAGAATAAAGAAAAAAGAATTAAAAAGGGTGACTCTTTGGCTTCTAACGGACAAATATTAGGTCGAATAATTACTATCGTGGAATTGAATGGGGCTTTGACGTTTTACAATTGCATTTATTTACAAAAATATCACTGACGTTATACGCAAAAAAGCATTGTACTAAAAAATTATATATTTTTGCATATCAAAGCACATTTCTAAGAGAATTATATGTCAATTAATTAATATTATTTTTCTTAAAACGCATCATAATTTTCTTTTAAACTTATTTTTAAATTTTTTTAATTGATTTTATTTAATATTTTCTTTCCATAAATAATAAGGTTAATCTTTTTAATAATTGTTCTTAAATAAGTTTTTATCATCCTTAATTTTAAAAAACTTTTCTCAACTAAACAACTATATATCAATATTAAAATTGTTAACATTGTTTTATAAAATATATTTATTTGAAAAAAGAAATTGTTTATATAATTAGGAATGTTAATTGATTTATTATTTTATAATGTTATAATTTTTTTAAAGTTATTTAATTCAGATAAATCCTTTGCCTTGAAGCTTCTTCTTGTTCTTGATCCTTTGGATATGATTCTCAAAGTTTTTCAGAGCGAAGGACTTAGTACTCACTAATATATAGTGATGAACAAGTCTTACCTTGGTAAAACAATGTTGTTAGTGAGTGATGATATGTTAAGGTTTTGTAAATTATATATTCTAGACTTAATAATGTATATTTAATAAATCCACTTGATTTTTAATTAAAAATAATGAACTTGATGACTCCAGATTAATAATACCACACAGATTCACCAGTTCTGGCTTATAATTAGGTTTGCATGTTGCAGTTTTGCAAGTTAAAAAATCCAGTTGTCGGTGCCATGGAGAACTGACATAATCAATTTTATATTTGAAATATTAGAGTGACATGATGTTTTCACATTTTACCTACCAACAACCTGACAATCATCACGTGTACGTTGCTTGATCACTCGATTGGATTTATATATATATGAAAAAGATTCATTTTTTTTCTATAATTAAAAATGTCAATTGGCTTATCACTTTTCAATCTAATAATTTTTTTTAATATATTTAATCTAAAAGTAAAATAAATTTATCAAGATCTAACAAATATTTTGTTTCAAATATCTTACTCAACACTAAAAATATACAATATAGTGATTTTAATTTTTTAGTACTGAATTAGAAAATCAAAAACATTTTCATATATTTTAAATTGTTCAAATCTATTTTGAAGTGTGACAAATGCTTTATCTACTATGTACATAAAGTAATTAATTTTAAATTATTCTTAAAGACATTTTACAATTTCATCATCAAATTGTTTATATTTATGACTAATATAGTTTTTCATTAAATGTGTCATGATTGTTCTTAAAAATTTGTTAACTTCGGACTTCAAGAATACCAAACATCCTTATCCTTCAAAATCCCTTTTTAAATCCTATTCCTACTCCCATTATCAAGGCTCTCTCGCTTTTCAACCCATTCAAAATTCTCTCCTTCAAAGAAAACTCCTTAGCCTCTATGATATTTTCGTTATCCAAGCCTCCGAAGAAAAAATTGTAAGACTTCATATTAAGCACTGGATAAATCTTGACGATCTTACAACACATGGATATGACGTTCTTCATGATACTTATCGTTGCGGCATTGCCACCTACTTTGAGTGGGACACTCCAATACTGCCAAAACCCTGGTGAAGCAGTATTGGACAAATGCTGAAATAAAATCTAAGACTTTCATCTCAAATATCATTGCACAAGAAGTAACCATCACCCTTGAGACCATTGTTGAAGCTAGAAGTTGCCCTAGATTCGATAACTACTACGAAGGATGGGATAAAATGTACTCACCAAATGGAATCGTTGAACGCACTTTCTATGGTGCAAACTTCAAATTAGAGTGTGTCGATCGAGAGATAATATACAAGGAATTGAGTTCTTTGTTGAAATTGATATCGCAAAGCGGAATGTTTTAAAGAGTGTGAAAATAAACAATAATCAAGAGGGTAGGAGTGAATTGGTTCTTTTGAATTTTTTTTTTAAACTTTCATCGAACAATTTATAAAAAAATAGATGAAGAGAGATAAAGAGAATCACACACAGAATCTTATCCTGATTCGAATTAAAAGATTCTTTGTCCACTGTTAATCATTATAAAAAGAGTGATTAACTTTTTACTAAAAATTAGTTTGATGATTACAATTACAACCGTGAAATAATAAGAATAGAAAACACCTTCCTTCGACACACGAGGGAATGAACACCAGCTTAATCAAGTTGCAGATAATTGCTTGCACCTTTAGACACACTAAACACAAGCTTTTCCTTTCTCAAGACTTGATCAAGCTAAGACTTAAACTTAAGAACGTCCTCAGAACCAATTTTGAGCTCTCAAGAGTTTAGGTAACCTCTAAAAGGTTTTGGAGGCTTCTATTTATAGGCTAGGGGTCAGAAATTGAGAAGACAACTCCCAAGTACCAGAGATAATCCATTGTCATAAATGATAATCGATTATTTCAGGCCGTTATGAGTTTTGGAAAACGTGATGATTGATTATCCTTAGTGATAATCAATTAACGTTGAACTCTGGACAATATTAAAACTTGCGAAAATAATCCATTATCCCTAATGATAATCGACTATTGCCGAGACAAAGCCTTTTCTACTTTTGTTTGTGATAATCAATTATCCCTAATGATAATTGATTATTGCTGCAAGAAATCAATAACAAAGAATAAGTTATATGACTTCTAAGTACTTACGATATAAAGATAACTCCTATACAAATTATTTCTACAAAGAATGTTTTTAATAACTAATGTATTTGATTCTTTAAGTCTTCAAGTGCATCATCATCAAAATCTCTTCAAAGCATCAATGCTTCTCATTGGTAACAATCTCTCCCCTTTTTGATGATGATCAAAACATCCATTTTGTTAAAAGCACTTATGGCTACCTGCATTGTTTTATACTTACACCAAAACATAAAGGTTAATAACTTTAAAAAATAAAAACACATTTAGGAGAGACTCCCCTTAAATTTAGGCTCCCCTCAACAAAACAATGTTTCAATCAAAGACAATAAAATTTTGGATTTATAATGTCAAAGACTAGTACATCATAATTTATAAAATTCAAGGAAACATAGATTCAAAGCTTGAAAAGAATTACAATGAATTTTTAGAAAGGAGGACTAGGAGGATAATCATGAGGTTGAAGGTTAAAATGATTCACAATATTTCCTAGCCTAGTATCAAAATCCTCTAAGCGCTCACACACATAATCGTGGTGAGATTGATGCATCTCCATGAGTTCTTCATGTGTTGACTGGTGGAGAGTGCTCATTTCTTCCATTTTTCGAGTTAGATTTGCAAGATGCTCTTCAATGGAGAAGGAGGAGGATGAAGGTACAACTGATGGACCAGCTTCAGAGGGATCAACTACATTAACTAGTTCAGCCATATGGGCATCTACATCATCATCTTCATCATCATGGTCTGTTTCATCTTTATGGACAAAGATGTTACCACGAGCAACAAAACTCATTTGTCGCAAAGTGGTTTCTTCAATCTCAGGGTCAAGATCTTGGATGGCACTTGTGTTTTCACCATCTACATTGAATCCTTTGTACTCAAGGATACGAGACACAAGAAGGGCATATGAAGATGATAGACATGATATCTTTACACCTTCATCATAGTGTCCACAATAAGAGAGGGCCAATCAATATGAGTATGATTGAGAAGCTCATATATAATAAGGAGATCATCCTGTTCGGAGCATTGGGCATGATTGGTAGCACAAGGGCATAGGACCTAAACAATTAAGTAATGAACGAGTCTTTCTTCAACTTTGAATCCTTCCACTAGAAGTTGTTTACGCCTTGTTTGTTGTTGGGGGTTTCTTAAAATAGATTGAAAAACAAGGAGACGTTGAATCCCTGTACGCCAAGATGAACTTTTACAAGGTTATCTCTAAGAGGCATCATGGCCACATTGGCCCAGATATTATCATCAAGGATGATGTTCACGCCTTTGAATTTTGTAGTGGCCACTTCATCACGAACACCAAAGTTGAAATAGAAAACTTAGATAAGATCCGGACAGATGCAACCTTTTTGTTCTACAAGATTTGCAAGCCCTTGATCTTCCAAAAGGTTGGGGAATTGGAACCCATAAAACTTGTACCAACCCAATCTAGCATATTTACAGGATATAATTTTCTTCTCTTTCCAGTAATGAGTGAACTCTACATGCTTCTTAGTGTCGGAGAGCCATCCATCAATGTTTGTGGGTCGAGGGGCACGAGGACAAGTAGAGGAAGAAGCCCCAGTTCTTCTTCTTGTGGGCATTTTATGCGAGCATCATGCCATTGATTTTGGAAGGTTAATGAAGAAGAGAGTGTAAGGCTTGTGCAAAAGAATGAGAGAAAGAAAGCTTGTGCAAAAGGTTAATGACAACTTAATTGGGCAGAGTTTGGGTGCAAGAGTGAGTTTTAATCGATTATGGGGTGGTGTTTATAGAGGAAAAGAAGAAACTAGTCGTTTATGGCCGTTTCTAACCGTTTTGGACCGTTGCAACAACTATATTTTAAATTAACGACGTGTGATAATCAATTATCAATAACGAAAATCGATTATCATTTCAAAATTTTTTTTCCAGAAATCGTAGATAATCAATTATTACTTCAAATAATCGATTATTATCGAATGAAAACCCAGTTTATAAAAAAATTTCTAGATAATCGATTATTTCCAAATAAAAAATGTTTCTTAGTGCAAAGATAATTGATTATGACCTAGAACTAATCGATTATTATGTGTTGATAGGGGGAGCTATGTGAAAGCTACACCCATATATCCCATATATGTTTTTGATGATGACAACAACAGAAATGTTTTTATAGTTTCTTGAACACATATAGCAAAGTTATTGTTTATATATGTAACTGAGCTTGAACTATATGTTATGCATATTCAATGTGCTTATACATGTGATTATATCTAAGACATGCATATTCATTGATAAGATTGATAAAACTCTTTGCACATTGCATATCTGTATGAATTAATCGATTAAGAAAAAATGAAGATGGTTAGGTATTCAAGGATGTGTGTGCACCTATTGTGGAATAAGTTGAACCCTCAAGTGTTGATGAAACTCCTTCTATCTTTCAACCTCAAACTGAGTTTGAAAGATTGGTTGTAGAACAGTTCAAAAGACTTTCAACAATGATCTCAAAATGGAAAAATTTGTGACCACGATCACAAAAAAGTGAAANATTTAAATTCAAATAATGTAAATCTCATCAGAGGCAAAAAATATCTGTTACAATGAGGTCAGAGATTTGAAGCTCCAAAGTTTTGCGTTTACATTATACGTAGTAAATGTGAGTTGAAGCTTTTGCAATGGCTGGTATGGATTACATGGAGAATAACAATCAGTTAATTAGTTTGATAAATGAGGTGAGATAAAGAGAGAGGTTGAAGAAAGGAACCTGTAATGGGGTGGTAAATCCACCTGAGAAAAGAAATCTTCAAGTGCCTGTGGTGATTTATGATAGTCATATATTCCCATGGCCTCATATAGAGGACTTGATGGAAACGGTGGAATATAACCACTATCAGGAATTATCGATTTGTTGCGCATTTTTATCTCTAAAGGAAGATCATGCCAGAATTTCACAGCTGATTTCATCTCTTTCATGAGTGTGTCTGGAATAGGGTGGTTTATCACCCTGAAAATACCACATTTCTCACATGCTTCTCTTAGCTTCTTCCATTCCTCTCCCTCTGAAAGCTTCTGAAAATCCACCACAGGAACATTAGCCTCCATCTCTTGCTCTTTCACTTTCTTCTTCTTCTTGATCTTTACCTTCGATATCACTCTCAGTTTTTCAGAGCGGAGGAATTAGTTAACTCACTAATATATACTGACGAACGAGCCTTGCCTCGGTAAAAGTATGTTCTTATTGTTAAGGCTTTGTAAATTTCAAGACATATATTGCACCCTAATGTAAATTTAATAATTCACTTAAATTTAAATTTTTAAAAAATAATATGATGATTAGGAATGTTATCTAATATGTAATAGAAAAATTCATTCCTTACATGTTATTTGTTATATATTCATTTAAAATTTTTTAAAACTATAGACATTTATCAATATTTAAAAAAACATATTTTGTAAATTTTTAAAATATAATCTAAATTAAATTAAAAAATATAAAATATAATATAAATTAAATTAAATTAAATTAAATATAAATTAAAATTTAATTTTAATTAAATTTAACTTAAAAAATATAAATTAATTTTAATTTTAATTTAATTTAATTTAATAAAATATAAACTAAATTTTAATTTTAATTTTTTATAAATAATAAATAATGATAAATACAGATGCTATAATATTGACTTAATTATAAATTAAAATTTAATTTTAATAAAATTTAACTTAAAAATATAAATGAATTTTAATTTTAATTATATTTTATCTAATAAATATAAATTAAATTTTAATTTTAATTTTTTATAAATAACAAAGTGATAGATAAAGATAGTATAATACTCATGTCTAATTTAATTATAAACTAATATTAAAGTATTTATTATTATTCATGAATAATAAATATTCATAAATACTAATTATATATTGAAAATTTTATCTATGAATAATCACAAAAATAAATAAATAATTATAATTATATATATATATATATATATATATATATATATATATATATATATATATATATATATATATTTGTCTTGGTTCTAATAATAGATACAGATTCAGCTGTGAGTTAGGATTGCAAGTTATAAGTGTAGGACGGTGTCTTTGGAAAGAATCGACATAATAAAGTAAGTTAGATATTGTGGCCCTACTTGTATCTGTTGCACAGTGTGCTGATTGGGTTTTTCTTTGTAAATGATTCCGACAAAACCTGTTATGAATGAAAAGTACTATATTGTTCAATAGCGCATTTCTTTTTTTCAAAAACATTATTTTTCTACGTACCAAACTTTTTTTTAAGAGAATTACATGCAGCGATTTTACATTATCTTATCCTAATTTTATTTAAAAATTATTTTTTGAATTTTTTCTAATGTAAAATTGTTTATTAAATTCTTATAATTAATTTTATGAAATATTTTTTTTTCAATTTTTATTAAAATGTTGTTGATCCTATATAAATTTTATTATCTTTAGTTTTGAAAAACTTCTTTCAGCTAAAACAACTATATATTGAAGAATTTAACATTATTTTAATAAGTTATATATGTATTAGGAAAAAAGTATATTCTTTTTTTATAAATGCAAATTAATTTATCATTTTCCAATTCTATAATTTCTTTTAAGATATTTAATTCAGAAATAACTCCAAGCCATTAAAATCCAATAAATTATAATGTTTCAAAAAAATTTCAAGGTTTAACATTGTTCTTTCAAAATATACAACCAGTGACTTTAATTTTTTTAATACAAAATAAAACAAAAATTATCTTCGTAGGTTTTAAATTGTTCAAATCTACTTTAAAGCATGATAATTGCTTTATATATAATGTATAATAACTAATCAATTCTAAATCATTCTTGAAGAGATTTTACAATTTTATTCTCAACATTTTTATCAAATTGTTTCTTTTTATGACTAATACGTTTTTCACCAAACTTAGACTCTATGTCCATTTCAAAAGCAATTTCCTTGGTAGAAATGAATGCACTTTTAAATTCATTTTCTCAATACTTTTCAAAAAACGAAAGAAGAAATTTTAATTGTTCCATAGCTTTATTAATGCATATATCTTTTGATTGTAATTTCTTACTTACTGAGTTAATAGCAAATAAAACGTCACACCAAATATTCATGTCTAACAAATGTTAAAAGTTATATAGTTCATAAGTTGTTAAATAATTAGTTTCACTTTTTATTTTAGAATCAACACTAGCTTTAACTAATTCAAATAAAGCATCTTTTATTTGTGAAGTTTGAATCTTACAACTTTCACACTTAGAATACGACTTCCCCAACGTGTTTGTGACAATGATTTAAGAGTTAATCTATGTATATGGTGTTGCTAAATTTTCTACCTTTTTGTAGAATGGGAAAATAAAGTATATATATGTTGTAAAACATAAAAAAAAATATATCTTCAAGAGAAGAATTATTCATATCTAAAGCACTAAGTTTAAACTATGACAACCACACAAAGTATAAAATGATCTAGGATTAATATCAAGATTTTTTTTTGCATAACCTGATGTTTTCCTTTCATATTAGATCATCATATCCTTGTCCTCTAAGGTTGTTCATACCAAATCTAGCATTTTTCTAATTAATCTATAATGGCATAAAAAAGACATCCACTTGTATCATTTACATTTTAAAAAATCTAAAAAATACTCATTAACTTTTATTGGAGTTGATAAAATATCCACACATTGTGATGCAAAAGACATTTTCTTTGACATATATTGAGTACAATCAAGCATGCTTGAATAATATTTTGCATTCCTATTTTTTTATAATTTTTTATTTTGATTTCACCTGCTAACAATCTTATTTATTAATTAATGTGAATCTCATTTCCATATAAGGATTGATTTAGGACTCTTAAATTTAGAACCTTTTGTAGAAAATCTAGAAAATAGGTAAGAAGGTTGACATTATTTTGTTTAAGACACAAAAACGTCTAAATGCTACATATGTTAAGATATGATCGTCTAAGCAAATATAGTTTTGAAGTTTAACAAAACGTTTAAAAGAAATAGTGTCTAAACACATGAATCGTCAAGGATACTAAATGCAAACGCTAAACATTATATATCTAAAATGCCCTAAATGCCAAGTTACTCTAATAGATCGAGCTTAAAAGATAGTACACATATAATGCTTAAACGACTAGGATTACCTAACGCTTTATTACATGTACGTTATGTTCTATTGTGTTATGTTCTCTTTTTCTATGTAGATCATATTAGTACTCTACCTTTATTCAAAAGCTGCATCACAATCAAAAGAACATTTAGATACATGAAGATATTTAAGAATGTTTCTTTTTTTTTAACGCCTCTCTCTTCCGTACATAGCAAAATTGCTTATATAAGACATGACATAACTTCTAACGTATTACAAAAGCTCTGAGTAATAGATCTTTTTCAAAATAGCCTACATAAAGAGCACTACATGACGAGAATAAATAAGAAGAATTATGTGTGCATACTCTATTACTGTTATTCCCTCTAAAAGTTTACATCATCTAACGATTGTTCTTTGAAAAAGAAAAAATTCTTCACAGGTTTTCATAATTTCCTTGTATTGATTTCAAATCCTTTCTACGAAAGTTACATATTTTGTTCTTGTAATCTATAAAACCTTTATTATTTTCTTTTAGAATTGAAATAAAATTCTTGTAAGTTTAAGTCACTAGAGTTAAATTGTCTAGTCAGTTAGACTAGTTCATACCATGAGTAGTTATACTAGTTCTAACTAGTTAGGTTAGTTGTATACCAGGAGTGATTAAATTTATTGTAATCTTTTGTGATTAATGGAACCCTTTAAGAGTGTATAAAGGAGAACTGGACGTACCTCAATTTGGAGCAAATCAATATTAAAATAAGTGTGTCTCATTGCTTTTTCTTTCAAAGGTTTTACCTAAATGTTGTTTTAAACACTCATGTGTTTAATAACTATTTGAGACTGATATAGGCTCTTCCTTAAGCTAGGTTGCAACAAAGCATGAAGATGAGACCATGAAGGTGAGGTTAGTGCGCAAGCAAGGGGTGGATGGAGAGGATATTCTTGGTTTATGAGTGTTTGTGGTGGGCTGGAAGTTTTTGGTGTTTCTTTTGAGAGGTTGAGCCAAATCTAGAGAAGGGTGACTACAAGAGATCACTTATTAGGATGTTCTAGCCTTTACTTAAGACAATATATGGTTGCATAAATAGTTTGGCGGCATGATATTATAATTCTAAAAGTGGGTTTACAAGGGGGGAGAGACCTTTATTTAGTGATGAAGGTGTCTCCAAAGTAAACCAAAACCCTAAAATGCTATCTTGCATCAAACCCTAAAAATCCTATCTTAGTGAAGCAAAGTTTCACATGTGACACTCTAACTTTTAGAAAAACTTTCCACTCCTACACTAGTAAAAAAAGGACTTTTGAAGGCGCCGTATATGCTTCGGTTACGAAAAACTGAAGCATAAAACCCTATATACCTCGGTCACCAGTTCACCCGAAGCAGAATGGTTGTACTGTCTCGGTTGATAGAAAACTCGAAACATATATCATTGCAAATCAGGCCGTCCTGTCTCACAACTTTTCAAACAGCCTTACTGCCTCGGTTTTTTGGGCACCCGAGGCCTATGCACCTGTGAATGCCTGCTCTTCGCCTGCTTTTTTCGCCTGCTTTTTTGCCTGAACCACTGACAGGTCAGCTACGACATCGGTTCTTCAAGAACCGAGGTGTTTAAGGGGGACTTTATACTTCGGCCATTGCTTTTAACTGGTGCAATATTGTGATATTACCTCGGGCTTTGGTAACCGAGGTAGTAGCTTCATTCACCTTGACTTAATCTGCACGCCCAACACAGCTTCTTCTCCCTAAATTTTTTTTTCTCTTTGTTGAGTCAACCAAATCTGGGATATCACTCTTCCTGTTTACTCGCCTCTCTCCGATGAGGAAACCAGATCTGGGATTTTCCATGAACGAGAGTGCGGTGACTGAAAGCCCAAACCAAGAGTGCGGATCTGGGATTTTCCATGAACGAGAGTGCAGATCTGGGATTTTCCATGAACGAGAGTGCGGATCTGGGATTTGTCACCCGAGACAGCCCCAACGCGATGCGAAGCCACGCCATGGAGATTGCCAGCGGCGCGGACATCACCGACTGTGTGATCCAGTTCGCGCGGAGGCGTTTGCGCGGCGTCCTCTCCCTCACCGGCTCCTGGCTCGTTTGCGCGGCGTCCTCTCCCTCACCGGTTTGTTTCTCCCCAGACCATCCCCTCCTGGTGCCACCGGTCTCACCATCTATCTCGCGGGAGGCCAGGGACAAATCGTTGGCGGCGGGGTGGTGGGCTCACTGGTGGCGGCTGGTCCAGTTTTGATCACGAGCAGGGTGGTGTCGGCGGGTCTCTGCCGGGGATGGGAGGCGGTCCTGGCGAAGCTTCGTCGTCAATTTCGGTGTATAATAATAATGTTCCTCCGAATCTGGATCTTCCAAACGAGCAACAGGTGAACCATGAAGCTTGTTCTTCTCCTTTGAGTCATGCTCCTCATGCCAGATCTCCTTTCCAAAGATGAACATCGATTTTCTCAAATTCAACCGAACACTGTATTTTTATTTAAATATAATAATAATATTATTATTAATATTAAAAAAAAAAGACCTTATTGTCTCGGTTATGATCGCAACCGAAACAGTAGAGGTGACATACTGGATCGGTTGGCTTGACCCAAGGCGAAATCATTCAACTTTGGGCCTCGGTCTGGAACCGAGGCATAAAACTCTGGACTTTTTGTCTCGCCTGTATATGCCTCGGTCCAGGAACCGCTGTCGAATGACGAAAATAACCGGTGCCGTATCCCCTGACTGTACTGGTGCTAGAGTGACATGTGGAAAATCACTTTAGTAAATATTCCCCACTAGAAAAATGACACATGATCAATACCTTTGTAAGAGAACTCTTCACTAAGAGCTTGTCATGTCTCATGTGGGACACCCTCCACTAAGCTAGGGTTATAAAACTAATCACCCAAGATTAGCTTAAGTTAAGCGCAAATATTACCCTACAACTTAAGTAAGATTGTTAAAAACCCCTACACTACTTGACCCTTAATACGAGGCTTAAAAAGAAATCCTACTTTACTTGACCTTTAATACAAGGTTTAAGAAATGCTTCATGATGACCTAAGTGAATAAGAGTTTATCTTTACCTTGCACAAATGATTCTAACTCTTCTTGAATTTGCTTGGTCATGCTTCTTGTGATTGGACCCTTGGCTGGGGTTTGCCATCATAGACCGTCGAACCCTGTAAAAGAGATTAAACACTATTTTACAAAGGAAGATTTAAAACTTTATTCAAACCACGTCCCCTCTTTCTAGAGTTTTCATGTGTTATAGTTGGTATCAGAGCTAACCTCAAGGGTTAGTTCTTGACAAAACGTGAAGACAAGATCCTATCAACAATGGAAAACGAAGGTTACGTTGTTAACCATCCTCTTTTGTTTAAGGGGGAAAAGTTTGACTATTGGAAGCAGAGAATGATAGAATTCTTTGAATTCCATCATATAAACAAGTGGGACTTAGTCGAAAATGGAAAATATATATTTCTTAACAGTAAAATGAACAAAAGAAAAGGTATCTTCTCAACTCCAAAGCTCGTAATTCATTGATGTGCGCTTTGTCTGAAGAGGAATACAAGAATATTCACGTCTACAAGGGCGTTAAAGAGATGTGAGACACCCATACATAAAAAGGATACAAAGAAGTTAAAAGGAACAAGCTTCGTTTATTGACCAAACAATGAGTTGTTCTCCATCCTAGACATTGAGAATATTCAAGCTTTGTTAAGTAGATTCTAGACCATTCTCAATGAGCTAAAATATCTAGGTAAGTCCCATAATAATTTTGATAATATTGATAAAATTTTGAATAACCTTTCAAGGCGATGGAGACTATAAGTAACAATGCTTTGACTTTGCTACAAGGAAACGAGTATGGAAACAAACGTCTATAAGATAAGTGCTTATATGTTTTATGTTTTTAATTAGAAATTATAATTTTACTTTTTAAATTATAAGAAATTTAATTTCTTCATGTGTTATTTTATCAATGTCTTAATTAATTTCATCTATTTCATCAATTGGATGACAATGTTAATGCATAAAAAATAGAATCGTATTAATAAACAAAATGAAATTCAAAATATAGTAAATAAAATTTGATGAAACTATAAAAATGTATTGTAATGTATAAGTTTAATTAGTTATATAGTAAAAACGTAAAATGAATAAAGAAGAACATATATTTTTTTTTATCAATTTATTCAATATAATCGTATTTCCAATTGAAGTCAATTATTAAAGTATTATACTATTTAAAATTTATCAAGAAAAACATTTAAAATAAGAGTTTAAAATATGAATTTGTGCTTAACCAAGATGACTTCACTAGATGAATTAATACACATCTAATCTTTATATTTTTATTTGTAGTTCTAGATTTACTATTTACATTTTTTTTATTGTCTAATCTCTTTAATTTTACACCGTCTACTCTTTACATTTTTTTTACATGATATTTATCTTTTATAGTTTTATGTCGTCTACTCTTCATTTTGTTTTTATCATCTAATCTTTATATTTTTATAAAATTTACACAACAATTCATACAGTGTTCACCCTTTATGTTATTATTAGAGAGTCTATCATTTACATTTATATCTATTATCTATTTAATTTAAAATTGAATTTAAATTCTTAATTTTAGTTAACTTAATCAAAATATACTATTTAAAATAATTATGCAGAATATATTTTATGATATATATATATAAATACGTGCAGTAAGGGGAATCGACAACAATTATTTTTACCTATAGGCAGCGGTTTCGCAACCTAGGCATATACAGGTGAGGCAAAAAGGGGTAGGCTTTTTTCTCAGTTACGAACCGAGACAAAAAGGGGTAGGATTTTCCCTCGGTTCTTAGGTAACTGAGGCAGTAGCATGTTTTATTTTTATTTTAATTTATTTTAGGTCTCGGTTCGTATTAAACTGAACGGTTCGCACCCTCGCCAAGCCCTAGCCGCGTTGTCGTTGTTCTTTCGCTGTCATCGCAGTGCCCTTGTCGCACCCTCGCCACACCCTAGCCGCGTCATCGTCGTTCTTTCACTGCCATCATAATGCCTTTGTCGCGGCCTCGTCTCACCCTAGTCGCGTCGTCACCGTTCTTTCGCTGCCATCGTAGTGCCATCGATGATCCTCCCAGGTTGGTTGTTTGCGGGAAATGAAGAAGAAAGAAACTTGAAGCTTCTGGGTTCGCGGGTTCGCTCGAGATAAATGACAGAGAGAAAAGATTGGGAATAGAACCTCTAAATAGGGTTTGTTGAGAGAAACCAACAATAGGGAAAAAATTGGTGTTTCCCCTCTCTACAATACCAACCTAGAACTAGTGAGAAAAGGGGAAGAAGATAGGTGCCCCCTTGCAACCCTCTCGCGCGAGACAAAGAAAGGGGGAAGAACATAACCTCTGTTTGCTTCTTGCAGTCACTGTAGAACACGTCTGACATCTTCTTCCTTCTCTCAAGGTTCCAATATAATGCAGGGGACTCTATTTGCACACGAAAAGATGAGCTAGGTTGGAAGAAGACGCTCTTGAGCGAGAAGAAGGAAGAGGAAGAAGAAGAATGAGGAGGCGCGTGCTAAGGGAAGAAGAAAACTGTGTAAACTCTTTTCAAGTTTCAGTAATTTGAACCAGTGAAAGAGCTACTACCTCGGTTCCACAAATAACCGAGGCAGTAAGAACACTACTAACTCGATTTATCTGATAACTGATAAGTATGAAAAATACATGTTTTCAGACTTATTAATTAGCTCAAAATTTGTAGTTATTCATGAAATAATGTGTTTCCTCATAGAAAAAGTTGTAATAGGAAGTAGGAAAGTGTGTAGTAAATTGTACAGAAATTTATACATCAAAGTGGAGTGCAATTAGATGTTTCTCGCTGAGCCAACTTTAAATCGCTCAGCTAAAAAGATGATTATTCGCTCAGTGCACCAAAATAATTCGTTGAGCGAATTATAGACAGTTAAAAGATATGCAGTTGATTATTCGCTTAGCGCATGATAGCTGTGCACTGAGCGAATTAATTAAATCATAATTGGCTTTTAAGTTCGAGACAAACAAAAATTGAGGAGGAGAGAGAAGTTCCGGAAAAAGGAAAGAAACGAAAACATCTCAGGAACTTTAGGAGACTACTTCAAGGCATCAAGACACCATTTTTGCAAGGGATTGCTTCAAATATGTACGTTCTAGATGACTAGGAGTAGTTAAATTTCTCTTTCGTTGGAGTTGGATGTAATGAGCTCATTGTGATGTAATTTTCCTGTTCAATATATCGTTGTTCGTACATATGCTCTTTCTTGAATTTATTATCATTGTATGAAAATATAATGTTATTTGATTATCTCTAATTACTGAAAAGTAACTTTGAACATGGACAAAGATAGAGCACCTAAGTGATTTGAGATCTAGGGATAGACTCAATAACTTGGTCATTCTTAGCACCAGACTTAATGCAAATTGTATGTTAAATTGACTAAGGGATTAACAATTTGATATATTAATTTAGAACTAGTTGCTAAGGGATTAGGACTAGTATGTCTAGATGTGAATGTTTGAATGAAATAATGAAATATTGAACAAAGTTTTATATTCATATAAGTCATGAAACCCAATTCCAACGAAGTTTCTTTTAAATATAAATTCCTTGCACACCAACTGTTTGATAAAATACCAAAAAGAGTTGTTTATATTGTTATATGCATTTTGATGTCTAATTGAGTTATAAAAGGAAGAATTGTCATATTTTGCACAAGTCCCTTGGGAGAACGATGCTCTGAACTTACTCTTTATACTTGGAACGATTTGGTATACTTGCCAAAAAGTTAACAATAACTGATGCCTAAAGAGCTAAAAAAAGGGATTGGAACGTTCGGTTTCAGAGAATGAACGTTCGGTTCTACAAGTAACTGAGTCAGTAATGCCTTTAGGCCGCGGTTTGGAGAAGACCGAAGTCTAGAGGTCGACAAAAGGGATTGGAACATTCGATTTTAGAGAATGAACGTTCGGTTTTATGCTTCGGTCTTGTAGATAACTGAGGTAGTAGAATGCATAGGCTTCAGTTCTGCAAGTAACCGAGCCAGTAAGGCCTTTAGGCCGCGGTTCAGAGAAGACCAAAACCGTAGAGGTTAACAAAAGGGATTGAAATGTTCGATTTCAGAGAATGAACATTCGATTTTATGCTTTAGTTTCCTAGATAACTGAGACAGTAGAGTATATAGACTTCAATTCCTAGTGAACCGAGACGTATAAGTTCGCCTTAATTACAAAAAATGTCACCGCGTTTTAATATGTTTCAGTTTTGTAAAAACTGATGCATATTAATCGCATTAAAATGAATGGCTAGTACTTGAAATCAACAACTGTATCCAAAGACTTCGCCATCTTTTGTGATATAGTTTATGCCACGTCTTGAATTGCTTGACGTTATTTATCTTTTGTGATAAAGTTTATGCCACTTGACCATATTTGTTTTTTGTAATAAAGTTTATGTCACGTCGTGAATTGTTTGTCCATATTTGCCTGTAATGTAAAGATTAGTCTTTCTTTTCTCTTTCACTTTTTATTCTTCTTTTTCTTTTATTGGCCATATTTACGTGTGATGTAAAGATTACTCTTCCTCTCTTTCTCTCTCACCTTTTTATTCTTCTTCTTTTTTATTTTTCTTCTCTTTTATTCTTTGACTTAGATATGATTCTCACATTTTTTTCACAACGGTTAAGAAAGTTTCTTTTACCAGTTTTCAAACTTTTATAGAAACAGAAAGTATTAGACCTTTTATACATTATAGAATTTGGTATAAAAAAATTACATTTTATACGGGTTTTAAAACAAGTATAGAAAATTCGTTTAGGGAGAGATAAATCTATATATGATATAGATTTTTTAAACTGGTTGGAACATTAACCGGTATGAAAAATTGTACTTTTTATACTGGTTAAAACTTTAAGTTGTATAAAAAAACGTAACTTTTTACATTGGTTAGTATTATAATTCCTATAAAAAGTTTCTTTCTATACCGATTATAACATTAACTGGCATAAAAAATTGATATTTTTTTAAATACCAAATTTGTATGTTTTACCATCCACATATTAACATGCATGAAATTCAATCCCAAAATAGTCCCAGAATACTATCCATATATATATATATATATATATATATATATATATATATATAATATTTACCTAACCTCTTTTATAAACACTTAAAAGAAATATAATAACAATGCTTTAAGATGTTAGTTATAAAATGTTTATGTTACCAAATTTCACGAGTTAACAACGTTTACGGATATGATTTTTTGCATGTGTCTCATGATATAATATTCACACTCAAAGCTCCTCGATTGGCGCAGACACTACAAGTTAAATTCGTAAAGTATAATAAACTATATAACTTAATTTCAATAGTTTAAAAAATTAATTACTTATAATTGGACTGTAACTTCTTTCTAGAGGTGATATGTGTTCTCTATAACCTCGAATAAGTCTCAACCACATTCTAAAAGTTAAATGTACATTGAAATCAATACCTAGTATGAAACTTATTAAT
This sequence comes from Vigna umbellata, assembly GCF_029865625.1. Classification (NCBI taxonomy): domain Eukaryota; kingdom Viridiplantae; phylum Streptophyta; class Magnoliopsida; order Fabales; family Fabaceae; genus Vigna; species Vigna umbellata. The sequence continues at coordinate 40,808,377 of NC_142168.1, forward strand.
ATTAAATTATGTGTACACAACAAATAAATTATTAAAAAAACTTACACTATTAGTGTACTTTTAATTGTAAAAGTGTGAGGTTTCTTGTGTTATGAACATAAGAGAATTACAAGAGACTATTAAGGATTAGTAATTGTCAATGACCCTTGTAGATTCAAACAATAATAGTTTGAAATAAGATTTACATAAATAGAATTTTATTAATACAAAAAAAACATACTTACTATTGCAAATGAGAAGCAACATATACTTGTTTTTTCCCTTTTTAAAGGCCTCTACGAGGTACTTTTGGACCTCTTCCCCTTTATTCTCAACTCCTTGAATGATAACAGGGTCAAAAAATCTATAAATGTGATTATTGTTCCTCTCAATGCTTAATCGATGTAAATACCTTAAACATGAAAACTAAATAATGTTATAATAACGTATTCATAAAAGTAAAAATTTACTTACAACAACCAAAGTTGTAATACTGATATTCATAACATATCAGTGCTAAAGAAAACATAAAAAACATCCCTCTAACATATAGAGAAAGAGAAAGACGTTATCCTATTTGTGGTTTCAAGAGGCATTTGTAACTTTATAGGAGAAAGGAAGATATTCACTACCAACACACAAAGTTGTTCTAGAATTGTTTGTTGTGGCAGTTGTGGCGGCTATGGTAGTTGTGATAGTAATTCATTCACATCTTCCTCCCCATGTGCTTCAACTTGGTATATATATAAACTTATATAAGATTAATATACAATTACCAATAAAAATAACAAAATGTGTAATTAAATCAATTACCTCATTTACAATTGGTTTTGATAATCTAATTGGCCAAAGGATAAAATTTCTAGTGGGCACATGGACTCGAGTAGTAGCATCTCGAATGTCTACAACCACCACCTTGTTCATATTAGCTGTAATGATTTTATGGTGTATGCTTGACCCCAATGTATATATTTTACCTAACTTAACCAAATAATATTTGTAAAATAATGAATGTCTTGCTTTTACTGAACAAGGCCACATAACTGTCGAATTTTATGTTGTTTCCTCCCAAGGGTTTACAGGTCTGCGTATCAAAATGGATGAGCAACCTATGATCAACGTTTTAGGTAGTTGTCAACTCTCTCAATCTAGTCCCATACTTACCCTTTTCTTGGGTAGGCTTATGAATCTCATCCCCACGTTGTAAAGGTGAGAGGTCACTAGATGGTGCGTCAACAAACCTTTTCCTACACAAATAATTAAGTGTTAGTAAAAATTAATAGTTAAAATAACAAAGCAAAATTAAAATACATCTAAAATTTCAATTTATACATTGTCAAGTTGTAATGTTCACCCACAACCCTTTGTGGTGATCATCACGTATGACATGGGCGTCATTACTTCATTGTTGACATTCAAGGTTGGAATATTTGATGAGAAAGATGAAGTTTTACTAATATCAAGAATGACTTCATCATTGTCATCAGTACAATGCATTGTTTTGCCTTAAGTACCACTGATCATTTGTTGTCTACAAGACCAGTCACATAAAACACTTGTAATGCCTAAGACACCACGACGAATGACTCTTCAATATAGTCTTCCTTTTCTAGGTCATCCAATGTAGAACCTAGATCATGGATCCTCACATCAATATTACCATCAACCACTTACATTTAAAAATAGGTTCTCTGAAACTTGTGTAATCTATCACCCAAATATCTTCCATTACACCAAAGTAGCACATTGATGCAATAAAAGGAATTTTATCCTTTGAATTCAAGAAATGCATTGGCTCAACCATAACCATTAGTCTAATAAGTAGAATTTGTTTCAAAATTTCCTTTACTATTTGATTTACATGAATTTTATTTTTATTTCCAGTTTTGAATAGGATTCTAGATTGGTCATGAGAACATTTGAGCAAGTGTGGGAATTGCAATATATAGTTTCTGAAATAGAGATCACAAGACCCCAAAGTGGGCTTGACATTTTTAAAAGGTATTTTTTAGTTACAATTGGGATTCACTTGGTCAGATGTTTGGATTGTCCAATCTTGGGTTCCTTTCCTTTGATGTTTTGTTCCAATTGTTAGATGAATAAAAGTAGTCCTTAGATTTCTTAGTTGATAGTTATTGGTTGATTCTGGTTTGCATAATTCAGTTTTGTTTTAGTTCTAAATTCTGATTTCATTTCTTTTAAATTCAATTTCATTGTTTTCCCTATTGTTTTAGGTAGATTGGCAAGGTAGCAATACATATTCTTAGCTTAATAGGTACTAAGTCCATGGATTGATACCTAAGTTTTTCCTTATCCTACATTAGGGGAGTCTTAGTAAACACATCTATATGCTACATGATATTTTTGCTGAATACGCTCTTACTATACCTTACTAAACAATGCAATAATACGCTACATGATGTTTTTTTGTAAATGTGCTAAAAATATAAACAACACTTCAAAAAGAATGTGTTGAGCAATACTTTCCTAAACATGCTCTTATTCTAAACAAAAATCCCTAAATGAGGAGCTATTAGTAAACGCCTTTAAAAGGTTAAACAATACGTTATAGTAAAAGATGTTTTTATCCAACGATGAAATCTTTATGAATCAATATTTCATATCTTTTCAAAAGTCGTTAAACGATCTGCATCTATAGAAAAATTGACAAACAACAAGTTGTTTTGAACACACAATACAAAGCATTAAATGCACAATGTTTCAAAGAATACATTCGTGGAATGTTCTCTCCATCAAAAGTCGTGCTGAAGATTTCACACAACCTACTTTGATTAAAGTATTGCAAAAAAATATGAGTACTCTAGCACATTGATTTCAACCTATGGTTGCTACCTACAAAAGGGCTACGAAGATCTGAAGATTGAAGATAAGCATTGCCTAATGAATCTTTTCCCATGAAGCCTATAAATAAGAGATCTCTTGGAAAGAAGATCAAGAAGCATAAGCACACGCATAAAAAAAAGTCAAACTAATACTTGTGCAAGAACAAAAGCTTTGAAAATACAATTCCAAGCTTTATAAAGTCATAAGCTTACATATGTAAGAATAGAGAAAATCTTACAAGGTCCATTAGATTAAGTTGTATTGTAAACACATCCTCTTTGTTAGAGTTATCATCTAAAACTTGTAAAGAATTTGATTGATTGTACATTCTGAAGGGAATTCAAACACTTGGTTGTTGGCTTAGTTGAGTTAAATGTTGACAAGATAGTTGTCTAGGGGAAACCAAGAATGGGTAAACCCAGTTCTAGTTAGTGTAACAATTGTTACCATGATTGACTACGAAAATCAGGAGTGGTTTAAAATATTCAACTAGTCAGCGTAACAGGTATTACCAGGATTGACTAGGGTTGCCAAGATTGGTTTAAAATACTCAACTAGTCAGTGTAACAGGTGTTACCAGGATTGACTAGGGTTTCCACGAGCGGTGTCTAATACTCAGTTTTAATCAGCGTAATAGGTGTTACTAGGATTTACTAGTGTAACCAAAAGTGGTGCTAATACTTAGTTATAATCTTGTTGAGATTATAGTGAAACTCTCTAATGTATAAAATAATTGTGTTTATTGTTTTATCTTTACAAAACATAATTTTTAAACACTATAGTTGCCTACGAAGTTAACCATTAATAAATGCTCTTGTCATCATACACTATTTTCCTTAAGAGTTGTCTTTCTTAAACGTTGTAGTAGTTTTGGTAAACACTTGAAAAACACTCAATCTCTTAACATTGTGGTTTAAATAGTGTCTTATAAATCAAGCGTCTAACAACCTGTGTAAACTGTCTAACCATCACCAAGGTTGTTAAACGTCCATCTATGAAAAAGTTTTTCCATAACACTATTCAATGCTTCTTCTAGTTTTTTCCTATAATTTCACACATCATATTGCATGAATAACGTTTATGACACATCATCCAATATGTACAACCTTCATATTGCTAAGAAAAGTCATCTGTCTATTTTTTATTATTTCAGAAAGTCAGATGCACAAAGCCCAACTAGGTGGCCCATTAAGGATTATCTTGAAAAAAGAAAAGGAGGAATTCAAAACTGCCATTTCATAAAAAATATTAAAACACTTTAAATGCGTCATGATTAGCTTTAATCTCTAACGTTTTCCTTTCCAAAAAATATTTGTTATTCCAATCACTTAATAACTAGAATCTCAATCGTTTCATGCCTCCTAAGAAACCTCAAGCCACTCTTTCCACACAAACCCTCAAAAACCCTAATCTATTCAGATCTCTCTCCTAATAAAGCATATTGTTATTCGTTGTGAAACGTCAGAAACTTATAAATGAAAAGTAATTTGATACATAGAGATTGGCGTACTTTTCACCAGACGATGTCATTTAAAGACATTTTTCATTAATTACAAGTTTGAGATCACGTCTTTATTGTTCATAGCTAATATTTGTTAAACGATGTTTTTTTCTTTAGCTCTCTCTCTTCTTATAGCACTAATTAATTGTGAGACACCAAACTTTAGTATTACATCTTTTCTCAAGGGTGAAGTGTCATCCTCAAGACTTATGCATATGTCCTTTTGTTTTATGCATATGTCCTTTTTTTATAAGATTCACTTAGAAACTTTTATACTCATTCACTTAGACACTTAATCGTCTTTGATAAGATTAATAGAACCCCTTAAGAGTTCTTAAGGAAGAATTGGATGTAGCTTAAATTGAGTGAACCAATTTTATTATTTTTTCCCTTAAAGCTTTTACAAAGTGTTTTGAAATGCCATAGTCTAAACATATTCTTATTCACCTATCCTATAAAACCAAACGTTTAAACATAGTACACCTTTATATACTTTTGTTACAAGTTATTAGACGTTGCTTTGCGAAATTTTTTTGAAAACATTATTTACGGCCCTCCTCCCCCTCCCAATACAACTTTGTATATCAGTTCTAGGTCTAACATGTATAGAAAATTGACTTTCTATACTGGTTCTAAGTGCAATCGACACTAATGCAGTCAAGGAAAACGACAGTGGTTATTTTCGTCTAAAGACAGCAGTTCCGCAACCGAGGTATATACAAGTGAGGCAAAAAGGGGTAGGCTTTTTTTCTCGGTTGTGAATCGAGGCAAAAAGGTGTAGGCTTTTACCTCCGTTCCTACTGAACTAAGGCAGTATGTTTGATTATACTCCCTCGATTGACACCTGAACCGAGGCACTAAAGTTTTTTTTGTTTTATTTTTTTTATGTTCGGTTTCACTAGCTTTTCTAGCTCTCGCGAGACCGAACGGTTGTGCCTTTTTTTATTTTAGGTTTAAACTCTCGGATGGTCCTCATATTTGTATGGGAATCTCAGTTGGATCCTCATATTTGTAACTGTCTCAATTGGGTCATAATATTTGTAAAATTGTGTCAATTTTACCCTATCTGTTAAGTTGTCCTAGATGGCGTTAAAGTCCGCTGATGTGGTGATACTGATATGTGTGATCTTATTACGTGGAAATAAATTTTAAATAATGACGTGGAGTTTGATAACTTTTGCTGCCACATCATCATCCTCTCCACAAAAAACCTAATTTGATAACCCTTGTCGCCGTGCCGCAATTGTGCCACCACCATCATGCCGCAAGGCCGTCGCATAACCCTAATTCGTTCTCCTCCATCAACCTTCATCAAAAACCCTCCTCTGCATCATCGTTAAGCTTCAACGCACCATCTTCTTCGTAGTACACACAACACCTACATTGCCTCAAACAACAACTGCCATCAATAGCGCAAGACTTTACGCCACCACCCAATTTTCTCCATCGCATAAGACCATCACCGGAACCCCAACGACGCCTCCATGGCCGTTGCGATTCGCAAATCTCCACGAATGCATCCATAATCTCTGCGAGCCAAATCGTAAGCCTCTTCCATGGCATTCTCTAGAATCGTGCAGCCCACGCTCACGAATCGTGCTTTCCCCACCATCAATTCAAAAAAACCCCAATCGCAAATCGTCGCGACCATGCGTCGCTATCACTGTGTTCGTCTTCTTCATCTCCACTATCGCACATACCTACACAACAAAACCCAATAGTGTTTTCCCTAATTCTCTTGTGAGCCCTACATAGTCATCTCATCACCACCGCAGCACCGTGACCACCAAGCCTCCACCTTCGTATCCCAATACCGGTAGAAAATTCCCTGCAAAATCTATTCATCAAGCTTTCCTAATTTACACAATGAGTTTTATTCACCTATATCATCTGTGAAATTGCAAAAAGAGAAGCACAATCATGAATCTCCACGGCGCGACAGGGGAGAAGAGGCGAAACCCTATTCTTGCATGTGTGACGGTGCAACAGTAGAAGCCCCTTTCCCCAAATCTGAAACCCTAATTTTGGGTAGGAAAGGGGATGACACATGTCATAATTTTTTAATTTAAATAAAAATTCCACCTAATTAAATAATGCACATCAGCATAAACACGTCATCACAGTTTAACACCGTTTAGGACAACTTAACGGATAGGGTAAAATTGACTCATTTTTACAAATATTATGACCCCATTGAGACAGTTTCAAATATGAGGACCCAACTGAGATTCCCACACAAATATGAGGACCATCCGAGGCTTTAAACCTTTATTTTATTTCTTTTACGTTCGGTTTCGCTAGCTTTTCTTTACCTCTCGCGAGACCGATCGGTTGTGACCTGCGTCCACCGTCTGGGTTGCTTCGAATGTGGAAACCACCACAGCCATACCAACCGCAAAAGAAAATACACGAGCAAGACCATGAGATAAAAAACCTAACTCGACACGAAAACCCTAAATCCTTAAATCGCAAAATCAGATAACAAGAACAAAAATTCCCAAAATCAAAGAACAATTAAAACCCTAATTTCAAATCTCAAGATGCGCCTAAGCTGTCGAAGTCGCCTCCCTTCCTGCATAAACGAACCAACACCGAGAAGAGAAATGGACTTTTCCCTCCATGCAAAACACAGACCAGAGTTGGAGAAGAGGAAAAGGAGGTATGCGCCTCCCTCACTACGAGGCGAAACAAAACGAGAAGAAAAGAAAAAGATGAAGATGGGTGCTTCCCCCCTCTTGTGAAGCCGCGACAAAGGAGTGAAGAAGAGAACAAAACATTGCACGAAGAGAACCCTAAGGGCGAGAGAGGAGAGGTGCAAAACCTAAGCGAAGGCATTCTGTCTAAAAGTGCCTCTCTACGCCAAATTTAAACCTAAACACATGTTATTACCTCGGTTTGTGGCAAACCGAAGCATAAAACGCGTACGACATCAGCTAAGAGGGAATGGAGGCAATAGAGGTTATCAAAATGGATTTTGGAACGTTCGATTTCAGAGGATGGAACGTTCGATTTCAGAGGATGTGTGCTTGTGGCAGGACATACTTCCTCGGTCCGTGGGCAAACCAAAGCATAGAGAGCCTACGACATCGACTAAGAGCGAACCGAAGCAATAAGGTTTACCATAATGGATTTTGAAACATTTGAACTGCCTCGGTTTTGAGGAGCAACAAAGGTAGTATACCCATTCGACATTGGTTATCAATGAACCGACGTAATAGAGGTTACCAAAATGGATTTTGGAATGTTCGGTTTCAGAGGACGTGTGCTTGTGGTAGGAGAGAATGAATTAGAACGTTCAGTTCAGATGTTGTCTGGTTTTGACAGGAGATACTACCTCAGTTCTAAACAGCAACCGAGGCAGTATACCCGTTCGACATCAGTTCTCAATGAATCAAGGCATATAATATCGTCATAACTACGAAAATGCCACTGCGTTATTATACGCTTCGGTTTTTGCAAGACCGAAGCATATATAACGCGTTAAAAAGATCGTTTTTTACTAGTGTGATATAGAAAATTTTGTAATTTATTATAGTTTTCCAACTATACTACTTTCTATATGGATTTTGGGTCCAACTGATATAGAAAAGCTTCTCATATTCATGATATTTTCATCATGTTATTTTCTATACTTTGTGGATTTCAACCAGTATAAAAAATCACTATAAGAAGTGTTTTTCACTAATTATGACTGTATGACATATATTTTTCCAACAACATTATTTATTTATGGGTTAAATATGTTTTTAGTCCTTAAACTATGAAGTGATTTTGATTCATTAGGGTCACCAGTGGGTGCATATGCTTTATTTGCAATAGGATAGATATCGTCGTCCCCCACATTCAATAACTCAGACTCCTCAAATATCGAAAAATCAATACCAATTCCAACTGGTTGTTTAAACCTCTGGCCAAGACCTTAGTGGAAATTTACAATCACGGGTGAAAGAACATTTTCCTTCATTGGGGTTAGGATGCAACCTTCCCCTTCTTTTGCAAAGAAACGTATCGTGATGCTTTTATGTAGGTAAAAGAAAACAAACCATTTAGATCAAACAAATAAAAGAACTATCCCACAAATATTCACATTCATAGTCTTTAACCAACACACACAAAATTTTAATCTTAGAGATCACTACCCAAAAAATTAGGGTTTCTGATTTTTGGGGAATGTTGCTTCTGCTTATGGTGGGAGAAAAGGGTTTCTCCCTCTCCTTTCCCTCCTCTTTCTCCTTTCCTCCCTCTCATGCTCACTTTCAGAATCAGATGTTGAACCGAAATCAGTATCTGAATCAGAACCTCCATCACTAGCCATGGGAGAACCCCTTTTCAAATCATCGAATATAGAATTCCCAGAGATTGAATTAAGCGCATGCCTTTCTTTTATCGCACTTCTCAATTGACTGCCATCAAAATCTACCACAATCTTAGGCTCTTATACTTTATCAATCCCTAATGATGGTATTGTTTCTACAACCAAAGTTTGCCACGTAAAAAAAAACTTAACACCGTCACTTTTTAAGGACTAAACATAAGAGTTTCAAAACTAAGAGGACTAAAATGAACAAAGCTTTTGAAGAGGGACGAAAACTAAAATCGCTTGATAGTTTAGGGACTAAAAGCATATTTAACCCTTTATTTATTTTAAATACTATACCATTAGTATAAAAATATCGTATAACGTCGTTATTTATTGGTCTTTCACGTTGAATTTGAGGTTGACGTCATATCGAGAGACGTTAAATTGACGTCGAATTTAAAAAATTCGACGTTAATCAAATTGACATCGAATTTTGTTAATATTCGACGTTAAGCAATTTTTTTGTTTTTTTTTAATTAAAAGTAATCCTTTCTTACAACTTTACGAGACTTGAAAAGTAGAAAAATAACAAATTTCAATTTTTGGTATTTTATAAAGCATGAACTATGAACGTGTAGTATAGTATCAACAACAAACAACAATAACAAAAAAGTTCAATCAAACAACAATAACAAACAAGTTCAACAAAAAATGACAACAAATAAGTTCAACAAATAAGTTCTTCAAAACGAAAACGAAAACGAAAACTAACCTTCAAAAAGTGGGTTCGTCGGAATAAAGTGTTTCCACCAGTGAGAGAGAAAGCAGAATGCGCCTATGAAGGATAATAACACGAAAATAATCGGTCAAAACAAACAAAAATTATACATAAAGTAGTTAATTAACATGCATTTGTATCAAATGAAAGAAAGATTACATGTGATGGTCGTCAAACTTCGTTCGAGAAAAGTTTGAGAAGAGAAGAGAGTCTCGTGCGCTAAGATAAAGTGAATTAATTTTCAATCTCCCGCTCAAATTAAAAAGGGGAAACTTTTGGCTGACAAATAATATGTCGAAGCTCCTACAAAATTTGACGTATTATATGTGGTTTAAAAGAAAAAAGAAAAAAAGAATTAAAAAGAAGTTACTTTTTGGCTTTTGACTGAAAAATAATATGTCGAAGCCCTTACATAATTCGACGTATTATTTGTTGTTTAAAAGAATAAAGAAAAAAGAATTAAAAAGGGTGACTCTTTGGCTTCTAACGGACAAATATTAGGTCGAATAATTACTATCGTGGAATTGAATGGGGCTTTGACGTTTTACAATTGCATTTATTTACAAAAATATCACTGACGTTATACGCAAAAAAGCATTGTACTAAAAAATTATATATTTTTGCATATCAAAGCACATTTCTAAGAGAATTATATGTCAATTAATTAATATTATTTTTCTTAAAACGCATCATAATTTTCTTTTAAACTTATTTTTAAATTTTTTTAATTGATTTTATTTAATATTTTCTTTCCATAAATAATAAGGTTAATCTTTTTAATAATTGTTCTTAAATAAGTTTTTATCATCCTTAATTTTAAAAAACTTTTCTCAACTAAACAACTATATATCAATATTAAAATTGTTAACATTGTTTTATAAAATATATTTATTTGAAAAAAGAAATTGTTTATATAATTAGGAATGTTAATTGATTTATTATTTTATAATGTTATAATTTTTTTAAAGTTATTTAATTCAGATAAATCCTTTGCCTTGAAGCTTCTTCTTGTTCTTGATCCTTTGGATATGATTCTCAAAGTTTTTCAGAGCGAAGGACTTAGTACTCACTAATATATAGTGATGAACAAGTCTTACCTTGGTAAAACAATGTTGTTAGTGAGTGATGATATGTTAAGGTTTTGTAAATTATATATTCTAGACTTAATAATGTATATTTAATAAATCCACTTGATTTTTAATTAAAAATAATGAACTTGATGACTCCAGATTAATAATACCACACAGATTCACCAGTTCTGGCTTATAATTAGGTTTGCATGTTGCAGTTTTGCAAGTTAAAAAATCCAGTTGTCGGTGCCATGGAGAACTGACATAATCAATTTTATATTTGAAATATTAGAGTGACATGATGTTTTCACATTTTACCTACCAACAACCTGACAATCATCACGTGTACGTTGCTTGATCACTCGATTGGATTTATATATATATGAAAAAGATTCATTTTTTTTCTATAATTAAAAATGTCAATTGGCTTATCACTTTTCAATCTAATAATTTTTTTTAATATATTTAATCTAAAAGTAAAATAAATTTATCAAGATCTAACAAATATTTTGTTTCAAATATCTTACTCAACACTAAAAATATACAATATAGTGATTTTAATTTTTTAGTACTGAATTAGAAAATCAAAAACATTTTCATATATTTTAAATTGTTCAAATCTATTTTGAAGTGTGACAAATGCTTTATCTACTATGTACATAAAGTAATTAATTTTAAATTATTCTTAAAGACATTTTACAATTTCATCATCAAATTGTTTATATTTATGACTAATATAGTTTTTCATTAAATGTGTCATGATTGTTCTTAAAAATTTGTTAACTTCGGACTTCAAGAATACCAAACATCCTTATCCTTCAAAATCCCTTTTTAAATCCTATTCCTACTCCCATTATCAAGGCTCTCTCGCTTTTCAACCCATTCAAAATTCTCTCCTTCAAAGAAAACTCCTTAGCCTCTATGATATTTTCGTTATCCAAGCCTCCGAAGAAAAAATTGTAAGACTTCATATTAAGCACTGGATAAATCTTGACGATCTTACAACACATGGATATGACGTTCTTCATGATACTTATCGTTGCGGCATTGCCACCTACTTTGAGTGGGACACTCCAATACTGCCAAAACCCTGGTGAAGCAGTATTGGACAAATGCTGAAATAAAATCTAAGACTTTCATCTCAAATATCATTGCACAAGAAGTAACCATCACCCTTGAGACCATTGTTGAAGCTAGAAGTTGCCCTAGATTCGATAACTACTACGAAGGATGGGATAAAATGTACTCACCAAATGGAATCGTTGAACGCACTTTCTATGGTGCAAACTTCAAATTAGAGTGTGTCGATCGAGAGATAATATACAAGGAATTGAGTTCTTTGTTGAAATTGATATCGCAAAGCGGAATGTTTTAAAGAGTGTGAAAATAAACAATAATCAAGAGGGTAGGAGTGAATTGGTTCTTTTGAATTTTTTTTTTAAACTTTCATCGAACAATTTATAAAAAAATAGATGAAGAGAGATAAAGAGAATCACACACAGAATCTTATCCTGATTCGAATTAAAAGATTCTTTGTCCACTGTTAATCATTATAAAAAGAGTGATTAACTTTTTACTAAAAATTAGTTTGATGATTACAATTACAACCGTGAAATAATAAGAATAGAAAACACCTTCCTTCGACACACGAGGGAATGAACACCAGCTTAATCAAGTTGCAGATAATTGCTTGCACCTTTAGACACACTAAACACAAGCTTTTCCTTTCTCAAGACTTGATCAAGCTAAGACTTAAACTTAAGAACGTCCTCAGAACCAATTTTGAGCTCTCAAGAGTTTAGGTAACCTCTAAAAGGTTTTGGAGGCTTCTATTTATAGGCTAGGGGTCAGAAATTGAGAAGACAACTCCCAAGTACCAGAGATAATCCATTGTCATAAATGATAATCGATTATTTCAGGCCGTTATGAGTTTTGGAAAACGTGATGATTGATTATCCTTAGTGATAATCAATTAACGTTGAACTCTGGACAATATTAAAACTTGCGAAAATAATCCATTATCCCTAATGATAATCGACTATTGCCGAGACAAAGCCTTTTCTACTTTTGTTTGTGATAATCAATTATCCCTAATGATAATTGATTATTGCTGCAAGAAATCAATAACAAAGAATAAGTTATATGACTTCTAAGTACTTACGATATAAAGATAACTCCTATACAAATTATTTCTACAAAGAATGTTTTTAATAACTAATGTATTTGATTCTTTAAGTCTTCAAGTGCATCATCATCAAAATCTCTTCAAAGCATCAATGCTTCTCATTGGTAACAATCTCTCCCCTTTTTGATGATGATCAAAACATCCATTTTGTTAAAAGCACTTATGGCTACCTGCATTGTTTTATACTTACACCAAAACATAAAGGTTAATAACTTTAAAAAATAAAAACACATTTAGGAGAGACTCCCCTTAAATTTAGGCTCCCCTCAACAAAACAATGTTTCAATCAAAGACAATAAAATTTTGGATTTATAATGTCAAAGACTAGTACATCATAATTTATAAAATTCAAGGAAACATAGATTCAAAGCTTGAAAAGAATTACAATGAATTTTTAGAAAGGAGGACTAGGAGGATAATCATGAGGTTGAAGGTTAAAATGATTCACAATATTTCCTAGCCTAGTATCAAAATCCTCTAAGCGCTCACACACATAATCGTGGTGAGATTGATGCATCTCCATGAGTTCTTCATGTGTTGACTGGTGGAGAGTGCTCATTTCTTCCATTTTTCGAGTTAGATTTGCAAGATGCTCTTCAATGGAGAAGGAGGAGGATGAAGGTACAACTGATGGACCAGCTTCAGAGGGATCAACTACATTAACTAGTTCAGCCATATGGGCATCTACATCATCATCTTCATCATCATGGTCTGTTTCATCTTTATGGACAAAGATGTTACCACGAGCAACAAAACTCATTTGTCGCAAAGTGGTTTCTTCAATCTCAGGGTCAAGATCTTGGATGGCACTTGTGTTTTCACCATCTACATTGAATCCTTTGTACTCAAGGATACGAGACACAAGAAGGGCATATGAAGATGATAGACATGATATCTTTACACCTTCATCATAGTGTCCACAATAAGAGAGGGCCAATCAATATGAGTATGATTGAGAAGCTCATATATAATAAGGAGATCATCCTGTTCGGAGCATTGGGCATGATTGGTAGCACAAGGGCATAGGACCTAAACAATTAAGTAATGAACGAGTCTTTCTTCAACTTTGAATCCTTCCACTAGAAGTTGTTTACGCCTTGTTTGTTGTTGGGGGTTTCTTAAAATAGATTGAAAAACAAGGAGACGTTGAATCCCTGTACGCCAAGATGAACTTTTACAAGGTTATCTCTAAGAGGCATCATGGCCACATTGGCCCAGATATTATCATCAAGGATGATGTTCACGCCTTTGAATTTTGTAGTGGCCACTTCATCACGAACACCAAAGTTGAAATAGAAAACTTAGATAAGATCCGGACAGATGCAACCTTTTTGTTCTACAAGATTTGCAAGCCCTTGATCTTCCAAAAGGTTGGGGAATTGGAACCCATAAAACTTGTACCAACCCAATCTAGCATATTTACAGGATATAATTTTCTTCTCTTTCCAGTAATGAGTGAACTCTACATGCTTCTTAGTGTCGGAGAGCCATCCATCAATGTTTGTGGGTCGAGGGGCACGAGGACAAGTAGAGGAAGAAGCCCCAGTTCTTCTTCTTGTGGGCATTTTTATGCGAGCATCTGCCATTGATTTTGGAAGGTTAATGAAGAAGAGAGTGTAAGGCTTGTGCAAAAGAATGAGAGAAAGAAAGCTTGTGCAAAAGGTTAATGACAACTTAATTGGGCAGAGTTTGGGTGCAAGAGTGAGTTTTAATCGATTATGGGGTGGTGTTTATAGAGGAAAAGAAGAAACTAGTCGTTTATGGCCGTTTCTAACCGTTTTGGACCGTTGCAACAACTATATTTTAAATTAACGACGTGTGATAATCAATTATCAATAACGAAAATCGATTATCATTTCAAAATTTTTTTTCCAGAAATCGTAGATAATCAATTATTACTTCAAATAATCGATTATTATCGAATGAAAACCCAGTTTATAAAAAAATTTCTAGATAATCGATTATTTCCAAATAAAAAATGTTTCTTAGTGCAAAGATAATTGATTATGACCTAGAACTAATCGATTATTATGTGTTGATAGGGGGAGCTATGTGAAAGCTACACCCATATATCCCATATATGTTTTTGATGATGACAACAACAGAAATGTTTTTATAGTTTCTTGAACACATATAGCAAAGTTATTGTTTATATATGTAACTGAGCTTGAACTATATGTTATGCATATTCAATGTGCTTATACATGTGATTATATCTAAGACATGCATATTCATTGATAAGATTGATAAAACTCTTTGCACATTGCATATCTGTATGAATTAATCGATTAAGAAAAAATGAAGATGGTTAGGTATTCAAGGATGTGTGTGCACCTATTGTGGAATAAGTTGAACCCTCAAGTGTTGATGAAACTCCTTCTATCTTTCAACCTCAAACTGAGTTTGAAAGATTGGTTGTAGAACAGTTCAAAAGACTTTCAACAATGATCTCAAAAATGGAAAAATTTGTGACCACGATTCACAAAAAAGTGAAAGAAGTAGTTGAAAACAATGTTATCAAAGTTCCTTCAAAAATTGGGTTAGATGATGAAGAAGACACAATAGAAGAGGATTCTTGCGAGATCTCTGACTCAGACTAGGTGTTAGAGATTATGCTTTAGAATCTGTTTTGGTGTCTATTCTTTTTGAATGGATGTAATTTGGTCATAAGGCCTTAATCGTTTGAACTTTGTTACGTTCATATTTCTAGGATGAATTAAATATTATATTTTTGTTCATATCCTATTTTGATTGCTTAAATGAATGATTGATTTATTGATTGAATAAATATGGTTGGATGAATATGATATATGAATGCAATTTGTTTTATCACTATCATATGCTTTATTGCATATTCATACTTATCTAATATTTCAAATTGCATCACAACTACTATGTATTACTAAACTAACACTCAACAATGTTGAGAAAGTTGTGGTTTGCAGGTCTTTTACAGAACTTGACAGGTTGAAATGATCATAAAACTTGTCTGTAATTGATTGACAGTTGTTCAGTTGAGTTAATCGGTTATCTTCTCACTGAAATTGATTAAAAATCGCGTACATGCTATAAATGTTTCCTTATTCATCTAAAGCATTTTTACAGATTAAAATGTTGCATACTGTTCAAAATTGTTTTGAAAGTCATTACATATGCATCATTTTTTAAAATTGCATTTTATGTTCCAAAATCATTTATACTGAGATATTCATTCTGCTATTGTATGAAAAGATATCATCACTTCATTATACTGTGTGCTTCATATCTGTCGCATAACAATGTTGGGTATTTTGAAAATTTCACATGATAGCATAATTACATCAAGCATTATTTTACTCTTATACAAATTATTAAATTTGCTACTACTTGATACATTATCTTGAACTTAGTATACACTTTGATATTCATACTCTGATAGATTGATTATATTGTTATATTGTGTTCATACAATCTTTTGAGCTCTGAATCCGGTATCAATTTTGTATAGTATGAACCGAGCGGTTATCAACCACATTGACCGAACGATCTCTAAGCCAAACCAAGCGGTTATCAACCACAGTGACCGAACGATCGCTACGCCAAACCAAGCGGTTATCAACCACAGTGACCGAACGATCGCTACGCCAAACCGAGCGGTTATCAACCATAGTGACTGAACGATCGCTACGCCAATTATAACGACAACTGGCGAACGATCGGCTATACCAAATGCTCGTCAATTATTTGGCAATTGACAGCGCTCGTCAAACCTTCGTAAGCAAAACAAGGCGCTCGACAAAGGTCAAGCGATATTACAACGCCAAGTCAACCCAATCAAGCCAGAATCAGCGCACGCCCAATTGCATTTAGCGAGGTTGGGCCAATTAACCCAACACCTATGGATCAATAGTCCAGGTAGTCCAGTTAAAGAAGAAATAGTCAAAAATATCTAACCGTAATAACACAAGTTACAGGGTCGACTAACCAAATATCAAGACTACATGGATCACGGGCAAGTAACTAGATTTACTAACTGACCAGATTTTAAGGTAATCAGTTTATTTTATTTTTAGGTTAAATACAGAAGAACCTAAGAAGAAAATGTACGTTTTTCACTCTAAGAAAGAGACGTTACATTATGGGAGATTCATTAATAGAAGAACAAAAATTATGTCACTCATATCTGACTTTAGCATCGGAGTATCTTCGTAAGTACCCCCATTGATGAGTTTTGGATTGAAAAAGTTTTCAAATATGTTTAAGTATTGTACTTAAGAGATTACACATTTTTCTTAATCGATTAAAATGTGCATTAATTGAAAATTATTTTCTTATTAAGTCATAATTACCTTAACGATCATATTTTTAAATGTTATGACTTGCATTCATTGCTTAATCGATTACATGTTATGCTTAATATGATAAATGCGTTATATGTAATTTTGTTATAACATGTTAGTTGCTTAACCTTGGGGCTCTTGGCAAGACTTTTGATAAAGAGGAGATTAATATCAAGATTATAAAATGTCTGAACAAAAGCTGGCAACCAAAGGTGACTGCCATTTCTTAATCCAGAGATTTGACCACTATGAATATGGCAACATTGTTTGGTAAGTTTGGGAAAGAAACGTATCTTCTTTCATTTTCTTTATTTGTAAACCAACACTAGTGCAAAAACAGTGTATAACGTCACGCGTTCAACGTTCAACTACTGAATAGCCAACGTTAAAAATGACCAGTGGCATTTTTGTAAATAAATGCAATTATTAGATGTCGTTTAGAATTGTAAAACGTCAAAGCTCTATACAATTCGACGTTCTATGATGGTAATTATTTAAACCAGCGCGTCATTCTTTTTCTTCTTTCTTTTAAACCATCAATAGTACATCGAATTCTGTAGGGGCTTCGACGTAATATTTGTCAGCCAGAAGCCAAAGAGTCATCCTTTTTTAATTCTTTTTTCTTTTTTCTTTTAAATCACCAATAGTACGCGAATTCTAAAGGGGCTTCGACGTATTATTTTTCAGCCAGAAGCCAAAGAGTTACCCCTTTTTAATTCTTTTTTCTTTTAAACAACAAATAATACGTCGAATTCTGTAAGAGCTTCGACGTATTATTTGTCAGCCATAAGCAAAAAATGTAACCCCATTTTTAATTCTTTTTTCTTTTAAACCACATATAATACGTCGAATTCTATAGGGGCTTGGACGTATTCTGTAGTGAATTCAATAAAAATTTAAGTGGGAGATTGAAAATTCGTTCACTTTCTCTTAGCGCGCGAGACCCTCTTCTCTTCTCAAATTTTTCTCGAATGAAGTTTGACGAGCATCACATGTAATCTTTCTTTCATTTGATACAAATGCATTCTAATTAACTACTTTATGTATGATTTTCGTTTGTTTTGATCGATTATTTTCGTGTTCTTGTCCTTCATAGGCACATTTTGCTTTCTCTCTCATTGGTGACGACACTTTATTCCGAAGAACCCACCTTTTGAAGGTTAGTTTTTGTTTTCGTTTTGAAGAACTTATTTGTTGAACTTGTTTGTTGTTTTTTTTGTTGAACTTGTTTGTTGTTGTTGTTTGGTTGAATTTGTTTGTTGTTGTGTTTTGATTGAACTTGCTTGTTGTCTGTTATTGTTGTTTGTTGTTGATACTATACTACACGTTCATAGTTCATGCTTTATAAAATACCAAAAACTGAAATTTGTTGTTTTTCTACTTTTTAGGTCTCGTAGAATTGTAAAAAATATCACAATTAATTAAAAAACAAAAAAATTGATTAACGTCGAATATTGACAAAATTCGACGTGAATTTGATAAAGTCAAATTTTTTAAATTTGACGTCAATTTAACATCTCCCGATATGACGTCGACCTAAAATTCGACGTGAAAGGCCAAAAAACAACGATGTTATACGATATTTTTCTACTAGTGCAAGGAAGAATGTTAATTCAGTCATCCTTCATATCTCAAACTCACCCTGCATAGTCTTAGAAAAATTCTTGCAAAGAGATTTATCAGTTGATCCAAATATAATATGATCAACATATACCTAGGTAAGAAGAATACATTTTCCTACTCTTTTAATAAATAAGGTGGAATCAGTTTTACCTCGATTAAATCTATTTTCTAATAGAAAATTGTTAAGTCTTTCATAAAAAGATCTAGGAGCTTGTCTTAAACCATAAAGAGTTTTCTTTACTTTAAAGATGTAATTTAGATACTTACAATCTACAGAACCAGGTGGTTGTTCAACAAAGACAACATGCATAGATTCTTCTATTTCAAAAGTTCTCCGATTAAAAACTCTATATGCTTTACTTGTTAGAGAATAACTAAGAAATATAAGTTCAACTGATTGAGAATCAAATTTTTCCAAATTTTGTTTTCCATTATTTTAAACAAAATATTCACATTCAAATATTTTCAAATGAGAAACATTAGGCTTTCTACCTTTAAACAATTCTTCAGGAGTACATTTTAAAATAGGTCTAATAAGCATTCTATTTATAACATAACATGTAGTAATCACAATGTCAACCCAAAAATTCAGCCTGATTTAAGGATGTCGAAACAAGTCAAAATACCTAATTAAATTCAGCACGTTAATGTCAAAGACATAGTTAACAACAATCAGTTCATTGTAAAGCTTCATTCAATTTTAACCCACTCCCCAAAACATACCCTATCATACTTAAAACAACATCAATAAAACTCTTAAACTTTGCCTTACCATCACATAAACAACCAATATTATTTCCAAAATTTCATGCAATACAGACATTCAATCTCTATTTAAGATTAATTCTCCAATTACAAGAAGGAAACATCACAATTTACAAACACATCACATTGGATTGATATAACATATGAAAAATGGTAAACTAATTAACAATAAATTTGTACTTTACACAAAAGGAGATGGCTTAATCGTGGAAGCCTAATGTTGCAAGAACCCTCACCTTCGCCAACGAACCAGGGAGCCATTCCTTATGATAGTGGCCTCCTCACCGCAACCACGAACAACGAACCACAAAAGCCTCCTGCCTCAACCAACTACGAAGTGTCGAGCACGATCCCTACATAATCGCGACCACAAAGGAAAAGGGAAGACCAGAACGACACAACCTCCCACTATCAAGGATCAATGAAGGTTGGGTAACTCTGCAACACTCCGAGATTGAAAAACTATGGAGCCAGGGGACACGACAACGATAGTAAATTAGGGAAGAGCAATGGCGGTAATTTGAAGGAGAAAGGAGCACACCTCGATTGTGGACAAGAAGAAATCACAAAAGGGGGAATGGCGAAACAACAATGGAGGTCTGGGAAAGAATGCCAATGGGGGTAGCGGGTTCTGAACGAGAGAGGGAGATTAAGGGGGAGAGAGGTTTTGACTATTGGGGAAGATTTTTTGAAATCATAAATTGGGAGAATGGGAGAGGGAAATCCCAAATCGTGATTTCATAAAGTCAATGCTCATATCAACAGCCACATTCCCTCGGTAATGACTCCAAACCTTTACAGACGGTGTTATCAGTGGATATATTCGCCGGTAACTTAACTATGCCATTACTGATGGATATATCCGTCAGTAAGCAACCAATCCCACAACCGTCAATAAATCTACCGGTAAATCTAATTTATTGACGACATATAGGTTGTCGGTAATTACCCCTTCTTCAATAGTGGATGTTGATAAGAATAACATTGATAGTATAGTTGTGATATAACTAATGAGGATGTTGATGATGATCATGGTATAGAAATGATTCAGTTAGTAAGAATAGTGTTATAAATGACTCATTATTGTTAAGTTGGGCTTCCTTGCTATGTAAGGATTTTATTATTATTGGTTATGTTGTCATAGCTTACCCTTATTTGTTTTTGTTTGTGTTTGTGGTTGTGTGTATGTCTTGAGATGATCGTATGACTCATGGTTATATGGGAGCAAGGGATGTAGCAGATGCTTCAAATGCATAGTAGAGACGCGAGAATGAGGAGCAACCTTGGTTTATTTATAGTTTTGATTTATAAATTTTAGAATTAATATAAATGGATTGTTTTTATTTTAGGATTTATTATATTAATTTCGAAATTTTGTAATTGGATTATATTTTTGGTAAAGTTAGAACTTTGTTTTAATTCTTCATGTTTTAAATGTCGAAAGTCTTAATTAGTATTGCTTTCGGCGTTAAGAAGATTTTGAAACATCTTACTTTACGATTCGTGACACAATTGGGGCATTACAACATTTCACTCTCTTATGGACATCAATTCAATTCATTCAAACCCCTACTTGCTGCTTGAACACCCTTTCTTATGTTAAATATTTACATGTTAATTTATGTTAATAAGGTGGTTCTGAATTGTTGTATTGATTGTTTCAAAGCTGAAGAACGTATGAATGAAGAGTTTTTCCTTAAAAATTCAAACTTTATTCTTGCAAGATTTATGAAAGGATAAAGCTATTGTGAATACCATGCTACTGATTTCATATGATGGATTGCATGTTGAAATTTTTATTTGAGTGGTTGATTGTCACAAACTAAAAATTGCATTAGACAATGAATTCAGTGCAAAAAATTTCACTTTGACAAAAGAATTGATGTTGCATGAGATGTTGTTGACTAAGGATCTTTTTGTATCAACCATAGGGAGAAGAAACTGAATATTTAATTATGATAAAATTTTTGTAGAGGAAACAAGAAAGAAGAGCAGTTCACGACATTCCTCCCTTTAAGAAAGGCAAAGCTACTACAACCTCAACGAGGAGGAAGGAACCCAACCCTGTGTTGGAAATCTCTTAAAGTTCATCCTCAAGGATTTCAAATTTTACGATGCAAGTAAAGTTGAGAGGAAAAGTGAAAAGTGTAAAAGAAAGGAAGTGAAGTAGAGATTTATTAAAAAATAGGAATTAAAATTGTTATATTTTATATGTAAAATATGGTAGTTCAAAAAATGACAGTTAAAATCATCATATTTTACATTTAAAATGTGACAATTCTCTAACTGTCCTATTATACTAAATACTAAAAAAAGTGATGATTTTAAATAACTACCATATTAAAATTGCCACAAGTACGAATTTATAAATTGAGTGAGTAAAATTAATATTATATTTTATGCAATAATTAATATTTACTATTTAGCATATTTTTAACATCATAGTTTTGACTTTTAAAAAGTCAATTTCTTAACCAACACCAACAAAATCAATACTAAACATAAATTAGTGAGATTTTTTCATTTATGTTCGTTTATGGTGGAAGCCAAATTTCCATTTTACTCAATTGTATAAATTTCACATACCATATTATTTCTTTTTATATCTTTGAATATATTTATATATTTATGAAATGGAATTTCAGTAATGTAAAAATCACTTTTAATAATGATTTTTTATACTGGTTATATTCTACCCAGTGTAATAAGTGTCGCGGTGACAAACTTATATATAAAATAACATTTTCTATACTAGTGGAGTTATAATCGGTATAGAAAGTGGATGCGGTAATATTTTTATAATAAATAAGAATTTTTTTTATCAGTTCTAGTTATAACCGATATAAAAAGTGGATACAACTTTGTAAGTAAAAAAATTATATACTTGTTCTAGTTATAACCCGTATGAAAAGTAATTTTTTTTGTTTAATCTCACTAGAAGTTCTTATTTTTGTCCAAAATCTTAAATAGGTCCCTTTTCTTTTTGGCGTATCAATTGAGTCTCTACTATTGTAAATTTGATTCAATTAGAGGCTTGCCGTCAAATTCACCAAACAATCGTTTAATAATTGGTAACATAGCATGCTCAGTAATGACATGTGGCATTAAAATTGAGTTTTGTTTTAAAAAAATGATAAGGACCTTTAATCGGGGAAAATCGTGTTCTTTGTTAAAGTTGTTATTATTAGGGTTCGTTTGAATAAGCCACCATGTAACGAACAATCCCAAAGGAAGATGCAGCTATTCTCAGCTTATTGGCAACATCAAAAGGTGGGATTGCATTGGGTGGTTTATTGTCCAAGTTCCAGAAAAGCTCCACCCTGTTTGGCTTTTCGTTTGGATTCAATTTCTGATTTTTACCCCATTCTGATCCAGAATGATAATATCTCAAGCCACCGTATATATGCCAGCATGTAGCTTCTATATGCTAGCATGTAGCTTCTAGTGAGAAAAAGCAAATGCTACGAAATCTGGAGACTTTCAAAGGGTTATATGTTCTTCTGTAAGTCAAATAGCTTTTAAAAGTAACCATCGAGTCCAATCAAGTTTCATTGAAAGAGAGAGTAATGGAGATTGTAGATAAACCATCTTCTTACACCATTTTCAGAACTGCGAATCGGAGCACCCAACCGGTCGAGCAGGAGAAGTAGAATGAGGGTGGGGGAAGGAAGGGGTCAAAAGGGGAGAGAGCAGCGAAGGTAACGGTGCAGTGAGGAAGTGCATGGTTGGGACATTTCGTCGAACATTTACTCGGCGAAATAGAAGCGGAAAAAGAATCAACGTGGCGCAAATGTGGAGAGTCTTCAAATTCAATCAAATGTGAACTGTGATAAACATTACCTAAATTTAAGTTTTGTGCACGTTTACTAGCAGGAAACTGTGTGGAAATGTTGGAAGATTAGGAGGGAGAAAATGACGGAACTGCGTAATCCCCGGCACCAGTGGAGGCCTTGTGGGGTCTTCTCCTGGCCATGGAAAGGCCTAGCTGATCGAGAGGAATTTTTGTCTAACAAAAACGTGATTTCCCCCAATTTTTTTCCCTAATTAAGGTGACAACCCTTAAAATTTTTAATCTCTCCTTAAAATATTTTTAAAACAAAACTCAATCATGTCATTACTCATTCAACTACTCATTCAATTTTAATTGACACAGTGGTTAAGAACATCGTCGGAAGGGGTAGCTCCCCTTGGATCTTCTGTGTAGGTTGGAAGAACATCCAATCATGGTCACATATTCTTCTCTTTCATCAACATTGTCTCAATTGGAGACGTCGTCATTAGTGACGCACGACCTCCTTTCTCCTCTTCGATTGTTTTCTCTTGAGCGCTACAAAGGTAGTTATGAGATAGGGATTGTAATTCTTTTCCGTGAATGTTGAAAAAAGGCGAGATAGGGACTTAGAGAGGGATTCTAATTCTTTTCTTCTTTGTACATTATTTTGGAACATAAATTATTTAAGTCACTAGAAATTGGAGAGTATATGCGCAAACAATAATAGAGAATGTCGATGAAAATTGTTGATAATAGTAGATTTTAGAGTTATAATTAATATAAAAAGTGATGATTTCTTTACTATTAACCTTAACCAATATAAAAAGTAATAATTTTCTCCGATCTAAAACAGATATAAAAATCATTTTTAACCAACGTAAAAAAATCATTCCTAAAGAAAAAAGTGACATAAAATATATATAAGGTGTTATTTGAAAATATTTTACATTAATCTTTTTTTATGTAAGTAGACGCATTTAACAAGTATGACCTACATATTTATATAACCTACATATTTATATAAATAGACGCATTTAACAAGTTCAATAGTAACGCAACTACAACAAAAACACAATGAAATAAAAGTATAAGAAAAATCACAATGACATTTTGAGATGTGCAAACTTTTGTGGATATATATCCTAAAAATTGCACAACTCATCGAAAGAAAAAGACACAAAAAACTAAAAGGATTTTCAAAACGCATGGAACATTGGTGTTATTTCCAACTTTACTTTTCATTGTAAAGTCTTGTTGTTTGATGTGTTTGCGTGCACAAAAACCACTAAGCAATACGATATTGATCGAGAACTTCAGCATTTCTCTTTCCTGTGACGATTCTGAACTCCCTTAAATCTTCATACTTAAATGGTCGATAACGTGGACCACCGCTAAGTTCCGCCAACTTTGGATGAGCTTCAACAATACCATCCCTTGCTGCTAACATAAATACACCAAACGAATAACGAGTACATGTTTCCTTGCAGATTACACGATGCCTGGCATTCCAAAATTTTTCATTGCTCCAAACCTGTCAGAAAAACGTATATTTATATTGGAAAATATCCTTTTAACAACTTTTTTACAACAACCCATGTAGTAGTTTCTGAGTGATTCGTTTTAAATTTACAGATCAATAAAACAGTGACACATAGTCTGTTATCAAAAAAATGTTGTTAAAATATTATGGTCCATTTCTATTTTCAAGATTATGCATATAGTACACAAACATTAATGTAATTCAACAGAAACAAAATACAAACTTGTTAATCTATGCTCACATGTCCAACATCTCCAACAATGCAGAGGAAGGAGCCTGATTTGGGAGTCACTTTTTTTAATAAGCCAGAATCATCCAACAGCTCAAGACCAGTAACAGTTTCATCGTCTTGAAGTAGAGTGATAAATCCTGTATCTGAGTGCAACATTATTCCCATTTCACCTACATTTTCAGGGCTGAAATTGTATTTAATAGTTCTTAAAAGGAAAGGCCAGTCCTTGAAATCAACATCCACTATACCCAAACACTTGGCCATCTTTTGTGCTATAGTTGATGCCAAGTCATGAATTGCTTTCCCATACGTCTTTACTATTTTCCTGTCATAACAGATCCACATTATTTAAATTCAAATAATGTAAATCTCATCAGAGGCAAAAAATATCTGTTACAATGAGGTCAGAGATTTGAAGCTCCAAAGTTTTGCGTTTACATTATACGTAGTAAATGTGAGTTGAAGCTTTTGCAATGGCTGGTATGGATTACATGGAGAATAACAATCAGTTAATTAGTTTGATAAATGAGGTGAGATAAAGAGAGAGGTTGAAGAAAGGAACCTGTAATGGGGTGGTAAATCCACCTGAGAAAAGAAATCTTCAAGTGCCTGTGGTGATTTATGATAGTCATATATTCCCATGGCCTCATATAGAGGACTTGATGGAAACGGTGGAATATAACCACTATCAGGAATTATCGATTTGTTGCGCATTTTTATCTCTAAAGGAAGATCATGCCAGAATTTCACAGCTGATTTCATCTCTTTCATGAGTGTGTCTGGAATAGGGTGGTTTATCACCCTGAAAATACCACATTTCTCACATGCTTCTCTTAGCTTCTTCCATTCCTCTCCCTCTGAAAGCTTCTGAAAATCCACCACAGGAACATTAGCCTCCATCTCTTGCTCTTTCACTTTCTTCTTCTTCTTGATCTTTGCCTTCGATATCACTCTCAGTTTTTCAGAGAGGAGGAATTACAAAAAGGCTTCAGAGGAATTGTTATGTATAGGCATAGATAAAAATAAATAATTTACAAAACTTGTGTTTGTTATTATAAATACTATTTAATTTATAAAATTGATTCAATTTGGTAAATTAAATTTCACATGTAAAATATATTAATAATTTAATTTAACATGTAAAATATATTAATAATTTAATTTAAATTGTTGAAAGTCTAGAGATAAATCAAATTTAAAATATATATGTATATAAAAATCTTATCTTACAAACTAATTTTATGGGATTGGATTACATTTAAAGTTCATTTATTAAGATAATGAGAGTCACTATTAGAACCTATCTTAAATGTATATATCTTAAAGTCTAGTTCTTAACATAAGTTTTTATATGATTTTGTTTTTGAGGAATTAAATTTAGGCTTAATACCACTATTGGTACCTATTTTCGTCTACTTTGTTCGATGTGAGACTCATTTTTTTCGAATGTTCAATATAGTCTCTTATATCGTAATTTATGATCAATTTTGTCCTTTTGGCTAACTACGTTTAAATCGTTAACGACAAAATGTCCACAGCACCAATCACTTAATTATATGGAAGGTATTGATTGACGTGGACACATCACCTTTGACACGTCATCATCATCTCCTACCTCCAGAAACCCTAATTTCCCCTACACAGAAACCTTAGTCACCACCTAACCCTAGTTGTCGTTGCCGCCATGCTTACGGCGAGCCACCATCTTCGCACCTCCATCATCAGACATTTCAAAACCCTAACCAGAAACCTTTCGCGAACATATCACGCACTAGTCGCACCACTGTTCCAAACGCTCCAACACAAGCATCGCGAAACCGAATCACAAGTCCTTGCACCTTTGAGCAACGTCACCGTCAAACTTCTTCATTCTCCACCAACCACCATCAACTTGAAACACAGAAGATCAAAACATAGAGAACCAGAAATCTCCTTCAAACCAAAAGCACCATTCGCGCCGCAACGGTGAAGAGCCACCAACATCATCACCAACCCCTCACGAGCAAAACCCAAATCGTAGAAATGCAAAGGCGAATCAATCAATCATCTTCAACCGTCGCACCAGCGCCTCTCCGCAAGCTTCTCCACCGCGCCTTTCATTCACCTGCAGGAGAAAAACCTAGAAGCAAACCAACTATCACAAAGTTCACCATATCCACCTTGAAGGAGAAACCCTATTCTCGCGTGACGGCACTAGAGCAAACTTTTCCCCAATCTGCAGATACAAATCTGAACCCCTAATTTTTGGGTGAAGAAAGGGGTTGCCACATGTCAAGCCCTCATTGGCACGACCATCCTTAGTCAACTCTAGTCCTAGCCACGTCGGCCAACAACTGCCATGTAATTCACTTATTAGTGCTGTGGACATTTTGTCGTTAATGATTTAAACGTCGCAGCAAAAAAGACAAAATTGAACATAAATTACGAAATTAGAGACTATATTGAACATTCGAAAAAATTAAGTCTCACATCAAACAAAGTTGACGAAAATAAGAATCAACAATGATATTAAGCCTTAAATTTATAAATAAGTTTAGAATAAGTATTTTTTAAATTAAAATTAAAAATAAAATAGTTTTAGTATTTAGGTTAAGTTATTTGATATATAATATTTTAACATAGATATATAAGTTGTAATTAGGTTTGGTAATATTTTTTTAGAGACATAACATTACTTAATTAAAAAAATATATAATTCAATTGAGAAAACAATATAATATAAGATACCAATTTAATACAAAACGCTATCTACATGATATTGACATTTTACATGTGACGATTGACATATTGGACTGATACTAACAGTGATACAACACATGATAAAAACTTAAAAAATAAAAACAAAAAAATAGAAAAATACTATGAACTAATACATGTCAAAGAAAACGTTAATTTAATCTATATAAATATGACAGAAAAACCAAATTAAATCAATTTAATACAAAGTAAGATTTAATTGAAAAAATAGAAAACCAAGTTAAATAAAAACAACAAAAATAATTACCAAAAGAAAATTTTATCCCAGACTTAGTAATCTTCTTAATTTTTAATTTTAAAAAAACTCCAACTTGATGACTCCCTAGAAATAGTAGCCAACAGATTCACTATTACAAGAAAGTAACACGTAAAAGTAATAAAATAAAAGCATATAATTTTGTTTTCATTTAATTTTTACGCATTTTCTTCTTCTATAACGTAAATAGAAGAGGATGTTTTAGGGCGATAGATTTACTTTCAGTAATGAAAACTATTAAAGCAATGCGAAAGTTTAGAAAGTTTGATATCACTACAAGAATTTTTTTAAATAATAATCAAGTTTTATGATAAAAATAATTAGTCATCATGATTATATTAATTTATAAATTAAAAATTATTAATAACTAAAATAATTTTTAAATTAATCTCTAAATTAATTACTATGGTATTAGTTTTCAAATTGGTCGTTAATATTAATTAATGAAACAACTAAAAACAAACTTATCTTTAAATTAATTTTCCACTAAAATAAATTTAAAAACTAATTTTTTAAATGTTAAAAATTTGGTAGTATTTTAAGCATTTTCTTCCATAAGATAAATTAGACGGTCAAAATGGACCATCCGGCCCGACCCGATCCGGCCCACCATAGGTTGATCACTTAGTGAGCCAACCCAACCTGCCTTATTTATTAGCGAGCCAGAAAAATTCGAACCTGACCCGTCCCACCACGGGTTGGTGGATAAACGGGTCGACTCACTGGCTCACTTAATTCCAATTTTTTTTAAATAAAAAAAATTACAAACTTTCTATAATTCAAATCTAAACAAATTTCACTCCCAACATGAGTGTTTAATTAATTTTGAAAATAAAAAACTTAAATAATTTTTTCAAGTAAAAAATAATAATAAATATTTTTTTATAAAATTAAAATTAAATTTTAATAAAATAAAATCAGGTAGGTAGATTAGTGGGCCAACCTGACCCACCATGGGTTCAACCCGCATGAGCCGGGTTTAAATAAGTCAGGTTGAAAACTGACTCGTATAAAAAAAATACAATTTTTTCAAACTCAATCCGGTCCGAACCCGTTCTGACAACTCTAAGATAAATAGAGTTTAAATAATTGTGACCCATTCTTGACAGCTCTAATATTGTAATATAAATAGAATAGCATGTTTTAGGACATCAGTCTTACTTTTAGTAATGAAAAGCTATAATGACTAAATTTAAGGAATTAATTAATAACAAAGGTTTAGAAAGTCTCATATGTGAAACATAATTTAAGGAATGTGTAAAAGTGGGACCATCTCTATATATATTAGCAGGTTCATACATATTACATTCATTAATATTATTCGTGGGCAACGAGGAGAATTAAGAAACTAAAGTATGAAGTAAAGTATAGATCTATATATTTATATTTTTTTAGGATAGTGCATGATTGTAGCAAATAGATTATTAAAGCATGAGGGCAACGTGGAGAGTTAAATAAGATGTGTATATATATTTTGTAGGATAAATATCTTTTTAAATGACTTGCAAAAAAGGAAAAAGATAATTTGACTCAAAATATTAGCATTCTATATAAATTACTATTAATTGTGAGATTATATATTATGCGGAAAAATAGTTTCAGATCGTTTCATTATGTACAGAAAATTTGTATATTTTTATAATAATTATCTAAAAGTTATGCAAAAAAAGAATTTTGAAATGATTAGTAATATATTTTTCTTCTACTGACAGGATATAACACTAAATTTCTATTGATTTACTAATAAGATATACACTAGTTATTGCGTTAACTTTTGAAGTAAAGAAAAAAGATTAAACCATATTCTATTGTCATTTTAAAAGTGATAATAAATAATTAATAACTTTCTACGAGGAAGCACATGAAGTATCATGGCATCTTTCGCTTTTAAAAATTAAATAAACAGAAAATTGCAGCAAGTTGTCCCAGACAGCGGCGGATGATTGTGGTGCTTCGCCCCCAACTTTTTTATATATATAAATTGACGTATAATACAAAACATTTCTTTAAAAATTTGATATATTTATATATTTGACATTTCAAAATTTTCTTTGTATATATATAAATATTTTGTCATTTTTAAAATTATTGAAAATTGGTTCGTTTATAGTTTATTTCAAATATTCTTTGACATTTTTTTCTTTTTATTTTATGAAGATCTTTTCATTTGTATTCCAAATTTCCACAACAGATCTTGATGTCAAGATTCTTTAGGTTTTTGTTTGTCCAAAGCCAAATGGGATACGTGAGCAAGAGATATTCCATTGCTCAAATTAATCAAGTCAAAAATAATATTAAATATTGTAATAATAAAACATAATGAATTTT
This sequence comes from Vigna umbellata, assembly GCF_029865625.1. Lineage (NCBI taxonomy): Eukaryota > Viridiplantae > Streptophyta > Magnoliopsida > Fabales > Fabaceae > Vigna > Vigna umbellata. The sequence goes on from NC_142168.1 coordinate 40,838,626, forward strand.
TATCTAAACGAGTATGATTTATGACTAATTATTTGGATTAACTTTATCTAATATTATGTTAATATACTTTAATCATCATTCTATCCTCACATTTTGCTATTAGTGATGATATGGCCTATATGATACTATTATAACCAAGATTATGTTGTTTTGATCTTACTATATTTAGGTTGAATACATATTAGTTGATGAGATAAACTCGAGCATATGTAATACATCTTTTATTTTATTTGTATTGTTTAAACACGTTGCATAATTTTCTTGTGTGTTTCTTTGGTTCTAAATCTTTTTAGAAGATTAATTTTGTAAAAACAAAATTGATTTGATAACCAATATCACTTTTTTATGCTTCAGCAAATTGATTTATTAATAGAATTTGTATTATATGATCCCAGAAGAACCTTCGTCAAGACCGAACAGTTGAGGAACCTGGTTGATCAGTCATCTGTCAAGTTAATTAACTAATATTGAACCTATTTAGGAGTAAAGTGTTATTGTCCACAATTGGACCGTAATTAGGTTGAGCTAAGTTGAACAGTGAGTCGATTCAAGCATAACCAAAGGTGGAATCGAGTCAACCTAAGCTAAGTAATCAAGCTAAATCAGGCTAAGATGAAAGGTCGAGCTGAGTGAATTTAATCTATATATAATGGACCTAATAGTCATGTATATTAGATCAATATAACTGAATTTAATATCATTGACGAAATTGATTCAATCTAGTTTTAATCCAATTTAAATTAGATTGAAAACAAACCAAAATCTATTTGATCTAGTTAAAATGGTTCTGAATTTTATTCCATATAAATTTTAATTAGATATACAAGATTATATCAATTCTGTTTATTGGATCTTAATATGATCTAAACTAGAAAATAGAAAAATACAATCCATGCCCACCCTTACCAAAACTTAAGTCTCCATACCACACTTATCCAATCTGGTATCAAAAACCTCAAATATAAACACAACCTCATCTCAATCCATCAAATCCAAGCCTTCCACTCATGTCAACAACACAAATTCCACATTTTTGAAACCTAAAAATAAACTACTAGAAATGACACTTTTTATGATGATTTTGCTGGACTTTTATTACGGTTATTCTAGGCTCATAGATATGGGTGATATAAAAAGTTTCAACTTTGTATGTTAGTTAAGAAGACATAACACCAACAAAAAAATAGTTTTTAACGTATGTTATTTTAGCCTTTTGACGTATGTTAAAAGTCCGACGTCATAACGGGAGACGTTAGTTGACGTTTGTTGTATGTTAGTTAAGAAGACCCAACACTAACACAAAAATAGCTTTTAACGTCTGCTATTTTAGGATTTTGACGTATGTTAAATGTCCAACGTCATATAGGAAGACATTAAATTGGCGTATGTTGTTTTTTAACAGATGTCAATTGACGTCTATTGTCTTATAACAGACATTAATTAACATATGTTGTTCTTACAACCGACGCCAATTTATGGGTTGTTTTTTAAGAAAAAGTTCGCCAATATTTTCTTTCACTAAAACTATGAGAAATCAATATCAAAAACAAGAATATACCACAACAATTTTCAGAATTTTAGAAGTAGTAACAACCAATTAAAAGTGAAACAACCAATGAAAATGCAATAACTAATATACATAAAAATCCAAAAATGAAACTAATCGTGAAGGTGAGGGAGTAGACAAGTGCCGTTGTGAGGGTGAGGAGAAAAACGCACATAATCGTTGTCGTAGTTGTCCTAGAACGTGCCCAAGAATTGCATCAAAAGCCAATGAAAACAAATTTTAATCGGTGCAAATGAAAGATAATGGTTCCAAACGTAATATAATCGGTTTAAAATTATTTAAAACGGTGCTAAGTGGAAAAAGACTTACCAGAACGTTAATGGCGAACGAGAGAAAGTAGAGGAAGAAGTTGAACGTAGCGAGAGAGAAAACGCGTAACTGGAGCTCGCGTCCTGGAGTGGGTAAAAATGTAGAGTATTTGACGTCGGCCCCCCTTTCCAGCCGACGTCTAACTACTCTAAGATGTCGGCCCCCTTCCCAGCCGATGTCTAAGTGGTAAAAAAATTTAATATTGGCACCCAAAATGAGGTAATTTCAAACCTTTTTTATGTTTGTGGGGAGGGGGACCGACGTGTAAGTGGCAAAAAAAATTAATATTGGCCCCCAAATGAGATATTTTCAGACAATTTTTACGTCTGTGGAGGGGCAAGCCTACGTCTAATTCCAATTAGACGTCAGGGCCTTGTAGCCGACGTCTAAAGGCAATAAAATAATGATTTTTCAGTCCTGTATGCAGATTATTTGACTTCTAACCACTAGTATAAAAATCGCGTATAACGTCGAATATTTTGAGTTTTTAACGGTGAATTCGCGAACGACGTCATATCAGGAGACGTTAATTTTAGGTCGAATAGAAAAATTTGACGTCGTCGAATTTTGTTAATATACGACGTTAACTTAAGGTCGAATTTTATCCATATTCGATGTTAATCAATTTTTTTTGTTTTTTTTAATTAATTGTGATCCTCTTTTACAACTCTACGAAAAAAAAAACAAATTTAAGTTTTTGATATTTTATAAAGCATGAACCATGAACGTGTAGTATCAACAGCAAACAAGTTCAATCAAACAACAACAACAATCTAGTTCAACTAAACAACAACAAACAAACAAATTCAACAAAAAAAATAACAAACAAGTTCAACAAATAAGTTCTTCAAAACGAAAACTAACCTTCAAAAGGTGGGTTCGTCAGAATAAAGTTTTGTCACAATGAGAGAGAAAGCAGAATGCGCCTATGAAGGACAAGAGCACGAAAATAATCGGTTAAAACAAACAAAAATCATACATAAAGTAATTAATTAACATGCATTTGTATCAAATGAAAAAAAGATTACATGTTATGCTCGTCAAACTTCGTTCGAGAAAAGTTTGAGAAGAGAAGAGATTATCGCGCGTTAAGTTAAAGTGAATGAATTTTCAATCTCTGGCTCAATTTTTTATTGAATTCACTAACCTTTTGACGGTCGAATTTAAAAGTCATTCGACGTTTTATATCATTTTATGTCGAATTACAATTCCAAACGACGTTTAATAATTGCATTTATTTACAAAAATGTCACCGCTCAGTTTTAGCGTTGGTTATTCAGTGGTTGGACGTTGAACGCGTGACGTTATACGGTGTTTTGGTACAAGTGAACCCTGGGAGAGAGCCGACGTTTATACTTTATTTGACGTCTGGGGCCCATATAACTGACTTCTATAATGTCGTTTTATTTTCAAAATTGCCACTAGTCATTTATTACATCGGATTTCCTTTCGCTAAATGTTAAACGTGTGACATTAAATGTTATTTCTGCACTAGTTCAACATAGTAAGTATAACTTACTATGATAAACACTAGTAAGCTTGACATAATAAGTATAACTTACTTTAATTATTAGTAGACTTGTCATAGTAAGACCAACTTACTATTATGAATATTTATAAACTTGTCATAATAAGTTATTTATTGTGACAAGTATTCCTAGATCTGACATAGTAAGTTTCACTTATTATGACATGTTGACGAATACTTGTCACAAAAAGTTCAACTTAGTATGATAGGTCTATGAATACATATCATATAAGTCTAATTTATTATTGTAGGTATTTATAAACCTGACATGATAATAAGCATTCTTTATTTTTATTTTTATTTTTGTCACTTTTCCTCTATTCATTACATATAAAAATATACAATTTGTAAACAAAACAATTTCATTGACTTCTTTATCTAACAAATATTATTAAAACAGACTTACTCTATCAATTTGTATATGAAAAAAAATTCTACAACTTAAAAATTTATACATACACTCTAAAAAACTAAACATTGTACATTTATCGAAAACACTTAAAAAAGGAAAGTTGGTCCCATATTCGATCTCAAAAGTATTTTAGTAAACAATAATAATAAGCCATTATTTATGACACTAAAAACAATACACCCCCTCTCACTAAATTGAAAACTAAGAAAGCATGAATTTAGGATTTTCATGGTCAGGGAGTTTCATACCATATAAGAAAACCCATTAGTCTTGAGATGATGTGACTAAAGTAGAAGAAATAGACGTACTAGAATTTGATTTGTTAAGATATGCCAAATATTCTATTAAAGGATATTAGGCAATCAAATATTGTGTTAGTTATAATTTAGATATTATTATAATTTATGCAGATTTGTGCACCTGTCATTCCTTTAGTAGATGAAGAATTATAGGATCCTTGAATGTATATATATGGTACTCTACTCTTTGAAATAATATATCAGAATTATTCTTTAAATCTTTTATTATGGTATCAAGAGCCAACACTGATATCCTCTAAGATATAGGAATCAGTGCTTTTTTTCATTGAATATTTCTGATGGCTTCTTTCGATGAAAATCAATTGGAGAAACATGATTCTGGAACTTCCGCTGCTTCCAAGAGTTATATTTCTACTACTGCCGGATTTGTGACCAAGTCAGGTATATCTAACTCTGCCCTTAATCTTTCTGTTGTTACTAAGGATAGTGATTGGATAATTGATTCGGGTGCTACTGATCATATGACTTGTGATCCTCATATATTTACTAATTTTTCCCCTAATTGTTCTAAAACTGTTATTATTAATGCCAATGGGGTCTCATCTCCTATTGAAGGTATAGGTACTATATCCCTCTCACCCTCCTTATCGATTCCTGATGTTTTATTTGTTCCTACATTAAACTGTAATCTTATCTCCGTCAGCAAGTTAACCAAATCACATTCTTGTGTTGCCTTATTTTACCCAACCCATTGTCTTTTTCAGAACATTCATTCCAAGGAGAAGATTGCTAGTGGTAGAGAGAGTGAAGGACTGTATTATCTTGAAAATGTCTCACAATCAAACCATAAAAAAGGATTGACTTATCTTGCGAACGATCACATACAAGATAAAAACAAAAAAGAAATTTGGTTGTGGCATAGACGGTTGGGACATCCCTCTTTTGGTTATTTAAAAAAATTATTTCCATCATTATTTCGTAAATGCAATATTTCTGATTTTTTTTGTGAAACTTGTGTTTTGGCAAAAAATCATCGTGTTGTGTTTCCTTTAAGCAATAACAAAACTAATTTTCCTTTTTCATTAATTCACACAGATGTTTGGGGCCCTGCCCTGCAATCTACACATAATGGAAAAAAATGGTTTATCAGTTTTGTTGATGATTGTACTCGGGTAACCTGGGTATATTTGCTTAAATATAAAAGTGATGTGTGTGATGTGGTTCGTTCCTTCTATCATTTGATTGTTACATAATTTAACACATCTATTAAGGTCATTCGATCAGACAATGGAGGAGAATATTTTAAGACTGAATTAATAGAGTTCATGAACTCTAAAGGCATCTTGCATCAAACTACATGTCCTTATTCACCAACACAAAATGGAGTGGCTGAGAGGAAAAATAGACATATATTAGAGGTGACAAGATCACTTTTGATGGATGGTAATGTCCCATCTCATGGGGTGAGGCAGTGAGCTCTGCCGTTTATTTAATTAATCGAACTCCTTCTAGTGTGCTTAACTTTTGAAGGCCTTTTGATGTGTTGTCTGATCATTGTATCCTTCCTCCCATAGTTTATTTACCACCTCATATTTTTGGATGTGTTATATATGTTCACTTACACCCACATCAACGTACAAAGCTTGAAGAACGAGCGATCAAATGTGTTTTTGTTGGGTATGGATCAACTCAAAAAGGTTATCGTGCTTACCATCCACCATCAAGGAAATTTTATATTTCTATGGATGTGACATTTAATGAGCATGAATATTTTTATGTTGATTCTCCACTTCAGGGAGGCAATGAAAGTGAAGTGCATAATCATGATGTTGATATGTTTGATTGTGATGATAAATTATTGTGTGAGGATCATTCTGCAGGAAGTGAGCCAATCCTAAATATGGACCCTTCTTTTCTGGATAATATAGTGTCTTCTGATCATAACCAATTGGCTCAATCTTCTCCACAGGTTCAACTTGACTCTTCAGAGGTACCTTCTGATCCTATCTCTGATAATACTAATTTAGATGAAATTGATCATGGAATTGATTCTGGTCTGCGTGAGACCACCAGCACACCAAACACTGAGTCTACTACTGTTCAATATATTCTTCCACCTCGTTCTAACCGTGGTCAACCTCCAGTTAAATATGAACCAGACCTCCAAGCCAAAGTTAAATATCCCATTAGTAAATATGTGTCATCTCACAGGTTATCTCAGTCATATGCATCATTTGTATCTCAGTTATCTTCAATTTCTATTCCTAGTAATGTACATGAAGCTTTGGCAGATCCTAGATGGACCGAAGCAATGGTTGAGGAGATGGCAGCTTTAGAAAAAAACAACACTTGGGATCTTGTGTCCTTACCAAAAGGGAAGAAAACTGTGGGCTGTAAATGGGTCTTTACAATTAAGCATAAAGCTGATGGAACTATTGAGAGGTATAAAGCACGACTTGTGGCTAAAGGTTACACTCAGTCTTATGGTGTAGATTACCAAGAGACGTTCGCACCAGTAGTCAAACTCAATACTGTGAGAATACTTTTGTCGCTAGCTGCAAACCAAGATTGGCCTCTTCTACAATTTGATGTGAAAAACGCTTTCCTACATGGAGAAATTTCAGAAGAAATTTATATGGATTCTCCACCAGGTATGACTGATTCAATTGGAATGAAGGTTTGCAAATTAAAGAAGGCTTTATATGGATTAAAACAATCCCCAAGAGCATGGTTTGGAAGGTTTACCAAGTCTATGAAGGCTTTTGACTATAGAGCAAGTAACTCTGATCACACTTTATTTTTTAAGAGAGGAAAAGGAAAAATTACAGCTTTGATTATATATGTAGATGACATGATTGTTACAGGAAATGACCAAGATGAGATTTCTAGTTTACAACAATACCTTGCATCTGAATTTGAGATGAAACAACTTGGAAACCTCAAATATTTTTTGGGTATTGAAGTAGCTAGATCAAAACATGGTATTTTTCTATGCCAAAGAAAATATACTATTGATTTACTGTCGGAAACTGGGCTGCTTGGGAGTAAACCAACTGATACACCAATTGAACAAAATCATAAACTCTTTCAATGCTCAGATTCAACAAGCATAGACAGAGGAAGATACCAAAGGCTAGTCGGAAAATTAATTTATTTGTGCCATACACGTCCAGATATCACCTATGCAGTGAATGTTGTTAGTCAATTTATGCATGACCCACAGAAGCTTCATATGGATGTTGTTGAAAGGATTTTGAGATATTTGAAGTCTGCTCCTGGAAAAGGAATTTTGTTCTCAAATCATGAAAACTTAAAGGTAGAAGGGTACACTGATGCAGATTGGGCAGGTTCAAAAGATGATAGAAGATCTACCTCTGGATACTTTACTTTTGTAGGAGGGAATCTTGTAACTTGGAGGAGTAAAAAACAACCTGTAGTAGCAAGATCTAGTGCTGAAGCAGAATTCAGAGGCATGGCACTAGGTGTATGTGAACTTTTGTGGATTAAAAATGTGCTATCAGATTTGGGCTTTAAACAAAATGAAGCTATGAGTTTGTACTGTGACAATACTTCGGCTATAGCAATTGCTCACAATCCTGTGCAACATGATAGAACAAAGCATGTGGAGATTGATAGACATTTCATCAAAGAGAAGCTTGAAGCTGGAATAATTTCATTTCCTTTTGTAAGATCAGAATTGCAGTTGGCTGATGTTCTCACCAAAGGAGTGTCAAGAAGATTGTTTAATGAGTCTCTATTCAAGTTGGGAATGTGTGATATCGATGCACCAACTTGAGTGGGGGTGTTAAGATATGCCAAATATTCTATTAAAGGATATTAGGCAATCAAATATTGTGTTAGTTATAATTTAGATATTATTATAATTTGTGCAGATTTGTGCACTTGTCATTCCTTTAGTAGATGAAGAATCATAGGATCCTTGAATATATATATATGGTACTCTACTCTTTGAAATAATATATCAGAATTATTCTTTAAATCTTAAGATTATATTTTAATTAAATTTTCTATGAATAATCTAAATAGTTCTCAATTTTAATTGATATTGTATTTTGGCTCAAAGGTGAGAACAAAATTAAGACTTTAGATGGATTGATTTGAAAATCTAAGACAATAATAATTGATAATGAATCTATTTCGAAAAAAAAATAATGAAATGCACCTATTTTCGTTCCTATTATTTTTATTTATTTTTATATTTTTGCAATTTTATTTTTTCTTTGATTTATTATTTTTGTATTTAATCATTTATTCATTTTATTTATTTTAGTTTTCTTTTATTATTTTTATTATTTTATTTAACTAATTCTTTTGTATAGTTTTTATAGTTTTTATGAAAATTAATTTGTTAAGAATCAATTTCGTTGTTTCATAGACAGCTTAGGGTTAGCTTTTTCCTTACTAATCTTTATTTACTACTTTCTTAACAACAGTGAAGTTGTTATAGATATTTCGTATTAATTTAATCTCTTAAAGGACAACGTTATCACACCTCCTTCGTCATTAGTTTCTACACCTCTATCCGCCGTGAATTTATCCTGTGATATTTTTTTCATTCTTAATCCTAGTATGAAACTTCAACATGTCATATATATTCTTCATAGTTATTAGGAAAATAAGAGAAGAAGTTGTTACAAACTATTATTTACTTATTTTCTTTAAATTATATGGTACATTAATTTAAATTTATTTAACAAATTATTAAACCAATTTAGAAACGCGTAAAAAATTAGAGTTCAAACATTAGTTAATAAAATTTAATATGAAATAAGCATTTGTTCAAAGTGTAATATTATACGAGGAGATTGTTTTTACAAGTGATAAAGCATGGAAAATGAAAAGTTAGCGGCATTGGCGCTTGTGAAAAACTTTGCGAGAGAGAATGTACGAAAGCAGAAACTTCAACTTTTTTGAGGCAGGGCCAGGTTTGAGAACACTATAATTGTGAGCTTTGAAACCTGAGCAAACTGTATTATGCCTTTCTCCATCTGAGCACCATCCTCCATAAGAAAACTCCCCGTGATTCCTCTTCAAAAGCTCTCTGTCAATTTTATCCAGAAGAGGGTCATTTTTCTTGAATTTTCTGGCAAATGGACGGTTGCTGAGCACCATTTTCCTGTAATCTTTGAGTCCTAGTGTTCTTGGGTGTTGTTTTGGAGGATAGTCCCAAGTGATGTAATGCAGATCACTGTTTGCTGTGGTGTTCTTGTAGTCCTTGGAGTTGCAAATAACTGTTTGGAAATATCCTTCTGGGGATGACACAAAGTTTGTGTAGTAGAGGAGGAGGGTTCTTGGCAAATTTTCCCACCCAACAATGCAATACTCTGCAAAAGATCTTGATAGAATTGTCCATGCTGAACCTGGAAATAAAAGAAACACATTTCTAATAGCATCAAGTTTATCAACTTACTGCAAATGATAACAACATATATTATGAATGCATATATTTTCATAAGGCCAGATGTACATTTATTTATAAATTATATATATATATATATATATATATATATATATATATATATATATGGAAGAAGGTGTGGAGTTTCACTCAGCCAACAACAGCATTAGGTAAAGTTCTTGAAACAAAGTGTGGATATTACCATCTTGGAAGCATGACTTGTAACCAAAAAGAGTGACATCTTGGTAGAAAGTAATTGAATGAGAGCATCATGATGGAACCCTTCACCTCTCACGTAACGATGAATTCATGAGTGGTTCAGATTCCTGGGTTTTCGACACTGATCTTTAAAACCTTTTTTTTTTACTGTTATTATATATTATCTGATTTGAGGTGTCCAAATATTGGTCCTTAAAATATTTCACAAGGAAAATAATTATAAATGCATGGAGAGGAAATGGAAACATGCAACACATAAAAATAAACCAAGTTCTCAATAATCTAAAGGATTGAAGAGTGGGTAAAAACCTGTATAAAGTTTAAAAGATGTTGGGAGACTCCTCTGCTTAGTGACCCACCAAATCTGTGATTTCTTGAGACTATAAAGCCCTGGGTCTATAATTATTGGCTTCCCTCTCTTATTCCTGAAATCAGTATAAAAGGTTAAAATTCGTTTAAGCTATTGTGGATGTTCTCAATTTGGTTTCATTGTTATATAATTAATATGATCATCAATGCTTACAATTTCCAACCCAGTTGACTGCTGTGGTGAATGAAATTGATATGCTTTGGAACCTGAGAAAAGGCTTGGATCATATCTGAACATTAATCAAGAAAACTGAATTCAGATCAACAAATGGTGATGCCATCTAGAACATATATAATTGAAACTTTTGATTCAAAAGAAGAGAAACAAAATAGCCACAAACTAAGGCGACTCACCATACCATCTTGTGTAACCAAAGGGTAGTCAGAGGCACTTAGATTAATAAACCAATCCCATTGGCAAGTTCTGAGAAGCATTGCCATAGCATGGAGAGTGGTAGAAAGCATGGTTGGTCCTTTATAGGTCACAAGATTACGCTTCTCCACAACCCAAACGTTCCCTAATGCAGCATAAACTGGGTCCTTAGCCACATGCTGAACCACATCCCTGTGCTCAGCTTCTGGTGCCCCAGAATCGATATGAATCAAATAGTAGTTCCCTGGATGGTAGAGAGCCCTCACCAACCTTTTGAGCTTCCCAGAATCTCCTTTGGAAGCAGAGATCAAGTACGCAAATGAAACTGGATATGAGTTGTTGGCCTTGGTGGTGTTGAAGTAGTTCATGGAAGGCTTCAAGCTGGAACTGGGTATGGTTAATCTTGTGGTAGTGAAAACAAGAAAGAACAGTAGTGAGGTTAGAATGAAGGAAACAACCAAAATTTTGATGGACATTTTTAGGAGAAATTTGCAAGATACTGGGAGTGGGAGACAAAAAAAAGACTCGGGAAATTTTAGTTATGGAAAGGTAGTTATATGGTTAATAAGGAGGGCTTATTTGGAGAATATATTTTTTACTATATTTTTACCATTGTATAAAAATACAATATATTATGATCAATTTAAACAGTAATTTCTTTTTAATCATTAGTGGCCAAATTAATCATTAATTATAATTTTGTATTTATAATAGTAATTATTGTAGAAAAAAATAATTTCTAATTTATAAATTAATACGTAAATTAGTCCCTATAATAAATTATTTTTTCTCTCTAAAATTGATTGATATTTAAATATTTTCTTATAGTAATTGATTACTTTATTTATCATATGTTTTATTATTTCTTATTATTTTGAGTATCTTTTGCATACATTTTACTCTAATAGATAAAATTTATTGGTAATCATAAAAATTGGTTAGTAAATTCAAAACGTCCTACCGAAGACAAACAAAATGTATTATAAAATGTTCATCAGTAAAAAAAAATTCAATAGATAAATATTAATTGATAATTATTGATAATCAAAATTAGTAATAATTTGTTCATAATTATAAATAAATTTTGGTCATTGATAAATATCGTGATGTTGTCTTCTCCTTTTTTTGTTATTTTTTTCTTTTTTTTCATCTTTTTCCTTCTCCTCCTCTTTCGTCGCATTCGTTAGTGTTCTATCACTATAACTGCCATGTGGTAAATAATAAGTATTTTATTATTCTTTCTCAAAAGACTTGTGCAACACATTGGAATCCATAACTCTATTAGACAATAATGTTCACAAAAATACAAAGAAGCTCTTTTGATATTTTATCAAACAGCTAGTGTAACTGAAATTTAATATAGAGTATTACAAATGTCAATACTAGATTTCATTCATTTCATTTTCATGCACTCAAAATCTCAACAAATAGGTTTAACTATCTATGGGGGAGAACTTAGGGTTTAGAAATTGGAGATAAGGAAGAACTTGAAACCAAAAAAGAATAAGGCCATTTCCTAAGACGCCGACTCCAAGCTTAAATCATGCATCATCTTCACATTTCCACCTCCAATCCTCATCAAACCCCAAAAGGGAATAATATCATGAATGAAGATTGTGACCTAAGGAGGAGAAAGGAGAAATTTCCAACATCCCTACTAGTCGTCAAGGGCCTCTCCAAATCACATAAGGTGGAAAGAAAAGTGTGAGAGTGAGAGAATGAATCAAATCCTAGCAGAAGACATGAATAAATACCGCATTTTCGCAACTCAGTGTAGCTACCTCCTAATGCCATCTCATAATCGTCAGGTGCACTCATTAAATTCGCAAAGGGGCAGACTTTCACCTAGCACCGCTTACCATCGCTTGACTGCTTTAGTGAACCATGTTCTAGTACTATTACTTCTAGTGTCTTCTCGCTCAATGAGCTTTAGGTTTTCCAATGAAAGGTAGTTGTACAACTAAGTTTCCTGTCTGTTTATGGCATTAGGTGCAATCAGTAAAGCACGGGAAAATATGGTGTTACATAATCCCTATGATTGCCTAACATGATTATTTATCTTTAGAATTCATTTTTTGTTGTCTAATCATTTTTCCTTGAGTTCCAACTTATTTTTCTATACCATAATTATTTCCAATTCACTTACTTCACGCACTTAAAAGAATATTATAAGTAAACTGAACTCAAAATAACTAAACCACAAAAAAATGCAAAACAAGATAAATTTAAGGATTAAACAAGATCATATCTATAGAGATGTTGGTTTTATTCACAATGAATAAAAGGTAAAAATAAATGTTATCATTTCTCTTCCATTTCCTTCTTATCTTCTTACTCTTTCTTCTTCTCCTTCTTTTCATTTTTCACATTTGTTGTCGTGTTTGTCTCATTGGACTCCTTCTCCTTCTTCTTTGTCACTACCACCTCTTCCTTCAACTTCTTCCATTGTTGCCTTCTCCTTCTTGCATCTTTCTTCTTCTTCTCCTTTTTTCTTATTTCTTTCTCACCCATCTTTAATTAATTTATAAGAAATATTTTGTTAAATTTGATAGGAAAATCAAAGTCTATTTTACTAATAAGTTTATCGATTTTACTAATAAGTTTATTGATGAATTTAAAAAGTGTAATTTCTAAGGATTTTTTAAAGAATTCTAAAAAAGTTAACTTATTATTGACAAATTTATTTACTAAATTTTTAAAAAATAATTACCAATAAATTTATCAATGAATTTTCAAAATATTTAATTAGTGGCAGACATTAAACAAATCCATTATGAATTTAATGGATTTTAAAATAATTCAATCATTAGTAAATTTACTAACAAATTTTACCATGTGGACAAAACTTAAAGTAAAAATGTTAACATCCATTTCTTTTTTACAAATACAAATAAAAATATCAATCAATAACAAACATTACAAATTGTAAATGTCGCGAAAATTGTGTAGATTGCACATGTGTTGTAAGCAGTTAGCACAATACAACTTTTAAAATTATATACATAAAAGAAGAAAAGAAACAAAAGATAAAAAATATTAAAGAAAATAAATGGTAAAAAGAACTCAAACTTTCTTATCACACCCAAAAACAAAACGAGGAAGAGTGTGAAGTGAAAATGATCTAGAAGGTAGAGACTCATATTCTTTCCAAAAGGAGGTAGAGACTCATATTCTTTCCCTTTTTCTGATTGAATTGCTAAATCTGTGAGAAATTTCTGTGAATTTTAAGCTGCTTGTCGTAAACACCACCCTTGATTTTGATCTTTTGCCCTGTGGGTCGCAATATCATTACCGCTCAGCTATGCCAACTAATGGAAATTCGTAATGATGCACACCAACTAAAGGCATTAAAGTTACACATATATGTTTTTTTTATTTACGACAAAATATTTTTTTTATAACTATCTTTGTGTATATATAGTTTTACAAATGAATATAACTTTAGTCTCTATAAAAATTTATTTATATATTTGAATTTCTGATTTTTAAAATTAATTGGTAACATAATTGGTGAATATGTATGCGAGATTGTTATCAAGTGTTAACATTTTCTTCCTAGAATGGAATAACATTACCCATGAATCAAACTTTCCAATTTAAAAAACCTAAAAAATAAAACGTGTAACAAATTTTATTATGAAAAAATTGTTTAATAGGTCATGTAACACTAAAAAACAATTATTTAGTGGAAGTTAATTTTTTAATTTGCGGAAATTTTTAATTTTCGTAAATTAATTTATAGATATTTTTTTAATTTTCACCCTTAAAGTCTTAGTTATTGATTTGTAGAGATGTTTTATAACTCTTGGTATCATATTTATATTGCGGATGCTTTTTTACGAAGGATTTTAATCTTTTTTATTAGGGACTATTATTTTGTAAAAGTTTGAAAACTTCTTTATTTTTAACTATTTTACAACAAAGAATACCTTTTTTTTCTTATTTTTGGGTTAATAACCTATTTAATTTGACAATTATAATTTAGAGGTTTTAACGTGCTTCATTTGTATTATTAGTTTGTAGGTTTACTACTTTATTTTGCTTGTGTTACATGATTATGTATGTCATCATTGTCATTTAAACAATATTTATTTTTTCTTCTCATAAATAGACTTTGAGAGGGACGTTTCAGACAAGACTTTACTAAAAAGTAGGCAATGCACCTCTTGATTTGTGACAAAACAACCTCCACCTCCCTTCTAGACGCATCACATTTCACATGAAAATTCGTAATGTTCTTGGTGCGTGTTAAAAGTTGTCTTTTTGAATATCACCTTCTTCCATCCTTATTTAGTGGTATCCAACCCTTAAATCCTCCATGAAAAAAAATGGGATCCTTGCAATTCATCTAACAACTCCTCTATAATCGGTATGCAAAACTTTTCTGGGATAGTGGCCTTATTTAAGGCTCTATAATCAATGCAAAATCTCCAATTATCGTCCTACTTCTTAACCAGGATAACTAGACTAGAGTATGGGTTGTTACTAAATCTAATTATTTCACTCCCCAACATTTCAACCACCCTTTAGTGTTGGTTTGGGTCAATTCCACAACTAAGAACACCGAGAGCTTCATTTGTCTTTGTTTCATCTCTTTCGCTTCCTCCTTTTCACTTTCCTCCTCATCTTTAGCCATGATCAGAACTCTAATACTCTTTTCTAGACATTTATGGACAGGGCTATATGGAACTCCGCAATGGAAGCATCTCCTTTCTTCCCTTCTGATGTATTTTGGATAAGGTAGATTCCTTAGCCCCCCTGTTTGTGTTTTCCCTTAGTGCAGTACCTCCTATCTTGGAGCCTACCAATGTACCAACCCCTTCTTTTCTAGTACTACTTACATCGCTAGAGGTTTCTTACCCGTTCCTGGTCCCTTTAACTATTTCCACTTTGGAAAGTTTCCCTCCTTCTCCTTGATAACGGCTCAAAGAGTAGTTGTTTCGACTGGTCATTCCTCTCCCAAATCTTGAATCTTTTGAGACTTCTTCCACATCTCTAGCTATCTTTATTGCTCTTAATTGATCCTTGAAGTTGTGTGGCCTGATTTGGCCTTAAATATTACTTTTTAACCCAACAAAGAAGTATCCCAATAATTGTGCTTCAAACTTTTGGATATATTCCTATACTTCCCCCTTTTTTCTTACAGTCGCTAGCTTCTCAAAGACTAAACATATATCCCTTCCTCCAAATCTCCTAATTGAGGCCTTCATCAGTTCCTCCCAAGAAGGATTCATGGTCTTTTTTTTTTCAAAATATGAACCAATGGTTGGTTCCTCCCTCCATACTAGTGAAGGCCAACCAAATCTTTTCTCTAGATGAGATATTATGGATTTTAAAGAATTTTTCAGCTTTTGATATCCAGCCTATCGGGTCCACTCCATCAAAAGTTGGTAGCTTTACTCTTTTCATCCATCACTTCTGATTTTCCCTTTTTTTCTTCCTCTCATTCTTCTTTCGTTTCTTCCCTTCTTCCTATTGTATCTCCATTAAATGACCATTGACTATCATTTAATCCTCATTTCTAGTTCTTGATTTTTCGCATCACATCTCCAAGTTCTTGGAAAACTTCTCTGGATTCCTCTCTTGAATTCTCTAACGCTCATCTTTGTTCACTAACTAATCTCTTCAATGTACTCATTCTTCCTTTCATGTCTCTACTTCTTGATCTGGCAGGTCGGACCAATTGATAGGTTTCTTGATAATAAGAAACCCAAACTTTCTTTTGATTTGAGAATAGAACGCACAACACACATACTCACATCATAAACCTTGTATTATTACATGGGAAACAAAGAAAAAATTTAATAACATCCAAGGAAACAATCTCCCTTCACACAAGAATAATCCTATAAATAACAAAGATAAAAAATGTGTCTGTTCCTAGACACCAACCCTCTGTAAAAGGCAAACCCTTCTAAGAAACTACAACTACCTAACAACCTCCACCTAACTGTTTCCCCTAAACTCCTAACAACTATGATTTGTTACTTTTTTTCCCTTCCTTCTGGCGTAAACTTTCATAGTTCTATCAGTTGCCTACATAAAGAATCCACTAAGTACTCAATTTGACTCCATCATCCCTATATGCTTGGAGCAGCTTTATAGATCGAATGGGTAGCTAACATTGAGATAATAATTTTTATATTCGATGAAATGTTGAATAAATAGTAAATACAACAGTAGGTTATATCAGTATATTAATCCAAGATGAACTTGTTGATACCAAATTACAACACTGGAAACAGATTTCACCATATAAAGCTTTAATTTTGGTGTAGTCTTTAGATAAAATTAATAGTGCAAGTTTCCTATGTGGCATTTCTTTCATAAACATACACTACAAAAAGCATTATTTAGTGAAGGTTTATTTTCCATTTTGCGAAGGTTTTTACTCTCCCCAAATTAATTTATAGGGGTTTTTCAAACCCCCGCAGTTAGAATCGTAGTTATTAATTTGTGGAGGTTTTTAATGGCCCCTAGTATCCAATTTACAATGCAAAGGTCTTTTTGTAGAGGGTTTTAACCTCTTCTATTAGTGACTATTATTTCGTTGAGATTTGAAACCTCCTTTATTTTCAACTATTTTACTGTAAAGATTAACCCCGTTTTTCTCAATTTTTTTTGGGTTAATACCTTATTCAATTTGACAATTATAATTTAAATGTTTTAAGTCGCCTCATTTATATTATTTAGTTTGTCAGTTTACTACTTTATTTTGCTTGTCTTACATGACAATGTCACCATTGAAATGCTTATATTTTTGTCCACAATTTTTATTTGTAACAAGATTCAAATATTGTAATGAAGACAAAGAAGCATGACAAACTTCTTTTACCAAAGTGTTGAATTATATATCATTAAAACATTTAATTCTTAAAAACACCATAGTATATAAAAGTAAGTTAAATTGAAATGTAATTACAACTAAATTCTTAATTACTCAAAATTCATCGACTAAATATAGTTTCATTCTAAAAGACATCATAAACTCTCTAAATATTGTTAGCATGAGATGATCCTATTGTACCCAAAGGAGACTGTGACTCATTTGCATCACTACCTTCCTGAAATGATAAAACAAAAATATTAAAAGTAGTAAAGATTGCCTATAATTAAAGTATATTAAGCACAATGCTTCCACTATATTAGTAACTTACTTGAGGTTGATGATCAAAGAATGATGCTAATTCATCAGGAATCTTTTCTTCCTTCATTATCATGTATGCTTTAAGTGCATCCAAGGTTGTTTGAACTTGTGATTCTAAATTGTTGTACTTCTATTGTCATTGATTAGAAGATGATGAAGACATTTCATTCAAAACATCGTTTACACCCATACCCATAGGTTGTGATCTACCTATATAATGCCAAAATGTTTCATTTATCATTGTTTTCATTTGATTTTCAGAATGAAAGGTCTCTTGTATATCATCTTCTTTTCTTGAAACATCTTTAGTTTGTTTCTCACCATAAGTTTTAGGAAATTGTTTTAAAATCAAGTGCTCCTCAATTGTATTTTAAGGCTTAGTAATCCAAAATTTATCCATTCAAAAATATTCCTAAACAAAATGAAATAATTACCACATCAAAATGATAACAATATTCATGAAATATGCAAACAAAGATTGAATTAATAAATAAAATATTTCTAAATGAATTCAAATGTACTACCTACAAAGTTTCAATTCACATTAAAGTTTAGTGATTATAAATATAGTAAAAATTATGACCAAAATTTTATTAAAAAATTATTAATATTATTATAAACATTTTTTTAATAAAATTTTAAGAAGTGTACAACATGCAGGCAAATTAGAAAACATAACAGTATCACAATTGATATATAACTATAATGTCTATATTCTAATTTTTCTAGCATGATTAAAACACTTAAAATCTATTCTATTTTTTTTACCATGACTAAAACATTTAGAATAACACGTTTTTCATTCATACTACATATACACCAATTAATACTAATTATGATCTATTCAAGCTAACAACAAAGTATATGACATCACTAATAATACTTCAACCTCTAAGATATGCCACTCTAATTATATAAGATTTAAAACACTCTCAATATCTAAAGTAAAAATAATTTATTAGATGTAATAAATGACATTTTTTTTTACAAAACTCTTAACATTTTTTTTACAAGACTTTAATTTGGAAATTAGTTCTTTAGATTTGAACATTATTACAAATTACTTTCTTTATAAGATCTGGGTGTACTGAATTCCTCCTAGCGTGTAAAGGTTGTAGACGTTGTCGCAACGGTGAGGCTCAACGACGACCAGGTGATGCGAAGCTAGGCACAGCGAAGGCGTGGCAAGAATGCGACGGTCATGGAGCGGTGGTAGATGAAGACGAAACACAAAAGGAGAGGTTGTGTTTGTACTTTGGTATCTTTGGTGTGATTTGAAATTAGTATTGCATTGTTTCTTTCATTGTTCTTTGACTGATTTGGGAGTTAGGTGCACCAAAAATTGTTATCAAAACCAGTTTGAATCTCATTCCATGTTTATGGTATGTATTTGCAAGAATTGGTATCATATACAGGATGAAGAAATTCAACAGGAACAACAGTTTCAAGTTATGGACAATCGAGATGAGAGTCTTGCTTATATAGAAAAAAAATGTGGACACCACTTTTTAAAAGCATGTTGCACATAGAGAGACAGGTTTTGAACAGGAAAGGAGGAAAAAGTTCATTCGATGATCCTTATCTCCGATGAGGTTCTTTATGAGGTTGTGACAGAATATCTCTGCGTCATTGTGCCTAAAGATGGAGAAGTTGTTCATGACAATGTTCATATGCAACAAAGTTTGTGTTGAAAAGAAGGTTGTTATAGTGAAGTCCATCAAACCCTTATAAAATGCCTCTACCAAAGTATACACATAATGATATCAGTAACTTTCCTATTTTGAAGTTCTTTAACATATCATGAGGTGGGTTGGGTGAAGGTAAACATTCAAGGTGGTGCTGGAGAATGTCTTGTTGTTGCTACATGTGCTGAATCTTTAAAGTATATTGGTATATTTTCTCTACTTGGAATTCAAAGTTTCATGTATACTGATATCATGGTGTCATTCTTTTTCCTTTTATGGTACAGTTCTGTGATGGTAAATTTCATATTAATATTTATTATGAGTTTTTTAAGAAATAAATAAATAAATATTCTCTCAATTATCATATATTTATTATTACTATTGCTTTAAACTTTTATTAACTTAATGTCATGTAATTTTGTGTGGATGTAACTACTTCAAATTTGTTCTTAAATAATTCACAAGTTTAGAAAGAACATATTGATTCTTTCCCACCTCACTCAAATTGATGTAAGAAACATAAATATAGAAAGAGAGAAATGAAAATCATTTAAATTCAAAATATTATACTAGAAACCTAAATTATTATTTAACCTTTTTTTCATTCTAATACACCCTCATTATATTACGATGATCGACAATAAATAAGTTAATGTTTTTCATTCTAATAGTCACATAGCAAAGATTTTTAATAAAGGAGTAAGCACGAGAAATTCAATTATTAGTCTTCTATTTTCATGGACTTCCTTAACTTTTTACACGTTAAGTGAGTTTTCTTCTTACATTTCGACAACCAAGTCAATAAAAACAGTGAAGTAGTGGTTAATACTGTAAAATATGAATATCCATCATTTATTTCGATGAATATGTTATTTATAGAATAATTATATGTTTGTAAACCCTCAATGAATCATGATCATTTACCTCACCAATCAATTGTTTAATTTAAAATATGCTAAAAATAATATGTCATTAAAACATATCGGGTTAAAACCAAATACAAACAAACAACTTATAACCAAATAACATCGAGCCGTATATAGTATAATTATGTTTTTGTTTTAGGTTCATGGATGAAATTCTTTTGAAGGACCATTTTATATTTAATAATATAATAATTAACATAATAACAACGTTATTTAACCTATTAAATTCTTATCTTTCTTCTATTAAAATTGATATGCAAATTTGCGGGGCGTCATAGGGTAGGGTAACTGCCAAAGTATGCATAGACAGTACTAAACTCACATTATAATAAAATCATTAAATAACAATCAATTTTAATTAATCATTATATTAATTAAGTTAAATATTATTTTATAAATTAAAAATTATTAATATTAAAAATAATCTTTATTATAGTAAAAAATTATAATTAATTTATCAATTAGAATATCAATTTATCTCTAATATTAAATACTTTTAATTTTTTACTATTATTGATTTTAAATTAGTCTCTAATTTTAAATTAAAAATAAATTTAACATTAATTTAAATACCACATTTAAATTATTTTTAGTCTCTACAATTATTTTTTATTTAATTATTTTAATTTAGTATCATAACATTTCTAAATTTGTAAATAATAAATGTTAAAGAAATTATTTAATTTTATGTGTAAGGTTTTACAACAAAGTCTGAGCGTGATGTCTTTGAAAAACCTGAGAAAATAAATGTCTGGTTTCTTTTATATGTATATAAATGACGTTAAATAATATTTTCTTCTAGTTCTACTTGATAAAAATAGCTTCTTATTCTTTCCCGCTCTAAAAACAAAACTTTCTGTTCTTTTCATGACACGCAGTTTCCTATATCATTCCAAAAAAGAGCATATGAAACTTCTGAATATGTCTGTTTTTATTAAGCTTTTTAATTTAGTTATTTTGTACCATACGTCATCTATAAAATTTCAGAAGTTTAGGGTTTTCAATTTATTTTATATGATTTTAATGTGAAAAAAAAAACTAAGTTTGATAACTACGTTTCAATTTCACAATTACGTCCTATCTGAGACTCTTTTAATTTTTAGATTTTAACTTATTTGAAGATTAAATGTAGTACTTTCTTTTAGTTGTCGTTTTTCCTTTTTATTTTTACAAACATTATATCTTTTACTTCTCTGTAATTTTGTTTCAGTGTCCGATTTCAATGTCCAACAAATTAATGCATGAAAACAGAGTTTCATCAGGATTTATTAAAATTAATCTATTCTAAGACTAATTATTGTCAATTAATCTTGGGACCATTTTTCCAGATAGAAACCTAATTGCGTTCACATTCAATTTTTTTGGTAATTGGTCGTTATTATTTCAACTAACAATCACTTTTATTTATTATTTTTTAATCTCTAAACTGTTAAGCACTTTCCCAACGTTATTTTACGTACTTAAGAAATTTCCCTTTGCACATATCAAACACTTTTGCTGCCAAACACTGGTACCCCAATTATAGTACTAGAAAAACAGATGAGAATCGAACCTTCAATCTCTGTCATGTTTTACCTCGACCTTATCGTACTGGTTCATGCTCTTCTAACGAAGCAGAGGAAATTCCACGGCACAACAACTTCACACCATATCATATGACACAACTTCTGAATCCTCCATATATTGACACGAATAACACATCCTCAAGAACATGCTCTAAATGGCACGTTCCATCTATAACACCAAACCATTACACAGGAAACTACTTCTCCTCAACATATCCTTCATTTTCCTCGTCTGTCTCTTCCTCAATGCCTATCTCCACCCTTCCAGTTCCGATGTTGATGCCTCCGCAAATGTGTTCAACCATGCCAGAATGCTCAGCGACATCAGTGTTGATGGTTGCGCCGATCTTCACAAGTACTTGGATAATGACTCAAAGTGTTTATATGTCAAATCCCATGCTCAGTGCAGGTCAAAAGGGTATATAAATTATCTGCAGATCTTTTACTGCAGCTTTGGGCATTCCCCATTTTTGGGTCATGCCCTGCTTATACTGTGGCTTGTGATATTGTTTTATCTTTTGGGAGATACAGCTTCAAATTACTTTTGTAGTAACCTGGAAGGTCTGTCTAATATCTTGAGACTATCCCCTACCATAGCTGGGGTAACCTTGCTTTCTCTCGGAAATGGTGCACCTGATTTTTTTGCCAGTGTTGTTTCTTTCACAAGATCCAATGACGGTGCAGTTGGCCTGAATAGCATTCTGGGAGGGGCGTTTTTTGTGTCCAGTGCTGTTTTGGGGATCATAAGTTTTCTTGTTGGTGCAAATGAAACTGCAATTGACAAGGCTAGTTTCATCAGAGATGTCATTTTCTTCCTTTTCGCACTTTTCATTCTCCTTGTCATCATTTCTATCGGTAAAATCAGCTTGTTGGGTTCAATTTTTTATGTTTCCATTTACTTCCTGTATGTGTGTGCTGTGTCTGCAACACATTTCATCTATGGAGGGGACAGGACAGAAAGGGAACTTGGCTCATCTTCTGATGACTTGACTGAGTCAGGCGTACCATTGCTAGGCTGTGTTGATGATGAGAAACCAAATGGATCAAACAAAGAGGTAATGGAAGATCAAGGGGAGAAGCATCATCAGGGTTTGGGTAATAATTCTTTTGACTTTACTTACTTGAGCAAGTTTCTACATGTACTAGAGCTACCTCTTTGCTTGCCAAGAAGGCTTACTATACCAGTTGTGAGTGAGGAAGGTTGGTCAAAGCCATATGCTGTTATATCTGTCACATTGGCACCAGTGTTATTTTCAGCTCTTTGTAACACCCAAATGGAAAATGAGAGTTCAAGGAGTAGTCTTGTTTCATACTTGACAGCTGCTTTGATTGGCATTGTTTTGGGTAACATGGCATGTGTGACAACCAAGAGCACTAGTCCACCCAGAAAATGCTTGTTTCCTTGGCTAGCTGGGGGATTTTCCATGAGTGTAACATGGACTTATATCATTGCTGAGGAACTTGTTTCCCTCTTGGTTGCACTTGGGAATGTGATAGGAGTTAGTCCTTCAATCCTTGGACTAACTGTCCTAGCTTGGGGTAATTCTCTAGGAGATTTGATAGCCAATGGTGCAATGGCCAAGAATGGAGGAGCTGATGGGGCCCAAATAGCTGTCTCTGGTTGTTATGCAGGCCCTATGTTTAACATTTTGATGGGCTTGGGCTTACCTCTTCTACTCTCAGCATGGTCTGAATACCCAGAGTCTTATGTGATTCCCAAGGACCCTTCTCTTTTTGCAACACTTTTGTTCTTGATGGGAGGGGTGCTTTGGGCCCTTGTGATATTGACAAAGAAGAATATGAAGCTTGATAAGTCATTGGGAATTGGGCTCTTGACCATTTACCTCTGCTTTTTGTTTATAAGGATGGTCATTGCAATTGGTGTTATTAAATTCTAGAGAAATACTTTCAGAGGGAGTAAGGTCCCCTTTTTCATGTATTTCATGGACATGACTTATTTTATCATACATTTTCAGTTTTTAAGATCATTAATAATGTAAAGTTACTATGCTTTGATATCTTCTTACAGTAGGAATAGAATAATCACCATCTCATCAAGGAGCCTAAGGCCATGGAAAAGGAATTACCAGATAGAAATTTAATTCAATCAACTCTTTGTTCTATATTATACAGGATAGTTTAATTATGTAGACATATTTCCCTTTCTCGTTTAACTTTATTAGTTTTGTATTATGAATTATATAGTCCGAAATATAAATTTGTATTATAGATTGTGTATTCTAAAATATTTATAGAATAATCACATATATTAATAATTCAAAACAGTTTTAAAACACACGGAGCGACAATAACGAAAGAGGCCGAACGACCGTAAATGTACATAATTTAACGAGTGTTCACAAAAGATAAGGACGAACGGTTTACAACACAAAGACCGAACGTCCAACTATATACAAACCATAAAAGTGCGCTCGCTCACAGCCACTCGCTAATCTAACTAAAAAACGAACGCCTCTACTGTTCGGCCTTCACTTCCACTTCTACGAGGTTGGCGTCCTCCAAATTTTCTTCTTCCAGTGTTTCTTCCAGTAACGCCTCTCCATCTGCTCACATCCACACGGATGATCATCGCATAGACAAGACGAAGGTTCAAGGACGAACGACAACACAAGAAAAAGACACAGGGTAAGCTTATTGAATTTAATTCAAACCACAACATACAGTTCATACATCTTAATTCCAGCCAGTAAGTTCACAACATATACATTCAATTCATACATAAATTTCATCCAAACTCCTGATACTAGACTGACCGTCCGGACTGTATGAATCCTGTGTAGCTAAGGCGTCCGTGCACTCAGGTGGGGTAACTGGAATGCTCATCAGTAGCCACCTAAGGTTAGTCTGTTTTGTCCAAGTTACAGTTATGGACTAGACCTCCTACCATTCTCACACATGACCTACTCCTCTCTACTTGAGAACGAGCACTCATGGAATATTAGGATGGATCACCATCTAAGCTTACCACGTTCATACTTACAAATCTCAATATCCATTCAAGAGTCGTTCCACCCTGGAACGCTCATGCAAATCCACAATCACAATTTCCGTTCTCATAGTGTTCGCACATCTTAATTCATCCTCTTAAATACATTTTCATTCTATGTTCCACTTTCTAAAAAAAAGAATGTTCAGCCCCCTTCATAATGAGGACGACTTTGGAGAACCAAAAACCGAAGGATGTACTCCGTTCCAAAACAGAATGGAACCAATTGCCAAATAGATGGACGACCTGTATTAATCAAGGTTATTCGACACTGTCGGTCGACACAGATGGATGACCTGTGGTCACAAGGGTGATCGACACAGTAGGTCGACACAGATGAATGATCCGTAATAACAAGGGTGATCAACACGGTAGGTCGATACAGATGGATGATCTGTAGTAACAAGAGTGATCAACACGGTAGGTCGACACAGATGGATGATCTGTAATAACAAGAGTGATCGACACGGTAGGTCGACACAGATGGATGATCTGTAGTAACAAGAGTGATCGACACGGCAGGTCGACACATATGAAGGATCTGTATTATCAAGGACGCTCGACACTGTTGGTCGACACAGATGAAGGATCTGCATTATCAAGGACGCTCGACACTGTTGGTCGACACAGATGAAGGATCTGCATTATCAAGGACGCTCGACACTGTTGGTCGACACTGCTCATTATGAGCTCTAAGTAAAAAAAACTACATAGCTCATGCTCGACCAGAATCCTTCCCAAATGAAAGTATTCCAATTCAAAGAAGTTTACTGGAACACCAAACGGTCGAGAACCGTTTAATGTCGGACACACGTTATCATAGGGAATTTGATATTCAAGTTTCACTTACGTTCACTACTTCTAAGCATGTATATTTCATATTCACACGTATCACTCATATCATACATTTCAACCAACATATACCATGTTCATGCAGTACAACAACGTTCGACCATGCATACTCAACCAATATACACCTCATACTTATGATCATATACCAACAATCAAATAACACAGTTCATACTTCATGCGACACACATAAGGTTCATTCAGTACAAGACAAACATACGAATTAAATTTAATAAGCTTCCCTTACCCGGATTCAGTAGCGAACGTCCTAAAGGATGGATCTTGACTCGTATAAAATGAGCTCTCTCAACGTTCTCTTAAGCTTTCCCACTAAACTAATCAAAAGACAAATAAAGGGCTTAGCATACACCGTTGCATGCAACTGAAACAGTTTACGATAGCACACTCTAGAATATCTTTTCTATTAATTTCAGTAAGAGTATGATTAAAATTTTAAAATATATAAGGTGAAAGAAAAAAAATTGGGGTATAGGAAGAATTACCCCAATGACATCATTTTCAAGCCTTTTCAAATCATTTAAATAATTTGTTGCTGCCTCTAGACCATTAACATTTATCATCTCCAATGAACTAAAAAATACATGGGAAGAAATTCCAAAATTCAAAACTCAGTTTGAAAGAGTGGTTCAAAATCAGTATAAAAAAATATGAGTTTACTGATGGTAACTATTCGTCGAAAACTGTAAAAAATCATAAGGTAATTGGTATTTTTTAATGGATTATTATGGACAAAATTGATCAATATAAGTGTTGTTGTTGGTAAGATTTATTGACAAATTTCACTCTCAATTATTATCGACAAATATATTAATTATGAATTATTTATTTACTTCTGTATTAATTATTTGGTTATTTATATTTAAATTTTGGATTTTTGATGTTCATTAAAAATTTAATCTTTATTAGATTTTTACTATTATGCTTCAAAGTTTCTCCTTGAACCAATTCCTATTTTCATCCCAGAACAGAATTTGCATGAAATTTAAAGAAGGAAACCTTGCAATTTAGAGGGGTTATCCATTGATCTAACATAAGAAGAAACTTGAAGAGGAAACCTTGCAATTTAGAGGACCTAAAAGATCAAGGGCTAAAGAATTAGAAAAATAGATCTTTGTGAAGATGTTCCAAGAACTTGGAAATTTAAGGAACATGAACATCATGACTTGGAGAACAAATGAAAAATAATTCTTAGAAAAATTAGTTTATGTTTTTGGACCTTGGGATTTCTTTTGGAAATTGGTTTATGTTTTTAGGCATTGGGCTTTCTTTTAGAAATTAGTTTGTTTTTATGTTTTTAGGCTTAGGGTTTCTTTTAGGATTTCTAGACTTTCTTAAAGTTATGTGCCTATGTACAAAGGTATCAAAAGCTTATATAAACACTTTTTAATCATATATTGAATTTATTTCATTAAAGAGATGTTTCTCTTTGTTCTTGGCTTAAGCTTAAGGATTTTTCAAAGATTAACATCTTTATGGTGAGTTTTCCTTAACATAATAATCTTAGGATTGCAGTATCTCTATAAACGGTTCTTATCAAAGAGTGACATCTTTGAGGCGAATCTTCTTATACTTATCAATCTACTAGACTGTGGCAGATATTATTTTTATCTATTTTCATGTTCTTTATCTGATTTTCTTATTTATACTTTAGAAGAAATTCAAAGTCAGAAACGTCGTACTTTTCATGTATAAAATTGTATCATTTTGGTATCTGTAGTAATGTTATGGTTTGAATTTTTTATTCTATCTTATCTTTTTATTAGAAAACCCTAACAATTTTTAATGTTTGATCTTATTTTATCTTGCATATTATTTTTTGCATATAAAGAAACCTAAAATTCTTGAATGTTTGATCTTATCTTATCTTATATCTTATTTTTCTATTATATGAAGAAAACCCAAATTTTTTTAATATTTTGTTTTAAATTTTATTTTGAAATTCTTGAATAACATTTTGCATCCTGACTTTTCAAAAAGGAAAATTTTCACCAATAAAAAGAAGAGGTTTGTTAGTAGATGCACCTCCTACAAAGGTTTGATTTTGTCCCACCATTTTCAAAAATTTTAAAGACTATCAAAGCAAGCTTTGATACCAATTTTCAGGGTCGAACAACGAAATAATTGCATTTGAACAAAAACCAAGAAGGGGTTGAATTGGTTTCTTTAATAAATTTGTGCTTTTAAAAAATTTCCCCTTTATAAAATCAATTTATAATTAATAAGACAATGTAAAGAGTATAGCGAAAAAGAGATTTGCACGAGAAATTTTATACTGGTTCGGATCAACAAACTCTACGTCCAGTTGTTAATCCAGTTGTTAATCCCTCTAAAGAGGAATTAACCAATCACTAAAATGAATCACAACTTACAATCAAAAAGAATAAAGATAAGGTTTAGAAAACACCTCTTTTGAAGCCAAATAGATTAAATCCACAAGGGGTGAACAACTCTTTTGAGTCTAACAAAGGATGAAGACACCTATCTTGAATCACACAAGAGATGAAGAACCACCTTTCTTCAAATCCACAAGTAATAAACATCTCCTTTGAATCGCACAAAGGATGAACGACTTCTCCTAACAACAACAACAACATTCAATCACTTAATATCACACTTGGTGAGAGTTCTCGCTCTACTTACACTAGGTCTTACAAAGCCTCAAAATACATATAGTTTTTCAAGTACTCAGACTTTTCTTACTTTTGTAACTTATGTATTTCCTCTGTATTTTTTGTTCTTAATCCAACCACTTTATCTATAGAATGGATTTTCAAATTAGGTCAAGAATTTGAGCACTCAAGTTACAACTGTCATTGATAAACGATTATTCTCAAGTGATAATCGATTGTCACAGAAATTATCACAACTGTCACTTATCATAACTATCAATGATAATAAATTATCCTCATGTGATAACCAATTATCACAGATATTTAAAAAAAAATCTGCGAGTGGTAATCGATTATTACAAAAACTTTTTGAAAGTTTTTGAAATCATTTTGGATAATCAATTAACTTTGTAGTTAATTAGTTATCATAGAGCATTTTTTACAACTTTAAACTTTTCCTTACTCATACTGTACTAGGTGCTTTGAAACTTCTCTAAACTAAGTCTTATACACATTTTATTCATTTAAGACTTATTACGAAAGCTTGAAACACATATTAAACTACAAGTCTTTGAATACATTTTGCATGTTAGAATTTTTGGACTTGGACTTGCTTTTATCATTATCAAAATATCATGATTTTTGTTATCTTTTTTCCAAGATATATATGGTAAATAAACCAACAGTTATCTTTATTAATATTAATTGGTCACTTTAGGTCAATTATACTGAATGAGCCTAATTAAGTTATGTTCTTAGATGTATTTGTTGGATTGATAAGTACAAATTTAAAATTTAAATTTGAAATAAATTCATTTAAATGAACTTAACTTAATATAAATTCATATTTAATAAAGCTTGGATTTCAATACTATCCTTATTAATAGAGTTGGACTTGTATATAAGAAGGTTCATTTTCCAACACTCAACTTGATAAAAATATTTAATTAAGAACCTATGAAGAAGACAATCATATTTGATTTGCTCACGATTTTTTTAAAATCTGAATAATAAAACTCATCAAATATTTATTCCAAATGCGGACAACGCAGTTATACAGGGCTAGCAACACCTTCTGTTTCTCGCTTCTCTAACTGAGGAGGCGCAGGCGCAGACGCAATTGTTACTTGGATGTATCTATTGTTCTATTTCAATTTAAGGGAATGGAGAAACTTTTTTGCTCACTTCATTCTTTTGTATTGAAACTTTTTTTATATATTAAATATGTATGTTTCATGTCTGAATGGTTTGGATAGCGATGACAACTAAAATTTGATAACAATTTAACAACGCTCACGTGTTAGATTGTAGGAATTTTTTTTTTTAGTTTTGTAAGAAAAAAATTTTGTTGTCGCTGTAGTGAAAAGGAATGTCGATTTATCTTTTTTTGAGGATTCCGAAATTATCTCTTTGTGCACCTTCCATTTTCAACTTAGATTTCATTCCTCTCTCCCTCTCCATTTCAGTCCTCTCTCCAACCTCCATCAAAATTGTACTTTGTCCAATTTATTGTGGAGCAAAGACTCCATGTGGGTATTTCAGCAAGGTAGTTCAAGTCCCTCAGCATTTGAAACCAAGAGATGCTCAAGTAATTGATTACATGGTGTCTGTAATTGATTACTAGTGGCTTAATAGGTACCCCAACTGGGAGAACGTGACTCCCCATGGTGATTTTTTTGTGCTTAAGGCTACCTTTGTCCATTGTTTTCAATGGATGACTTCTGTTGGTCATGGTTGATGGTTGCAAGTGCATCAAAACTTATCTTTGTTCATCCCATTGTGGAGCAAAGACCCCATGTGAGTGTTTTAGCAAGGTAGTTAAAGTCCCTCAGCACTTGAAGTTGATACATGCATTGGTGATCGATTAGTAATCGATCACCAGTGGCTTAATGGCTATTTATACAAAAACTTGCAAGTCACTCCTTAGTTGGGAGAACGTGACTTCCCATGGTGATTTTTCTGTGCTTAAGGTTGTCTTTGTCCATTTTTTTCAACGGATGACTCGTGTTAGTCATTGTTGATGGTTGTAAGTTTATAAAGAAATAAAATAAAATAGAATAAAATAAGAAACATGAAACAATAACTTGGAAGTAAACTCATTTAGGAAGCTTAATAAAACGTTGTTTTTGGGAAATTAACTACATCTGGTACAGTGGTCTAAAACTTATGAGTTAATAGTCATTTGAAAGATATTTAAGTCTAGATTCCAACAAAATAAGAATCAACTCATTTGGAGTTCGGTGGAAAAATTTATCAGCAAAACAACCAACAAAGGTCAGAGTTGGCACGAATATATAAAACGTTAACTTTAAGGAATTAACTGTACCTACTTAGATGTCCAAAAATTAAAAATTATTAGTCATTGGAAATATTTTTGAGTCTATTTTCTAATAAAAAAAGAATCAACTCATTTGGAGTTCGGTGGAGAATGTTAAAAGCAAAACAACCAACAGAGGTTAGAGGTGGTAGGAATATATAAAATGTTAACTTTAAGAAATTAAATGTACCTACTCAGAAGTCCAAAAATTACAAAGTAGTAGTCAATGGAAATATTTTTGAATCTAGTTTCTAATAAAAAAAGAATCACATCATTTGGAGGTCTATGAGACAAGTTATGATTAAAATAGTCAACAAAGGTCAAAGTTGACAACACGTTATCTTATACGTATATTTTTCTCTCTTGTTCACAGATCTATTACTTATTGAAAATTCCTTTTAAATTTTGTGCATTGTAACAACATTAGATGGCATACCAGGACATGAGTTGTTCAAAAATGGTTATGAACTTGAACTACCTTGGTTCAAACACCTATAGGAGTTTTTTCCTCCACAATTGAGTGGGGAAAACTGTGTTTTGATACACTTGACATCATCAATGATGAGCAACATGTGTTTCATCCACAATTGAGTGAACCAAACTGTGTTTTGATGCACTTGATACCATCAATGATGAGCAACGTGAGTCATCCATGTAAAAAAATAGAAAAAATCACTTATAGGGACACAAAAATGACTTTGGGGAGTCAAGTTCTCCCAACTAGGGAGTAATGTGTAACTTTTCGTAGAAATCAACACTCAGCCCCTGGTAATCGATTACAGGGACCCTGAATCGATTACCAGGGGTTGATTGCTGATTTGTACAAAAAGTTACACATTACTCCCCAACTGAGAAACCTTGACTCCCCAAGGTCATTTTTGTGTTCCTATGGGTGATTTTTTCCAATTTTTTCATGGATACCTCATGTTTCTTATCATTGATAGTGTCAAGTATATCAAAACACAGTTTGCCCTACTCAATTGGGGACCAAACAATCCATATAGGTGTTTAAACCAAGGTAGGTGAAATCTATGACCATTTAGGAAGCTTACAAAAACGTTGTTTTTGGGAAATTAACTGCACCTAGTACAGTGGTCTAAAAATTATGAGTTAGTAGTCATTTGAAAGCTCTTTGAGTCTAGATTCTAACAAAAAAAGAATCAACTCATTTGGAGTTCGGTGGAGAAAGTTAAGAGTAAAACAACTAACAAAGGTTAGAGTTGACACGAATATGTAAAACATTAACTTTAAGGAATTAATTGTACCTAGATGTCCAAAAATTACAAATTAGTAGTTATTAGAAAGCTTTTTGAGTCTAATTTCTAATAAAAAAGAATCACGTTATCTTATACGTATATTTTTCCCTCTTGTTCACATATATATTACTTATTGAAATTTCCTTTTAAAATTTGTGCACTGTAACAACATTAGATGACATGTTTCTTAATTAAAAAAATAAAAAAATTTATTGTGACACTCCGAGAAGGGGTGTTACAACAATGGTCATGCACCTAACCTCAGTTGGAGAAAACTACCTAAATGGACATTTTTATTTGAAGAAATAAATGGCCTAACATCATCGTTGATGCAGGGAACATACCCAATAGCATTGAACTCACTCACTCATCTCAAAAAATGGAAAAATTAAACAAAAACAGAGCAAAAATCATCATGGGGAGTGTTGTTGTTCCAACTAGGGAGTTACGTTGAACTTTCTGTGCAATTGTCCCCCAAGTCTCTGGTAATCGATTACAAGACCCCTGTAATCAATTACGAGGGCATGACATGGGCACCAATAGTCATGGACTTCCCCTAACTTGGTGTAAACCACCTAAATGTGCATTTTTCTCAACAATTGAATGACTTATGTTGTTCATTGGTTAAGTAAACACCACCCATGACCAATAAACTCAATCATCCATCCGAAAATGTGGAAAAGGTCACCCAAAAACACAGACAAAATATATCAAAATTGAAATTTTATTCATATAATATCATATAAGTACATATTATCCAACATCTATAATAATAATAATCTTTTGTATACTAAAACCTGTACAATGCTCATACAATGAAAATCTCTACACATGTAATTAACATAAATTGAAAACCTATAATAATCCTAAGTCGTGCAGCACTTGTTCTCTTCGCACTTTCTCATGGTGCTACCAACCTTGACACATTGGGGGAGGTCAAAATCGCAAGACGGAGAGAAGGGGAAAATGGCTCCAACGAAAACAAAGAGAGCAGGGGGAAATGGCGGAAGAAAAGAGCGAGAACCATACTTATTGGACCAACTTCGCCGGCGATGGGGAGAGGAAGAGCGAGACGGAGAGAGAACTTTAGTGAAGAGACCCGTGAGAGCAATGGTAGAGGGAGAGTAAGAGCAATGGTAGTATTCGCCAGAGAAAAAAAGATGCAAAATACATAGGGTTTTCTCAACTGAAATCAAGAAACCATTTTTTCCTTCCTAAAATGTCCTCAACGACATATTATATCTTTTAAAAAAATTCAAAAATGACCAATCAATACGTGCCAAGTGGCATTGTAAAAAAGTTAGCAAAAGTTGGTTGTTTAAACAAACGTTTTCCGAATGATTTATGTCCTTTGATATATAAAAGATTTAACAACTATATTTATTATTTTTAAAATTTGAGATTCATATATATCATAATTTTATTAAAAAAATTTATCAAATTAAAAAGTTATATTTATTATTTTTAAAATTAAGATGTCTCACAGTTCCATACAGACGAATTCCAATTCCAAATTTGTATCTTAAAAACTAAAAAGGCTTAATATCCTATTTTGTCTCCAGTTTCGCTCGAAAATATCAAATTAGTCCATCTTTTAAAAAGTGCGTCAATTACGTCCTTACAATCCCTTCCGTTAAATTCGTACAAACGGCGTTAATTATTAAAGTAGAAGAGAAAAAAAAATAATTAAGACCGTTTATACGGATTTAACGAAAGGGATTTGATGATATAAATTTTATTAAATAAGAACGTAATTAAAGCACTTTTTAAAGGATGGACTAATTTGACATTTTTGAGATTTTTGAGCGAAATTAAGGACAAAATAGGATATTAAGCCAACTAAAAAATACTTAATCTTAAATTTAAATATTTAATTAGTTTAAATATTTAATGTTTATTATAAGCAAAAGACATAATTTAAACTTTAATAAAAACATTTTAAACTTGTACCTCTCAAAGAAAGCAGCGGGCACAACACGGCCACGATTCGTCATCCTTCAAGCCATGAATAACAAAATCCCCAATCTTCTAAACCGGAAGATCATCTTCCTGTACTTCCCCTTCGCCACTTCTAGGAGAAAATTCATACGAGAGAGGGGAGGAAAATTCCATAAACCCTAGTAGCAATCAACAAAAACCGAAACAAGCTCAATCCCAATTCGGTCCAGCGAAATGGATCACTACAAGGTTCTCGGCTTGCACCGAACCGCGACCAAGGAGGAAATCAAAACCGCTTTCAAGAAACTAGCGTTTCAGTTCCACCCGGACAAGCATTCTCAATCGCCGAGGGCCATTAGGGAAAATGCCACAATTCGATTCAAGCAGGTATCGGAGGCCTACGAGGTCCTTATGGATGACCGAAAGCGAGCCGACTACAATTTCCGGCGGAGCTCGGGCAACCACGGCGGAAACAACCACTATTCTCATTACAGCTACGGATACAGTAGGAGCGGGAGCAGGTACGACTACAAACCTGGGTCTGGTGCTGGTGGTGGCTTAGCTTCCAATTTTGAAATGGCTCTTCGAATTTTGACGGGGCGGTCTTCACTTCTCTATCTTGGCTTCGCAGGGTAATTCACTTTCCTTTATCTCATGATTTTGGTTGTTAATTGCTGTTTGTTCGAGTTAAAATTTGATGCTAGGAAGATCTACAAGATACAAGAGATTGTGTTTGTTAATTGATTCAGAATTTAATTGTTAAATATATTACCGTAACTTCTTACATGAGTAGGTTTTATGTAATTTTTTGGGTTTATTTATATATAATAGTTATCGGCTGATTAAGATTAACAGGCATGCGTGTCCATGTAAAAGCTTTTACATTACATATATCAACAAATTCACGAGATATATATATATATATATATATATATATATATATATATATATATATATATAATGGTTGTTTCAAGTTTAGATATTTTCATGCTTTTTATCTTTATATAATATATCAAGGTACATCTTGAAAATAACTCAATCTACTCTCCCTAATTTTATTTTTTATATACTATGCTTATCTTCATTACTTTAATTTTTCTTGTCATATGTAGTGACCTATACCTGGACATTTGATATTTAAATTTGAGATACATGATGATAGAAGAGCTTAAAAACTAGTTGTGTCTGGGTTATGTACCCAAACACCTGAGCTAACTATTAAGGATGTATAACCAAACACTCAAATTACTCCACTGAGTATCACATACTACTCAATGTGGAAGTTAAACACTCCATAATACCCAATTTACAATCATAGCACAGTCCTAGGTGGATTTCTCTCTAAGACACTTCAACTTCCCATTGGTTAGAACCCTCCACCGTCAGAACCTTTGTTGGTAGCCCTTTCTGAGACATGGGCAACCAACCTTGCTACCAATTGATAAATACTCAAGCACATGGGGAACCTACCGACAGAAGCTAACTGTTGAGGAGGGATAATCAAGCACTTACGTACTCCACCAAGTCGATGTGGTACTTAGGTACCTCATAATACTCAAGTTCCTATTAGTCTGAACATAAATGAGCTGTATCTAGATATATGCATGGTTGAGGATAGATAATGCAAAAGGATAAGGGATGTTGCACAAGTTCTAAATCAAATTTTCTTCTATCTCTACATGCTATCATCCTCCTTGTTTTTTTTCATTTGTGGATAACTATCAAGTGTTAAGAGACATTTAATATAAAAATATTTTCAATAACTTAATGTTAGTTCTCGCCCAGGGCTATATTATGTGGGATAGTTGTCATTGATGCAAGCCGAGAATCCTTATGGAGAATGCAAAATTCTGGGGTAAGATTTTAATTTTCTTAGCCATCTAATTTTGCTATACAATATCACAACTTAATCGTAGCCGTTATTTCATTTTTCTATCTTGGTTCGTTATGTAAGTTCTTATATTGTAATACATAATTGATCCATAAGCATGAACTTTTTCTTCATATTCAGTTATGATTTCTATTTTCAATGTCAAAAAATGTTTATTCAAGTAATAAATCCTGCGTAAAAGATGTAACTGACTCAAAGATACAAATTTATTTCTGGCACAAATTGCTATTGACTCATATACCACATATTATGGAACATAACGACAATCAAATGATTCAAAACTATGAAATCAAGAGTCATGACAGTAGATTTCTGGTGGAATGTGATAGAACACTTGAGGATGGACTGATACAGCAAGAAAAAAGTAGTGGAGAAGACCGTGTTAGTGTAAGACCCAAAGTCTAGAAGGGGGGAAAGAGAAGGAAGTATGGAGAGTTTGTTATGGAATAGTGTAAGGAGAGCTATCTCTCTAGAGAAGTCATAGACTTTGGAAAAGATAATATACCGTGTTGAGCCTTTGCTTGCTCATTTCACATATATTCAATAATACAATTTTCCATATACTATCTGATTCTTTTCTGTTTTTGAGTGATTTTTCCCAAATGTTTGCTCATTTCTACAAACTAACAAGCGGGTTGCTGGAAATCTATATTGGGTTGACACGAAAAAAATGGTGCAAGAATTTGTTAAGAAATGTGATATATGTCAAAGGAAAAAGTACGCACTGACATCTTCAGCTGAGCTCTTACAACTATTACCCATCCCTGACCGCGTTTGGGAAGACATTTCCCTTGACTCTATAATGCGGTTGCCCAAATCAAAGGGATTTGAAGCTGTTTTTGTGG
Source organism: Vigna umbellata (assembly GCF_029865625.1). Classification (NCBI taxonomy): domain Eukaryota; kingdom Viridiplantae; phylum Streptophyta; class Magnoliopsida; order Fabales; family Fabaceae; genus Vigna; species Vigna umbellata. The sequence continues at coordinate 40,875,138 of NC_142168.1, forward strand.
TAGTAGACCGGTTGTTAAAGCATGTACATGTTATACCTCTCAAGCATCCGTGTATACAAGTGGTGGAAATATTTGCTAAGGAAATTGTGAGGCTCCATGGGGTGCCTAAATCAATTGAGTTATGGAGACCCCTTGTTTATGAGCTTATTTTGGCAAGAATTGTTTCGTTTACAAGGCAATGTATTGAAGATGAGTTCATATTATCGTCTCGAGACAGACCGGCAAACAGAATTATGAATAGGTGTATGGAGACTTACTTGATGTGTTTTGTAATGGAGCAACCTAAACACTAGGTGGATTGGATACCATGGGTTGAACTATGGGACAAAACCACTTTTCGTGTGAATACTGGAAAAACACCATTTGAAGTGGTATATGGGAGAGCACCTTCTCCTTTGGTTCGTTTTACAGAAGGAGAAACGTATGTGGAAGCTGTGGCAGCAAAATTAGTAGATCGAGATGAAGCTCTACGACAATTAAAATATCATTTGCTGCGTGCTAAACAGCAGATGAAGAAATATGCAGATAGGAAACACAAGGTAGGAGAGTGGATATTTGTAAAATTGTGACCACATAGGCAGCAGATGATGACATGTCGCATTAATCCGAAATTGCACCTCGTTATTATGGACCATTCCTAGTGCTGGCCAAGCCAAGGCGGGAGCTGTTTCTTACAAGTTGAAGTTACTTGAGACAGTTATTGTGCACTCAATATATTATGTATCACAACCAGTGGTATCAATATTGGATAATGGAAAATTTTGGGAGACCCAAAAATCCTGTATAAAATTATAATGGAAACTATAACAGGTTATGACGGAAACAAGGCAATCAAAAGAAATATAATACCACCTCATATAATTTTAATGCAAAAAGTAATGATATTATGTCTAGAAATTGAAATAATAACATATCAAAACATCACAAATTTGAAGTTCAAAACATTGTCTTCAATATTATCATCCAGTGGAGAACAACCCTTCTCCTGTTCCCCTTTGGAGAAACTCTTGTCAATGTTAAGTAATCTTTCAAACTCAAATTAGAGCTATCATGCAATTCATTTTGAACCCCAATTTGAAGCTTCTCTTTACCTTTCGATGTTTAGTTGGAGTTGCACCTGGACCTTTCTTAGAAGCTTGAGAAGATCCAATAACATACCACCACTTGATGGTTGCTTTCTTTTATCGATTGCTTGTCTCCTTGTATAGACTACGGGTTATCTAATACCCGTAGCTTCATAAACAGTTGCCCAATTAAGAGTGGGATCATCATAAGAGACCAACTCATTTCCCCACTCTTCATTTTGAATTCTATTTTGGCATGTGAGAGCCCAAGAAATTGGATGAATTGCATCTTCTGTCAACCTTGGGCATAAGATTGATTTTAATGGGCGGGGTATTAGTGAGTAGAAAATAAAAGAGTAGGAATTAAAAGAACTCAACCCATGAAGTAATTGCTTACGTGTATGAAACAAGTAACAATTTATTCTTGTAAATTTTATGTCATTTTTTAAGCTTCCATGTTAACATTAAGTGCAGAGATACTGAATTGTTCCTTGGCACTAAATTTTGTACTCAGAAATCTTTTGAAGAAGCCATGAAGTCCATTGAGAAAGCCAAAGCGTATAGAGAAGATAACATGAAGGAACGTCCTTGATTGAATTTTTCTGTTTCTCATTTTGTTTGTCACCCGAAAGCTTCTTCGTTTGTTGCAAAAAGAGTATTGAGAAGTGGGATTGTTAATCTGTCTGTTCCATTTGTCCTTTAATTGCTCTGAAATTTACTATGTAATTACTTGTTTAGCCTATGACTGATACTTTTTAACTTACAAAATTCTTGTACATAGAGCATTACAGTAGTATATACATAGTGCTTGATACTTTAGCATGTTTATTTAGATGCCTCATTTATAATTTTATATTTTATTATTATCAATAAAAGTAAATGCTCATTTTATGACATTGTAACGGTTGGTTGGTTCTGGGTATGTTTACAAGATATTAGTAAAGGAGGACTGTGTAAAATAGACTAAAAGCCAGTTATTTAAAAATTTAAAATGGGATGGGACTGGGACATTTTTCATCTCACTGATGTAAAGTAAAAAAATGACAATTTCATTTCTGTCAATTCAATTATTGTTAGATCATTAAATTCTGAACCCTTCAATCACCAATTTGATTTTAAAGGCACTGCTAACAACTTGTGCTTACAATTTGTATGATTAAACCGAAATACTTTAGTTAAACTCTAAAAGTTCATAATAAAATGTGTATATTAGTTAAAAATACCAAGTTCAAGATAATGAAATTCGTACAGAACAACGTAACACATAATCAATGTCCCTAATAATAACTTAGACTCGGAACTATTTATGAAGCGGAAATATGTGTTTGTTCTCTGCACCCGTTCGACTACAAAAAGCTGCTTGAGCACCAGAATGGCACGGACAAACAATTTGGAAATCCGTATTCCAGGTTAGAGTCCAACCACAAACCTAACATATATATCTCGAAACAGAAATATTTTTTTTTTTTAGTAAGTTTCTCTTTGCTATTTTCTCGAGTTGTTTCATGAAAATGGCTGCAGGGCTAGGATAGGAATTGTATGCGTTGCTATTTTGCGGGGCTAGGATAGGCTATTAATGTTTTATGTACATATTTAGCCTTCTTGCAAGTGTAGTGAAATTAGGAGGTTAAACCTGATTTAAACAAGTTAAAAGGGTAAATGAAGTTAGTATGTTTCTTTATAGAGTACTTTAGAAAATATGATCTAAATGTGAAAGTGAGGTGATCCAGTTTGATTTTATGCAGAAATTGTGTATTCTTTTATTATATTCAAATTGTTTAAATCTTGAGATGAATGTTTTGCTAATATGGTCGTTCAATATGTAAATTGATTAAATGTTTCTTGATGACAATATCATGAGTTAGGTATGATATGCTTGAGATATTAAAGAGTTGAAAGTGTTTTAGATAAAATTTATATAGTTATAATAAATAAATTTTAAATGGGTTATGTTATATATTTTAGTACCAAAAAGTTAGAATATTTTGTTTTAGTCAAATTGATAAGTTTAGTAATATTAATTTGATCGTGTTAACGATAAAGTTATCAAATTTGATATCATTTTCGGAAAATATGATTAAAATTTTTTTATTTTGGTTCTTGTTTCATTTTTGTTTATTACTAACATTTTCTTTTTCCATATTTCTTTTAACATTTATTTATTTTATTTAGTTATTTTAATTTGGTATTTTTTTTATCATAATTTTTGTGAAACTAGTTAGAAAACACTTTGTAAAAAAAAGATAAAATACTTAAGTTATCCAATTAAGATGTAACTCTTTTTCTTATAAGTCTATTCAATAACCTTTGAACTTATTTCTTTTCATAACATCTTTTTTAACATTACAAAATAATTTTTCATATGCAAATAGTCAACAATGTAATTTCCGAACGAATTATAATTATTATTCCAAGGAGCCAAATCAATCATATTTTCAACAACATGTACTACCACTACAACTTGCAGCAACCAATAGACCATCCTATAGAGCAGTTGCTATAGATGAAAGGTTAAAAGTTGATCAACGATGCAAAAATATTGAGCAATGGTATGAAAATAAAAGAGAAAAAATGGTAGACAAGAATGAAATAGCATAAAGGGTAAATAAAAGAGAAAAAATAGAAAGATATATTGAGCGTGTAGAGTTAAATCCGAAAAAAAGTCTTGTATGCAAAAACACAGTGGGTTGTGAACTTAGTCATTTAAAATCCTTCACATCGTGAATTATACCATGTGAGTGTAATTGTAATATCTTATTGTGAGAGTGTTTTCTCATTATTCTGTTTAGAGTTCTTGATACTTAGGGGGATTAAGAGAGTTATAACTAGAAATGTTGATATTCGTTATCCGGAGAGATTATATACTCACATGGAAAGATTGATAATTGTGACACCTAGAGAGAGGTTGATACTCATAACCTAAAGTTGTGTATGTATTCATTAAATCCAATTAGTTTATTTGATTAGTGGAACTTCTTAAGCTTGATGCTTAAGAAACTAGACATAATCCTTGTGTTTGGTGTGAATCCATATGAATTCAATGTGATATCTATCCTTTATACTCTTTTTAATGGTTCTATATATGTGCAAAAATGTATAAATTGTCTACAGGTTCTATTCAACACCCACTTTCTTTCGAGGACCATCTTACACCAACAGAGGAAACTATACATCATATATTACAATTAATTCCTTTTTTTAGAGTTGGAATGAATTCATTGGTGAGACTTATTAGATTGGTCTTTTCTACATACTCTTTAAGATTTCGGAAGATAAGAAATCATTCCAGATTTAAGTAATTTATTACCATTCACATGACTATACATCAAATTAAGGGATGTTAGATTAACATGTAATGTTTCTAATAAGTTTATTCATAATCATGTCTAACTTTTCTGTTTTGATATCTTTTGGAATCAAAACTACGTCTGTAAAATTTTCCAAACCTATTCAAGTGTTTTGTGACTTTCCTCAAGTGGATTGGATCAAATTCTCAATACTCATGATGCTGCTAGATGAAGTCCAAGGATTTCTACTTGTGTTGGGATCTTTAGTGGGAGCAAAGGAGAGTACATTGGGAGCTTTTCTTCTATTTAGGCATCCAAAATGCTTTGTATGTTGAAATTATGGGTGTCATACTTGCAATTGTTGGTTCTTTAATATCTTAGAGGAAGATGGAAAAAGTGTTCAAAGATATGTTTTGATATGGAGTTTGAGTTTTCACACGGGAAAGAGAATCACTCTACTAATAAATTGGCCAACATTGAGGATTGAAAATAAGTTAGAATATAAATGGTTTTTTTTCGTTCCTAATAGTATTAGTTTGGATTTTTATTTTTTTTATAGGTATTTTTTTTTTTTGTGTAGAAGGGACTATTTCTTTTTTTATGTAGGTTTGGTGTATTGCCTCCATGTGTTTTTAAAATGTGTTTGCATCTTCTATTTTCTTTTTTTATGATATGTTTCATGTGAGGAAAAAATATTTGCAAATTTTAGAGTGTCAACCTATCTATGATATCAAATTTCACAGTAATGTATAATATGAGTTTCTAAAAAAAAACTAAAAAGAGGAACAAGTAATTTATTTAAATCTAATCCCAAATTATTATTGCAGCAAATCCTATCATTTGGAATTAACTTTTCTTCTTTTTTTGTTTAAACTGACACCTTTAATCCAGTTATTAGTTTTATCCGACCATATACGTACGTAACACCAAAGAGGGTTGGAGACAAAACTAGCATGAGAGGATCAAAATTCGTTTTATATTTCAATTATTATATTTCTACTCTTATTTTTTTTACTCTAAGATTTAAAATTTGGAACTAAATATTATACTTTAAATCTATCCAGAAATAATATTTTAAAGAGTAATTCTAGAAAACAGAATGATACACCTTAAATAAACACTTTCTTAATAATGTAAAAAGGGTAAAAGCTAACTATTAAACAACTCAGTCTTACACGCAAATTTGGGACCAAGTTTGACAAAAACGACCAAAAAGAGATCATTTCAAAGGCAGAATAGTGAGTACAACAAGCTATGATAACTAGATTTCTTTTTCGATATCCATTTACATATATGAACTTGGGAGATGTGTTAATATGGCCAAATGCAAGAGGTTTATGTTGAAATCATGACCACTATCCAGTGGACAAATATGCCTCGCAATGTGTTCGTGCTACTTACCGAGCTGTACTTTGAAACTATCAGTGATTCAAAAGCCCTATAGAAATCCCTAGGTTACAAGCAACCTATACAATATAACGGTTTCTATTTTGTCTCATCCTTGTATTCATTGGAATTTTCCAAACTGTCTTGAACTTGTTCCTCTTTTTTTGGTGCTCTTTCTTCTGGAATGAGGAGGCCAACCTTTGGATACTTTTCTATGAATTTAAATTCCCAGTCCTCTAATATTGTAAACTCTGACTCACCTAAACCTTCGAGGTCCCCATTAATTTCTTCAGGTTTGAAAGACAGAAGTGCAAGGGCTCTACTACACTCCTTTCCTGCAAACATTGCATAAGGTCCTCCGGGACCATAAAAATTCCTGCTTGTTCATAATCAAGTAGAGTTTGTCAGTGTTATCACTCATACCAAGTAAGCACACACAAAATGTGTTAAGAGGTGAATGAAATGTATCACAAGATGACATATGACAAGTAACAAATCATCTTTTCAGTTATTACTAAAAACTCAAGAGTTTAACTCATATACCGTCCCTGTAAGATAGACATTCAATCATATTTGACCACTTTATCGCATCATTCTATTCACAAATATGATACGATGTTTGTGTAAAAATAATAAGTATATGATCAATTTGATGAAAATGCAAGTTGTAGTTATTAGCTTTTTAAAAAATGAAAAATAATAATCATAGTCTCGGAATGTGCCAAAGTTTCAAACTGATCCCTAATATTGTAGCATAATGACAAAAGACTTTCTGCTCTACTAACAATAGATCCTTAACAGTATATTTTAAAAACAAAATAATCTCAAAATTTCACAAAAATATTTCATTCTCTAAGAAATAAACTGAAAATTAGTCACTTTTAAAGATCAAATCGATCATTTATTTAAAAGTATTCTACAGCAGTAGTGTATGTAATTGTTTTAGCCAAGGATTTGCGAGATCTCTTCAACTAGATCATTCAATATTTTGTCTACTTTCCAAGGTTTGATTTTCTTTATTTATTGTGAGACTTTCCTTTCTACAATTGCAATTGGTTCTCCAAAATCATGGTCTGTCACTCCTCAGAGTATATCGTATAAAACCTCTCATACTCATCGATACACAACCCGTTACGCTCGAACACAAGCGTAGGGTCCATCAAGCCGATTATAACATTCGTATAATGGCCTATTGGTATATGATCCTTCAGGCCCGAGTGCAAGCTTAAAGTCTATCAAGCCATTATAACACTTAGATCATATGACCCATCAATACACAATATTCAAGCATGAGCGTAGAGTCTATTTAATAGTGGACCTCACTATACGAGATCCACTAGAAAGATCATTAAACCTATGAAGTTCATGAACTATATTTAACCAAAATTATGAACGTTATAATCGGAATCTTTATGTTGGCATAAGAGACAAGTGTCACCCTAAGGTGGACTACAGATTGTAAACATGGTCTCCATACTGTCATTCGGAATAAAATTGCAAAAAAGAAAGTTATTATTTGGTATATGGATCTATCAAAATTACCAACTTGTAGATAGGGGTTCTTTCACTCATGCCTTAGAGCTTCACTTTGGCCCTTCCACGTATGTCAATCATCAAGAAAAACTCTAAACTCAGCCAACATAGTAACAGAATACCAACCAGCTTTTGAAAAACTTTGCAATAGTTATTGGGCTAACCCCTGACATGATTTTGAATTTTTTTATTTCTAGACTCATTCCAAAAATATGTTGTGTGCTTGTTGTCCTCCAACCCATTTCCATTGCCCAAGCCTTAGGTTTGACTAAGTTACTTGAATCCAAGTTCCATGACTCCAAACAAAATACACTAGGCGCCAAACTATCCTCCCTCTACCATCTTCTAACCTTTTACCGAACCCTAAACTTGTCAATCCCCCTACAAAATGTTTGACTTCAACCTAACTTCAAGAGAGACGATGTGTAGGTTTGTGTTATAACTGTGATAACAAGTTTTACCCCGGTCATAAGTGCACTACCAAGCGTTTCCTACTTTTATAAGGAGATTATGATCCCCTTAATCCTTACCACACATGTATGGAAACTCCATTAGTACTGATTTAGATGGATCTATCCATTTTCATTTTTCTTTTCAAGCTTTCTCAAGCACCTATTGGCCACATGCATTCAAGTTTCATGGCCACATTGAATACCTCCTTGTCACTATTTTACCACAATATTTTACGAACTCGTTTAGCTTCCCACCTTCAATTATGCACTGTCCCCACCACACCATTGTCTGTTATGATAAGCAATGGTGACCGTATACATTGCTCATTCTAATTTTCCTTAAGTCCTTGTATCCATTCAATCTCAACTTTCATTATTCTTTTTTACCTACTATCGATTGACGGAGTTGATGTAGCTTTGGGAATGGATTGGTTAGCTATTTGGGACCCCCCCTCCCCACCCCCAAGCATATTTCTCCACCCCTCATGGCGGCTAACACATCACCCTTATTGGTAACACCAACACTACCCTTCGTCCAACCTCTTTTCACCACTTTTGCCACACCTTACACATACAAATGTCATTGCATACCTCCACTTACTCACTTTTCAACAAATATCTTTCAATTCCACATCCCCCGCCATACAACCCATTCCTCTAGAAATTCAGCCTATTCTCAACTTTCTACACTATTTTTTGGTCCCTCACGAATTACCCCCAACCGCCCCCACTATCCTAGAACATCAAATTGTATTGTTATCCTCATGCTCATAAACAAACAATGACCTCCCTCATCAACATTATGTTGATAAAGGAATTATTCGATCCAACACAGGCCTTTTTTCTTCACCAATTATTTTTATAAAAGAAGGACAGTACATTTGAGATTTTGTGTGAATTACAGAGCACTAAACGCAATCACCATTAAGAATCATTTTCCAATCCCTACTATTCAGGAGTTATTGGATGAACTCACTACAGCTTGTGTTTTCACTAAGTTAGACCAACGCTCAGGGTATCACCAAAATCATGTTGACCCTAAAGATTGTCATAAAATCACTTTTCACACTTTTGACAGTCAATATAACTTTTAGTGATGCCTTTCGATTTATCTAAAGCTCCCTCTAACTTCCATGCAACCATGAATGACCTAATCAGACCTCACCTCCAACAGACTGTGCACGATTTTTTAATGACATCCTTATCTACAGTGTATCTGTGATAGAACACTTACATCATCTACTGGTTATTCTTTATTTGCTCAAGGATAATCGATTTTTTGTTAAGTGTTCAATTGGACAATCATCAATTTCCTACTTGGGCCATATTATTCATTAAGGCAAAATGGCCTTATATACAGATAAATTTCAGGCTATTCAGGATTGGTCAACACCTAATTTAATTACCAGATTTTACCCCATATTTATTTGAGGTTATGTCACTCCTGCCTCTTCATTTACAAATATCCCTAAATTGTCAGCTTTTACATGGTCTACACAGGTAGGAATAGCTTTACAAATTTAAAGGCTACTCTAATCCAAGCACCTGTTATTCAACTTTGGAGAAAGGTGGCGCGTGGCGACTGGAGGTTTGCCCTGATTCCGGCGGATATGGTCGTCGCTCAAGGAGGATTCAGATCCGCTACTAAACTGTGGCGGTGGACAGCAGTGAACAACTAAAAATAGTTGTTGACAATGTGACAATTTTAAAAGACAGTGGATGGCTGCAGATTATAGGTGGACAGCAACAAAAATTGCTCCAGGCAACGGCAAACAGTGCCTGATAATGGTGGACAGCAATGGCCATGTCCGACAGATAAATCAAGAAAAAAAAAACCAGAGCGGCCGGCTCTGATACCAACTAAGGTTAATACAAAAACATATATTTCTAGAGGACTTACTACACATCTAATCTTAATGTTACATTTAAGTAGAAAGCAACCAGTAACACCTAGACAATTCAATCTGGTTGGAAACACTCACACTCACATCTAACTAATACACAGCTCACACACAACTAATTATTCTAACAGATATCAAGATGTTTTAATTCGAGACTTATTTCAGCATATGCTCCCCGTATATACCTGAACTCTAAGTAACTCTTAGTTTTATCTAAGATTAACCATCACTCGTCCACGTCAAGATTAGAAGTAACTTAAAGCAACAGTGTCAGTGTTATTGAAATTTAGGTCTCACTAATAGTATTCTTTCTCGTGAAAATTAATTAATAAAAGGTATTTCATATAATTTTTTATAAAAAGAATTCTGTTTGAGGCTAATTACTTTTATCTAAAATTTAAAAAAAAAATCCTTTATATATTTTTAAGAATGATTATGGAAAAGTTAGTTAAAAAACATTCATAAAAAATTTACATAATTAAAAAACAAGTGACTTTCTCATAGGCAACACCAGCACACAAAAACGAAAGCTGTACCTGCCAGTGGACACGTCAAAGATCTGACCCCTGATTGCCATCAAAAGCGGTTTATTGGGGTCGGAACCATCGTAGGCTCGCAATTCCCGGTCCGTTACTTGACCCAACTGGACCGGTTGGCGAGGCGGTTCGGGGTCTTCGAACTGGGGGTGAGTTCGGGCCGAAACAACGGGCGGTTTGTTGTAGTCTTCGGGGGACACAAACATGGCGCTCACGGTTCTGTAAACGACGACCATCATAGCCAAAACGGTGAAAAACGCGGCGGGAGACAGCCCCGTGTAAAACGCTATCTCTTCCATCACGCTCGTGTACAGACCCATTTCTGAACACTTCTCTCAAAATGGCTTCTGAAAAGGAAGAGTAGTAAGCGTTGGTAGGTGAGAATGGAAATGAAGCCACCTAACTGGATTTGGTTGTTTGGGTTTTATGTTCTTTTGTTTTTGGATTTTGGAAGCGTATTAGTGCACATCTTATGTGGGAATAAATAGACGTGTTGATTTTCCACCATATATACTTTTGTATCAAACCTACCAATATTTAAACCTTAACTTCGATAATTTAAAAGTTATTAATTTGATTTTAATTTTATTTAAAATAAGTTAATACGAGGATGCAAGTAATCAAGTCCTCAGGGGTCTTTTTTAGATGTAACTTTAGGTACATTTTCACACCTAAAGTCTAAGATCACCAACTTTTAGTATGGTTCCTTTACAATTAGTTGAATGGATATCTTGCATTAAGATCGAGATTCCATAGCTAACTACTACCTTAGATCTATTTTTAGCATATAAAAGCATATAGGAGAATTGATTGGACCACAACTTGAAATTAGTTTCCTCTCAGTTTTAAGCTAGTGAAACAAAATGAGTGATCGATTCATCCAATAACAAGTATAAACCAATTCACAAACTTGTATTTAAAAGCAAGCATTCATAAATAAAATAGTATTGAATACAAGAGAGTTTTAAAGTGGTTTACATTTCACTCCAACACTTAGGAGATTTATTTTCTCATAATGGATGGGAAGAAGTTAATACAAGGAAGGAACTTTGTCTCCTAATCCTTTAATGATGTTCTTTATAGTATAGATGAAATATATGAGAAGACTTTTTAAAGTCTCTCTAAACCTGTCTAGAAAGTCTAGTGAAAAGTATCCAAAAAGGTTCTCTGAAATAGAGAGGAAATTTTGTTTTTATAGACAATGATAGTGTGGCTTTAGCGGTGCCATTCATGGCTTCAATTGTGAGATTTCCTCCCAAGGTGGATTTCCTCTATAGCTTAGCCTTTGTGTTTTTGTGTTGAAGCCTCTTAAGATTACTTCTAGGTGAATGATTCTTCATGGCCTTAACCTTAGGTAAAGGTTTGAGGTTTTCTTTTAAGGTGAGTTTTCTTCATGTGACTCAAGCCTCAAATTCCACGTTGCAACCACGCTTAAGTCAGTTTGTTGTGTTTTGGTCATAATTCCTTTGTTTTCTTCTTATTACATCTTTGACTCTCAAAGTTTATCAAAACCTGCAAAACAAGTAAATTTGAAGTGATTAACATTGATTTTTAACATAATCAAAACAAGACAAGTGCCAAATTATAATCAAAGCTAACTCATATTAGGCACTTATCAATAAGTCTACAATAGAACATAAAGCTAAGATACTTCACACACAAATCTAATCATGTAATTAACTAAACCAATAATATCACAACAATAACACGATATAAATGAACCAAAAAACACGAACAATGGAGAAATTAAATTATTTACGCAATTAAACTCAATGATTTCCCAAAACTTTCAACCACAAACGCCCTCTCTCCCATTAAAACTAGGTTTCATCTCTAACATTCAACATTGGCTCCATTTGGTTTCAAACAAAACACTTAATCAAAACATAAAAATTAAATTCAATTAAAATTACATCAACAAAATTAGAAAATTCCAAATCCCATAACCCTTCAAATTCAATTCACCATCATTCTCTCTTGAAACAACAAACATTAGAACCCAAAACCATAAAGATAGGAAAAATTGAAACAAAAAGGAAAATGGAGTAGACAAACCTCGTCGGTGTTGCCAATATTGTGAGTTCCATGACGATCGTGAACCTAAGCAGGGAAGGGTCGCCAGGGAGGAGTGGCCAATGTAATAACGAACACGTATAAAAAAAGTATCGGCAATGGCAGTGACGAGGTCACCAAATAGTAGAACGGCTCAAACTTGTAGGAGCTACTCGCGGTGTTCAGGTAGATGAGTAGTGAGCAAAGTGAAGATGACCTAGTAAGATCCTCAGTTGTGAAGATGACAACAATGAAAACTGCGACAATTACAACAAAGTGGAACTTACCCCACACTGTTGTCGTTTCACTAGAGACACGACCTAGAGACACCTAAATCCTTAGCGACTTTCAAGTCAGTGAGCTTTTTGACTTTGATCTACCCTAATGAGTATTGTCTTGCCCAAATCAAGTTAGTAACTCTCTGACTTTGACTTTGTCCAACAAGTATATTATCACCTATCGAGTCTACATAATTATGCAAAACATAATTTTGTAAATTTATGTCATTTCAACCCTACAAATCGGTCCAACAACAACTTATGGTAAAAACATACCAACTATCAAATTGTACATTACTCAATGACTCAATTAATCTCAATCACAATATTTAACCAAACAACATACCAAATTTCAAAATACAATTCAAGTAAACCAAATTAAATTTTAACTCAACTCCACATCTCATATTTCTTTAGACAACTAAATTACACAAACCAAATATCATACAAATATAATTAGCAATTGCAAAGTATAAATCAGTTAAAAATAATGAAATTAACTTTCCTATGTAGACATACAAAAAGCTTTACATATTCCTTTGAATAACACAAACATGATCATAACTCACCATTAGTATCGCTGATCAACATAATCTCTTATAAAAGACTCAAACACTACATGTAACATCCCAAAATACAGTAATAACCATAATCAGAATTAATTACATTTAACAGTAAAACAGTGCAGTCTTTACATTACTAAACGGGGTTCAAAAAGCCGAACGACTTAAAGTACAGCATTAGATACAATACAGCAGTAACAGAAGTTCAGAGACGAACGGTTTTACAAAACTTAACCGAATATTCAAAATAAAACTGAAAGACTAATAGATAAGAACCTAGCGAGCGCTCTAAGGCTCGGCTTTAACTTTTACTTCAACCAGATTAGCGTCTTCCAAATTTTCTTCTTCTAGCATTTCTTCAAGAGACGCACCTCCATCTGCTCACACCCACACGGATGATCATTGCAATGACAGGACGAACGTACATAGACAACAGACAAAACAAGGAAAACGAAAGGGTAAGCTTATGTAATTTAATTTATACATCAACATATACCATAAACATTTCAATCCACACAAGTACATAATTCAATCATATAACAACATCCGAAATATATATATAAATATATACTAGACCGACCGTCCGGACTGTATGAATCTGTGTAGTTACAAGCGTCCTTGCACCCGAGTGATGTAGTAACTGGGATACACCAAACAGCTGCCACTCGAGGTTAGTCCGTTCTTACGTCGCCCATGTTAACTTATGGACTAAGGACCTCTTGTCGTTCCCACACATGACATACTCCCTCTACATGAGGATGAGTACTCACGGAACATCAGGATGGACACCAAGTCTTAACTTATCCACAGTCATACTTTACCAAATTTAATACTCAATATATGTAAGAGTCGTTCCTCCCTGGAACACTCGTTCAAATTCCATAATCGTATAATCATTCAATATAGTGTTCACACTTCAACTACTTATAATTTATCATCATCTTTATCTTCAGTTTTAAAAGTATAAAATAACGAACGTTCATACTTCTGAAGAACGAAGACGAACGCTAAAGGCTAGATTTAGAAGGCTCGCTGTCAAACAGAATAAGTCCACACATAATTATATGAAGAACGTGACTGCTACTCGAATCAGTTGAATGAACCGACTCTTAGAGATATAAAATCAATGTTCAGAATAATTTAGGTACAAAGACTCTAGGCCTAATCCAAATGGATAAAGATACGACAAGACAATTATTTAATTATACTGAGAACAATTTGTTTAAAAGGATCGACTGCCAGTCAATGACCGAACGCGATAATATACATTTACTAATAATTTGGACGGACGCTATTTACGCCCATTCAGAAATCAAAGGTAAGGACGAGCGTTCGGTATAAGACCGAACACTTCTTAGGACGAACGCTAGATATAAGACCGATAATTAATTAGGACGAACGCTTGGTATAAGACCAAGTACTAAAGAGGACGAACGCTCAGTGTAAGACCGAGCGCTACAAATTTGTAAGTATAAGGGGTAATACATTATAACTTAATTTAAATTATAAGGTTACCACTAGGCTAAGTCGAACGCTCAACATAGTATTTCACGGGACGCTCGTTCTCGATCAGAACTCTTTCCAAATGAAAGGATTCCTTTTTAAGCAATTGATTAGAAACCGAACGGTATAAGACCGTACGATGACGAACGTATTTTATCATAGTAAGGATTCCATATTTACGATTTCCTTCTAGTTCAATTATCAATTTTCAACGTATCAGTTCATACTTTATACTTCATATCAATATCAATTTCCAAACTTTATATGATTCACATTAATCATTCATACTTCAAAGGGATAAATCATCTCATATTCATACGTATCAACCATAAACATGCATTTCAACCAACATATATTATATTCATTCAGTACAACAACGTTCGTTCATGCATACTCAACCAACATACATCTCATACATTCAGTTCATATCATGCTTGCATACAACATACAAGTATCAATTAAATTACTAAGCTTCCCTTACCTGGATAGCAGTGTACGTCCTAAGAGTATGACTTTGACTTTGCCCAACTATGGCTTTCTACCTCCACGATCTTTCTTACGCTCTTCAACTAAGTCTAACCAAAGAAAACTCAGAAAACTCAGTTTATACCCTTGCATGCAACTGAATCTTAGTTTGCATGTAACCCAGAAATTAGCGTCCAGAGTCGAGCGACTTACCGGTTACAGAACTTGGATCTGTTCGGTTCAGTTTGAAGCTCACGGTGCAGGGAACGTTCCTACGGTTTGAATGTTGAACGGAGAAGAAATGAGTGAGTAACAGTAGAGAGAAGTTGAAGGATTTCTAGAGAGAAGTTGGAGAATATGAAAAGTTGAGTTCTGAGGAAGAAGACGACTGCATGCAGAGAGTGGAAAGAAGGTTTTTCAGAAAATTGGCTTTCTTCCCAAGTCAAACGGACGTTCTTTCACACACGGACACCTGTCTTCCACTACAAATTCAGAAGATTCTAAACTGACACTTGGCAGGCGTGCGTCAGAGTGTGTGAGTGCGTTTTTAATGAGACTGAATGTGTGTCGCGGTGCATTAATGAGAGCTGACAGGTGACTCAGCAGTGCATTAATTTGATTAGACAGAAGGCTTACGGTTTAATTTTCCAAGGCCTCACACTACACGGGAACCAAGATGATCCACATGTACAAAAAAAAAACATACAAACTGAAAATGACATAAAACTAACTTACTCTGTTGGAGAAACTAATTGGACAAAAATGGAAAGCTCATCTCAAGAATCACCCGTTTTTTTATCTTCAAACACATGAATGTACGATATAAAAACCTAGAACTTTAAAGAAAAAGTTACTCAACCAAACCCGAACCTTACTCCTACTTACTTCCCGCTACTCAATTTCACTATTTCTCAACCGGACTCGAAGGCCATGGTCTAACTATTTCAATGTGTGCTAATACTCGAGGAATGCAAAAGATTACAAAGACTCGAAAATAGAAAGCGTATTGACATTGGTTGCATGTTTTTAAATAATAAAACTTATTTATAAAAATTTTATTTATTTAAACTTTAAATATTAAAATAATCAAATCTCATATTTTAAATATATTATTAATTTTAAAACACAATTTTCTAAATTTTTATAATATTTAACAACTAAATAATAGTTTATAAAATATTATATGATAAAGCTGAAATATATTTATGTTTGCGGGATACATCCGTTTAAAAGCAAATCAAAATAGATAAAAGAGTAAACAACTCAGAGATAATTTTTTTATGAGTGTAAATAATCTGTATAGTTAAAAAATATATTATCTTTTTAAATAATATTATTATAAGATATAAAAATGAAATATATTTTTTAAATTTAATTTTATTAATACTTTAAATATAACTTATTTTTAGTTATTTATTAAAGTATTTAATAAATAAAAGATATAAAAGAATAAAATTAAGAATAAAACAAAACAGTATGAAATATATTTTCATTTTATAATTAATTAATTTTAAAAATAAAATAAATAAAAAAATTAAAATAACTTTTATATACATATAATAAAAGAAATAAATAAAAAATAAATTAACAATCTCAAGTGATTAAAAAAATAAGTTTTGAAACACTTGTTGCACAATAAATATAAATAATAAAATAAATGGTTACATATTTTTTCATAATAATAGAAGTGGGTAAGAAGAGTGTATGTTAATTATCATATCAATATAATAATAGTTTTAAAGTTAAAAGTATTAAAATTTATAATATAAATTACGAACAAAATAATAGCAGGAAAAATATTACAGAGTTATTCTTTTATCCCTAAGTTTTATGTAACTTCTTAAATTAATTAGATTCTCTGAGTAACCTAGCTGTTAATTAAACCTCACAAAACAAAAACGGCAAAATTCCCTCAATCCCCATTTAAATAGTTTCGATTAATCATCGTCTTCTCCAAAAAGCAAGAATACCCGCTTTCTTCTTCTTCCCCTTTCCTACTCTTTTCAAACTGGGCAACATGAAAGCGTGACTGTCACTGGCTTCTTTTCTTTCGAACCCCCAACATGGTACACCTTCATTCTTTCCTTCTACGTTTTTGATGAGCATAAAAATTTAACCTTTTTTTTAATTTAATTTTAATTTTAACTTTTTAGGATAAAACCAGTGGCGGAGACAAGTACAACATTGAAACCGCGGAAATCTTGGCAAATGAGGCTCAGGTTCGGATCCAATTCCCCAGTTCATATTTTTTGCATACCCTTTAGCTGGTTCATATTGTTTCTGTGCTGTTCAGCATTTGCCCGTTGCAGAGGCCACACCCATATACGAGCAGCTTCTGCTATTGTTTCCAACTGCTGTAAGTGTTCTTGTTGATAGCTTCGGTGGTTGTTATTGGAAGAAAGTTATGGTTTTGGTTGTATTTTGTGATTGAAATTATGTCGCTTCTTCTGCTATGGGGCTGATTTTTGTTGATGCTTGTTTGTGCTCAGGCCAAGTTTTGGAGGCAATATGTGGAGGCATATATGGCTACAAATAATGATGATGCTACGAAACAGATTTTTAGTCGGTGTTTGTTGCATTGTCTTCAGATTCCTCTATGGTATATTGTTTGCTTAATCTTGTTTATGGCATTGGCTGATGTACCTTTTTTTACTGTCTCTTTTGGATAATTTTCAGCTGCGGTTGGGGATAGAGAGGTTTTGGGAGAGTACAGGATACAAAATTACTGCATATGTATAGCTGCATTTCTGTTCAATCAACTAATATTTGTAAACTTATTTTCAGTTGGCTATCTTGTAAGGTTTTATTGGTTTTCTTACTTGAGGGGACTTGTCTTGTTGCTATTCATAGATATTCTTGCAAGGGCATCCTCTTTAAAATATTGGTCATTTTACATGTAACTGTTAGAAATTGTTCAAAGTAAGAGTGAGTTTTCAGGAAGAAAAGTAATCTGATTTTATTTCTTAAAGATCAGAGGTTACACTGAAGTATTTATAGGATCAGTACATTGTCATAGTGATAGTGGTAGTTAGTTGAGTAACTGACTTAACAACATATATGTAACTGACTTAACTACTTTTCAAACATTGTCATAGTGATAGTGGTAGTTAGTTGAGTAACTGACTTAACAACATATATGTAACTGACTTAACTACTTTTCAAACAACTAACTGCCTAAGAGACAGTGACTAGCTGCTCTTCTAATGCAGTATTCTCACAGAAATAGTTAAATCATAGAAGGTCTTCAAAATTTCTCAATTTCTGCTGCATGTGTTCTGAATGTGTCCCATCTTCTCTATCCTATATTATGTTTTGTGTTAAATTTTCATAAGATAGTTCGTTTTTTGTGAAAATGGATGAAACATCCTGCTTATTTTGCTGGTCTTGTGGTACATGCAAATGATGTTTTTGTTTCAATCTATCCTCTGGTATACAGGAGATGCTACATTCGTTTCATTAGAAAGGTCAATGACAAGAAGGGCATGGAGGGTCAGGAAGAGACAAGAAAAGCTTTTGATTTTATGCTTAACTGTGTGGGTAAGTTTTATTCCTTTGTCCTGTTCGAATTATCTTTGTTGTTTTGTTGGATTGAAGTATCAACTATTTAGATGGGGAAACTCATGCATGATGATTTGGTCATGTGAGGAGAATCCAGTAGAGACTTTGGTGAAAAGAACATTGATTAGAGGCCCATAGTTGTTGAAGTGGACATTAAAATTAGTCCATTGGATGGGTGTAGAACAGACAAAAGATATTAGGAGACACAAATACTGGAAACATGCTTTTTGGTGGAACTTGTTTGATATAAAACCATTTTTCTGTCTTCCTCCAATATTTTAAGTTGTTAGGTAATTGGTTTCTAACTTGATACTAGAGTTCTATTACCAAATATCTAGAGTCAATCCTTGCTGCTCCTATTCTTCTAAATAAAACTTGGATTTCAGCAGACAATAGGGTTATTTCATGCATTACCCATGCTTCAAGGTCAAAGAGTTGTTGTTTGAAATTGTATAAGGCTTCAATGGTCGTGTGGTCTAGAATTTGATACTTTCTTCCTCCATTCATTTTATATGTGGATTTCAACGTAGGGTTGGGCTGTTATTGTTGGACTGTTTATTGTCTGCAATTCAAGCCCTAGGGGCTTTGTGTGAGGAGGAGTTTTACATATGAAACCATTTATGTACCTTGAACCAATGGCATGTTCTTTTGTGATAACTGGAAAATATCAGTAGATTGCATACATATTTCAATACAAGAAACTCTGGAAATATAAATTTTAAAAATATTTGATGAAATTTTGTTTTACTGGTGAAATGTTGATTGTCATTTTTTGCAAATAATTCATTTTAATGTTGACTGAAAGAAGTTTGAGTATTTAGAAAACTACAAATCTTTCTTGATTGAATAGATTATTAAAGGGTAAAAAATATTGATTTGATATATGAACTCAAAAGACATGTGCCATAAATCCTCAAAATGAAGGCACATGACTACAAGTTAAGAATAGTACATAAAAGGTTATCTTTTTTTTAGAATGGGGACTTGAATGTAGGAGTTGATTGGTTTAAGTCAGAGCCTATTGGCAATGAGAAATCCGTGTTGCATATTCCACCTTATCAGTTAAGGCTTTGTTGCTGTTTTTGAATTTATAATGCATTTATAAATATGTTAGTGGCTTTTGTCTTTTTACCGATTGGGTGCATGTTTGAAATCCTATTTATTGCAGAGTTCAAAGTAAAAGAAAATAGAAATCTTTAAGAGATTGATTGAAGTTTAACTGGTCTGATTCAGGCATGGGGCTATTGGGGAATTTCATAAATTTTGAATTTTAAGAAATTATTGGTAATTGTATAAATTTTCTTAATAAACATACTATAGTCGCAAATTTCTTGTGTAATTTGATGAACCATTTGGTAGATCTATTCACTAGTAATTTTAGTATAGTTGAAGCCAACATTTTTCTTTTATAAATAATTGCGTCCTAGTTAATGCTTTAGCTTCTGATTTAGATTTCACTTATATTTTATGTTTGAAAGCCTTCTACCACTTATGTTTTTGCCGGAACTCACTATTAATGCCAAAATTCATTATTTTCGTTTGATATTATTTGGAAATTAGGAGGGAAAGGGAAGACTGTTTGTTATATTTATGTATGAATAAATGCATCTATACGTTATATATATACATATATACCTTCACACTTAATGATGTGATAACAGGAGCAGACATAGCATCTGGTCCTGTGTGGATGGAGTACATAGCCTTTCTAAAATCATTGCCGGTTTGTTTGGTTAACCTTTTCTGTTTTCTGCAATTCTTGGAGCATACTTAGGTATTATGTTACATAATTTGGGTCAAATTCTGTGATCTCTTCCAGGCTATAAATGGTCAAGAAGAGTCACACCGGATGACTACTGTGAGGAAAGTCTATCAGAAGGCTATTGTTACTCCAACCCATCACATTGAACAACTTTGGAAGGACTATGAAAACTTTGAAAATTCTGTTAGTCGTCAGTTGGTAAGATATTGATTATAGTAAAATGCTTGCTCTATTAATTTGTAGTTTTTCTTCCTTCGTTGCATGCAATTTGATGATAAAGATGTTCTGCAGGCTAAAGGACTAATATCTGAATATCAACCCAAATATAATAGTGCTAGGGCAGTTTACCGGGAGAGGAAGAAGTATGTTGATGAAATTGATTGGAATATGCTTGCTGTACCACCAAGTGGATCCTACAAGGTAACTTTCTTTTTTCTTATTAGTGATGATTGTTACAGGATAATTTCTCCTATTTAAGCATGCAACTATGGATCTCTAAAAATTGTAATTTGGGTTATGAAAGGGTTATAGATCCCACATTGACTAGGAATAAAGTCAGATAATAATATATAATGCAATCCTCACCTTACAAGTCGATTTGGTGAGATTGAGATAGTCATACTTGAGATTGAAACTGTAAAATAATTCTTGAGGGCTTGATTGATCCCTCTCATAATCTTCTATTTATAAGAATAAATTGATACAAGAGTACATGATAAATAGGGTAACCCTAGACACAATATAATCATGATAAATAGGATAAACCTAGACACAATATAATCATGATAAATAGGGTAACCCTTGACACAATATAATGATGATAAATAGGGTAAATATCTTAATAGTCATAAACCCCCTTACCAAAATGGTATCAAAACCATTCAGAGCTTATCCTACTAGATGACCTACAAATATCTAGTTCCACACTTGAGATGTTCATTTCTTGGTGTGAGATGGTGTGATCGGGCTCCTGTTAGACCACCCACAAATATCTAAACTCACACTAGAGATGTTCATTCCTCGGTATGAGGAAGTGTGTTGGAGATTCTATATCAACTAGGAATAAGGTCAAATTTTAATAAATACGTGGGGTGCAATCATCACTTTACAAGCTAGTTTGTTATGGTTGCATTAGGCATAAACTCACTTACTGAGAGAAAGTAGAGGAAAGTGGGATTTGCCTTTGGAAATGTTGATCAAATTGCAACTTGATGTTTCTTTTATGCTGATATTGATTTCATGGTCCTGTTTGCAGTAGTTGGCTGTGTGAAAGCACAATTTGATGTAAATTTTGATATTTATTTTTATGGAAGGTGCTGGTTACATAGACTAAGCTCTACGCTTGATGTTAATGAGATGAACACTGATGTAATTAGAGGAAATATCTATAGAATCTTCTTAATTAGAGAAAATATCTATAGAATCTTCCTAATTACAGAAAACATGTGTATGATCTTCTAGATTATTTTGTTTCCTTATTTCCCTTTCTAGAAGATTAGATTGCTAAAATAGAGGTAAGAAGAATGTAATTACTATGAATGAAAATAATAAAATCATTCTTTTTCAAGTTGGTATCAGACCTCCTGATCTTGGGAGATCTGTTTTCGCTGCAACAGTAGCCACCGCCGTCGCTGTCCGACCACCACGGATGCCGCCGTAGCCGATTGGGGTTGTTGATAGAGCAGAAAGGTGCGCCCAACTCTGGCGATCACAACATCGGAAATCGCTTCGGGAAAGAGCCACCACGCACCGCCGGCGCGTGTAGCCCACGCGTCGCCATCATCGCCGGCGCGTGTAGCCCACACACCTTGTTCCGGAGAGACCCACTCGTCGCCGCTGTCACATACAAGGTCGCTGGAGCCTCCTAAGTCCATTCCAAGGGTCGGTGACGTCCCATTTTGCCCAGATTTGAGTAGATATGAGATTTCACTTATGCTCCTTTTCTCGGTGTAACCCACACGTCGTCGTCGCCTCAGATAAGGTCATCTGAGACACCTGATTGCTTCTATGTGATGTCTGAAGTAAAAATTATTCCTTTGGGTCCTAATGATCTACCCAATTTGGTGGGTGCTCGGTTGGATGGTTAGAATATCCTACAATGGAGCCAGTATATTCGAAGTACTCTCAAGGGACTTTCAAGACTAGATCACATAGATGGAGGAGGACCAGGACCAAACAACACTCATTTTCCAATTTGGGAGAATGAAGATTCACTAATTATGACTTGGATGTGGCAGTCCATGATTCTTGAGATAAGTAGAAATTATATGTTTCCTTCTTCTGCCAAAGAAATATGGGATGATTTACAAAGTACTTTTTCATTAAAAAAGGATTTTGCTGCATGCTATGACATTGGAAGCATGATATTTCATACAAAACAAGGCTCCCTTTCCGTATCAGAGTATCACAGAATCATGAATGGATTTTGGGTGGAATTAGATCAAAACCAAACAATAAAGATGTGTAAAACAGATGCTGCCACACTTGCTAAAGTCATGGAAACAGGAAGAATCTTTAAATTTCTCCATGGCCTAAATCCTAAGTACGACCCAATTCGGGTACAAATCTTAGGAAGAGAAAAATTACCATCCCTATCAGAAGTATTTTTTTTATGGTAAGAGGAAAAAAAACTTGTAGAATTGTCATTCTTGATGGGGGACCTCCAACATAGGCACTGTCATGATGACTGGAAAAGGGAGTCCATAAAGGAACAAATGCTGGAGGAATGTCGTTTGAAAAAGGTACTCATGGAGACTATTGTTCATACTCTGTAAAAGATCTGGACACACCAAGGAAACATGCTTCAAACTCCATGGAAGAAAGAATGTTCTCAAGCGCATGGGAAACAACAAAGGGTGTACTCAAAGATGGGGAAATCATACTACCTCAGAACAGGAAGCCACCAATCTATCTAGTCCTTCACATTCTAGTCCTTCACCATCACCTGATCTTGATATGAAAGCTTATAAGGAGGAACTCGAGCGCTTTAAAGCAATATTTGAATCAATGAGTAAGCCCTTTGGATCATGTACTCTATCCATGAAAGGTAAGATTTGTCTCAATACTTTTGGTCATGTGTCTCATGGTATTTGAATACTTGATTTAGGAGCAACTGATCATGACACCTTTTTGTGTGTCCTTCGACTCATGATAAAAGAAATAGAGAACAACTTATTACAGTTGCGAATGGTCAAGGTATACCTATATGCGGCTCTTGGAATATAATTTTTGACTCATCCATTGTATTAAAGGATGTTTTACATGTTCCTCAATTAGCTAATAGTCTTATCTCTGTGCAAAAACTCAAAGGATTTAAATTATTTAGTAACATTTTTCCCAACTTACTGTGTTTTTCAGGACTTTGCCATGGGGAAAACGACTTTAACTGCTACGGAGCAAAGTGGGTTGTATCTTTTGGAGTTTGATGACCAAAGCAACACAAAAATCATGAGTCAACAAGCTACATCTGAGATGTGGGCAAATTCCCAAATGTGGTTACAACATCAAAGGCTTGGGCATTCTTCATTTAGTCTTATCAAGTCCTTGTTTCCCCATTTGTTTACCAAGGAGTTTGTTGAGTCTTTTAGTTGTGATATTTGTCAATTGTCAAAACACAATCGTGCATCTTATCCTATTAGTAATAAAAAGAGTACTTCTCCATTTGATTTAATTCACTCTAATATTTGGGATCTTGTCATTGAATCTATTTCCGGAGCCAAATGGTTCGTTACCTTTATTGACGATTGTACACGTGTCACGTGAACATACCTTATAAAAAATAAATCAGAAGTTTTCCAAATTTTTGTTAATTTTTTCCGTCTTGTCCAAATTCAATTTGGAAAAAAATATGAAAAGAATCAGGTCTGATAATGGTACTAAATATGTGAATCATGAATTTCTCAAGTTTTTGTCTCATAATGGTATTGTTCATGAACTAACCTGTGTAAACACCCTTCAACAAAATAGGGTTGCAGAAAGAAAGAATAGTCATTTTCTTGAAGTAACTAGAGCTCTTTTTCAAATGTTTGTTCCTAAAAATTACTGCGGAGAAGCTGTGTTAACTGCTACATATCTCGTCAACAGGTTACCCAATTGTATCTTAAATGGCATTAGTCCTATGGAGTCTCTATTGTCTTTTGTTCCTTCTTCGTCCCTAATAACGAGGCTACCTAGTCGAGTCTTTGGATGTGTTGTTTTTGTTCACTCTTATCATCTAACCGTAGTAAATTAGATCCCAGAGCTCTTAAATGTATCTTTATTGGGTATCCTTCTAATAAAAATGGGTACAAATGTTATCATTCTCAGAGTCGTCATGTCTTTATCACCATGGATGTCACCTTTCATGAAACACAATCCTTTTATGTTAGTCCACCACTTCAGGAGGAGAAAGCACTTGAAGTGGATGAACTCTCCTTCTTGTCATTACCATGTTTGTCTTTGCAGGATGCTCAAGATCTAAGCAATGAAGCTACCATAGTCCATAGTAAAGAAGACAAATTTTTTGGCAAAAAATATGAAAGAAGAAAACAACCAGGAGAAAGTATTACTGAGGATTTACCCATTGCATTAAGAAAGGAAAGAAGGTCATGTGCTAAATATCCTATTTCTCAGAAGGTTTGCACTAACAATCTCTCTGATAAGCACAAAAGCTTTATTGCTGCCATTGATGCCACACAAATTCCTACCTCAATCCAGGAGGCCATGAAACTTGAACATTAGAATCAAGCCATGAAAGAAGAGATGAATGCATTAGAAAGAAATTCCACTTGGGAGATTGTTGATAAGCCAAGAAACAAGAAGGCAGTAGGGTGTAGATGGATATTCACAGTGAAACAAAAGGTAGATGGGACAATGGAAAGATATAAAGGTAGATGGGACAATAGAAAGATATAAAGCTAGATTGGTGGCAAAAGGATATACCCAAACTTACGGGATTGACTATGAGGAGACATTTGCCCCAATGGCAAAGATGAATACAGTTCGAGTTGTTCTCGCGTTGGCTGCTCATTTTGGATGGGACTTACACCGGTTGGATATAAAGAATGACTTCCTTCATGGAAATCTAGAAGAGGAAGTGCACACGGAGATTCCCCCAGGTTTTGAAGTGAAAAATGAAAGAAAACAAGGTATGTCTCCTAAAGAAAGCATTGTATGGTCTTAAGCAATCCCTTAGAGCATGGTTTGGAAGATTTACAAAAGCAATGGTTTCCCTTGGGATACAGACAAAGCTAAGGAGATCATACACTATTCATAAAGCACTCTTCTACAGGTAAACTCACTCTATTGCTTGTCTATGTGGATGATATGATTATTGTAGGAAAATTGGCGTTAAAAGAAAAATTGGCAGCCCAATTTGAAATGAAAGATCTAGGAAAACTCAAACATTTTCATGGAAAACAGGTTGCTTACTCCAAGAACGGAATTTTCATCTCCCAAAGGAAATATGTAGTTGATCTCCTCAAAGAAATAGGAAAATTGGGATGTAGAATGTCAATAGTTCCTATAGAACAAAATCACAAAATTGGAAGTGAGGAAAGTGCTCCTGTAGAGAAGGCCCAATATCAAAGATTGGTAGGAAAATTGATTTATCTATCACACACAAACCAAACATTGCTTATGCAGTTAGTGTAGTGAGCCAATTTATGCATGACCCAAGAGAGAGACACATGCAAGCAGTTGACAAAATTCTCAAATACTTGAAGTCAAATCCTGGAAAGGGGCTATTATTTAAAAGGGAAGACACATTGACTATGAAAATATATACTAATGCTAACTATGCAGGTTCTATTACTGTCAAAAAGTCTACTTCTAGGTATTGTGATAGGATCTAGGGTTATAGAAGGAAGAGAAAATGAGAGGGGAGTTAGGAGGGAAGAGTTATTTGACAGTTAGTTACTTAGTTAGTTAGTTAGTGGGAAGGGGAAGAGAAACTTTATAAATAGGGAGTGGGTTCTGTAGAGGGGGGATTATTGAGTGAATTTGTTGTAAAGACAGGATTTTAGCCTGTAGAGGGAGGTTATGCTCCTAACCAGGGAGGTTATGCTCCCAACCATTCTATGTAAAGAGAGTTCTTTTACTGTGAATAATAGAAAAACCCATTCTTTCATTACTGTTTTTACCTACGGTTAGTGTTCTTAGTTAGGTTTCAAACTCAGGAACTGAAATCTACAAAACTGCAGGGACTACACCCATATATATGTGACTTGACTTGCAGTGTCTTGGAAACGTACTCCCCCTCAGTGTGAACGGCGGAAATGTGGAATATCACAGTTGTTGGACCACTAAAACAAAACAAAATATTAAGCTACAATGCTGAAACAAAGACATCAAAGATCTAAAGATACGTTGGAGGTCCAAAATTCTTTACTGGACAACTCCCAAGTGGTGATACTTAGCCGTGTATCACAAGAAGATCGGTCTAAACTCTAGCCCAAGAAGAACTGACGCAGTTGTGTCTGTCTGAGGCAGTAGCGACTGCAGCGGCGGTTGACTGCTATAAAACTGTAGGGACTAAATTGCCATCACTGACTGATGGGGCCTGTAGTGGCTGGAAGCGACAAAACTACATGGACTGCCATCACTAACTGATGAGGTGATGGGGGCCTACAGTTGTTGGAAGCATACGGCGCCTGGACAGCGGCAAACGGCGCCTGGACAGCGGCAAACGGCGCCTGGACAGCGGCAAACGGCGCCTGGACAGCGGCAAACGACGCCGAACAGCGGAAAACGGCGCCGAACAGCGGCAAACGGCGCCGAACAGCGGCAAACAGTGCCGAACAGCGGCAAAAGACGCCTGGACAGCGGAAAAACGGTGCCGGACAGCGGCAAAACGGCGCTGGAAAAACGAAGATGGCAGCAATGGCTGCTCTGAGGGTCTGAACAGAGAGAGGAAGTCCAGACGACGGCTATGGAGGAGTCGCGGAGACTTTCCGGTGGCCAGAGGGCGGCGCGTGAGCTGTACGCGCCTGTTCGCAGCGAACATAGAAGCGGCGCGTGGCGGAGCGTGGGGAAGAATCAGACGCCGGCACCGGTGGGGTTGGTCGTCGCGTGAAGAGGCGAACCAGATCCAGTGGTCGCCGGACGGAACTGTGATGGTGGCCGGCGACAAGGTGGCGGCGGACTGGTCGGAAAGAAGCGCTGCGTGGCGGCGCGTGACTGAGAGGTGGCTCTCGAAACCGGCGTGGTTGGCCGTCGCTCGAAGAGACGGCCCAGATCCGCAGGTCACCCGTCGAATCTGTGACGGTGGCCGGCGGCGGCAGCGGCGGCGACGGTGGCCGGAGTTAGCAGTGACGGCAGCGGAAAGTGGCGGCGACAGCAGTGGCACACTGGGTCTGGACTGGTACTGACTGTGGCAGAGATTTAAGAAGAAAAATGGACTGCCCACTGAAATTTTAGGGGCTGCCGGCGGCCATGGCGACCGGCCGCCGATAGACAGCAGAGACCACCAGAAGAGGATCAGAGAACTTGCTCTGATACCATGTTGAATATAGTGAAAAACTATATTTAAATTAATCCCTCTTGTGTAAAATACACACATAGGGTTCTCTATTTATAATAGAAGAAATATGGGCTAAGCCCAAAATACAAATGAGAAATAATAACAAACCAACTAAAAGATAAAAGATAATATATCTAACAGGAACCTAACAAATTGGTCTGACTTTTCGTTTCGAGAAGCGGTCAAATCATCCAGAGCGCTGCCGTATCAACAGGAGAACTATCGGATATCCTTAGGAGAGGAGTGTTGGATCTTTGGGAGAGAAGGGTGATGGAAGGAAGAGACAATACCTTGGAGAGGAGGACCAACAAACTAAAAATGAGCATGGCAGAATGGAGAAGCAATATGCAAGAATGGAGAAGAAATATGCAAGAAACGAGAGAAATGAAGCAAGAAATCAAGATTCACATAAAGGGCTTAGAAAGAAGTGAGAAATCTGTCATGAAAGGACAGAAAGAAGGTTCAGAAGAAGAGCTGGAGGAAGACAGGGGTGAACAAAATTGGAGGAAGCAGGAAGAATTGCCCAGGTTTAAGGGGCTGGACCCATTGGGATGGATCTCTAAGGCAGAGAAGTTCTTTGACATCCAAAATGTCACAGAGAAGGAGAGGCTCAGGTTGGCTTACAACTGCATGGAGGGAGGCACCATCTATTGGTTTAGGGCCTGGAAAAATAAAACCAAGAACCTTTCTTGGAAAGGGCTGAAAGAGGCATTGATATGGGGGTTCAGAGGAAGAGATAGAGGCTCTGTTTTTGAGAAGTTAGCCCAAACTACAGGAGTTACAGAAGCTGCCTCTGAGAAAGTTGTAGAAGTTTCTGATGCAAGGGTGGATAACGTGACATGTTGGGAGGGAAAATACATCAGGTGAAGATCATGATGGGAAGGTTGTGACTCTTGTTTCTCCAAGTAAAGTTGCAAAAGTTGTTGTTTTTAGTGGAGATAGAGTGGTAGGTTGTGTTGGGAATGTCAAAACAGTAAAGAAAGGGGAAGAATTGTTGAGGCCTGGGTTAAAACAATGGTGTCAAAGAGCAACCCAGTTGAGTTTGTTTATAGGGCAAGAGAGGACCTGCTGCAAGATATCAAGAAAGGAAAGAAACACTCAGGTGGAGGAGAATATTCAAGCAATTGGGAGCAAAAAGAAGAGGATGCCATTGACAATAATGGAGCTAGGAAGGGTGAGGAGACACCAATTTTTTCGTGGGTGAAAAGAAAAGAGTTGACCACTTATGAAGGGATTGACACCCAAGATCAAACAACAGGGGCAACAAATGCTTCTAAAGTTCAAAACACCAAGGGATAAACAAAAGCATACCCAAACAGCAAAGAAAATGTAGCCCAAGGGTGCAAGACTTGGCATAAAAAATTCAAACACCTTTCTTGGAAAAATTTGGCCCCAACTCTACTAAAGATAGTTGAAGGGAACAGAAGAAGCAGTCTCTGTGAGAACTGGGCAACAATAACACAGATGGAGAGTGTGGAAATTTTACATGAGAGTTTGCAAGTAGATGGAGCAGCTGCCAAAAGTGTTACAAGAGCCGATGAAGTCAGAGTTGAGATTTTGAGGACTTCACAAAATTGGGCTAAAAGAATCCAAAAAAAGTGGAAGTCATTGGAGGAGGATTTGCCACCACCCAAGCCTCCAGACCTGAATTGGAGGGCAGCATCCAGTGGGTTCCCTTCATATGGTAACAGGTTGATGAAGAGGAGCCATGAGATCAAGCTTTCCGGTTCCAACCTTGAGGACAAGGTTGTTCTGATAGGATATAGGGTAATAGGTGATAATGGGTTTAGGATAGAAGGAAGAGAAAATGAGAGGGCAGTTAGGAGGGAAGAGTTATTTGACAGTTAGTTAGTGGGAAGGGGAAGAGAAACTTTATAAATAGGGAGTGGGTTCTGTATAGGGGGATTATTGAGTGAATTTGTTGTAAAGACAGGATTTTAGCCTGAAGAAAGTAAATTGAGCAAAGGGTGTAGAATGATCGAGACTTCTGCAAAATTATCTTGTGCACCTCAATTTTTTCATACGTGTTGTCATCTACCGTTGGTATGCATTGAGGAGCATAAGTTGTTTTTAATTTTGGAGAAGTTCAATTCATTTTCTTTTTCTTATTCTATTATAAGGGTTGTTGTTATTGATAAGTTGATACAAAATTTTCAAAATCTCTATGCTATATAGAATAAAAACTTTTATCCAAAATGCAAACTATATAAAAAGCTTTCTGTTACGCAGAAGCATATTGGTGGTTTTACACTTTTATATCTCTAACCTGCATTCTCACATAAGTGAGCCCTTTGAGTTTTAATCATTGACAATATATAGGCCCGTCTTGAGCTGAAATTCAAATTTATTTCAAAGAACAGGGGTGTTAAGGATTTAGATCTAGACCACTTGGTTAGAAAGTGTTTAGATCATGCCATGAACTGGCTATCCTAAAACAAAGTGTTAAGTGAAGCTACAACATGATTTTGTGCTTGTTACGTGTCTAAAATCATGATTACTTCTGACAGGAAGAAATTCAGTGGATTGCATGGAAGAGGCTTTTATCTTTTGAAAAGTAAGTAACATGTTTTTCTTTTCTTTTCCAGTAATTGGATTGTATTACATGAACATTTTCACTGATAAGTTTTTATTAGATCTCTGCTACTTGATATTGATCAAACTGATGAAGCAATTGAGGCAAAGTATTGGATTTATCTACGGTTTCTTTTGCACCAATTTGCTTTAATTAAAGAACAAACAACGAGAACTGTTTCTCCCCAATGATGTACAAAAGCATTTGCATTGCATAAGGTGTCTATTCTTTCTCTCTGCAATGCCATTTTATTGTGGTGCTCGAGGACAAGTGGATTGATGTAAAATACTCAATGTGGATAAGAAGAAAGAAAGCTCAATAGAAAAAAATATTTTTTAGCATTGTCACTTCGAAAGGCTTCAACTATTTTTGCCAAATGGTTCTTAATCTTATTAAAGAAGGACATGGATGTAGATAGAAGTTTAGATATGTTTTTCATTAAATAAATCCAAATGCAATGGTAGAATTCATTAATAAAGGTTACAAAATATCTAAAACCTAAAGGTATGACACAGTTACGTATCAAAATATCTGAATAAAATGGTAGAGAAAACTTAGTCACATCTGTTTCTAGTTTTTTGGTTTTTTTTGGAACTGATGGCCTAATGTTTTTCTAGTTGGCATGATTCACATTGTAACACTTGAAGCTACTTAAGACTGAGCTATTATCTTTAATGGTGGGTGAAATAGGCAATCATGCAAAAACTTCGGAGAGGGGGTAGCAAAACAGGACAGGTGGGGTTATTTTTAGAAATTAAAGTCCTTGTTAGATTTAAAAAGAATAGTATAAGTATTCTATATTTCAATAATGAGGCCATTGGACCTATGAATAAACGAGCTTGCTTGTTATTTTAGGAAATAGAGAGTAATTCTAAGGAAAC
The DNA here is from genome assembly GCF_029865625.1 of Vigna umbellata. Taxonomy (NCBI): domain Eukaryota; kingdom Viridiplantae; phylum Streptophyta; class Magnoliopsida; order Fabales; family Fabaceae; genus Vigna; species Vigna umbellata. The sequence goes on from NC_142168.1 coordinate 40,906,429, forward strand.
AAATCCCTGTAATTTTGGGATTGCTTTTAAATTCATTACCCTAGTATTAATGCCAAGATACACTTGTACTAAAGAATAAAATTGTAGCAAGGATATAATAACAAAACTTCCTGAAATACATGAGTAGCACAGTTTTGACAGTCCCAATATGTTTGCAAGTTGATTTTTGAGTAGATACATATGGGTGCAAATCAAACTACTTTTTGGCTTTTTCTTGATAAAGTGTTTGTCTACGTCAATATGTTTAATTCTGTCATGCCTTACCTCATTGGTTCACCCTACTTTATCCGTAGGTCTTCCAATGTAATCTATAACCATAGAAGTTCACGAATTCCTTAGGCCATTGCTCGAAATTTTGCTTAGTCCTTGATCTTGCTACTACATTTTGTTTTTTGCTCCTCCAAGCAGTGCTATCAAAAGTCAATTATGGTGGTGCCATGACGGAAATTGGGGCAATTTTGCAGTTTGCCACCACAACAGCGGTGGCGATGCAGGTTTCTCATGGCGGTCTATGGGGCCGTTTTTTGCATCATAATTAGTTGGTGCGAAAAAGAGATGGTGGAGATGGTAGAGGCACAACTTGCATCCGAAAAGGAAGGTCCGGTGTAGGATAAGAAAACCCTAGTTTGCAGAGGCAGCGGTGTAGGATACGAAAACCCTAGTTTGTAGAGGCAGCGGTGCAGGAAAAGAAAACCCTAATGTGCAAGGGCAATAGTGTTGGCAAGAAACCCTACTCTCAGGGCATAGGAGATCTGTTCTCTCTTTTCTGTACTCTTAGAGGGATGATCACAAAAGAAAAAATTATTTGAAGATGAGTGAAAATGATTGGTGACATATCGTTCAAGTACAACTTAAATGGGTAGAAAGAATTGAGAAAACTTCAACATCTAGCAGTTCTTTTGATAGACCAGTTTTTCAAAGATGTTATTGACTAGAGTTATGGCTATAAATGTAGAATAAAAAAAAGATGAAAGAACTGAGGAATTATGTATTATTTGTGTTAGATGTTAAGATGTGTGTTTCTGTTAATTAGGCTCAGCCCATTCTGTATTAAGGGCATTGGTCCATATTTTACATTATAAATAAACTATCCTATGTCTATGCAAAAGACACAAGGGATATTTTCTCCCAATCTTCTCTATTTCTCACAATTTGCAATAAAAGAGAAACTACATGTGAAGGAAACCTCTAATTGTCCAAAGCCTAGCTCCTTTAACTAATGAATATCCCCCTCTCCCTCAAGAGTCTAAATATTAAAGCACTCACATTTAACAACCTCTTCACTAGTCATGCCACCTCAACCTTGTAACAATCTCTCCATTGCTCATGCCACCTCAACCTTAGGATTTCCACTCTTCCTTTTACACACATATACTTTCCATGCGTTAAGTGCCTCATGCCTGTCATGGACCAATGACTCATTCGGCCTAAAAACATGTTGGGCTCCAGCAGGAGAATTGTTTTTAAGTGAGCTGATCAACTGTCTGGAGAATTATGTGCCATAGTCCAAATTCCCAAAAGTTTAAATTGTTAAGTATTGGCCTATCAGTGATATTTGTCTCCACAACAATTCACACAATAACTTGTAGATTTATAGAGGAGAACTCAAGACCAAGGTATTTAAAATCGAAATTATGTTTAGGATTGTGAAAGGTTCAAAAATCGTAATTCATGGGATCATAACCCTGATTGTAAGTTTTACTTTCTACACACACACACACACACACACATATATATATATATATATATATACACACACACACACATATACATATACATAACCAATGATAGAAAACTTGTTTTGAAGTTTTTAATGTTACATTTAATTGGATTTGGGTGAAGAGATGAACGTGCATGTAACCAATGCAAGTTACGTGAAGAGATGTCTAGAAGTTAAAAGTACATTAATCGAGTTTTATTTTAATTGATACCCATTCAATCAAGAAGGTGAAGGGTGCAACAGAAAACACCCTTAATTTTTAATTGAGTTTGGATTTTGTTTTATTTGAAACCTTATTCACCAGAGAAAGTGAATAGGTGTTGCAGTTGCAAGAAAAAAGGTAAATTTTAATTGCATTAATTTTTAATTGGGTGGTGATGCGGTTGGCAATACATAACGAGGCGAGCTTTTAATTGGATTAACATTTGATTGGGTTTAGGTGTTATTTAAATTGAGTTCATTCATCCAAGAAGGTGAAGATGTAGTTCAATGAAAAATTTAGAAAAAAACACTGATTCTCATGATTTTACGAATTTGTTTGACAATCCTGGCGATGTTAGTGTATAAAATCGTAGGATCTTACTATTTTATGAGTGAAATATTGATTTTAACTATAATGTTCATGATGCACTTCTGTTGAGACAAATATTATGCCAAAAACCAGAAAAGGCTTTGATATCATGCCTAAGATCATAAAGCTTACCTTGTTAAGTGGGGCTTCTAGAGTGGTCTTGTATGTTAACTACATGTTTGTGTTCTACTGTATTGTTCAAAAGTTCTAAATGCACTTGTTATAAAATAAAAGATGTAAAACCATTCTTTAGACTTCATATTGGATTTAAAAGTTATAACCTTCTAGGGGGTTGTCATCTTTGGCCATACTTATCATTTTGAAATGATGGTAGCCCGGATCTAATGCCTTTGGTCATTATGTCTTTATATTCTTATCATGTTATATGTTATGATGTTTAGTTTGTATTTTCTATCTAACTTAATCATTATTTTATTTCAGAGGAAATCCACAGAGAATAGATACCGCCTCCTCCAACAAACGAATTATATTTACTTATGAGCAGGTACTAAGAAATATATTTATTTGTTTTTAATTCTTTATCCCTTTATTATTATATTTTATCATTAATGTGGGGAAACAAATAATTTGTTTTACTTGATAAAAAAATATATTTTAGAGAGCTTGTACGAAGTCTCTTGTATGTTCTCGTATTATATAGAAATTGTATATTAATCTGAGATACAATGAAAGTGAGAAAAAAGTAGAAACCAAGTAAAGACACCTCTAGGACCTTAGTAGATATAAGTACAATTAAAAGCAACTTTTTAGTAAGCCTATTTTGAACCTATTTTAACAATCCCCCTTAATATGAACATAAAGATTGAAGGTGCCAAACTTGGAATGAATAAATTTAATCCAAGGTTGTCTCAAGATTTTGTTAAATGTCCGCAAGTTGATCATTGGATCGGACTAACTTAGGACAAATATGCTTGAGCCATAAGTTATGTTGAATAAATGGTCAATTTTTGTGTTTGGTCTTCTCATGCAACCCATGATTGGAAGCAATGTGGTAATTGCTTGATTATCCCATTACATCATTTGCTGAATCTTACAAAATTTTAGTTCTTGGAGGAACTGTTTTACCTATGCAAGTTCCTTTACACTATTTCACTTGTTGTCATACACCTTAGCAAAATGGTAAAGCAGAGAGAAAGAATAGATACTTAGTTGATGCCTTTCGTTCTACTTGGTGTTGTACCTATCCATCATGGGGTGATGCCTTTCGTTCTACCTATTATCTTTTCATGTGGAACTCAATTGGATTAGATGTATAACAACTAGCTAAACTCACAGCAAATCCAATGTTGAGCCTAGTGTGAGTTAGGTAGATTAGCTTCCCAAATAGGCTTTGATATCTATCTTTATTATTTGGTGGACTTTATTCTTCCCATCTAGGCTTTGATATCTATCTTTATTAGTGTGAGTTAGGTATATGTTTTAACTAAGTCTCTTTCTTCAACTTGCTTTGTTTTTCTTCAGGGCAAACTTAATGTGAAGAATTTTTCTTCTGAAAAATATTCCTATTGAGTTTTCAGGGGGTCTGTTAGTATAATATAGTTGACTATAGTTGACTTGTATAGGTTACGTTTGTATTGTACAGATATAGGTCTCATATTACTATTTTAATGAACTTTTTAATAGACACTTGTAGAGAGAAATATGTGAAGGAAAAATGAAACTACTTTTTCCATTGCTTAAAATTAATTTGAATGAGTTAAAAATAAGATTTTGGAGAAGCTAATGTGGAATATCTTGTGTTGATTTGTTCCATTGTTTATGAAATATCTAACTACATTGCTATTATCTAGTGTTTGATGTATATGTACCATTATCCTGATATATGGTATGACTATGCTACATGGCATGCAAAAGGTGGTTCCATAGATGCAGCAATCAAAGTATTTCAAAGGGCTCTGAAGGCTCTCCCTGGTTTGTAATGTTTTCTTTCTCTAGCTATGCTGAATTTTTTGATGTACATGAGTGCATATTATATTTGTGTTCACGACATTCTTGATTTTTTGTTTGTTTTAAAATAGTTATTCTAAGCCATGATACAATTGTTATAAAGAAATTTGTCATCTATAGTGTTAGATATTATGCCATTTGTATTAATCATGAAATGGGTCTAGCCTATATTTTTTGTATGTTTTTTTATTATAAATACATTACCCTTTCCTCTCTCTCTTTTACTTTACACAAGGGATTAAGCCTATGCCTCTCTCTCTTTTATTTCAACATAGTATATAGAGCTAGGGTTAATCCTTGCCTACTTAGTGAATAGTTCACCCATGCTATTTTTTTTTCTTTGAAATCTTTTTTTTCCGACATTGATTTTAATTTTTTTTGGCCATTGTTTTTCACCACCACCCAGTTTGGTCTTGCTGCTGCATTGTAGCCATCATCATTGCCATCGTTCTCACCATTGTTGCCACCACTGTTGTTTGGATTGGTGACACTATGCTCCTGCTTTTGATCTAGTCAGGTGATCACTGTGTTGCAAAAATCACAGTGATTGGAGGTTTGACGTGCCTCCAAGTGCTACGCCAATGCTCACCGTTGCTATCAGTTCTCACTACACGTGGCAGTCATTGTCGTCCGACTCATCTCCCTCTTATTCATGCTCAATTGGGTAGTCCTAGCCTTGCCAAGATTTAGTAGTTTGTCTAAGTTACCAGGTTTTTTTTGTGAGTTGTGTCAATTAGGAAAACACAGTTGTAGTTTCTTCCCTAGAAGTGTCTCATAACGTGATTCGTCTCCTTTTGTATTAGTTCATTCTGACATTTAGGGACCATGTTGTGTTAAGTCAAATTTAGGATTTCAATATTTTGTCACTTTTATTGATGATTATTTGAGATGTACTTGGCTGATTTTAATGAAAAATTGTTACAATTTCAATCATTGTACAATGAAATTAAAAATCAATTTGGAATTTCTTTTCGAACTTTGTATAGTACTAATATTGTGAGTATCATACTCATTCTTTTTAAAATTCTATGATTTCTCATGGCATTCTTTATCAAACCTCATGTGGTTATACACCTAACAAAATACGTTGCCTGAGTGCAATAATGAACATCTTGTTCAAACAACTTGTACAATTTTACTCCCTAGTGAGGTTCCTTTACGATTTTTGGGGTGAGGCTTTTCTTAGTGCATGTTATCTCATTAATCGCATTTCATCTTCGATCTTAGATGATAAAATGATACTAATGTTGTGAGTATCATTCTCATTCTTTTTAAAATTCTGTGATTTCTCATGGCATTCTTTATCAAACCTCATNTCTAGTTTAATCCAATTTAAATTAGATCGAAAACAAACCAAAATCTATTTGATCTAGTTAAAATGGTTCTGATTTTTATTTCATATAGATTTTAATTAGATATACAAGATTTCGATTATTAATTCTATTTATTGGATCTTAATATGATCTAAACTAGAAAATAGAAAAATCCAATCCATGCCCACCCTTACCAAAAATTAAGTCTCCATACCACACTTATCCAATCTGGTATCAAAAACCTCAAATATAAACACAACCTCATCTCAATCCATCAAATCCACAAGCCTTCCACTCATGTCAACAACACAAATTGCACATTTTTGAAACCTAAAAATAAACTACTAGAAATGACACTTTTTATGATGATTTTGCTGGACTTTTATTACGGTTATTCTAGGCTCATAGAGGTGGGTGATATAAAAAGTTTCAACTTTGTATGTTAGTTAAGAAGACCCAACACCAAAAAAAAAATAGCTTTTAACATCTGCTATTTTAGGCTTTTGACGTCTATTAAATGTCCGACGTCATAATGGGAGACGTTAGTTGATGTTTGTTGTATGTTAGTTAAGAAGACCCAACACTAACATAAAAATAGCTTTTAATGTCTCCTATTTTAGGCTTTTGACGTATGTTAAATGTCTGACGTCATATAGGGAGACGTTAAATTGACATATGTTGTTTTTTAACAAATGTCAATTAATGTCTATTGTCTTATAACAGACATTAATTAACGTATGTTGTTCTTACAATAGACGTCAATTTATAGGTTGTTTTTTAAAACAAGTTCGTCAATATTTTCCTTCACTGAAACTATGAGAAATTGATAACAGTTGAAAAACTGTTATTTTCATGCTTAAAATTGATACTAAAAGCAACCTTTATACTTAGAAACTAGCTTGAAATCATGCTTTTATTCATATTTTCAGAAATAAGAGAGCTGGACAGGTTTATGCTTGATTTCAGTGTTTTTGTGCAGGTTTTAAGGTGAATTTAGTGAAAGAAGTGAAGAAGGAGAGAGATGAAATCAGAAAAAACATCAAAAAGTGCAAAAGGAGAAGCCGCAACTGCCGCTCAGCGGCAGTTTACCGCTGAGCGGCACTCAGGAGTTCACGTTGGAACCGTTGAGGGGCAAAATGGCCGCTGAGGGGAAGAAACTACTCACGCACTTACCGCTGAGCGGTACTTTACCGTTGAGCGGCACACTTATGGGCTTGGACCTAGATTTTTTGTAATTTTAGAATAGTATATAAGCTTTAGGACGTCCTAGGGTTTGTATCTTTGGCAGAAACGAAGCAAACACTCTCTTTTCCACCCCTTTGAAGGAGGATCTTGGATGCTCAGGCTACCTCTTCACCTTTCTAGGGTTTTATCTTTCATTCTTTCATTATTGTTCATCTAGGTTCACCATGAATATGATGAACTAAACCTTGTATGTTTGTTGGGGAATCAATGTAATCTTTTGAAGCTCTCATATATGGAATTTGTGCTTGCATCTTAATCTAAGACTTATAATTTCTTTCATCATTAGTTAGGGTTTTTCCTCTTTGCTTAATGCTTACTTTGTTTAACTCATTCAATGCATGATTATTGGTTTTGTCGATACGGGAACGTATGGGGAAGTCTAGATCCGGGGAATTTCTCCCAATAGTATATTGGTTGCCTTAAGCTCCTGTGCTAAAAAAACTAATTATTAGGAATGCTAAGAATCGTATGAACTCGTAATTAGGGAGAAGCCTTCTTGAAAGGTAATTTAGAGAGTGACATTAACAATGATGACTTGAATGTTGAATTCCTAAAATATATGAGAGTGGATAAGATGAAATTGACCCCCAACAACATATTCATCAATATATTTCATTGAAAGTGCTTGTCTTTTGTTTTAGCCATTGATCAACCTCATGCATACATATTTATTTTCGTCTTTTGCATATTAAACTCCACTTATTTTGTTCTTAAGTCTTAGCTAATCAACAAATCACATAACTAAACTAGGCCGTGAGTCCTTTGGGAGAACGATACTTGGTCTTACCGAGTTTATTACTTGAAACGATTCGGTCATACTTGCCGATTGTTAAACAAGTTTGTGACATCATATTTTGGTGATCATAAATTTGTGCAAAGTGGAAGAAAACTTACCTGAATGTTAATGGCTAACGAGAGAAAGCAGAGGAAGAAGTTGAACGCATCGAGAGAGAAAACGCATAACTGGAGCTCGCGTCCTAGAGTGGGTAAAAATGCAGAGTATTTAACGTCGGCGCCCCTTTCTAGCCAACGTCTAAGTGCTCTAAGACGTCGACCCCCTTCCTAGCCGATGTCTAAGTGGTAAAAAAATTTAATATTGGCGTCCAAAATGAGGTAATTTCAAACCTTGTTTATGTCTGTGGGGAGGGGGCCGACGTGTAAGTGGCAAAAAAATTAATATTGGTGCCCAAATGAGATATTTTCAGACATTTTTTACGTTTGTGGAGGGGAAGCCTACGTCTAATTCCAATTAGATGTCGGGGGCTTGTAGCCAACGTCTAAAGACAATAAAATAATGACTTTTCAGTCCTGTATGCAGACTATTTGACGTTTGACCTTGGGAGAGCCGACGTCTATAATTGACTTTTATAATGTCGTTTTATTTACAAAATTGTCACCAGTCATTTATTACATCGGATTTCCTTTCGTTAAATGTTAAATATGTGACTTTAAATGTTATTTCTACACTAGTGCAACATAGTAAGTATAACTTACTATGATAAACACTAGTAAGCTTGACATAATAAGTATAACTTACTTTAATTATTAGTAGACTTGTCATAGTAAGACGAACTTACTATGATGAATATTTATAAACTTGTCATGATAAGTTACTTATTGTGACAAGTATTCCTAGATCTGACATAGTAAGTCTCACTTATTATGACATGTTGACGAATACGTGTCACAAAAATAACACCCCCTCTCACTAAATGGAAAACTAACAATAATAATAAGCCATAATTTAGGATTTTCATGGTAAGGGAGTTTCATACACTAGTGCAAAACAGGTTTTTTAAGTCTGTTATTTCAGGTGTTTAAGTCTTTTCATTACTAACAGACTTTAATAATAACCTTTTATTTACTAAATTGTCACTGCACATCTTTTACATCTATTTTTTTATAAACAGACTTAGATTTACAAACTTAAAAAGCCCTTTCTACACTAGTGATACCATATAACAAAATCCATTAGTCTTGAGATGATGTGACTAAAGTAGAAGAAATAAACGTAGTAGAATTTGATTAAGACTATACTTTGGTTTAATTTTCTATGAATAATCTAAAATGTTCTCAATTTTAATTGAGATTGTATTTTGGCTCGAAGGTGAGAACACCAATAAATGAATTGAGACTTCACATTGATTGAACCTATTTTTGTTTCTATTATTTTTGTTTATTTTTATCTTTCGATATTTTATTTTTTCTTTGATTTATTATTATTTTTATTTAATCATCCATTTATTATTTATCTTAGTCTTGTTTTATTATTTTTATTATTTTATATAATTAACTTTTTTGTATAGTTTTTATAAAAATTAATTTATTAAAAATCAATTTCGTGTTGATTGAAAATAACTTAGAGTTGAGTTAGCTTTATCCTTGCAAATTTTTTCACTACTTTCCCAGTAATACTGAAGTCATTATAGATATTTCGTATTAATATGATATAGTCAACAACAACGTTATCACACCTCCTTCGTCGTTGGTTTTTAAACCTCTATTCTGATTTTTGGATGAAGGAGTGTTTCCCTCCTCTCCTCTACCGACAGTGAGTCCTTACACCTCTCCCTGTTTTCATCTTCCTGCGCTTGTTGTTTTATTTGGAATTAACATGTTAATATATTGTGAAGGATTCAGTGGTTTAATAGATTATGATTTTATTAAATATATCGTGTTTGTGATGTGTATTATTCAATATGTTTTTATGTTTTCTTCTTTGTTGTGAAATGGTTCATCAAACCCAAGCCCTCCATCATTTTTGTCCTCATCCCACATATTATCCATCCACCTCTCACTTTTTATTTTATTTTTACCCTTTTTTAATTAAACTTCATTTATTTTCTTCTCGTGCATTTTTTAAATAATAAAAATATTATTAAAATATATATACAAAAATAAAATAAAACTAAAAATGAAAAGTATTTTATTTCTTTTTCTTTTAGTGTGTCCTAGTGTCGTGTGATACTCATTTTTAAATAAATCAAAAATATATATAAACTTTCAAAATTTAAAATAGTAACATTTTCAAATAAACATTTTCTTTAGAAACATGTGATCTAAGGTTCTTTATTGTTAATGGAAATACATAGGAATAGTGTCAATCCTTGTCGGGTTCACGTTAAAAAAAAAATTAAATGTTCTTTCAAAATTTTGAAATAGGTTTTCATAAAGAACAAGTAACTAAGATTTTTATTTTGAATAAGAATATGCAAGAGAAGATCAAATTCTTGTCAAGTCAAAAAACTAAAATAAAGAAGTTATTCTTGTTTTCTTATAGTATTTTCTTCTTCTTCTTTTTTGAGAAAATTGAATATTTTGAAAAGCACATCTTTTTTGCATATTTATATAAAGATATAATCTCAAGATGTACAATACCTTCCTCGTGTATAATCGACTCTCGAATCCAAAATTCAGTTTCCTAGACCTTGCATTTATCTTTATGGTTTTTCATAGTTCATAGTTCTTTAAAATCAATTTATTTTTTTGTTCGTGTTTTATCGCAATTTCGGCTCCGACACCTAACATCATAATCTTACAAATCCATATCTATTTTCCCATGCATCTAACTTCCTTGAAACAAACATCTCCTTTACTCTACCTAGGGATAACAACCGGTCAGGTAGGACATAGATAGTCCTTAAACATTACTCGACCTGCAATAAAAAAATTCACCTATTATTTATCATGTTATTCACCGGATACTTGTTTAAAATATACATATAGGTGTTTAAAAACCTATGAATATCCGTGGATATTTTTGTATATTTAAAAAGGATATTTTATAAATTTTTAAAATAAAAATTATAATAAAATATTAATTAATTTTAATTTTAATTAAATTTAACTTAACAAAAGATAAATTAAATTTTAAGTTTAATTTTTTTTGGATAATGGATACTTGTCGATACGGATAATATGATACCACATCCAACTAGTTTATAAATAGATATTAAAATATTCATTATCTACTTATAATAAATTTCTACCCACTATCCTCCGTAAATTTTATCCTCGTATGATATTTTTTTCATCCTTAATCCTACTATGAAACTTCAACATGTCATTTTCTTCATGGTTATTGGAAAATAAGAGAAGTTGTTACAAACTATTATTTACTTATTTTCTATAAATTATATGGTACATTAATTTAAATTTGTTTAACAAATTATTAAACCAATTTAGAAACGCGTAAAAAATTAGAGTTTTAAATTTAACATTAGTTAATAAAATTTAATATGAGATAAGCATTTGTTCAAAGTGTAATATTATACGAGGAGATTGTTTTTACAAGTGATAAAGCATGGAAAATGAAAAGTTAGCGGCATTGGCGCTTGTGAAAAACTTTGCGAGAGAGAATGTACGAAAGCAGAAACTTCAACTTTTTTGAGGCAGGGCCAGGTTTGAGAACACTATAATTGTGAGCTTTGAAACCTGAGCAAACTGTATTATGCCTTTCTCCATCTGAGCACCATCCTCCATAAGAAAACTCCCCGTGATTCCTCTTCAAAAGCTCTCTGTCAATTTTATCCAGAAGAGGGTCATTTTTCTTGAATTTTCTGGCAAACGGACGGTTGCTGAGCACCATTTTCCTGTAATCTTTGAGTCCTAGTGTTCTTGGGTGTTGTTTTGGAGGATAGTCCCAAGTGATGTAATGCAGATCACTGTTTGCTGTGGTGTTCTTGTAGTCCTTGGAGTTGCAAATAACTGTTTGGAAATATCCTTCTGGGGATGACACAAAGTTTGTGTAGTAGAGGAGGAGGGTTCTTGGCAAATTTTCCCACCCAACAATGCAATACTCTGCAAAAGATCTTGATAGAATTGTCCATGCTGAACCTGGAAATAAAAGAAACACATTTCTAATAGCATCAAGTTTATCAACTTATACTGCAATTGATAACAACATATATTATGAATGCATATATTTTCATAAGGCCAGATGTACATTTATTTATAAATTATATATATATGGAAGAAGGTGTGGAGTTTCACTCAGCCAACAACAGCATTAGGTAAAGTTCTTGAAACAAAGTGTGGATACTACCATCTTGGAAGCATGACTTGTAACCAAAAAGAGTGACATCTTGGTAGAAAGTAATTGAATGAGAGCATCATGATGGAACCCTTCACCTCTCACGTAACGATGAATTCATGAGTGGTTCAGATTCCTGGGTTTTCGACACTGATCTTTAAAACCTTTTTTTTTTACTGTTATTATATATTATCTGATTTGAGGTGTCCAAATATTGGTCCTTAAAATATTTCACAAGGAAAATAATTATAAATGCATGGAGAGGAAGAATTGAATGGAAACATGCAACACATAGAAATAACCAAGTCCTGAATAATCTAAAGGATTGAAGAGTGGGTAAAAACCTGTATAAAGTTTAAAAGATGTTGGGAGACTCCTCTGCTTAGTGACCCACCAAATCTGTGATTTCTTGAGACTATACAGCCCTGGGTCTATAATTATTGGCTTCCCTCTCTTATTCCTGAAATCAGTATAAAAGGTTAAAATTCGTTTAAGCTATTGTGCATGTTCTCAATTTGGTTTCATTGTTATATAATTAATATGATCATCAATGCTTACAATTTCCAACCCAGTTGACTGCTGTGGTGAATGAAATTGATATGCTTTGGAACCTGAGAAAAGGCTTGGATCATATCTGAACATTAATCAAGAAAACCGAATTCAGATCAACAAATGGTGATGCCATCTACAACATATATAATTGAAACTTTTGATTCAAAAGAAGAGAAACAAAATAGCCACAAACTAAGGCGACTCACCATACCATCTTGTGTAACCAAAGGGTAGTCAGAGGCACTGAGATTAATAAACCAATCCCATTGGCAAGTTCTGAGAAGCATTGCCATAGCATGGAGAGTGGTAGAAAGCATGGTTGGTCCTTTATAGGTCACGAGATTACGCTTCTCCACAACCCAAACGTTCCCTAATGCAGCATAAACTGGGTCCTTAGCCACATGCTGAACCACATCCCTGTGCTCAGCTTCTGGTGCCCCAGAATCGATATGAATCAAATAGTAGTTCCCTGGATGGTAGAGAGCCCTCACCAACCTTTTGAGCTTCCCAGAATCTCCTTTGGAAGCAGAGATCAAGTACGCAAATGAAACTGGATACGAGTTGTTGGCCTTGGTGGTGTTGAAGTAGTTCATGGAAGGCTTCAAGCTGGAACTGGGTATGGTTAATCTTGTGGTAGTGAAAACAAGAAAGAACAGTAGTGAGGTTAGAATGAAGGAAACAACCAAAATTTTGATGGACATTTTTAGGAGAAATTTGCAAGATACTGGGAGTGGGAGACAAAAAAAAGAGTCGGGAAATTTTAGTTATGGAAAGGTAGTTATATGGTTAATAAGGAGGGCTTATTTGGAGAATATATTTTTTACTATATTTGTACCATTGTATAAAAATACAATATATTATGATCAATTTAAACAGTAATTTCTTTTTAATCATTAGTGGCCAAATTAATCATTAATTATAATTTTTTATTTATAATAGTAATTATTGTAGAAAAAAATAATTTCTAATTTATAAATTAATACGTAAATTAGTCCCTATAATAAATTATTTTTTCTCTCTAAAATTGATTGATATTTAAATATTTTCTTATAGAAATTGATTACTTTATTTATCATATGTTTTATTATTTCTTATTATTTTGAGTATCTTTTGCATACATTTTACTCCAATAGATAAAATTTATTGGTAATCATAAAAATTGGTTAGTAAATTAAAAACGTCCTACCGAGACAAACAATTATAAAATGTTCAACAGTAAAAAAAAATTGAATAGATAAATATTAATTGATAATTACTGATAATCTAAATTATTAATAATTTGTTCATAATTATAAATAAATTTTGTTCATTGGTAAATATCGTGATGTTTTTTTCTCCTTTTTTTTTATCATTTTTTCTTTTTTTTCATCTTTTCCTTTTCCTCTTCTTTCGTTGCATTCGTTAGTGTTCTATCACTATAGCTGCCATGTGGTAAATAATAAGTATTTTATTATTTTCTTTCAAAGGACTGTGCAACACATTGGAATCCATAACTCTATTAGACAATAATGTTTACAAAAATACAAAGAAGCTCTTTTGGTATTTTATCAATTAGTGTATAACTAAAATTTAATATAGAGTATTACAAATGTCAATATTAGATTTCATTCACTTCATTCTCATACACTCAAAATCTCAACAAATAGGTTTAACTATCAATGGTGGAGAACTTAGGGTTTAGAAATTGGAGATAAGGAAGAACTTGAAATCAAAAAAGAATAAGACCTTTTCCTAAGACACCTACTCCAAGCTTCAATCATGCATCCTCTTCGCATTTCCACCTCCAATCCTCAGCAAATCCCAAAAGGGAATAATATCATGAATGAAGATTGTGACCTAAGGAAGAGAAAGGAGAACTTTCCAACACCCCTACTAGTCGTCAAGGGCATCTCCAAATCACATAAGGTGGAAAGAAAGTGTGAGAGTGAGAGAATGAGTCAAACCCTAGCACAAGACATGAATAAATACCGCATTTTCGCAACTCAGTGTAGCTACCTCCTAATGCCATCTCATAATCGCCAGGTGCACTCAGTAAATTTGCAAAGGGGCAGACCGTCACCTAGCACCGCTTACCATCACTTGACTGCTTTAGTGTACCATGTTCTAGTACCCATACTTCTAGTGGCTTCTCGCTCAATGAGCTTTAGGTTTCCCAACGAAACGTAGTTGTACAACTAAGTTTCCTATCTATTTATGGCATTAGGTGCAATCAGTAAAGCACGGGAAAAATATGGTGTTACACAATCCCTATGATTGCCTAACATGATTTTTTATCTTAGAATTCATCTTTTGTTGTCTAATATTTTTTCTTGAGTTCCAACTTATTTCTCTATACCAGAATTATTTCAATTCACTTATTTCACGCACTTAGAAGAATATTATAAGTAAACTAAACTCAAAATAACTAAACCACAAAAAAATACAAAACAAGAGTAATTTGAGAATTAAACAAGATCATATATATATATATATATATATATATATATATATATATATATATATATATATATGAGTTGGTTTTATTCACAACAAATAAAAGGTAAAATTAAATGTTATCACTTCTCTTCCTTTTTCTTCTTATCTTCTTACTCTTCCTTCTTCTCCTTTTTCTCATTTTTCACATTTGTTGTCGTGTTTGCCTCGTTGGACTCCTTCTCCTTCTTCTTTGTCACTACCACCTCTTCCTTCCACTTCTTCCATTGTTGTTTTCTCCCTTCTTGCATCTTCCTTCTTCTTCTCCTTTTTCTTATTTCTTTCTCACCCATCTTTAATTAATTTATGAGAAATATTTTGTTAAATTTGATAGGAAAATCAAAGTCTATTTTACTAAGTTTATCGATTTACTAATAAGTTTATTGATGAATTAAAAGTGTAATTTCTAAGGATTTTTTAAAGGAATTCTAAAAAAGTTAACTTATTATTGACAAATTTATTTACTAATTTTTAAAAAATAATTACCAATAAATTTATCAATGAATTTTCAAAATATTTAATTAGTGGCATACATTAAACAAATCCATTATAATGAATTTTAATGGATTTTAAAATAATTCAATCATTAGTAAATTTACTAACAAATTTTACCATGTGGACAAAACTTAAAGTAAAAATGTTAACATCCATTTCTTTTTTACAAATACCAATAAAAATATCAATCAATAACAAACATTACAAATTGTAAATGTCGCGAAAATTGTGTAGATTGCACATGTGTTGTAAGCAGTTAGCACAATACAACTTTTAAAATTATATACATAAAAGAAGAAGAGAAACAAAAGATAAAAAATAATAAAGAAAATAAATGGTAAAAAGAACTCAAACTTTCTTATCACACCCAAAAACAAAACTGAGGAAGAGTGTGAAGTGAAATTGATCTAGAAGGTAGAGACTCATATTCTTTCCAAAAGGAGGTAGAGACTCATATTCTTTCCCTTTTCTGATTGAATTGCTAAATCTGTGAGAAATTTCTGTGAATTTTAAGCTGCTTGTCGTAAACACCACCCTTGATTTTGATCTTTGCCCTGTGGGTCACAATATCATTACCGCTCAGCTATGCCAACTAATGGAAATTCGTAATGATGCACACCAACTAAAGGCATTAAAGTTACACATATATGTTTTTTTTTATTTACGACAAAATATTTTTTTTATAACTGTATCGTAGGATACCTGAGTTCATCGACAGTCGACTGGTAACCCAGGTGACCATTAAGGAAAAAATAAAACACACAATGCCGAGCCATCTTACGATCGTAATATAGCGATCGTATGCGTGTGTCGATTGCACTAAACGGCCGGCGATGGACCCGTGATTCACCCTCTTGGCATCAATCATCAAACGATCGTATTATAGCGATCGTATGTACATGTCAATGGCACTAAACGGTTGACGATTAACCAGCGATGTCACGACAATCCAGTTAAATACCAGAGGAAATATGTCCGGTCAATTTTAGTCAATTTGGACATATTAAATCTTAATAAACTAAAGAATAAACAGTTAAAAATATCTGCATAGTGTCACAAATCACGGGATTAACTGTCCAATATCAAGCACGACCTAACGGTTGTGTTTTCCAAATGGTCAACTTTTGTAACCAACCGGATTTTTAGGTAAACGGTTTATTTTATCGTTTTAAATATGAGAAGCAGAGAGAGAAAAAGGTATGTTTTTCCCTGAGAGAAAATTATTATTATTTTCTTCTATTGTTGAACTGAAAGAGTTCTACGCTTCCCTTTTTTTGACTTGAGCGTCGGAGTGCCTTCGCAGATACCCACCCCATTCTCCCTGAAACGTGCTGAGTAGGAAGAGGACGTGAAGATAACGGCATCCTAGGACGAGAGGACGTGACTCATTAGGTTCGTATTTCGGCCTCAACTTTTATACTGAAACAATAACTATCGTATATATAGTTTTACAAATGAATATAACTTTAGTCTCTATAAAAATTTATTTATATATTTGAATTTCTGATTTTTAAAATTAATTGGTAACATAATTGGTGAATATATATGCGAGATTGTTATCAAGTGTTAATATTTTCTCTCCTAGAATGGAATAACATTACCCGTGAATCAAACTTTCCAATTTTAAAAACCTAAAAAATAAAATGTGTAACAAATTTTATTATGAAAAAAAATTTTAATAGGTCATGTAACACTAAAAGACAATTATTTAGTGGAAGTTAATTTTTTAATTTGCGGAAATTTTTAATTTTCGTAAATTAATTTATATGGATATTTTTTTAATTTTCATCCTTAAAGTCTTAGTTATTGATTTGTAGAGATTTTTTATAACTCTTGGTATCATATTTATATTGCAGATGCTTTTCTACCAAGGATTTTAACCTTTTTT
This sequence comes from Vigna umbellata, assembly GCF_029865625.1. NCBI lineage: Eukaryota > Viridiplantae > Streptophyta > Magnoliopsida > Fabales > Fabaceae > Vigna > Vigna umbellata. The sequence goes on from NC_142168.1 coordinate 40,923,685, forward strand.
ATTAGGGACTATTATTTTGTAAAAGTTTGAAAACTTCTTTATTTTTAACTATTTTACAACAAAGAATACCTTTTTTTTCTCATTTTTGGGTTAATAACCTATTTAATTTGACAATTATAATTTAGAGGTTTTAACGTGCTTCATTTGTATTATTAGTTTGTAGGTTTACTACTTTATTTTGCTTCGAGTGAGGACTTTGCCTCACGCTGCTGGGCCACAAAATTTGGGCCTCAGTCTTTCAGACATTGAGCCTATGTTTTTCATTAAATTTCAAGGCCGTTCAACACTCAAGCATTTCCATAGCTCAGTACCGTACAAATCTATCAATTATCAATTTCATAGTAGTAGATAGTGTTTCATGGTCTACGATTAGCAATTATATGGACAGATCATGCAAAAAAAAGCATTGGAAAACAAACTACAAAATTGCATACAAAATACTTCCAAAAACAACAATTAATTGACCTACAACAAACAATTGCTATCATCAAACCATGACAGGGTGTTACTCCCTCCACCACCACCACTTCTCCCTCCACCTCCCAAACCTTCTCTAAAAAAAATTTAATTACAAAAATAAACTTTTTTAATTACAAAAATAAACTTTATTTTATTTTTAATCATATTTATTTACCACTACAAGAAATATATTTATTACCGAAGGAATAATACCGACGGCCTTATGGCCTTCGATAAATGTCGTTTACCGAAGGATTTATCGACGGTCATTTGAGTGGTTAATTACCGAAGGCTTTTGCCCTTCGGTAACGGGGCAGTGACAGTACCGAAGGAATACGCCATTCTCCCATTCCCGCATTTTAGTCAAATTAGAATTAGGGATTTCGCTCTCCCATTCTCGGAAAATCAGTCTCTGTGAAACCATCTCTCCCCAGAAACCTCTCTCGACCCTAATCTCCCTCTCTCGGTCAACGGTGGCCATTTTTTCGCACTTCCCCCTAGCCTTTACGTCATTCTCCCTTTTGTGATTTGATCCACTCCTCAATCATGGTGTGCTCATTCGTCTGTCGTGGAAGGAAATTGATCCTAAGGAAGTTGGTTGGTGAGGTGAGGGTTTACATTGTCGTTGAAAGGGGTTTCGTGATGGTGGTGTGGCAGCTTGAGGAGGGTGCTATGGCGGCCGGAGTAGGGTTTGGACTATCGCGACGCCGCCAATCGAAGGGGTGCGTGACGAGACCGTTGTTGCTGCGTGAGGAGGTATGTTCAAACTGTGTTTACACATTTTCGTTTTGAATATCATTGCATTGCATTGAAGTTGTTGTTGAGTGGTAATGTATATTCTGGTTTTGTGGTTTCGATTAGGGGCTGAGGCACAGTTGTTGAAAGGCTGCAGTTGAAGTGAAGTGTCCAAGATTTCATCATTTCCAGGTACATCATTTATGTTTAAGGACATGTCTTTATTGTATGAACTGTTGCCACTGTATTTGGTTGAGTGTGATGTTGTTGTCCTAAGTGCACAATAGATTTGAGCTCGTAAACGTGTGCATATATATCAACACTTGTGCCCCCAACTCTTTATTAGAATCCCTTTCCCTTTCACCATCTCTTGAAACCCATTTTTCAACAACCACTTCTCCAATTGCTCTGTTCCATATGCACATCTAATTACCAAAATGAATGCCCTTTTCATTCATTCCAATCCTCACACTAATTGTATTAATTGGTCAGGATCTGGATGGTTTAGGCTGCCAAGGACATAAGTCCTACACACCATAGCTTATGCCTTGTAACCCTTTCATACTCTTTAACATACTGGAAAATTAGAGTATGCTCTGTTGGGTTATAATGATTGGTTGGGTCTAAAGTGAACTTAAAGGTTTAATTAGGTTATGGGAGCTTGTAGACTAGAATTGTAATACTGCAACACTTACTGTGTGATGTTTTGTTCTTCATGAGGCTAGAATGGTCAATTAGAGTGCAATTAGATGGTTTTTTGATGTTTTGCAAATTGCCTTGATTGTCCAATACCACTTTTGTTTGATCTTGAATGGTCCACTATGATCCTACCACATAAAAATAGTTGTTGTGTTTGATCTCAAATAGGTAGAACAACATTTGAAACTATTGTTTTAAATCTGGTTTGGCATATAGATCATTGTTGAATATCTTATAGTAATCTTCTAGTGTCTTGTTGATGTTGTTGCACCCGCAGATACTGACTGTGTTCTTCACCTTTTTCCCCAAAAGTTTGAAGATATCAGTAATTACAATTGACCCTGAGATTCAAGAAGTGAGTATATATATGTTACAATAAGTAGTGAATCCAAGGAGAAGATATGTAGGAGAAATAATAAACTATTGATAACAAAAACAAGCTCCATCGTAAGGAGAAAGCCCAATGGTTTTCTCAGAGGATAATGTAGTGAGGGGATGTCATGAGATAGTAGAGTCTAAGTTGGTGAGCACCAGACTCATATCTCATAAGGACAAGGACATAGGTCAAGTCCTGCTACCTATGTGAGGACCTTGTTGGTGGACAATGGCTAAGTATGTTTATAAGTAGTCATAGAGCTTGAAGGCCTACCTTGGTCTTGGGGAACTTATGGGACTTAAGTCCTCTAACTTTTTTTCTAAGTAAACAACCTTTTTCATTCTGTTTATCGTTTTTTAGGATGACCATAATTAATGTTTAAGGTCAAATATTCAATACTTGAAAACCTGTTATATAAGATTATTGCTGTCAAGCTTTTTTTATTTGGTGTCTGTTTTCTTGCTTCCCATTAATTGGTGCTACCAGGTCATTGATATTTTGTTCTAAAAAGTGATCATGTTGTTGGAAACAAATTTTTTTTATATATAATCCAATACACGTTGTTGTCCAGTGAATTGGTGCTATTTATGGTGTTGTGAAGACCTTTTTGACTTATTTTGTTTTGGAGCACACTGCTGATTTAGTGCAACTTAGATGTTTATAATGTATGCTATTTTTTTGGGTGCATTAAAGTGGGTTTAGGAAGGGTTCAAGTTGCATGGTTTAGTGCATATATAATGTATATATTGTCCTAAAAAATCATCCATGTTAGGGTGCTTAGTGCAGTAACTTTCTGGTCAAAAAAATTGTATGTTTTAAAATGTGAATGGGTGCAGTAAATCAAAGTGTTGCCCTAGATATTTGAGTTGGTGTATTGCGGTGCATTTATGTTGGGTTATATAATTTTATTAGGCCATTGAAATCTTGATTTCTATCTCATTCAGCACGAAAAAAAAAGCAATAAAAACTGTTGTTGTTTTGTTTTTTTTATGAACGTGAATTCATGGTTTTTGTTCTTTGGGTGCATTGCTTTTTTTTTGTGAATTTTTGGATGCATGCCTCTGAAAAATGTGATGCTAGAAAATCCAGTTTTGGTGTTTTGTTATTTTCTGGAAACATGGTTTGAAACCTAATGTTATTGGATGTTGCTCGAGTTTCTTTTCGGTCCAGTATGTGTAAAAATTATGGTGCTATGCTTGCTGTTTTTGTGTGTTTTATGGCCAAATTTTGGTGCATTAAAGTGATGTTTATTGTCTCCAATAGGCACAACTTGGTCCTATATCCCTTCCTTTTGCTAAAGAGAACAACTGTAATTGCTAGATGCTGGTAATTCCCAATTACAGTATAAAATTGTGGCAGAGTAAATATCGTTCAGGGGTGTATAACTTCTTCAAATCATGTGAAATCATGTGTTACACACGATAGGTATTTACCGAAGGCTTTTGCCCCTCGGTAATTACCAAAGGCTTTTGACCCTCGGTAATTACCGAAGGCTTTTGGCCCTCGGTAATTACCGAAGGGCTAAAGCCCTCGGTAAATGTTAGCGACAAGGGATTTACCGAGGGCTCTTTGGCCGTCGATAAGCCTTCGGTAATTACCTTTTACCGACGGCTTTGGGCTGTTTCCGAGGGCTTCTGGCCTTCGGTAATGCCCTTCTGTTTTGTAGTGTACTTTGAATTCAAACCCTATTTTTCTACCCACTCACTTTTCACTCAGCCCCACCACCAACTCTCCTTCTCTTTCTTTTAGATTCTCACCCCCCAACTCCACCACATCCGTCTTCTATAAACTAATACATCAAAACATATAAATTACATTATTAAAATATCTTTAAAATTAATATAAAAAATAAACTAATAAAAATAATTGGAAAATAAACGTATAATCTTTAAACGGATGTGACCATCCGTCAACAGATGTCAACATCCGTTTAAGGCAAAACGGATATCGACATCCGTTTTCCCTTAAACGGATGTTGACATCCGTTGACGGATGGTCACATTCGTTTAAAGATTATACGATTACTTTTTAGGGTTTATTAGGGTTTATTACGCACCTCCTTCACGATGAATCTTCCCACACCACTACATCCTACCACACCGATCTTGCACATTGATCAATTGCTTCCACCACCACTTACAATCTTGCACATAACTAATGAAAGTCCACTATACTCAGACAACAATTAGAATGAGAAGAAGTGTGCAAAAGAAAAAAAAGAACATGAAACAAAAAGAGGAGGAAGAAGAGTTCCCACCGCGTGGAGGATTAGAATAGGTAGAGGTTAGAAAGGATTAAAGTGGTTAGAGGTTAAAAGATATTAACCCTAAAATTTTATTAAGGGTAAAATAAAAATGGAAAAATAAAGAGAGAGGTAATACAGGAATTGGGTGGTGGAGGGAGCAAAGTGTAGTAGTGGTGGAGGGAGCAACACCCACTATGACAATGGGAAAAACATTGTTCAGAAAATAACAAAACATTACATGGGCAACATAGTTCTTTTTTAAAGCGAGTATCCAATCTCTGGAAGCAAGGGTCAAACAAGTACCGAGATTGAGATATACCAATTTCCTATTCAAAAAGTTATTTAATGGATGAACACAAGTAAGAGTGTGGCAGTGAAAGAAATCAATTTATCCATGTTGGGGAAGAAGAGGGTTCAGAAGAAAAATCAGAAGAACACGACTAGGTTGAAGAGTTAAACCTGGCAGCGAGCTTTCTAGTTTCTTGAACGAGGCAGGGCTTGCGCACTGGTTTCCTAAGCCTGCCTGGCGACCACACTTGCTGAACCTTGGCCGACGAGCACAGGGAAGAGAGTGCAACAATGAGTTGCTCCACTTACAACAATCAAGATGAATGGAACGCAGGTTTGGACGAAAGTGAAGTGAAAATTGGGGGATGAAATTTAGTGACAAATAGGAAGTGAAATTTGGGAGCAAGGATTTGATGAAATTTGAGAGCAAGGGTTTGATGAATCTGAAAGTTAAGTTAAACTCCTGCTTAGGTTTCGAAAATTTCGGAAAAAGGGAGAAAATTTTGGAAAATATGAGATTAAGTGGGAAGGTTGAAACTTTAAAAAATGTATTATGAATTAGCTAGGGTTATAAACCTCTTAAAAAAAGGTTTAATCATTCACTAAGTCCCTATTTTCGCATCGAATCTCAATTTCGTCCCTTTCTTTCTGAAAATATCAATTGGGTCCCAATTTTATGAAAATTGCAACAAATGGATCCTTTCCGTTAAATAGTGTCAAACGGCGTTACGGTGTGTTTGACGTGGCACGCTGTTGTGGACGTGTTATCTGACGTGGTTGATTCAAGCAGGAGCAGTGGGGCACGTGGAAATTGAATATTTTATAAGTAAAAAGAAAAGAATTGTTTTAAACGAAATTGGGGATTGAGGTTTCGTGCAGATCGAATTAGGGATTCTTCTCAGTACTTCTAGGGTTCGGTTCGTCCAAAGTTGATTTCATTTCAGAAAATTGGGGTATCAATTTGGGTATTTAGGGTTGAATCGAGGTTTCGTGCAGATCGAATTATTCTGAGTACTTCTACGGTTTAATCGAAGTTGCGGTTGAAGATGCATCCCTGCTCGTCTTCGTCATGCAGCGGGTGGCGGAAGCAAGATAGTAATGTGGTCTGTGGTGGTGCTCGAGGAGTTAAGAACAGCAATGGTAGTCCGTTGTGCTATTGTGGGATGAAATGTGTTATCAGAACTGCAAGAACAGTCAAGAACAGAGGCAAGCAATTTTGGGGCTGCCCTAAGTTCAAGGTAAGGTTTTTTGTTGGGTTTTTCGTTGTTCTTATTTTCAGTTCGAGGGTGCCCTGATTGGTGTTTTGTTGTACAGAATGGTGGTGAAGATGGTGGTTGCAATTATTTCACATGGTGTGCAGATCATGGGGTTATTGAAACGGAAACCAGTGCAAAGTGTGAAGGCAAGTCTGAGTGTTTGCTGAACAGAGAAGCAATGGAAGGTGGATGGAAGATTATAAGTGATTTGGACTGCTCTGTGAAAAAATTGGGAAATAGGATTAATGTACTGTTAGGGATTGTCTGTGTTCTTGTTGTGGTGAACATTATTGTACTTACAATAGTGTTTTTTCGTTCACCATCACCATGATTTCATTGTACTTATGATGGAATGTACTTAGAATGCAATGAACCAAAGTTATTTTGACTATAAAAGTTTGTATTGTTTGTAATTTTTGGTCATATATGTGACGCTCGTTCTTGATTTTGCATGTTTTCTCAGTTAGCGAGCGTCCGTATCTAGCGTTCGGTTTTAATTTGGGTTGAATCTTAAAGCGTTCGGTCTGTGTGGTAGTGTTTGTGAGCGTTCGGTTTTGGCGTTTTGTTATACTAGTGATTGTAACGTTCGGCAGACTCGAGTAACTTTTAGGCGTTCGTTCCTTATATGTGTTATAGACCGTTAGTGTTCGATCTGGATCAAAGGTTCTACCTTGTGAACGTTCGGTCCGAGCGTTCGGTCATTTTTGTGAACGGTCGTCCGTTTCCCGTATTGACCGAGCGTCCGCCATTGAAGATTCCCACCTCCAACAGGGACATCACTCATCAGAAGAGGGCACGTGAACCCACTATCTTCGGTCCTTAGCTTCTTCATTCATCACTAACACCCAGGGTGACCCAAGCAGCTTACTATACGGCCAACACCATCATCCTTATTGCTGGATACTCCATATTCACACAGGGCCAATATCATCACCTTCATTAATCTGAAGCACTGTATAATAGTAGAATGTGTTGTTATTTCTGAGTCATGCCCACAGCAAAACAGTTCTTTAATTAAGCTGAAGTAGTACATCAATGCACAGCAAAACAGTTCTTTAATATCAACATAACATCAATGCACACAACAGATAAATGGAACCAAATGAAGCATATCTGCTGAAATTTAATTAAGCTGAAGTAGTACATAAAAGTGTTGTCATACAGACCAGAATATTACATCAGTTATCAACATGAAGTTCCATCAGTTATCAACTACAGTACCAGAAATATTACAAATTTGCAGCATCTACTGCTTTTCTACATATTGTTTTGTAGACAAAAAATATTACAAAATTTAATTCCTACTGTCTACTACGGTTGATTCCCAGAGTGATGTGCTGATGTACTGGGCTGATGGGCAACGAGTTCTGTTATGGCCATGTTCTCTACATATGCCACATCTCTTTTGCAAGCCAGATTTGGTCATTCTTGATTCATCCTTCCTCATTTCCCATTGCTCTAGCCTTCGTTTTCTCTTTGGTCGTCCAGGCATTACTCTTTTGTGTGGTGGAGACACATCAGGATATGGAGTAATGTTCCACATGTTGGCTCCATTTAAGGGATATATGATTGTTGAATATGTCTCCTCATATTTGGACTTCATGTAGCAAGACTCAATAAATTGTTCTCCATCAATGTTGAGGAACTTCATTGCAGCCAATGAATGACAACAGGGGATTCCAGTCATCATCCAAGTTCTGCATGTGCATGAGGACTCATCTAGGTTGACTACAAACTTATCTCCATTGTTAGACATGTGACGAACTTCGAATAGCTTGTTGCCTGACCAACTGTGTACAAGAAGACAACAATAATTATTAGGCACAGTAGTAAATTAATATATAACATAGAAGTGATTACTGAAATTTACCTAGGAATCCAATTTTGAGTTAAATGACATTCCTTTCTAAATCTGGATAGAATCTTGGGACAGATGGATCCAGTAAATGATGATATGCTTGACCTATTCTTTGCCCATCTTTGCATGAGGTAAAGCCGTATCGTCTCCAACATCGTAATGATGGGTTTACTCCTGGCAGAAACGAGGACACTGTTGAAGCCCTCACTCATATTGTTTACTAAGGTGTCAGATTTAGCTCTTTCAGTGAACCTTGATCTTGACCAATACCTACAACAAATAATAGAATTATTATTAACATTATATGAATAAGGAATTATGTTATACTTTTGAAGACTAACCTTGGAGGGATGGCAATCAAATGCTTATAAGCATCTTCGTTTACTGCTCTTATGTTTCTCATTTCCATCTCCCATGTTTGTGGATGTGTGGCTGTAGCTGCCCTCCACATTAAACGCTTCAGGTTTTTACCAGGGTATTTCTTCCTGAAGTTGGCATACATATGCCTCACACAAAACCTTTGATCAACTCTAGGAAGCAATTCATCTATTGCATGAAGTAGACCCTGCAAACAATATACAAGTAATGAATACAGGCAACAAATACTTAACAACCTCAAATTAAAATGTACAAATTAATATTACCTTCTGCTGGTCTGATATAAAGGTAAATGTGGAACAAATTTCAGCCCCTCCAAGGTCATCTACCAACAGTTCCAGGAACCACTTTCATGACTCCTTGTTCTCAACTTCAACAACACAGTATGCAATTGGCAACATCTGCTCATTCCCATCTCAGCCCACAGCTGTTAACAACTCACCACCGTACTTACCTTTCAAAAATGCTCCATCTAAACCAATAATTGGCCTGCATGACATAAAACTGTCTTTGCAAGCCTTTAAACATACATAGAATCTCTTGAAAATGACTTTACCCCCCACATCCTCAACCTTTAGTTTCACTGTTGACCCAGGATTTTTGGCCACCAACTCATGGGCATAATCATATAACCTTTTATACTGTTCTTTGAAAGAGCCATCAATTTGCTCTGTTGCTATGTTTTTAGCCCTATAGGCCATACACCTAGAAATACCAATGTTCCATTTCCTTTGAATTTTTTCCCTTATATCCACACCCTTAACTGTAGGATTATCTCTAATAGTTTTCTGTATCTTTTTGCTCAACCACTTGGCATCAATTAATTTAAGGTTGAACTCCCTGCTACAGGTATGGTTGTCCACCATTGTTCTCAACTGCCATGTTTTCACTGCCTTCATATAACCAAAATATAACTTCCAAGGGCATTTACCTTTTGCACCCACACACTTCAACCTGATTCTTTGTTTATCATTCTTAACAAAGTGTATATTTCTTCCATTATCCAAAATGTCTAGCTTTTCAGCAAAATATATCCCAACTTCCCACTTAAAGTCAACCATACTTTTTGGCAACACAAATGTTGGAAAACTCCCATAACCCTCTACACTAGAACATGGTCCACTAGAGTCACTTTCTGCTCCACTAATTAATTGTTCAGATTCCCACTCATCATCTGATAAACCTCTATCACAACCAACATTTGACATACTTTCTGCTCCACTTTCTGCTCCACTAATTAATGGGCCACTAGAGTCATTTGACATACTTTGGACTTCCACTTCCACATTTCCCTCGAAGTCTGCATGTATATCATCATCTATATCACAACCAACATTGATATCAACAAGCCCCTCCAACCACTCATTATTTCCATCACCACTACCATTCTCAAAAGAGGAATTCCAACTTCGAATTTCCACATCTGCTTCAACTTCATTCTGTTCTACACCTTCATGTTCACCATCACCATCAACCTCTTCCTCCATAACAGCCTCAACTTCCACTTCTTCACCATCCCCACCAACTTCCTGAACTTGTTCAACTCCAACAACCTCTTCCTCCATAACAGCCTCAACTTCAACTTGTTCACCCATCTCTTCCAACACACAACCAACTTGTTCAACTCCAACAACCTCTTCCTCCATAACAGCCTCAACTTCCACTTGTTCACCCATCTCTTCCAACACACAACCAACTTGTTCAACTCTAACATCCTCTTCCTCCATAACAGCCTCAACTTCCACTTCTTCACCATCACCACCAACTTCCTCAACTTGTTGAAGTCCATCAACCTCTTCCTCCATTACAGCCTCAACTTCCACTTCTTCACCCCTCTCTTCAACTTCTCCTTCATCATTACCAACATATTCCAGCATATGTATGACTTCGGGTTCAGAAACAGGGTGTATCAAAAACACATGGATCTCACCATTCAGCCTAGCTAAATTAACCATATGCATGGCACCAGTGTCATCACACAGAGGCTCTAACTTATCATCCAGAATTGAAGCCCCTCCTACAGAGTACCACATATCTTTAAGCCCATCGTATCCCAAAGACTTCACTATACTAACAATCACGAAATAACTCCAAACATCTGGGTCAAACATAAACCTAGATGTCTCCCCCCCCTTCATACTTAAGCTTCCCATCGTTAACTAATTTCCCTCCATGGTGAAAGACAACCTCAATATCCTCGTCCATGATGCAAAACACTATATATAAGTATTTATACACCTATAATATAATCAATTCACGACAAAACATGTATTAAAACCGTAACCAAAACACACTCACACACACAAAAAATTATCACTTTAAACATGGGGGGCATGGGGGGACCACAACATTGCAATAAAAAATGGAACACAATCCGACCAAGGGGACCACAACATTGCAATCAAAAATAAAACACAATACATAGACGGGGACCACCACCCAACATCGCAAGATAAAGGTTTCTAACAAAACCAAACTTTTACTGACCTGGCCACTCCAGATTGCAACTGAAGAAGGTCCCACAACTCCGATGAGGACGACAACTGCACACTCTCTGAAGGTCAACCTCGATTCAACCCTAAATACCCAAATTGATACCCCAATTTTCTGAAATGAAATCAACTTTGGACGAACCGAACCCTAGAAGTACTGAGAAGAATCCCTAATTTGATCTGCACGAAACCTCAATCCCCAATTTCGTTTAAAACAATTCTTTTCTTTTTACTTATAAAATATTCAATTTCCACGTGCCCCACTGCTCCTGCTTGAATCAACCACGTCAGATAACAAGTCCACAACAGCGTGCCACGTCAAACACACCGTAACGCCGTTTGACACTATTTAACAGAAAGGATCCATTTGTTGCAATTTTCATAAAATTGGGATCCAATTGATATTTTCAGAAAGAAAGGAACGAAATTGAGATTTCATGCGAAAATAGGGACTTAGTGAATGATTAAACCTTAAAAAATTAAAACCCTGCACAAAATAACCTCCATCAAATAACATTTTTTTTTCACAGTGATAACGTAAGTTCATACAATTCTTTCCTGAATGAAATAAATAAAATGACCTCTTTTCCAGTAAGCATATAAGTAATAATCATCTCCACCACCAAAGATAAATGGAGTCAACATAATCAAGAATAAGTTGGAGAAGTTTCATTTTAGATGTTCACAAAGACACAATACAATGTTATGGCAAGCACAAACTGCATCTAATATGAATAAAATAACAGTAGACAATAGGAACTTCAGCCAGCAGATATATGTACATCTAAGAGTAAAATTTTGAACAAGAGTATTTACCAAGGCAAGAAACAAAGACATTTACAATCATGCCCTGACTTCTGGTATGAAGTCAACACGCATGTTAGAAGAAGAATTTATGGTGCAAAGCACAAAAAGACTTTAATTTGGAAATTAGTTCTTTAGATTTGAACATTATTACAAATTACTTTCTTTATGAAGATCTGGGTGTACTGAATTCTTCCTAGCGTGTAAAGGTTGTAGACGTTGTCGCAACGGTGAGGCACAACGACGACCAGGTGATGCGAGGCTAGGCACAGCAAAGACGTGGCAAGAATGCGACGGTCATGGAGAGGTGGTAGATGAAGACGAAACACAAAAAGAGAGGTTGTGTTTGTACTTTGGTATCTTTGGTGTGATTTGAAATCAGTATTGCATTGTTTCTTTCATTGTTCTTTGACTGATTTGGGAGTTAGGTGCACCAAAATATTCATCGACTGCTATATATTAGTAAAGTTTCTACTCCTCATCAAGATGGTTGGAACTTTTCATGAGGTGGGTTGGGTGAAGGTAAACATTCAAGGTGGTGCTGGAGAATGTCTTGTTCTTGCTACATGTGCTGAATCTTTAGAGATACAAGTATATTGGTATATTTTCTCTACTTGGAATTCAAAGTTTCATGTATACTGATATCATGGTGTCATTCTTTTTCCTTTTATGGTACAGTTCTGTGATGGTAAATTTCATATTAATATTTATTATGAGTTTTTTAAGAAATAAATAAATAAATATTCTCTCAATTATCATATATTTATTATTACTATTGCTTTAAACTTTTATTAACTTAATGTCATGTAATTTTGTGTGGATGTAACTACTTCAAATTTGTTCTTAAATAATTCACAAGTTTAGAAAGAACATATTGATTCTTTCCCACCTCACTCAAATTGATGTAAGAAACATAAATATAGAAAGAGAGAAATGAAAATCATTTAAATTCAAAATATTATACTAGAAACCTAAATTATTATTTAACCTTTTTTTCATTCTAATACACCCTCATTATATTACGATGATCGACAATAAATAAGTTAATGTTTTTCATTCTAATAGTCACATAGCAAAGATTTTTAATAAAGGAGTAAGCACGAGAAATTCAATTATTAGTCTTCTATTTTCATGGACTTCCTTAACTTTTTACACGTTAAGTGAGTTTTCTTCTTACATTTCGACAACCAAGTCAATAAAAACAGTGAAGTAGTGGTTAATACTGTAAAATATGAATATCCATCATTTATTTCGATGAATATGTTATTTATAGAATAATTATATGTTTGTAAACCCTCAATGAATCATGATCATTTACCTCACCAATCAATTGTTTAATTTAAAATATGCTAAAAATAATATGTCATTAAAACATATCGGGTTAAAACCAAATACAAACAAACAACTTATAACCAAATAACATCGAGCCATATATAGTATAATTATGTTTTTGTTTTAGGTTCATGGATGAAATTCTTTTGAAGGACCATTTTATATTTAATAATATAATAATTAACATAATAACAACGTTATTTAACCTATTAAATTCTTATCTTTCTTCTATTAAAATTGATATGCAAATTTGCGGGGCGTCATAGGGTAGGGTAACTGCCAAAGTATGCATAGACAGTACTAAACTCACATTATAATAAAATCATTAAATAACAATCAATTTTAATTAATCATTATATTAATTAAGTTAAATATTATTTTATAAATTAAAAATTATTAATATTAAAAATAATCTTTATTATAGTAAAAAATTATAATTAATTTATCAATTAGAATATCAATTTATCTCTAATATTAAATACTTTTAATTTTTTACTATTATTGATTTTAAATTAGTCTCTAATTTTAAATTAAAAATAAATTTAACATTAATTTAAATACCACATTTAAATTATTTTTAGTCTCTACAATTATTTTTTATTTAATTATTTTAATTTAGTATCATAACATTTCTAAATTTGTAAATAATAAATGTTAAAGAAATTATTTAATTTTATGTGTAAGGTTTTACAACAAAGTCTGAGCGTGATGTCTTTGAAAAACCTGAGAAAATAAATGTCTGGTTTCTTTTATATGTATATAAATGACGTTAAATAATATTTTCTTCTAGTTCTACTTGATAAAAATAGCTTCTTATTCTTTCCCGCTCTAAAAACAAAACTTTCTGTTCTTTTCATGACACGCAGTTTCCTATATCATTCCAAAAAAGAGCATATGAAACTTCTGAATATGTCTGTTTTTATTAAGCTTTTTAATTTAGTTATTTTGTACCATACGTCATCTATAAAATTTCAGAAGTTTAGGGTTTTCAATTTATTTTATATGATTTTAATGTGAAAAAAAAAACTAAGTTTGATAACTACGTTTCAATTTCACAATTACGTCCTATCTGAGACTCTTTTAATTTTTAGATTTTAACTTATTTGAAGATTAAATGTAGTACTTTCTTTTAGTTGTCGTTTTTCCTTTTTATTTTTACAAACATTATATCTTTTACTTCTCTGTAATTTTGTTTCAGTGTCCGATTTCAATGTCCAACAAATTAATGCATGAAAACAGAGTTTCATCAGGATTTATTAAAATTAATCTATTCTAAGACTAATTATTGTCAATTAATCTTGGGACCATTTTTCCAGATAGAAACCTAATTGCGTTCACATTCAATTTTTTTGGTAATTGGTCGTTATTATTTCAACTAACAATCACTTTTATTTATTATTTTTTAATCTCTAAACTGTTAAGCACTTTCCCAACGTTATTTTACGTACTTAAGAAATTTCCCTTTGCACATATCAAACACTTTTGCTGCCAAACACTGGTACCCCAATTATAGTACTAGAAAAACAGATGAGAATCGAACCTTCAATCTCTGTCATGTTTTACCTCGACCTTATCGTACTGGTTCATGCTCTTCTAACGAAGCAGAGGAAATTCCACGGCACAACAACTTCACACCATATCATATGACACAACTTCTGAATCCTCCATATATTGACACGAATAACACATCCTCAAGAACATGCTCTAAATGGCACGTTCCATCTATAACACCAAACCATTACACAGGAAACTACTTCTCCTCAACATATCCTTCATTTTCCTCGTCTGTCTCTTCCTCAATGCCTATCTCCACCCTTCCAGTTCCGATGTTGATGCCTCCGCAAATGTGTTCAACCATGCCAGAATGCTCAGCGACATCAGTGTTGATGGTTGCGCCGATCTTCACAAGTACTTGGATAATGACTCAAAGTGTTTATATGTCAAATCCCATGCTCAGTGCAGGTCAAAAGGGTATATAAATTATCTGCAGATCTTTTACTGCAGCTTTGGGCATTCCCCATTTTTGGGTCATGCCCTGCTTATACTGTGGCTTGTGATATTGTTTTATCTTTTGGGAGATACAGCTTCAAATTACTTTTGTAGTAACCTGGAAGGTCTGTCTAATATCTTGAGACTATCCCCTACCATAGCTGGGGTAACCTTGCTTTCTCTCGGAAATGGTGCACCTGATTTTTTTGCCAGTGTTGTTTCTTTCACAAGATCCAATGACGGTGCAGTTGGCCTGAATAGCATTCTGGGAGGGGCGTTTTTTGTGTCCAGTGCTGTTTTGGGGATCATAAGTTTTCTTGTTGGTGCAAATGAAACTGCAATTGACAAGGCTAGTTTCATCAGAGATGTCATTTTCTTCCTTTTCGCACTTTTCATTCTCCTTGTCATCATTTCTATCGGTAAAATCAGCTTGTTGGGTTCAATTTTTTATGTTTCCATTTACTTCCTGTATGTGTGTGCTGTGTCTGCAACACATTTCATCTATGGAGGGGACAGGACAGAAAGGGAACTTGGCTCATCTTCTGATGACTTGACTGAGTCAGGCGTACCATTGCTAGGCTGTGTTGATGATGAGAAACCAAATGGATCAAACAAAGAGGTAATGGAAGATCAAGGGGAGAAGCATCATCAGGGTTTGGGTAATAATTCTTTTGACTTTACTTACTTGAGCAAGTTTCTACATGTACTAGAGCTACCTCTTTGCTTGCCAAGAAGGCTTACTATACCAGTTGTGAGTGAGGAAGGTTGGTCAAAGCCATATGCTGTTATATCTGTCACATTGGCACCAGTGTTATTTTCAGCTCTTTGTAACACCCAAATGGAAAATGAGAGTTCAAGGAGTAGTCTTGTTTCATACTTGACAGCTGCTTTGATTGGCATTGTTTTGGGTAACATGGCATGTGTGACAACCAAGAGCACTAGTCCACCCAGAAAATGCTTGTTTCCTTGGCTAGCTGGGGGATTTTCCATGAGTGTAACATGGACTTATATCATTGCTGAGGAACTTGTTTCCCTCTTGGTTGCACTTGGGAATGTGATAGGAGTTAGTCCTTCAATCCTTGGACTAACTGTCCTAGCTTGGGGTAATTCTCTAGGAGATTTGATAGCCAATGGTGCAATGGCCAAGAATGGAGGAGCTGATGGGGCCCAAATAGCTGTCTCTGGTTGTTATGCAGGCCCTATGTTTAACATTTTGATGGGCTTGGGCTTACCTCTTCTACTCTCAGCATGGTCTGAATACCCAGAGTCTTATGTGATTCCCAAGGACCCTTCTCTTTTTGCAACACTTTTGTTCTTGATGGGAGGGGTGCTTTGGGCCCTTGTGATATTGACAAAGAAGAATATGAAGCTTGATAAGTCATTGGGAATTGGGCTCTTGACCATTTACCTCTGCTTTTTGTTTATAAGGATGGTCATTGCAATTGGTGTTATTAAATTCTAGAGAAATACTTTCAGAGGGAGTAAGGTCCCCTTTTTCATGTATTTCATGGACATGACTTATTTTATCATACATTTTCAGTTTTTAAGATCATTAATAATGTAAAGTTACTATGCTTTGATATCTTCTTACAGTAGGAATAGAATAATCACCATCTCATCAAGGAGCCTAAGGCCATGGAAAAGGAATTACCAGATAGAAATTTAATTCAATCAACTCTTTGTTCTATATTATACAGGATAGTTTAATTATGTAGACATATTTCCCTTTCTCGTTTAACTTTATTAGTTTTTGTATTATGAATTATATAGTCCGAAATATAAATTTGTATTATAGATTGTGTATTCTAAAATATTTATGGATAGCACACTCTAGAATATCTTTTCTATTAATTTCAGTAAGAGTATGATTAAAATTTTAAAATATATAAGGTGAAAGAAAAAAAAATGGGGTATAGGAAGAATTATCCCAATGACATCATTTTCAAGCCTTTTCAAATCATTTAAATAATTTGTTGCTGCCTCTAGACCATTAACATTTATCATCTCCAATGAACTAAAAAGTACATGGGAAGAAATTCCAAAATTCAAAACTCAGTTTGAAAGAGTGGTTCAAAATCAGTATAAAAAAATATGAGTTTACTGATGGTAACTATTCATCGAAAACTGTAAAAAATCATACGGTAATTGGTATTTTTTAATGGATTATTATGGACAAAATTGATCAATATAAGTGTTGTTGTTGGTAAGATTTATTGACAAATTTCACTCTCAATTATTATCGACAAATATATTAATTATGAATTATTTATTTACTTCTGTATTAATTATTTGGTTATTTATATTTAAATTTTGGATTTTTGATGTTCATTAAAAATTTAATCTTTATTAGATTTTTACTATTATGCTTCAAAGTTTCTCCTTGAACCAATTCCTATTTTCATCCCAGAACAGAATTTGCATGAAATTTAAAGAAGGAAACCTTGCAATTTAGAGGGGTTATCCATTGATCTAACATAAGAAGAAACTTGAAGAGGAAACCTTGCAATTTAGAGGACCTAAAAGATCAAGGGCTAAAGAATTAGAAAAATAGATCTTTGTGAAGATGTTCCAAGAACTTGGAAATTTAAGGAACATGAACATCATGACTTGGAGAACAAATGAAAAATAATTCTTAGAAAAATTAGTTTATGTTTTTGGACCTTGGGATTTCTTTTGGAAATTGGTTTATGTTTTTAGGCATTGGGCTTTCTTTTAGAAATTAGTTTGTTTTTATGTTTTTAGGCTTAGGGTTTCTTTTAGGATTTCTAGACTTTCTTAAAGTTATGTGCCTATGTACAAAGGTATCAAAAGCTTATATAAACACTTTTTAATCATATATTGAATTTATTTCATTAAAGAGATGTTTCTCTTTGTTCTTGGCTTAAGCTTAAGGATTTTTCAAAGATTAACATCTTTATGGTGAGTTTTCCTTAACATAATAATCTTAGGATTGCAGTATCTCTATAAACGGTTCTTATCAAAGAGTGACATCTTTGAGGCGAATCTTCTTATACTTATCAATCTACTAGACTGTGGCAGATATTATTTTTATCTATTTTCATGTTCTTTATCTGATTTTCTTATTTATACTTTAGAAGAAATTCAAAGTCAGAAACGTCGTACTTTTCATGTATAAAATTGTATCATTTTGGTATCTGTAGTAATGTTATGGTTTGAATTTTTTATTCTATCTTATCTTTTTATTAGAAAACCCTAACAATTTTTAATGTTTGATCTTATTTTATCTTGCATATTATTTTTTGCATATAAAGAAACCTAAAATTCTTGAATGTTTGATCTTATCTTATCTTATATCTTATTTTTCTATTATATGAAGAAAACCCAAATTTTTTTAATATTTTGTTTTAAATTTTATTTTGAAATTCTTGAATAACATTTTGCATCCTGACTTTTCAAAAAGGAAAATTTTCACCAATAAAAAGAAGAGGTTTGTTAGTAGATGCACCTCCTACAAAGGTTTGATTTTGTCCCACCATTTTCAAAAAATTTTAAAGACTATCAAAGCAAGCTTTGATACCAATTTTCAGGGTCGAACAACGAAATAATTGCATTTGAACAAAAACCAAGAAGGGGTTGAATTGGTTTCTTTAATAAATTTGTGCTTTTAAAAAATTTCCCCCTTTATAAAATCAATTTATAATTAATAAGACAATGTAAAGAGTATAGCGAAAAAGAGATTTGCACGAGAAATTTTATACTGGTTCGGATCAACAAACTCTACGTCCAGTTGTTAATCCAGTTGTTAATCCCTCTAAAGAGGAATTAACCAATCACTAAAATGAATCACAACTTACAATCAAAAAGAATAAAGATAAGGTTTAGAAAACACCTCTTTTGAAGCCAAATAGATTAAATCCACAAGGGGTGAACAACTCTTTTGAGTCTAACAAAGGATGAAGACACCTATCTTGAATCACACAAGAGATGAAGAACCACCTTTCTTCAAATCCACAAGTAATAAACATCTCCTTTGAATCGCACAAAGGATGAACGACTTCTCCTAACAACAACAACAACATTCAATCACTTAATATCACACTTGGTGAGAGTTCTCGCTCTACTTACACTAGGTCTTACAAAGCCTCAAAATACATATAGTTTTTCAAGTACTCAGACTTTTCTTACTTTTGTAACTTATGTATTTCCTCTGTATTTTTTGTTCTTAATCCAACCACTTTATCTATAGAATGGATTTTCAAAATTAGGTCAAGAATTTGAGCACTCAAGTTACAACTGTCATTGATAAACGATTATTCTCAAGTGATAATCGATTGTCACAGAAATTATCACAACTGTCACTTATCATAACTATCAATGATAATAAATTATCCTCATGTGATAACCAATTATCACAGATATTTAAAAAAAAATCTGCGAGTGGTAATCGATTATTACAAAAACTTTTTGAAAGTTTTTGAAATCATTTTGGATAATCAATTAACTTTGTAGTTAATTAGTTATCATAGAGATTTTTTACAACTTTAAACTTTTCCTTACTCATATTGTACTAGGTGCTTTGAAACTTCTCTAAACTAAGTCTTATACACATTTTATTCATTTAAGACTTATTACAAAAGCTTGAAACACATATTAAACTACAAGTCTTTGAATACATTTTGCATGTTAGAATTTTTGGACTTGGACTTGCTTTTATCATTATCAAAATATCATGATTTTTGTTATCTTTTTTTTGCCAAGATATATATGGTAAATAAACCAACAGTTATCTCTATTAATATTAATTGGTCACTTTAGGTCAATTATACTGAATGAGCCTAATTAAGTTATGTTCTTAGGTGTATTTGTTGGATTGATAAGTACAAATTTAAAATTTAAATTTGAAATAAATTCATTTAAATGAACTTAAATCAATATAAATTCATATTTAATAAAGCTTGGACTTCAATACTATCCTTATTAATAGAGTTGGACTTGTATATAAGAAGGTTCATTTTTCCAACACTCAACTTGATAAAAATATTTAATTAAGAACCTATGAAGAAGACAATCATATTTGATTTGCTCACCATTTTTTTAAAATCTGAATAATAAAACTCATCAAATATTTATTCCAAATGCGGACAACGCAGTTATACAGGGCTAGCAACACCTTCTGTTTCTCGCTTCTTTAACTGAGGAGGCGCAGGCGCAGACGCAATTGTTACTTGGATGTATCTATTGTTCTATTTCAATTTAAGGGAATGGAGAAACTTTTTTGCTCACTTCATTCTTTTGTATTGAAACTTTTTTGATATATTAAGTATGTATGTTTCATGCCTCAATGATTTGGATCGCGATATGTTTGACAACTAAAATTTGATAACAATTTAACAATGGTCACGTGTTAGCTTCTTATTGGAATGTAGGAATTTATTTTTTTTAGTTTTGTAAGAAATTTTTTTGTTGTTGCTGTAGTGAAAAGGGATGTCGATTTACCTTTTTTTGAGATTCCGAAATTACCTCTTTGTGCACCTTCCATTTTCAACTTAGATTGCATTCCTCTCTTCCTCTCCATTTCGGTCCTCTCTCCAACCTCCATCAAAATTGTACTTTGTCCAATTTATTGTGGAGCAAAGACTTCATGTGGGTGTTTTAGCAAGGTAGTTCAAGTCCCTCAGCATTTGAAGCCATGACATGCTCTAGTAATTGATTACATGGTGTCTGTAATCGATTACTAGTGGCTTAATAGGTACCCCAACTGGGAGAACGTGACTCCCCATGGTGATTTTTTGGTGCTTAAGGCTACCTTTGTCCATTTTTTTCAATGGATGACTCCTGTTGGTCATGGTTGATGGTTGCAAGTGCATCAAAACTTATCTTTGTTCATCCCACTCTGGAGCAAAGTCCCCATGTGAGTGTTTTAGCAAGGTAGTTAAAGTCCCTCGGCACTTGAAGCTGATACATGCATTGGTGATCGATTACATGGTGTTTATAATCGATTACCAGTGGCTTAATGGCTATTTATACAAAAACTTGCAAGTCACTCCCTAGTTGGGAGAACGTGACTCCTCATGGTGATTTTTCTGTGCTTAAGGTTGTCTTTGTCCATTTTTTTCAATGGATGACTCGTGTTGGTCATTGTTGATGGTTGTAAGTTTATAAAGAAATAAAATAAAATAGAATAAAATAAGAAAGTTTAATTGCTTGCATTGTCCCTAGTTTGGCTGCAACGTGTCAAGTTAGTCCATCTTTTTAAAAAAAATTCAATTACGTACAAACTTGGTTTAAAAGTGTTAATTTCGTCCAAACGTATGTACAATTTGCTTCAATTAAGTCTCTTCCGTTAAATTCACCAAAACGGACGTTAATTTTTTAGTTCTCTCTCCTCTGCTCCTCTGCTCTGCTCCTCTGGACATTATAAAATAATATAATGATAATATAAAATATAAAATAATACATTAAGCAATTATTAGAAAATTTGAAAATATTATGCATATATATTAAATGAAAAAAACAGTATACGTGGACTAAGTTATACAGAACTTCTGCACAGAGTAATGATTGTGGATGAAACTCTCATTTCTCATATATTTATACTTGGTTTTAGTTTATCTTACAAAAACATGAAAACTAAATCTAAACAAAAAGTATTCTTTTCACACCCATTTTCTGCTTCATTCGATAATTGCTTTTCGTAGTAAAATATTATATTAAAATAATAACAATAAATATAATTAAAATATTATAATTCATAGCAAAATATTATCTAAAAATCAAATAATTCATTTTTCTGTTCTTTAACTAAAAAGGTATTTACAAAATTATTTATTTTGGTATAATATTGGTTGAACTGTTTCTACATATTTTCATTTTCTTTAAAAAAGAATTATACGTTTTGTGTTAATTATATATATATAATTTATCGTCATTAAAAGTATATTAAAAATATATATAAGATAATAGGATAAATCATATATATTTAAAATAATTTATTAATTAATTTATTTACTAAAATAGTTTTAAGATAATAAAATATAAGATAGATATTTATATTTGAGATTAATAAAATTATTTTACTTTAAAATACACACATATTTTAATTAATAGATACTGTATAACTTTAATTTTTTCTTTCAATTAACAGGCACAATTCTCTATTAATAAATCATATGTAGCATATTGGTAAAAAAAAAGTGGAATAATAATTTAGATAAAATCATTTAGTTACATCATGATCATGATTTAATTTATGTAAATATTAAATATAAGTGAAAAACATTTTACTAAAGGAGCAGCAAAGCATAGCAGCAGAGCAGCAGAGCAGAGAAGCAGAGGAGAGAGAAAAAAAATTAACGTCCGTTTATGTGGATTTAACGGAAGGGACTTGATTGAGCAAATTTTACATACGTTTAGACAAAATTGACACTTTTAAACCAAGTTTGGACGTAATTGAAACTTTTTTAAAAAGATGGACTAACTAGACACGTTGCAGCCAAACTGTGGACAATGCAAGCAATTAAACCAAATAAGAAACATGAAACAATAACTTGGAAGTAAACTCATTTAGGAAGCTTAATAAAACATTGTTTTTGGGAAATTAAGTGCATCTGGTAAAGTGATCTAAAAATTATGAGCTAATAGTCATTTGAAAGATCTTTAAGTCTAGATTCCAACAAAACAAGAATCAACTCATTTGGAGTTCGGTGGAAAAAGTTATCAGCAAAACAACCAACAAAGGTCAGAGCTAACACGAATATATAAAACGTTAACTTTAAGAAATTAACTGTACCTACTCAGATGTCCAAAAATTACAAATTAGTAGTCATTGGAAATATTTTTGAGTCTATTTTCTAACAAAAAAAGAATCAACTCATTTGGAATTCGATGGAGAATGTTAAAAGCAAAACAACCAACAAAGGTTAGAGGTGGTAGGAATATATAAAATGTTAACTTTAAGGAATTAAATGTACCTACTCAGAAGTCCAAAAATTACAAAGTAGTAGTCAATGGAAATCTTTTTGAGTCTAGTTTCTAATAAAAAAAGAATCACATCATTTGGAGGTCTATGCGAAAAGTTATGATTAAAATTGTCAGCAAAGGTCAAAGTTGACAGCACGTTAACTTATACATATATTTTTCCCACTTGTTCAGAGATCTATTACTTATTGAAAATTCCTTTTAAATTTTCTGCATTGTAACAACATTAGATGGCATACCAAGACATGAGTTGTTCAAAAATGGTCATGAACTTGAACTACCTTGGTTCAAACACCTATAGGAGTTTTTTCCTCCACAATTAAGTGGGGGAAACTGTGCTTTGATGCACTTGATACCATCAATGATGAGCAACGTGAGTCATCCATGTAAAAAAATAGAAAAAATCACTTATAGGGACACAAAAATGACTTTGGGGAGTCAAGTTCTCCCAACTGGGGAGTAATGTGTAACTTTTCGTAGAAATCAACAATCAGCCCCTGGTAATCGATTACAGGGACCCTGAATCGATTACCAGGGGTTGATTGTTGATTTGTACAAAAAGTTACACATTACTCCCCAACTGAGAAACCTTGACTCCCCAAGGTCATTTTTGTGTTCCTATGGGTGATTTTTTCCAATTTTCTCATGGATACCTCATGTTTCTTATCATTGATAGTGTCAAGTATATCAAAACACAGTTTTCCATACTCAATTGGGGACCAAACAATCCATATAGGTGTTTAAACCAAGGTAGGTGAAATCTATGACCATTTAGGAAGGTTACAAAAACGTTGTTTTGGGGAAATTAACTGCACCTAGTACACTGGTCTAAAAATTATGAGTTAGTAGTCATTTGAAAGCTCTTTGAGTCTAGATTCTAACAAAAAAAGAATCAACTCATTTGGAGTTCGGTGGAGAAAGTTAAGAGCAAAACAACTAACAAAGGTCAGAGTTGACAGGAATATGTAAAACATTAACTTTAAGGAATTAACTGTACCTACTCAGATGTCCAAAAATTACAAATTAGTATTTATTGGAAAGCTTTTTGAGTCTAATTTCTAATAAAAAAGAATCACGTTATCTTATACATATATTTTTCCATCTTGTTCACAGATCTATTATTCAAATTTCCTTTTAAAATTTGTGCAATTGTAACAACATTAGATGACATGTTTCTTAATTAAAAAAATAAAAAAATTTATTATGACACTCCGAGAAGGGGTGTTACAACAATGGTCATACATCTAACCTCAGTTGGAGAAAACCACCTAAATGGACATTTTTTTTTTGAAGAAATAAATGGCCTAACATCATCATTGATGCAGGTTACATACCCAATAGCATTGAACTCACTCACTCATCTCAAAAAATGAAAAAATTAAACAAAAACAGAGCAAAAATCATCATGGGGAGTGTTGTTGTTCCAACTAGGGAGTCACGTTGAACTTTCTGTACAATTGTCTCCCAAGTCTCTGGTAATTAATTACAAGACCCCTGTAATCAATTACGAGGGCATGACATGGGCACCAATAGTCATGGACTTCACCTAACTTGGTGTAAACCACCTAAATGTGCATTTTTCTCAACAATTGAATGACTTATGTTGTTCATTGGTTAAGTAAACACCACCCATGACCAATAAACTCAATCATCCATCCGAAAAAGTGGAAAAGGTCACCCAAAAACACAGACAAAATATATCAAAATTGAAATTTTATTCATATAATATCAGATAAGTACATATTATCCAACATCTATAATAATAATAATCTTTTGTATACTAAAACCTGTACAATGCTCATACAATGAAAATCTCTACACATGTAATTAACATAAATTGAAAACCTATAATAATCCTAAGTCGTGCAGCACTTGTTCTCTTCGCACTTTCTCATGGTGCTACCAACCTTGACACATTGGGGGAGGTCAAAATCACAAGACGGAGAGAAGGGGAAAATGGCTCCAACGAAAACAGAGAGAACATGGGGAAATGGTGGAAGAAAAGAGCGAGAACCGTGCTTATTAGACCAACTTCGCCGGTGATGGAGAGAGGAAGAGCGAGACGGAGAGAGAGAACTTTAGTGGAGAGACCTGTGAGAGCAATGGTAAAAAGAGAATAAGAGCAATGGTGAAAAGAGAGTAAAAGAAAAAAAGATGCAAAATACATAGGATTTTCTCAACTGAAATCAAGAAACCATTTTTTCCTTCCTAAAATGTCATCAACGACATATTATATCTTTTAAAAAAAATTCAAAATGACCAATCAATACGTGCCACGTGGCATTATAAAAAAGTTAACTATTGTTAAACAATTTCGAATGATTTATGTCCTTTAATATCTTTCGTTTTAATGTATCATGAGTTTGATATATAAAAAATTTAACAAAACTATATTTATCATTTTTAAAATTTGAGATTCATATATATCATAATTTTATTAAAAAAATTTATCAAATTAAAAAGTTATATTTATTATTTTTAAAATTAAGATGTCTCACAGTTCCATAAGGACGAATTCCAATTCCAATTTCGTATCTTAAAAACTAAAAAATACTTAATCTTAAATTTAAATTTAAATATTTAATTAGTTTAAATATTTAATGTTTATTATAAGCAAAAGACATAATTTAAACTTTAATAAAAACATTTTAAACTTGTACCTCTCATAGAAAGCAGCGGGCACAACACGGCCACGATTCGTCATCCTTCAAGCCATGAATAACAAAATCCCCAATCTTCTAAACCGGAAGATCATCTTCCTGTACTTCCCCTTCGCCACTTCTAGGAGAAAATTCATACGAGAGAGGGGAGGAAAATTCCATAAACCCTAGCAATCAACAAAAACCGAAACAAGCTCAATCCCAATTCGGTCCAGCGAAATGGATCACTACAAGGTTCTCGGGTTGCACCGAACCGCGACCAAGGAGGAAATCAAAACCGCTTTCAAGAAACTAGCGTTTCAGTTCCACCCGGACAAGCATTCTCAATCGCCGAGGGCCATTAGGGAAAATGCCACAATTCGATTCAAGCAGGTATCGGAGGCCTACGAGGTCCTTATGGATGACCGAAAGCGAGCCGACTACAATTTCCGGCGGAGCTCGGGCAACCACGGCGGAAACAACCACTATTCTCATTACAGCTACGGATACAGTAGGAGCGGGAGCAGGTACGACTACAAACCTGGGTCTGGTGCTGGTGGTGGCTTAGCTTCCAATTTTGAAATGGCTCTTCGATTTTTGACGGGGCGGTCTTCACTTCTCTATCTTGGCTTCGCAGGGTAATTCACTTTCCTTTATCTCATGATTTTGGTTGTTAATTGCTGTTTGTTCGAGTTAAAATTTGATGCTAGGAAGATCTACAAGATGCAAGAGATTGTGTTTGTTAATTGATTCAGAGTTTAATTTTAAATATATTACCGTAACTTCTTACATGAGTAGGTTTTATTTATATATAATAGTTATCGGCTGATTAAGATTAACAGGCATGCGTGTCCATGTAAAAGCTTTTACATTACATATATCAACAAATTCACGAGATATATATATATATATACATATATACATACATACATATATATATATATATATATACATATATATATATATATATATACATATATATATATATATATATATACATATATATATATATATATATATATATATATATATATATATAATGGTTGTTTCAAGTTTAGATATTTTCATGCTTTTTATCTTTATATAATATATCAAGGTACATCTTGAAAATAACTCAATCTACTCTCCCTAATTTTATTTTTTATATACTATGCTTATCTTCATTACTTTAATTATTTTTTCTTGTCATATGTAGTGGCCTATACCTGGACATTTGATATTTAAATTTGAGATACATGATGATAGAAGAGCTTAAAAACTAGTTGTGTCTGGGTTATGTACCCAAACACCTGAGCTAACTATTAAGGATGTATAACCAAACACTCAAATTACTCCACTGAGTATCACATACTACTCAATGTGGAAGTTAAACACTCCATAATACCCAATTTACAATCATAGCACAGTCCTAGGTGGATTTCTCTCTAAGACACTTCAACTTCCCATTGGTTAGAACCCTCCACCGTCAGAACCTTTGTTGGTAGCCCTTTCTGAGACATGGGCAACCAACCTTGCTACCAATTCTCAAGCACATGGGGAACCTACCGACAGAAGCTAACTGTTGAGGAGGGATAATCAAGCACTCACGTACTCCACCAAGTCGATGTGGTACTTAGGTACCTCATAATACTCAAGTTCCTATTAGTCTGAACATAAATGAGCTGTATCTAGATATATGCATGGTTGAGGATAGATAATGCAAAAGGATAAGGGATGTTGCACAAGTTCTAAATCAAATTTTCTTCTATCTCTACATGCTATCATCCTCCTTGTTTTTTTTCATTTGTGGATAACTATCAAGTGTTAAGAGACATTTAATATAAAAATATTTTCAATAACTTAATGTTAGTTCTCGCCCAGGGCTATATTATGTGGGATAGTTGTCATTGATGCAAGCCGAGAATCCTTATGGAGAATGCAAAATTCTGGGGTAAGATTTTAATTTTCTTAGCCATCTAATTTTGCTATACAATATCACAACTTAATCGTAGCCGTTATTTCATTTTTCTATCCTGGTTCGTTATGTAAGTTCTTATATTGTAATACATAATTGATCCATAAGCATGAACTTTTTCTTCATATTCAGTTATGATTTCTATTTTCAATGTCAAAAAATGTTTATTCAAGTAATAAATCCTGCGTAAAAGATGTAACTGACTCAAAGATACAAATTTATTTCTGGCACAAATTGCTATTGACTCATATACCACATATTATGGAACATAACGACAATCAAATGATTCAAAACTATGAAATCAAGAGTCATGACAGTAGATTTCTGGTGGAATGTGATAGAACACTTGAGGATGGACTGATACAGCTAGAAAAAAGTAGTGGAGAAGACCGTGTTAGTGTAAGACCCAAAGTCTAGAAGGGGGGAAAGAGAAGGAAGTATGGAGAGTTTGTTATGGAATAGTGTAAGGAGAGCTATCTCTCTAGAGAAGTCATAGACTTTGAAAAAGATAATATACCGTGTTGAGCCTTTGCTTGCTCATTTCACATATATTCAATAATACAATTTTCCATATACTATCTGATTCTTTTCTGTTTTTGAGTGATTTTTCCCAAATGTTTGCTCATTTCTACAAACTAACAAGCGGGTTGCTGGAAATCTATATTGGGTTGACACGAAAAAAATGGTGCAAGAATTTGTTAAGAAATGTGATATATGTCAAAGGAAAAAGTACGCACTGACATCTTCAGCTGAGCTCTTACAACTATTACCCATCCCTGACCGCGTTTGGGAAGACATTTCCCTTGACTCTATAACGCGGTTGCCCAAATCAAAGGGATTTGAAGCTGTTTTTGTAGTAGTAGACCGGTTGTTAAAACATGTACATGTTATACCTCTCAAGCATCCGTGTATACAAGTGGTGGAAATATTTGCTAAGGAAATTGTGAGGCTCCATGGGGTGCCTAAATCAATTGAGTTATGGAAACCCCTTGTTTATGAGCTTATTTTGGCAAGAATTGTTTCGTTTACAAGGCAATGTATTGAAGATGAGTTCATATTATCATCTCGAGACAGACCGTCAAACAGAATTATGAATAGGTGTATGGAGACTTACTTGATGTGTTTTGTAATGGAGCAACCTAAACACTAGGTGGACTGGATACCATGGGTTGAACTATGGGACAAAACCATTTTTCGTGTGAATACTGGAAAAACGCCATTTGAAGTGGTATATGGGAGAGCACTTCCTCCTTTGGTTCGTTTTACAGAAGGAGAAACGTATGTGGAAGCTGTGGCAGCAAAATTAGTAGATCGAGATGAAGCTCTATGACAATTAAAATATCATTTGCTGCGTGCTAAACAGCAGATGAAGAAATATGCAGATAGGAAACGCAAGGTAGGAGAGTGGATATTTGTAAAATTGTGGCCACATAGGCAGCAGATGATGACATGTCGCATTAATCCGAAATTGCACCTCGTTATTATGGACCATTCCTAGTGCTGGCCAAGGTGGGAGCTGTTTCTTACAAGTTGAAGTTACTTGAGACAGTTATTGTGCACTCAATATATTATGTATCACAACCAGTGGTATCAATATTGGATAATGGAAAATTTTGGGAGACCCAAAAATCCTGTATAAAATTATAATGGAAACTATAACAGGTTATGACGGAAACAAGGCAATCAAAAGAAATATAATACCACCTCATATAATTTTAATGCAAAAAGTAATGATATTATGTTAGGTTCCTAATTTGGGAACCTAATCAAGAACTCTCTTTCTCACCCAAAAGACACAAGAAAGATAGGAAAAACTGAATATTATTCACAGAAAGAATGTTCTGTTCAACTGAATACAGAGGCTTAACCCTCTTTACAGGTCAATACCTGTCAACAAAGATCTCTCCAAAAGTCCCTTCTAACTATCCAAACAATCTATTTATACAGTTCCTCTACCTTCTATCCTAATCCCATTTCCCATTATATCCTTATATCCCCAAATACCCTATATCCTAACATATTATGTCTAGAAATTGAAATAATAATAACATATCAAAACATCACAAATTTGAAGTTCAAAACATTGTCTTCAATATTATCATCCAGTGGAGAACAACCCTTCTCCTGTTCCCCTTTGGAGAAACTCTTGTCAAAGTTAAGTAATCTTTCAAACTCAAATTAGAGCTATCATGCAATTCATTTTGAACCCCAATTTGAAGCTTCTCTTTACCTTTCGATGTTGAGTTGGAGTTGCACCTGGACCTTTCTTAGAAGCTTGAGAAGATCCAATAACAATACCACCACTTGATGGTTGCTTTCTTTTATGGATTGCTTGTCTCCTTGTATAGACTACGGGTTCTCTAATACCCGTAGTAGCTTCATAAACAGTTGCCCAATTAAGTGTGGGATCATCATAAAAGACCAACTCATTTCCCCACTCTTCATTTTGAATTCTATTTTGGCATGTGAGAGCCCAAGAAATTGGATGAATTGCATCTTCTGTCAACCTTGGGCATAAGATTGATTTTAATGGGCGGGGTATTAGTGAGTAGAAAATAAAAGAGTAGGAATTAAAAGAACTCAACCCATGAAGTAATTGCTTACGTGTATGAAACAAGTAACAATTTATTCTTGTAAATTTTATGTCATTTTTTAAGCTTCCATGTTAACATTAAGTGCAGAGATACTGAATTGTTCCTTGGCACTAAATTTTGTACTCAGAAATCTTTTGAAGAAGCCATGAAGTCCATTGAGAAAGCCAAAGCGTATAGAGAAGATAACGTGAAGGAACGTCCTTGATTGAATTTTTCTGTTTCTCATTTTGTTTGTCACCTGAAAGCTTCTTCGTGTTTATTGAATGATTGTTGCAAAAAGAGTATTGAGAAGTGCGATCGTTAATCTGTCTGTTCCATTTGTCCTTTAATTGCTCTGAAATTTACTATGTAATTACTTGTTTAGCCTATGACTGATACTTTGTAACTTACAAAATTCTTGTAAATAGAGCATTACAGTAGTATATACATAGTGCTTGATACTTTAGCATGTTTATTTAGATGCCTCATTTATAATTTTATATTTTATTATTATCAATAAAAGTAAATGCTCATTTATGACATTGTAACGGTTGGTTGGTTCTGGGTATGTTTACAAGATATTAGTAAAGGAGGACTGTGTAAAATAGACTAAAAGCCAGTTATTTAAAAATTTAAAATGGGATGGGACTGGGACATTTTTCATCTCACTGATGTAAAGTAAAAAAATGACAATTTCATTTCTGTCAATTCAATTATTGTTAGATCATTAAATTATGAACCCTTCAATCACCAATTTGATTTTAAAGGCACTGCTAACAACTTGTGCTTACAATAACCGAAATACTTTAGTTAAACTCTAAAAGTTCATAATAAAATGTGTATATTAGTTAAAAATACCAAGTTCAAGATAATGAAATTCGTACAGATAATGAAATTCGTACAGAACAACGTAACACATAATCAATGTCCCTAATAATAACTTAGACTCGGAACTATTTATGAAGCGGAAATATGTGTTTGTTCTCTGCACCGTTCGACTACAAAAAGCTGCTTGAGCACCAGAATGGCACGGACAAAACCGTATTCCAGGTTAGAGTCCAACCACAAACCTAACATATATATCTCGAAACAGAAATAATTTTTTTTAGTAAGTTTCTCTTTGCTATTTTCTCGAGTTGTTTCATGAAAATGGCTGCAGGACTAGGATAGGAATTGTATGCGTTGCTATTTTGGGGGGCTAGGATAGGCTATTAATGTTTTATGTACATATTTAGCCTTCTTGCAAGTGTAGTGAAATTAGGAGGTTAAACCTGATTTAAACAAGTTAAAAGGGTAAATGAAGTTAGTATGTTTCTTTATAGAGTACTTTAGAAAATATGATCTAAATGTGAAAGTGACTGATCCAGTTTGATTTTATGCAGAAATTGTGTATTCTTTTATTATATTCAAATTGTTTAAATCTTGAGATGAATGTTTTGCTAAGGAAAATGTTTCTTGAACAACCATTTTTGACAACATTTAGACACGCGCACACGTGTCAAAATCTGAGTGGTCTAGTTGGAAAAATTAAATGAAAATGAACCACTCAGATTTTAACACGTGTGCGCGTGTCTAAATGTTGTCAAAAATGGTTGTTCAAGTATCATTTTCCTTTTGCTAATATGGTCGTTCAATATGTAAATTGATTAAATGTTTCTTGATGACAATATCATGAGTTATGTATGATATGGTTGAGATATTAAAGAGTTGAAAGTGTTTTAGATAAAATTTATATAGTTATAATAAATAAATTTTAAATGGGTTATGTTATATATTTTAGTACCAAAAAGTTAGAATATTTTGTTTTAGCCAAATTGATAAGTTTAGTAATATTAATTTGATCGTGTTAACGATAAAGTTATCAAATTTAGTATCATTGTCAGAAAATATGATTAAAATTTCTATTGTTTTGGTTCTTGTTTTATTTTTGTTATTTTCATTTTATTTTTGTTTATTACTAACATTTTCTTTTTCCATATTTCTTTTAACATTTATTTATTTTATTTAGTTATTTTAATTTGGTATTTTTTTTATATAATTTTTATGAAACTAGTTAGAAAACACTTTATTAAAAAAATACTTAATTGTCCATTAAGATGTACCTGTTTTTCTTATAAGTCTATTCAATAACCTTTAAACTTATTTTTTTTCATAACATCTTTTTTAAAATTACAAAATAATTTTCCATATGCAAATAGTCAACAATGTAATTTTCGAAATAATTTTCCCTACAAAATAATTTAAAATTACAAAATAATTTAAAATTACAAAATAATTTAAAATTACAAAATAATTTTCCATATAATTATTATTTCAAGGAGTCAAATCAATCATATTTTCAAAAACATGTACTACCACTACAACTTGCAGCAACCAATAGACCATCCTATAGAGCAGTTGCTATAGATGAAAGGTTACAAGTGATCAACGATGCAAAAATATTGGGCAATGGTATGAAAATGAGCAAATACTATGTGACATGATGGAGGATGCAAGAAACAACAACTTTGTAGAATTAGTTATAACCGTTAATACCATTCTCTAATCCGATCAGAGATTTACAGAGACTATAGGATTTAAAATACTTCGTCATGACATAGAGGACGTGTTTCTAAAGTTGGCTATTAAAGCGAAACAAATAACAAATGTTTGATGATTTACGTAAGCTACTAATGAATGATACAATTGACAAGGCCACTTTATAAAAATTAAGATGAAAATGATGGTTGAAATGATACAAATGATAGATGTCATGAAACAAACAAAGCAACAACAAATCAATGATTTGAAAGAAATGATGGAATCCACTATTGTCAAACATCAAAAATTTTAGAATCAATTGGAATAATTGATAGTTGATATGAACGAGTACAAGATTCAAATGTTAAATCAACTAACAATTGAATCTCATCACACTAATTGGTTCCCTCTCCTTCAACTTCAACTCCATCTCCATCTTGACCACCATGACAACTATATTAACAGCTCGACAACCCAGTTGGGAAGGTCAGCAGCAACACTGAACAACTCGAAATAGAGATACAAAGAAAAATATACAAGAATGAAATAGCATAAAGGGTAAATAAAAGAGAAAAAATAGAAAGAGATGTTGAGCATGTAGAGTTAAATCCGAAAAAAAGTCTTGTATGCGAAAACACTAGAGGTGGGCAAATGGAACTGAACTGCACTACTAAAAACTGTATTGAACTAAAAACTACTTTGTCTAAACTGAATTGTAAAACAGTTCAAACAAACTGAACTATTTTTTGTTTTATCAAATTGTACTGTACTAAATTGTACTAAACTACAATATAAACTGAACTGAACTACTAACTATACTAATTTTAAACTGAATTGAACTATTAACTATACTAAT
Organism: Vigna umbellata; assembly: GCF_029865625.1. Lineage (NCBI taxonomy): Eukaryota > Viridiplantae > Streptophyta > Magnoliopsida > Fabales > Fabaceae > Vigna > Vigna umbellata. The sequence goes on from NC_142168.1 coordinate 40,957,076, forward strand.
TTTAAAATGAATTGAACTACTAACTATACTAATTTTAATCTGAACTGAACTACTACTATACTAATTTTAAACTGAATTGTACTAATTTAAAACACCCATGGACTTTGCAAATGCCGGCAGAATATCAGACACTACATCCATCAGCACTTCATCATGTGCATTATCAACATCATCGATTTCACTGTCTGACTCTATTGACAAGCAGATTGCTCTCGAAGCAACAATGAAGTTGCATCAACAAGTTGTGCCAAGTCTGAAAGTATAGAAATCTCAACATTAGCATCAGTTCACCAGCAAAATGATTCTTACAAATTGGTAAAATAATTATATGCTTACAAGGCTCAAGAGTTGCAAAACCATAATCTATGATGATATCAGCCAGACTAGTGCATGCTTGAGCAACCACTTCCTTGTCATCATCTTCAACCATAGACTTGATGTAAATAATCATCACATTATCTAAAGAATCAAGCAGACTTGATATGCTGTCACACAACAGACATCTCCATACAATTGAAAGAGAAAACCATCAGTTTGGTCTTTGAATTGTAACACCTTAACTTAGCATGGAATTAACAGAACTCAAAAAAGGCACTAAAATCGGCTCCCATTTGTCATGTTAGCAAAAAATCTTACCTCACTAGTTAACACTATTTACAGTGCTGATTTGACACATTCAGTGCCACACACATGCCTATGTACTAGTATGGAAATGAAGTAAAGGATTGGAATGTCTCATTCTCAGACTGTAACATGTTAATATAACCTGATTAACCTCAATAAAAGAACACAAGACACTGCATTGAATAGTAGCATACCAGCATGTCCATACTCCTGCAAAAAATTAAATAACACATTTGGAGAATAAACGAGTTTTGTAAATCAAATTCAATGCAAGTCTCCAGATTTCTAGGACTTTCTTTTGGAACAAAAACATCAAATATGAAAACCAAACAGTGAAGGAATGTTAAATCCTATGAATTGTTAGTTATCTTGCATATCTAGCAAAACAAAAGCATCGTTGTACTTCAAGCTTGCATCTAACATTAAGTAAGTTGAATTCCACCTGGTTTCAACATCAAGACAAACAATACCTTTATAAGAAATTCCCTTTTGTTCAACACATGCCTTGAATCTAGCAAATATAGCCGGAGAAGATTTCACATATTTAACTGCACTTCGGATTTTTGAAATCGAATCTTTGATCTCTTTTAAGCCCTCCTTCACAATTAAATTCAATATATGAGCACAACAACGCATATGAACATATTCTCCCTTTAATACAAGACAATTCCATGATAAAATCCTTCTTTTGAGGTACTGGACCCCAACACCATTTGTCGTAGCATTATCCACGGTGATACCTAGGACTCGCTTCAACTCCCAATTATTCAAACAAGCCTCAACATGTTTAGTAATGAGCTCCCCTGAATGTCCCGTTGTTTGAGAAAAGTTCAAAATTTTCTTTTGAAGTTTCCAATCATTATCAATAAAGTGAGCTGTTAAACTCATGCAATTTAGGTTTTGGATTGAAGTCCATGTGTCTCTAGTTAAACAAACCCTCTCACACTGCTTTGACAGAAACATTTTCAACTTTTCTTTTTCCTCTTCATAGAGTTCCCACATTTCACGCCTCAATGTAGTGCGGGATGGGACTTCAAATCGTGGTTACAAGGACCATACAAAGTCACGGAAGTCCTCCTTTTCAACAAATCGAAAAGGAAGCTCGGATTTCACAAACATCTTCACCAACTTCATTCGAGATGCATTTTGGTCAAATTTATAAATAGTTGGTGAAGGGCTAACACTAACTTCTGTAGTTGATGATAAAAGCTTTTTCCTTTTGAATGCTTCTCTATTAGGATTTTCTTTGCATCTCTTCAAATGATTCCTCATCCCGCTTGTTCCACCCAAATATTTAATCAAATCACCACAATAATTGCATTTAGCCTTCTTCTCAGAATAAGGTTCTTGTTTAGTAAAATATCCCCACACATCTGATCGACCTTTACTATTCTCAGTTGACGATGAATCGATACAAGGAGGTAAATGATCCATTCTAGAAGTATTTGGTGCGAGGATTTCTACCGTTTCTGACATTCACGTCACTACATTAATTAAGAGTTCAAATTAATATCTATGATTTAATGGTCTAATCTTTTAAAACTAAAAATATATGAGGAAGTGCTACAATAGGTTATCAACTATCAGAATCATCTAAGAAATTCAAGCATAAAATCTAAAAGCACATCTTAAAACCTATATTATCAACTATCAGAATCATCTATCTAAACTAACCCAGCTTCCAAGTATTGAAACCTATAAAATGAAATTAAAACCTTAACTAAGAATTTGATCAAGTATCTAAGGTGAAACGAAAGTAAATCACATGAGAGATAACTAGAAACATCAGCTAGAAGAATAAAATTATGAATGCAAATAAGGCCTTAAACTCTGCTTCCAATGGAGGTAATTGGAATCATCAAGTTTTTCTGCTATGGAATTCATAAAAAACTGGGAAGCAGATGGGTGTGAGCTTGAATTGACCATTGCAGATCAAATTCTAGCCCTTGATACCATATCAGAAAACGATATGAAGAGAAGATAAGAAGATAAACAAAGACTGATCTTGTATATTATTTCACTTGACTAGAAATAGAGAATACAAGCCTAGTACATATAGGCACTAAACTGTACAAGATACAAAAGACAGAAAACTAACATCCAGTTGAATAATGGTTTTGCATCAATACCTCTAATAGACAGCAATCCAGTTGAATAATGGTTTTGCATCAATACCTCTAATAGACAGCAATGAAGCATAACAGGCAAAAGAAAACAAACCATTTAGTACATATGCTTATAACCGATCAACTGAAGAGAAAGTCAGATTTCATTGCACCTGTATGTCACGAAATGTGGCTTCCTCAGTAGTTAATTTGGATGATAAATCTCCTACTTGCCTATATTTATATTTATATTTCTTTGCTAGAACCTCAACTTGAAATTAATATTTTGAGCAAATAATAAATGTTATGATTACTGAGATAATAAATAACACATTCAATTTTAAAGAAAGATACCTCATATTTATCAGCTGATATTCTTTCTATGACCTCATTAAGTCGATTGTCACATCTGCTTTTGTATAGAACCTTTTATAGCAGAAGAGCAACAAATTTGTTGAAAAAGGATAAAAAAAAATTATATAACAGTAGTAACCATAAGAAGAAGAAGAATAAAGCCTGCTTTAATATACTTCACTCCTTTCTATCACTTATTAACCATAGAAAAGGTGAAAATAAGCAGAAAAGTTAATAGTAATATGATCCTATTAACCATAAGAACATTAAAGGTGAAAAAAAATGCCTTATAAAAAATTCTCACATTTGGCTTCATAAAAAACATTTATTCACAAAGAAATAACAAATTCGTTAAGAAAGCAAAGAGAAAAAATAAATATGATACTCATAGTTAACATTCCTGCGTTATTTTTCCCAGCCCTAGTGAATCCATATGAATTCAATGTGATATCTATCCTTTATACTCTTTTTAATGGTTCTATATATGTGCAGAAATGTATAAATTGTCTACAGGTTCTATTCAACACCCACTTTCTTTCGAGGACCATCTTATACCAACAGAGGAAACTATTCATCATATATTACAATTAATTCCTTTTCTTAGAGTTGGAATGAATTCATTGGTGAGACTTATTAGATTGGTCTTTTCTACATACTCTTTAAGATGATTTGGAAGATAAGAAATCATTCTAGATTCACATGACTATACATCAAATTAAGGGATGTTAGATTAACATGTAATGTTTCTAATAAGTTTATTCATAATCATGTCTAACTTTTCTGTTTTGATATCTTTTGGAATCAAAACTACGTCTGTAAAATTTTCCAAACCTATTCAAGTGTTTTGTGACTTTCCTCAAGTGGATTGGATCAAATTCTCAATACTCATGATGCTGCTAGATGAAGTCCAAGGATTTCTACTTGTGTTGGGATCTTTAGTGGGAGCAAAGGAGAGTACATTGGGAGCTTTTCTTCTATTTAGGCATCCAAAATGCTTTGTATGTTGAAATTATGGGTGTCATACTTGCAATTGTTGGTTCTTTAATATCTTAGAGGAAGATGGAAAAAGTGTTCAAAGATATGTTTTGATATGGAGTTTGAGTTTTCACACGGGAAAGAGAATCACTCTACTAATAAATTGGCCAACATTGAGGATTGAAAATAAGTTAGAATATAAATGGTTTTTTTTCGTTCCTAATAGTATTAGTTTGGATTTTTATTTTTTTTATAGGTATTTTTTTTTTGTGTAGAAGGGACTATTTCTTTTTTTATGTAGGTTTGGTGTATTGCCTCCATGTGTTTTTAAAATGTGTTTGCATCTTCTATTTTCTTTTTTTATGATATGTTTCATGTGAGGAAAAAACATTTGCAAATTTTAGAGTGTCAACCTATCTATGATATCAAATTTCACAGTAATGTATAATATGAGTTTCTAAAGAAAAAACTAAAAAGAGGAACAAGTAATTTATTTAAATCTAATCCCAAATTATTATTGCAGCAAATCCTATCATTTGGAATTAACTTTTCTTCTTCTTTTTTTGTTTAAACTGACACCTTTAATCCAGTTATTAGTTTTATCCGACCATATACGTACGTAACACCAAAGAGGGTTGGAGACAAAACTAGCATGAGAGGATCAAAATTCGTTTTATATTTCAATTATTATATTTCTACTCTTATTTTTTTTACTCTAAGATTTAAAATTTGGAACTAAATATTAAATAAACATACTTTAAATCTATCCAGAAATAATATTTTAAAGAGTAATTCTAGAAAACAGAATGATACACCTTAAATAAACACTTTCTTAATAATGTAAAAAGGGTAAAAGCTAACTATTAAACAACTCAGTCTTACACGCAAATTTGGGACCAAGTTTGACAAAAACGACCAAAAAGAGATCATTTCAAAGGCAGAATAGTGAGTACAACAAGCTATGATAACTAGATTTCTTTTTCGATATCCATTTACATATATGAACTTGGGAGATGTGTTAATATGGCCAAATGCAAGAGGTTTATGTTGAAATCATGACCACTATCCAGTGGACAAATATGCCTCGCAATGTGTTCGTGCTACTTACCGAGCTGTACTTTGAAACTATCAGTGATTCAAAAGCCCTATAGAAATCCCTAGGTTACAAGCAACCTATACAATATAACGGTTTCTATTTTGTCTCATCCTTGTATTCATTGGAATTTTCCAAACTGTCTTGAACTTGTTCCTCTTTTTTTGGTGCTCTTTCTTCTGGAATGAGGAGGCCAACCTTTGGATACTTTTCTATGAATTTAAATTCCCAGTCCTCTAATATTGTAAACTCTGACTCACCTAAACCTTCGAGGTCCCCATTAATGTCTTCAGGTTTGAAAGACAGAAGTGCAAGGGCTCTACTACACTCCTTTCCTGCAAACATTGCATAAGGTCCTCCGGGACCATAAAAATTCCTGCTTGTTCATAATCAAGTAGAGTTTGTCAGTGTTATCACTCATACCAAGTAAGCACACACAAAATGTGTTAAGAGGTGAATGAAATGTATCACAAGATGACATATGACAAGTAACAAATCATCTTTTCAGTTATTACTAAAAACTCAAGAGTTTAACTCATATACCGTCCCTGTAAGATAGACATTCAATCATATTTGACCACTTTATCGCATCATTCTATTCACAAATATGAAACGATGTTTGTGTAAAAATAATAAGTAAATGATCAATTTGATGAAAATGCAAGTTGTAGTTATTAGCTTTTTAAAAAATGAAAAATAATAATCATAGTCTCGTAATGTGCCAAAGTTTCAAACTGATCCCTAATATTGTAGCATAATGACAAAAGACTTTCTGCTCTACTAACAATAGATCCTTAACAGTATATTTTAAAAACAAAATAATCTCAAAATTTCACAAAAATATTTCATTCTCTAAGAAATAAACTGAAAATTAGTCACTTTTAAAGATCAAATCGATCATTTATTTAAAAGTATTCTACAGCAGTAGTGTATGTAATTGTTTTAGCCAAGGATTTGCGAGATCTCTTCAACTAGATCATTCAATATTTTGTCTACTTTCCAAGGTTTGATTTTCTTTATTTATTGTGAGACTTTCCTTTCTACAATTGCAATTGGTTCTCCAAAATCATGGTCTGTCACTCCTCAGAGTATATCGTATAAAACCTCTCATACTCATCGATACACAACCCGTTACGCTCGAACACAAGCGTAGGGTCCATCAAGCCGATTATAACATTCGTATAATGGCCTATTGGTATATGATCCTTCAGGCCCGAGTGCAAGCTTAAAGTCTATCAAGCCATTATAACACTTAGATCATATGACCCATCAATACACAATATTCAAGCATGAGCGTAGAGTCTATTTAATAGTGGACCTCACTATACGAGATCCACTAGAAAGATCATTAAACCTATGAAGTTCATGAACTATATTTAACCAAAATTATGAACGTTATAATCGGAATCTTTATGTTGGCATAAGAGACAAGTGTCACCCTAAGGTGGACTACAGATTGTAAACATGGTCTCCATACTGTCATTCGGAATAAAATTGCAAAAAAGAAAGTTATTATTTGGTATATGGATCTATCAAAATTACCAACTTGTAGATAGGGGTTCTTTCACTCATGCCTTAGAGCTTCACTTTGGCCCTTCCACGTATGTCAATCATCAAGAAAAACTCTAAACTCAGCCAACATAGTAACAGAATACCAACCAGCTTTTGAAAAACTTTGCAATAGTTATTGGGCTAACCCCTGACATGATTTTGAATTTTTTTATTTCTAGACTCATTCCAAAAATATGTTGTGTGCTTGTTGTCCTCCAACCCATTTCCATTGCCCAAGCCTTAGGTTTGACTAAGTTACTTGAATCCAAGTTCCATGACTCCAAACAAAATACACTAGGCGCCAAACTATCCTCCCTCTACCATCTTCTAACCTTTTACCGAACCCTAAACTTGTCAATCCCCCTACAAAATGTTTGACTTCAACCTACTTCAAGAGAGACGATGTGTAGGTTTGTGTTATAACTGTGATAACAAGTTTTACCCCGGTCATAAGTGCACTACCAAGCGTTTCCTACTTTTATAAGGAGATTATGATCCCCTTAATCCTTACCACACATGTATGGAAACTGCATTAGTACTGATTTAGATGGATCTATCCATTTTCATTTTTCTTTTCAAGCTTTCTCAAGCACCTATTGGCTACATGCATTCAAGTTTCATGGCCACATTGAATACCTCCTTGTCACTATTTACCACAATATTTTACGAACTCGTTTAGCTTCCCACCTTCAATTATGCACTGTCCCCACCACACCATTGTCTGTTATGATAAGCAATGGTGACCGTATACATTGCTCATTCTAATTTTCCTTAAGTCCTTGTATCCATTCAATCTCAACTTTCATTATTCCTTTTTACCTACTATCGATTGACGGAGTTGATGTAGCTTTGGGAATGGATTGGTTAGCTATTTGGGACCCCCCCCTCCCCACCCCCAAGCATATTTCTCCACCCCTCATGGCGGCTAACACATCACTCTTATTGGTAACACCAACACTACCCTTCGTCCAACCTCTTTTCACCACTTTTGCCACACCTTACACATACAAATGTCATTGCATACCTCCACTTACTCACTTTTCAACAAATATCTTTCAATTCCACATCCCCCGCCATACAACCCATTCCTCTAGAAATTCAGCCTATTCTCAACTTTCTACACTATTTTTTGGTCCCTCACGAATTACCCCCAACCGCCCCCACTATCCTAGAACATCAAATTGTATTGTTATCCTCATGCTCATAAACAAACAATGACCTCCCTCATCAACATTATGTTGATAAAGGAATTATTCGATCCAACACAGGCCTTTTTTCTTCACCAATTATTTTTATAAAAAAAGGACAGTACATTTGAGATTTTGTGTGAATTGCAGAGCACTAAACGCAATCACCATTAAGAATCATTTTCCAATCCCTACTATTCAGGAGTTATTGGATGAACTCACTACAGCTTGTGTTTTCACTAAGTTAGACCAACGCTCAGGGTATCACCAAAATCATGTTGACCCTAAAGATTGTCATAAAATCACTTTTCACACTTTTGACAGTCAATATAACTTTTAGTGATGCCTTTCGATTTATCTAAAGCTCCCTCTAACTTCCATGCAACCATGAATGACCTAATCAGACCTCACCTCCAACAGACTGTGCACGATTTTTTAATGACATCCTTATCTACAGTGTATCTGTGATAGAACACTTACATCATCTACTGGTTATTCTTTATTTGCTCAAGGATAATCAATTTTTTGTTAAGTGTTCAATTGGACAATCATCAATTTCCTACTTGGGCCATATTATTCATTAAGGCAAAATGGCCTTATATACAGATAAATTTCAGGCTATTCAGGATTGGTCAACACCTAATTTAATTACCAGATTTTACCCCATATTTATTTGAGGTTATGTCACTCTTGCCTCTTCATTTACAAATATCCTTAAATTGTCAGCTTTTGCATGGTCTACACAGGTAGGAATAGCTTTACAAATTTAAAGGCTACTCTAATCCAAGCACCTGTCATTCAACTTTGGAGAAAGGTGGCGCTTGGCGACTGGAGGTTTGCCCTGATTCCGGCGGATATGGTCGTCGCTCAAGGAGGATTCAGATCCGCTACTAAACTGTGGCGGAGGACAGCAGTGAACAACTAAAAATAGTTGTTGACAATGTGACAATTTTAAAAGACAGTGGATGGCTGCAGATTATAGGTGGACAGCAACAAAAATTGCTCCAGGCAACGGCAATCAGTGCCTGATAATGGTGGACAGCAATGGCCATGTCCGACAGATAAATCAAGAAAAAAAAAAACCAGAGCGGCCGGCTCTGATACCAACTAAGGTTAATGCAAAAACATATATTTCTAGAGGACTTACTACACATCTAATCTTAATGTTACATTTAAGTAGAAAGCAACCAGTAACACCTAGACAATTCAATCTGGTTGGAAACACTCACACTCACATCTAACTAATACACAGCTCACACACAACTAATTATTCTAACAGATATCAAGATGTTTTAATTCGAGACTTATTTCAGCATATGCTCCCCGTATATACCTGAACTCTAAGTAACTCTTAGTTTTATCTAAGATTAACCATCACTCATCCACGTCAAGATTAGAAGTAACTTAAAGCAACAGTGTCAGTGTTATTGAAATTTAGGTCTCACTAATAGTATTCTTTCTCGTGAAAATTAATTAATAAAAGGTATTTCATATAATTTTTTATAAAAAGAATTCTGTTTGAGGCTAATTACTTTTATCTAAAATTTAAAAAAAAAAAATCCTTTATATATTTTTAAGAATGATTATGGAAAAGTTAGTTAAAAAACATTCATAAAAAATTTACATAATTAAAAAACAAGTGACTTTCTCATAGGCAACACCAGCACACAAAAACGAAAGCTGTACCTGCCAGTGGACACGTCAAAGATCTGACCCCTGATTGCCATCAAAAGCGGTTTATTGGGGTCGGAACCATCGTAGGCTCGCAATTCCCGGTCCGTTACTTGACCCAACTGGACCGGTTGGCGAGGCGGTTCGGGGTCTTCGAACTGGGGGTGAGTTCGGGCCGAAACAACGGGCGGTTTGTTGTAGTCTTCGGGGGACACAAACATGGCGCTCACGGTTCTGTAAACGACGACCATCATAGCCAAAACGGTGAAAAACGCGGCGGGAGACAGCCCCGTGTAAAACGCTATCTCTTCCATCACGCTCGTGTACAGACCCATTTCTGAACACTTCTCTCAAAATGGCTTCTGAAAAGGAAGAGTAGTAAGCGTTGGTAGGTGAGAATGGAAATGAAGCCACCTAACTGGATTTGGTTGTTTGGGTTTTATGTTCTTTTGTTCTTTGGATTTTGGAAGCGTATTAGTGCACATCTTATGTGGGAATAAATAGACGTGTTGATTTTCCACCATATATACTTTTGTATCAAACCTACCAATATTTAAACCTTAACTTCGATAATTTAAAAGTTATTAATTTGATTTTAATTTTATTTAAAATAAGTTAATACGAGGATGCAAGTAATCAAGTCCTCAGGGGTCTTTTTTAGATGTAACTTTAGGTACATTTCACACCTAAAGTCTAAGATCACCAACTTTTAGTATGGTTCCTTTACAATTAGTTGAATGGATATCTTGTATTAAGATCGAGATTCTATAGCTAACTACTACCTTAGATCTATTTTTAGCATATAAAAGCATATAGAAGAATTGATTGGACCACAACTTGAAATTAGTTTCCTCTCAGTTTTAAGCTAGTGAAACAAAATGAGTAATCGATTCATCCAATAACAAGTATAAACCAATTCACAAACTTGTATTTAAAAGCAAGCATTCATAAATAAAATAGTATTGAATACAAGAGAGTTTTAAAGTGGTTTACATTTCACTCCAACACCTAGGAGATTTATTTTCTCATAATGGATGGGAAGAAGTTAATACAAGGAAGGAACTTTGTCTCCTAATCCTTTAATGATGTTCTTTATAGTACAGAGGAAATATATGAGAAGACTTTTTAAAGTCTCTCTAAACCTGTCTAGAAAGTCTAGTGAAAAGTATCCAAAAAGGTTCTCTGAAATAGAGAGGAAATTTTGTTTTTATAGACAATGATAGTGTGGCTTTAGCGGTGCCATTCATGGCTTCAATTGTGAGATTTCCTCCCAAGGTGGGTTTCCTCTATAGCTTAGCCTTTGTGTTTTTGTGTTGAAGCCTCTTAAGATTACTTCTAGGTGAATGATTCTTCATGGCCTTAACCTTAGGTAAAGGTTTGAGGTTTCCTTTTAAGGTGAGTTTTCTTCATGTGACTCAAGCCTCAAATTCCACGTTGCAACCACGCTTAAGTCAGTTTGTTGTGTTTTGGTCATAATTCCTTTGTTTTCTTCTTATTACATCTTTGACTCTCAAAGTTTATCAAAACCTGCAAAACAAGTAAATTTGAAGTGATTAACATTGATTTTTAACATATCAAAACAAGACAAGTGCCAAATTATAATCAAAGCTAACTCATATTAGGGACTTATCAATAAGTCTACAATAGAACATAAAGCTAAGATACTTCACACACAAATCTAATCATGTAATTAACTAAACCAATAATATCACAACAATAACACGATATAAATGAACCAAAAAACACGAACAATGGAGAAATTAAATTATTTACGCAATTAAACTCAATGATTTCCCAAAACTTTCAACCAGAAACGCCCTCTCTCCCATTAAAACTAGGTTTCATCTCCAACATTCAACATTGGCTCCATTTGGTTTCAAACAAAACACTTAATCAAAACATAAAAATTAAATTCAATTAAAATTACATCAACAAAATTAGAAAAGTCCAAATCCCATAACCCTTCAAATTCAATTCACCATCATTCTCTCTTGAAACAACAAACATTAGAACCCAAAACCATAAAGATAGGAAAAATTGAAACAAAAAGGAAAATGGAGTAGACGAACCTCGTCGGTGTTGCCAATATTGTGAGTTCCATGACGATCGTGAACCTAAGCAGGGAAGGGTCGCCAGGGAGGAGTGGCCAATGTAATAACGAACACATATAAAAAAAGTATCGGCAATGGTAGTGACGAGGTCACCAAATAGTAGAACGGCTCAAACTTGTAGGAGCTACTCGCGGTGTTCAGGTAGATGAGTAGTGAGCAAAGTGAAGATGACCTAGTAAGATCCTCAGTTGTGAAGATGACAACAATGAAAACTGCGACAATTACAACAAAGTGGAACTTACCCCACACTGTTGTTGTTTGCACTAGAGACACGACCTAGAGACACCTAAATCCTTAGCGACTTTCAAGTCAGTGAGCTTTTTGACTTTGATCTACCCTAACGAGTATTGTCTTGCCCAAATCAAGTTAGTAACTCTCTGACTTTGACTTTGTCCAACAAGTATATTATCACCTATCGAGTCTACATAATTATGCAAAACATAATTTTGTAAATTTATGTCATTTCAACCCTACAAATCGGTCCAACAACAACTTATGGTAAAAACATACCAACTATCAAATTGTACATTACTCAATGACTCAATTAATCTCAATCACAATATTTAACCAAACAACATACCAAATTTCAAAATACAATTCAAGTAAACCAAATTAAATTTTAACTCAACTCCACATCTCATATTTCTTTAGACAACTAAATTACACAAACCAAATATCATACAAAAATATAATTAGCAATTGCAAATTATAAATCAATTAAAAATAATGAAATTAACTTTCCTATGTAGACATACAAAAAGCTTTACATATTCCTTTGAATAACACAAACATGATCATAACTCACCATTAGTATCGCTGATCAACATAATCTCTTATAAAAGACTCAAACACTACATGTAACATCCCAAAATACAGTAATAACCATAATCAGAATTAATTACATTTAACAGTAAAACAGTGCAGTCTTTACATTACTAAACGGGGTTCAAAAAGCCGAACGGCTTAAAGTACAACATTAGATACAATACAGCAGTAACAGAAGTTCAGAGACGAACGGTTTTACAAAACTTAACCGAACGTTCAAAATAAAACTGAAAGACTAATAGATAAGAACCTAGCGAGCGCTCTAAGGCTCGGCTTTAACTTCTACTTCAACCAGATTAGCGTCTTCCAAATTTTCTTCTTCTAGCATTTCTTCAAGAGACGCACCTCCATCTGCTCACACCCACACGGATGATCATTGCAATGACAGGACGAACGTACATAGACAACAGACAACACAAGGAAAACGAAAGGGTAAGCTTATGTAATTTAATTTATACATCAGCATATACCATAAACATTTCAATCCACACAAGTACATAATTCAATCATATAACAGCATCCGAAATATATATATAAATATATACTAGACCGACCGTCCGGACTGTATGAATCTGTGTAGTTACAAGCGTCCTTGCACCCGAGTGATGTAGTAACTGGGATACACCAAACAGCTGCCACTCGAGGTTAGTCCATTCTTACGTCGCCCATGTTAACTTATGGACTAAGGACCTCCTGTCGTTCCCACACATGACATACTCCATTTACATGAGGATGAGTACTCACGGAACACCAGGATGGACAGCAAGTCTTAACTTATCCACAGTCATACTTTACCAAATTTAATACTCAATATATGTAAGAGTCGTTCCTCCCTGGAACGCTCGTTCAAATTCCATAATCGTATAATCATTCAATATAGTGTTCACACTTCAACTACTTATAATTTATCATTATCTTTATCTTCAGTTTTAAAAGTATAAAATAACGAACGTTCATACTTCTGAAGAACGAAGACGAACGCTAAAGGCTAGATTTAGAAGGCTCGCTGTCAAACAGAATAAGTCCACACATAATTATATGAAGAACGTGACTGCTACTCGAATCAGTTGAATGAACCGACTCTTAGAGATATAAAATCAATGTTTAGAATAATTTAGGTATAAAGACTCTAGGCCTAATCCAAATGGATAAAGATACGACAAGACAATTATTTAATTATACTGAGAACAATTTGTTTAAAAGGATCGACTGCCAGTCAATGACCGAACGCGATAATATACATTTACTAATAATTTGGACGGACGCTATTTACGCCAATTCAGAAATCAAAGGTAAGGACGAGCGTTCGGTATAAGACCGAACACTTCTTAGGACGAACGCTAGATATAAGACCGATAATTAATTAGGACAAACGCTTGGTATAAGACCGAGTACTAAAGAGGACGAACGCTCAGTGTAAGACCGAGCGCTACAAATTTGTAAGTATAAGGGGTAATACATTATAACTTAATTTAAATTATAAGGTTACCACTAGGCTGAGCCGAACGCTCAACATAGTATTTCACGGGACGCTCGTTCTCGATCAGAACTCTTTCCAAATGAAAGGATTCCTTTTTAAGCAATTGATTAGAAACCGAACGGTATAAGACCGTACGATGACGAACGTATTTTATCATAGTAAGGATTCCATATTTACGATTTCCTTCTAGTTCAATTATCAATTTTCAACGTATCAGTTCATACTTTATACTTCATATCAATATCAATTTCCAAACTTTATATGATTCACATTAATCATTCATACTTCAAAGGGATAAATCATCTCATATTCATACGTATCAACCATAAACATGCATTTCAACCAACATATATTATATTCATTCAGTACAACAACGTTCGTTCATGCATACTCAACCAGCATACATCTCATACATTCAGTTCATATCATGCTTGCATACAACATACAAGTATCAATTAAATTACTAAGCTTCCCTTACCTGGATAGCAGTGTACGTCCTAAGAGTATGACTTTGACTTTGCCCAACTATGGCTTTCTATCCTCCATGATCTTTCTTACGCTCTTCAACTAAGTCTAACCAAAGAAAACTCAGAAAACTCAGTTTATACCCTTGCATGCAACTGAATCTTAGTTTGCATGTAACCCAGAAATTAGCGTCCAGAGTCGAGCGACTTACCGGTTACAGAACTTGGATCTGTTCGGTTCAGTTTGAAGCTCACGGTGCAGGGAACGTTCCTACGGTTCTGAATGTTGAACGGAGAAGAAATGAGTGAGTAACAGTAGAAAGAAGTTGAAGGATTTCTAGAGAGAAGTTGGAGAATATGAAAAGTTGAGTTCTGAGGAAGAAGACGACTGCATGCAGAGAGTGGAAAGAAGGTTTTTCAGAAAATTAGTTTTCTTCCCAAGTCAAACGGACGTTCTCTCACACACGGACACCTGTCTTCCATTACAAATTCAGAAGATTCTAAACTGACACTTGGCAGGCGTGCATCAGAGTGTGTGAGTGCTTTTTTAATGAGACTGAATGTGTGTCGCGGTGCATTAATGAGAGCTGACAGGTGACTTAGCAGTGCATTAATTTGATTAGACAGAAGACTTACGGTTTAATTTTCCAAGGCCTCACACTACACGTGAACCAAGATGATCCACATGTACAAAAAAAAAACATACAAACTGAAAATGACATAAAACTAACTTACTATGTTGGAGAAACTAATTGGACAAAAATGGAAAGCTCGTCTCAAGAATCACCCGTTTTTTTATCTTCAAACACATGAATGTACGATATAAAAACCTAGAACTTTAAAGAAAAAGTTACTCAACCAAACCCGAACCTTACTCATACTTACTTCCCGCTACTCAATTTCACTATTTCTCAACCGGACTCGAAGGCCATGATCTAACTATTTCAATGTGTGCTAATACTCGAGGAATGCAAAAGATTACAAAGACTCGAAAATAGAAAGCGTATTGACATTGGTTGCATGTTTTTAAATAATAAAACTTATTTATAAAAATTTTATTTATTTAAACTTTAAATATTAAAATAATCAAATCTCATATTTTAAATATATTATTAATTTTAAAACACAATTTTCTAAATTTTTATAATATTTAACAACTAAATAATAGTTTATAAAATATTATATGATAAAGCTGAAATATATTTATGTTTGCGGGATACATCCGTTTAAAAGCAAATCAAAATAGATAAAAGAGTAAACAACTCAGAGATAATTTTTTTATGAGTGTAAATAATCTGTATAGTTAAAAAATATATTATCTTTTTAAATAATATTATTATAAGATATAAAAATGAAATATATTTTTTAAATTTAATTTTATTAATACTTTAAATATAACTTATTTTTAGTTATTTATTAAAGTATTTAATAAATAAAAGATATAAAAGAATAAAATTAAGAATAAAACAAAACAGTATGAAATATATTTTCATTTTATAATTAATTAATTTTAAAAATAAAATAAATAAATAAATAAATTAAAATAACTTTTATATATATATAATAAAAGAAATAAATAAAAAATAAATTAACAATCTCAAGTGATTAAAAAAATAAGTTTTGAAACACTTGTTGCACAATAAATATAAATAATAAAATAAATGTTTACATATTTTTTCATAATAATAGAAGTGGGTAAGAAGAGTGTATGTTAATTATCATATCAATATAATAATAGTTTTAAAGTTAAAAGTATTAAAATTTATAATATAAATTACGAACAAAATAATAGCAGGAAAAATATTACAGAGTTATTCTTTTATCCCTAAGTTTTATGTAACTTCTTAAATTAATTAGATTCTCTGAGTAACCTAGCTGTTAATTAAACCTCACAAAACAAAAACGGCAAAATTCCCTCAATCCCCATTTAAATAGTTTCGATTAATCGTCGTCTTCTCCAAGAAGCAAAAATACCCGCTTTCTTCTTCTTCCCCTTTCCTACTCTTTTCAAACTGGGCAACATGAAAGCGTGACTGTCACTGGCTTCTTTTCTTTCGAACCCCCAACATGGTACACCTTCATTCTTTCCTTCTACGTTTTTGATGAGCATAAAAATTTAACCTTTTTTTTTAATTTAATTTTAATTTTAACTTTTTAGGATAAAACCAGTGGCGGAGACAAGTACAACATTGAAACCGCGGAAATCTTGGCAAATGAGGCTCAGGTTCGGATCCAATTCCCCAGTTCATATTTTTTGCATACCCTTTAGCTGGTTCATATTGTTTCTGTGCTGTTCAGCATTTGCCCGTTGCAGAGGCCACACCCATATACGAGCAGCTTCTGCTATTGTTTCCAACTGCTGTAAGTGTTCTTGTTGATAGCTTCGGTGGTTGTTATTGGAAGAAAGTTATGGTTTTGGTTGTATTTTGTGATTGAAATTATGTCGCTTCTTCTGCTATGGGGCTGATTTTTGTTGATGCTTGTTTGTGCTCAGGCCAAGTTTTGGAGGCAATATGTGGAGGCATATATGGCTACAAATAATGATGATGCTACAAAACAGATTTTTAGTCGGTGTTTGTTGCATTGTCTTCAGATTCCTCTATGGTATATTGTTTGCTTAATCTTGTTTATGGCATTGGCTGATGTACCTTTTTTTACTGTCTCTTTTGGATAATTTTCAGCTGCGGTTGGGGATAGAGAGGTTTTGGGAGAGTACAGGATACAAAATTACTGCATATGTATAGCTGCATTTCTGTTCAATCAACTAATATTTGTAAACTTATTTTCAGTTGGCTATCTTGTAAGGTTTTATTGGTTTGCTTACTTGAGGGGACTTGTCTTGTTGCTATTCATAGATATTCTTGCAAGGGCATCCTCTTTAAAATATTGGTCATTTTACATGTAACTGTTAGAAATTGTTCAAAGTAAGAGTGAGTTTTCAGGAAGAAAAGTAATCTGATTTTATTTCTTAAAGATCAGAGGTTACACTGAAGTATTTATAGGATCAGTACATTGTCATAGTGATAGTGGTAGTTAGTTGAGTAACTGACTTAACAACATATATGTAACTGACTTAACTACTTTTCAAACATTGTCATAGTGATAGTGGTAGTTAGTTGAGTAACTGACTTAACTACTTTTCAAACAACTAACTGCCTAAGAGACAGTGACTAGCTGCTCTTCTAATGCAGTATTCTCACAGACATAGTTAAATCATAGAAGGTCTTCAAAATTTCTCAATTTCTGCTGCATGTGTTCTGAATGTGTCCCATCTTCTCTATCCTATATTATGTTTGGTGTTAAATTTTCATAAGATAGTTCGTTTTTTGTGAAAATGGATGAAACATCCTGCTTATTTTGCTGGTCTTGTGGTACATGCAAATGATGTTTTTGTTTCAATCTATCCTCTGGTATACAGGAGATGCTACATTCGTTTCATTAGAAAGGTCAATGACAAGAAGGGCATGGAGGGTCAGGAAGAGACAAGAAAAGCTTTTGATTTTATGCTTAACTGTGTGGGTAAGTTTTATTCCTTTGTCCTGTTCGAATTATCTTTGTTGTTTTGTTGGATTGAAGTATCAACTATTTAGATGGGGAAACTCATGCATGATGATTTGGTCATGTGAGGAGTATCCAGTAGAGACTTTGGTGAAAAGAACATTGATTAGAGGCCCATAGTTGTTGAAGTGGACATTAAAATTAGTCCATTGGATGGGTGTAGAACAGACAAAAGATATTAGGAGACACAAATACTGGAAACATGCTTTTTGGTGGAACTTGTTTGATATAAAACCATTTTTCTGTCTTCCTCCAATATTTTAAGTTGTTAGGTAATTGGTTTCTAACTTGATACTAGAGTTCTATTACCAAATATCTAGAGTCAATCCTTGCTGCTCCTATTCTTCTAAATAAAACTTGGATTTCAGCAGACAATAGGGTTATTTCATGCATTACCCATGCTTCAAGGTCAAAGAGTTGTTGTTTGAAATTGTATAAGGCTTCAATGGTCGTGTGGTCTAGAATTTGATACTTGCTTCCTCCATTCATTTTATATGTGGATTTCAACGTAGGGTTGGGCTGTTATTGTTGGACTGTTTATTGTCTGCAATTCAAGCCCTAGGGGCTTTGTGTGAGGAGGAGTTTTACATATGAAACCATTTATGTACCTTGAACCAATGGCATGTTCTTTTGTGATAACTGGAAAATATCAGTAGATTGCATACATATTTCAATACAAGAAACTCTGGAAATATAAATTTTAAAAATATTTGATGAAATTTTGTTTTACTGGTGAAATGTTGATTGTCATTTTTTGCAAATAATTCATTTTAATGTTGACTGAAAGAAGTTTGAGTATTTAGAAAACTACAAATCTTTCTTGATTGAATAGATTATTAAAGGGTAAAAAATATTGGTTTGATATATGAACTCAAAAGACATGTGCCATAAATCCTCAAAATGAAGGCACATGACTACAAGTTAAGAATAGTACATAAAAGGTTATCTTTTTTTTAGAATGGGGACTTGAATGTAGGAGTTGATTGGTTTAAGTCAGAGCCTATTGGCAATGAGAAATCCGTGTTGCATATTCCACCTTATCAGTTAAGGCTTTGTTGCTGTTTTTGAATTTATAATGCATTTATAAATATGTTAGTGGCTTTTGTCTTTTTACCGATTGGGTGCATGTTTGAAATCCTATTTATTGCAGAATTCAAAGTAAAAGAAAATAGAAATCTTTAAGAGATTGATTGAAGTTTAACTGGTCTGATTCAGGCATGGGGCTATTGGGGAATTTCATAAATTTTGAATTTTAAGAAATTATTGGTAATTGTATAAATTTTCTTAATAAACATACTATAGTCGCAAATTTCTTGTGTAATTTGATGAACCATTTGGTAGATCTATTCACTAGTAATTTTAGTATAGTTGAAGCCAACATTTTTCTTTTATAAATAATTGCGTCCTAGTTAATGCTTTAGCTTCTGATTTAGATTTCACTTATATTTTATGTTTGAAAGCCTTCTACCACTTATGTTTTTGCCGGAACTCACTATTAATGCCAAAATTCATTATTTTCGTTTGATGTTATTTGGAAATTAGGAGGGAAAGGGAAGACTGTTTGTTATATTTATGTATGAATAAATGCATCTATACGTTATATATATACATATATACCTTCACACTTAATGATGTGATAACAGGAGCAGACATAGCATCTGGTCCTGTGTGGATGGAGTACATAGCCTTTCTAAAATCATTGCCGGTTTGTTTGGTTAACCTTTTCTGTTTTCTGCAATTCTTGGAGCATACTTAGGTATTATGTTACATAATTTGGGTCAAATTCTGTGATCTCTTCCAGGCTATAAATGGTCAAGAAGAGTCACACCGGATGACTACTGTGAGGAAAGTCTATCAGAAGGCTATTGTTACTCCAACCCATCACATTGAACAACTTTGGAAGGACTATGAAAACTTTGAAAATTCTGTTAGTCGTCAGTTGGTAAGATATTGATTATAGTAAAATGCTTGCTCTATTAATTTGTAGTTTTTCTTCCTTCGTTGCATGCAATTTGATGATAAAGATGTTCTGCAGGCTAAAGGACTAATATCTGAATATCAACCCAAATATAATAGTGCTAGGGCAGTTTACCGGGAGAGGAAGAAGTATGTTGATGAAATTGATTGGAATATGCTTGCTGTACCACCAAGTGGATCCTACAAGGTAACTTTCTTTTTTCTTATTAGTGATGATTGTTACAGGATAATTTCTCCTATTTAAGCATGCAACTATGGATCTCTAAAAATTGTAATTTGGGTTATGAAAGGGTTATAGATCCCACATTGACTAGGAATAAAGTCAGATAATAATATATAATGCAATCCTCACCTTACAAGTCGATTTGGTGAGATTGAGATAGTCATACTTGAGATTGAAACTGTAAAATAATTCTTGAGGGCTTGATTGATCCCTCTCATAATCTTCTATTTATAAGAATAAATTGATACAAGAGTACATGATAAATAGGGTAACCCTAGACACAATATAATCATGATAAATAGGATAAACCTAGACACAATATAATCATGATAAATAAGGTAACCCTTGACACAATATAATGATGATAAATAGGGTAAATATCCTAATAGTCATAAACCCCCTTACCAAAATGGTATCAAAACCATTCAGAGCTTATCCTACTAGATGACCTACAAATATCTAGTTCCACACTTGAGATGTTCATTTCTTGGTGTGAGATGGTGTGATCGGGCTCCTGTTAGACCACCCACAAATATCTAAGCTCACACTAGAGATGTTCATTCCTCGGTATGAGGAAGTGTGTTGGAGATTCTATATCAACTAGGAATAAGGTCAAATTTTAATAAATACGTGGGGTGCAATCATCACTTTACAAGCTAGTTTGTTATGGTTGCATTAGGCATAAACTCACTTACTGAGAGAAAGTAGAGGAAAGTGGGATTTGCCTTTGGAAATGTTGATCAAATTGCAACTTGATGTTTCTTTTATGCTGATATTGATTTCATGGTCCTGTTTGCAGTAGTTGGCTGTGTGTGAAAGCACAATTTGATGTAAATTTTGATATTTATTTTTATGGAAGGTGCTGGTTACATAGACAAAGCTCTACGCTTGATGTTAATGAGATGAACACTGATGTAATTAGAGGAAATATCTATAGAATCTTCTTAATTAGAGAAAATATCTATAGAATCTTCCTAATTACAGAAAACATGTGTATGATCTTCTAGATTATTTTGTTTCCTTATTTCCCTTTCTAGAAGATTAGATTGCTAAAATAGAGGTAAGAAGAATGTAATTACTATGAATGAAAATAATAAAATCATTCTTTTTCAAGTTGGTATCAGACCTCCTGATCTTGGGAGATCTGTTTTCGCTGCAACAGTAGCCACCGCCGTCGCTGTCCGACCACCACGGATGCCGCCGTAGCCGATTGGGGTTGTTGATAGAGCAGAAAGGTGCGCCCAACTCTGGCGATCACAACACCGGAAATCGCTTCGGGAAAGAGCCACCACGCACCGCCGGCGCGTGTAGCCCACGCGTCGCCATCATCGCCGGTGCGTGTAGCCCACACACCTTGTTCCGGCGAGACCCACTCGTCGCCGCTGTCACAGACAAGGTCGCTGGAGCCTCCTAAGTCCATTCCAAGGGTCGGTGACGTCCCATTTTGCCCAGATTTGAGTAGATATGAGATTTCACTTATGCTCCTTTTCTCGGTGTAACCCACACGTCGTCGTCGCCTCAGATAAGGTCACCTGAGACACCTGATTGCTTCTATGTGATGTCTGAAGTAAAAATTATTCCTTTGGGTCCTAATGATCTACCCAATTTGGTGGGTGCTCGGTTGGATGGTCAGAATATCCTACAATGGAGCCAGTATATTCGAAGTACTCTCAAGGGACTTTCAAGACTAGATCACATAGATGGAGGAGGACCAGGACCAGACAACACTCATTTTCCAATTTGGGAGAATGAAGATTCACTAATTATGACTTGGATGTGGCAGTCCATGATTCTTGAGATAAGTAGAAATTATATGTTTCCTTCTTCTGCCAAAGAAATATGGGATGATTTACAAAGTACTTTTTCATTAAAAAAGGATTTTGCTGCATGCTATGACATTGGAAGCATGATATTTCATACAAAACAAGGCTCCCTTTCCGTATCAGAGTATCACAGAATCATGAATGGATTTTGGATGGAATTAGATCAAAACCAAACAATAAAGATGTGTAAAACAGATGCTGCCACACTTGCTAAAGTCATGGAAACAGGAAGAATCTTTAAATTTCTCCATGGCCTAAATCCTAAGTACGACCCAATTCGGGTACAAATCTTAGGAAGAGAAAAATTACCATCCCTATCAGAAGTATTTTTTTTATGGTAAGAGGAAAAAAAACTTGTAGAATTGTCATTCTTGATGGGGGACCTCCAACATAGGCACTGCCATGATGACTGGAAAAGGGAGTCCATAAAGGAACAAATGCTGGAGGAATGTCGTTTGAAAAAGGTACTCATGGAGACTATTGTTCATACTCTGTAAAAGATCTGGACACACCAAGGAAACATGCTTCAAACTCCATGGAAGAAAGAATGTTCTCAAGCGCATGGGAAACAACAAAGGGTGTACTCAAAGATGGGGAAATCATACTACCTCAGAACAGGAAGCCACCAATCTATCTAGTCCTTCACATTCTAGTCCTTCACCATCACCTGATCTTGATATGAAAGCTTATAAGGAGGAACTCGAGCGCTTTAAAGCAATATTTGAATCAATGAGTAAGCCCTTTGGATCATGTACTCTATCCATGAAAGGTAAGATTTGTCTCAATACTTTTGGTCATGTGTCTCATGGTATTTGAATACTTGATTCAGGAGCAACTGATCATGACACCTTTTTGTGTGTCCTTCGACTCATGATAAAAGAAATAGAGAACAACTTATTACAGTTGCGAATGGTCAAGGTATACCTATATGCGGCTCTTGGAATATAATTTTTGACTCATCCATTGTATTAAAGGATGTTTTACATGTTCCTCAATTAGCTAATAGTCTTATCTCTGTGCAAAAACTCAAAGGATTTAAATTATTTAGTAACATTTTTCCCAACTTACTGTGTTTTTCAGGACTTTGCCATGGGGAAAACGACTTTAACTGCTACGGAGCAAAGTGGGTTGTATCTTTTGGAGTTTGATGACCAAAGCAACACAAAAATCATGAGTCAACAAGCTACATCTGAGATGTGGGCAAATTCCCAAATGTGGTTACAACATCAAAGGCTTGGGCATTCTTCATTTAGTCTTATCAAGTCCTTGTTTCCCCATTTGTTTACCAAGGAGTTTGTTGAGTCTTTTAGTTGTGATATTTGTCAATTGTCAAAACACAATCGTGCATCTTATCCTATTAGTAATAAAAAGAGTACTTCTCCATTTGATTTAATTCACTCTAATATTTGGGATCTTGTCATTGAATCTATTTCCGGAGCGAAATGGTTCGTTACCTTTATTGACGATTGTACACGTGTCACGTGGACATACCTTATAAAAAATAAATCAGAAGTTTTCCAAATTTTTGTTAATTTTTTCCGTCTTGTCCAAATTCAATTTGGAAAAAAATATGAAAAGAATCAGGTCTGATAATGGTACTAAATATGTGAATCATGAATTTCTCAAGTTTTTGTCTCATAATGGTATTGTTCATGAACTAACCTGTGTAAACACCCTTCAACAAAATAGGGTTGCAGAAAGAAAGAATAGTCATTTTCTTGAAGTAACTAGAGCTCTTTTTCAAATGTTTGTTCCTAAAAATTACTGCGGAGAAGCTGTGTTAACTGCTACATATCTCGTCAACAGGTTACCCAATTGTATCTTAAATGGCATTAGTCCTATGGAGTCTCTATTGTCTTTTGTTCCTTCTTCGTCCCTAATAACGAGGCTACCTAGTCGAGTCTTTGGATGTGTTGTTTTTGTTCACTCTTATCATCTAACCGTAGTAAATTAGATCCCAGAGCTCTTAAATGTATCTTTATTGGGTATCCTTCTAATAAAAATGGGTACAAATGTTATCATTCTCAGAGTCGTCATGTCTTTATCACCATGGATGTCACCTTTCATGAAACACAATCCTTTTATGTTAGTCCACCACTTCAGGAGGAGAAAGCACTTGAAGTGGATGAACTCTCCTTCTCGTCATTACCATGTTTGTCTTTGCAGGATGCTCAAGATCTAAGCAATGAAGCTACCATAGTCCATAGTAAAGAAGACAAATTTTTTGGCAAAAAATATGAAAGAAGAAAACAACCAGGAGAAAGTATTACTGAGGATTTACCCATTGCATTAAGAAAGGAAAGAAGGTCATGTGCTAAATATCCTATTTCTCAGAAGGTTTGCACTAACAATCTCTCTGATAAGCACAAAAGCTTTATTGCTGCCATTGATGCCACAAAAATTCCTACCTCAATCCAGGAGGCCATGAAACTTGAACATTAGAATCAAGCCATGAAAGAAGAGATGAATGCATTAGAAAGAAATTCCACTTGGGAGATTGTTGATAAGCCAAGAAACAAGAAGGCAGTAGGGTGTAGATGGATATTCACAGTGAAACAAAAGGTAGATGGGACAATGGAAAGATATAAAGGTAGATGGGACAATAGAAAGATATAAAGCTAGATTGGTGGCAAAAGGATATACCCAAACTTACGGGATTGACTATGAGGAGACATTTGCCCCAATGGCAAAGATGAATACAGTTTGAGTTGTTCTCGCGTTGGCTGCTCATTTTGGATGGGACTTACACCAGTTGGATATAAAGAATGACTTCCTTCATGGAAATCTAGAAGAGGAAGTGTACACGGAGATTCCCCCAGGTTTTGAAGTGAAAAATGAAAGAAAACAAGGTATGTCTCCTAAAGAAAGCATTGTATGGTCTTAAGCAATCCCTTAGAGCATGGTTTGGAAGATTTACAAAAGCAATGGTTTCCCTTGGGATACAGACAAAGCTAAGGAGATCATACACTATTCATAAAGCACTCTTCTACAGGTAAACTCACTCTATTGCTTGTCTATGTGGATGATATGATTATTGTAGGAAAATTGGCGTTAAAAGAAAAATTGGCAGCCCAATTTGAAATGAAAGATCTAGGAAAACTCAAACATTTTCTTGGAAAACAGGTTGCTTACTCCAAGAACGGAATTTTCATCTCCCAAAGGAAATATGTAGTTGATCTCCTCAAAGAAATAGGAAAATTGGGATGTAGAATGTCAATAGTTCCTATAGAACAAAATCACAAAATTGGAAGTGAGGAAAGTGCTCCTGTAGAGAAGGCCCAATATGCAGTTAGTGTAGTGAGCCAATTTATGCATGACCCAAGAGAGAGACACATGCAAGCAGTTGACAAAATTCTCAAATACTTGAAGTCAAATCCTGGAAAGGGGCTATTATTTAAAAGGGAAGACACATTGACTATGAAAATATATACTAATGCTAACTATGCAGGTTCTATTACTGTCAAAAAGTCTACTTCTAGGTATTGTGATAGGATCTAGGGTTATAGAAGGAAGAGAAAATGAGAGGGGAGTTAGGTGGGAAGAGTTATTAGTTAGTTAGTTAGTTAGTTAGTGGGAAGGGGAAGAGAAACTTTATAAATAGGGAGTAGGTTCTGTAGAGGGGGGATTATTGAGTGAATTTGTTGTAAAGACAGGATTTTAGCCTGTAGAGGGAGGTTATGCTCCTAACCAGGGAGGTTATGCTCCCAACCATTCTATGTAAAGAGAGTTCTTTTACTGTGAATAATAGAAAAACCCATTCTTTCATTACTGTTTTTACCTACGGTTAGTGTTCTTAGTTAGGTTTCAAACTCAGGAACCTAACAAATTGGTCTGACTTTTCGTTTCGAGAAGCGGTCAGATCATCCAGAGCGCTGCCGTATCAACAGGAGAACTATCGGATATCCTTAGGAGAGGAGTGTTGGATCTTTGGGAGAGAAGGGTGATGGAAGGAAGAGACAATACCTTGGAGAGGAGGACCAACAAACTAAAAATGAGCATGGCAGAATGGAGAAGCAATATGCAAGAATGGAGAAGAAATATGCAAGAAACGAGAGAAATGAAGCAAGAAATCAAGATTCACATAAAGGGCTTAGAAAGAAGTGAGAAATCTGTCATGAAAGGACAGAAAGAAGGTTCAGAAGAAGAGCTGGAGGAAGACAGGGGTGAACAAAATTGGAGGAAGCAGGAAGAATTGCCCAGGTTTAAGGGGCTGGACCCATTGGGATGGATCTCTAAGGCAGAGAAGTTCTTTGACATCCAAAATGTCAGAGAGAAGGAGAGGCTCAGGTTGGCTTACAACTGCATGGAGGGAGGCACCCTCTATTGGTTTAGGGCCTGGAAAAATAAAACCAAGAACCTTTCTTGGAAAGGGCTGAAAGAGGCATTGATATGGGGGTTCAGAGGAAGAGATAGAGTCTCTGTTTTTGAGAAGTTAGCCCAAACTACAGGAGTTACAGAAGCTGCCTCTGAGAAAGTTGTAGAAGTTTCTGATGCAAGGGT
Source organism: Vigna umbellata (assembly GCF_029865625.1). Taxonomy (NCBI): domain Eukaryota; kingdom Viridiplantae; phylum Streptophyta; class Magnoliopsida; order Fabales; family Fabaceae; genus Vigna; species Vigna umbellata. The sequence goes on from NC_142168.1 coordinate 40,983,597, forward strand.
GGATAACGTGACATGTTGGGAGGGAAAATACATCAGGTGAAGATCATGATGGGAAGGTTGTGACTCTTGTTTCTCCAAGTAAAGTTGCAAAAGTTGTTGTTTTTAGTGGAGATAGAGTGGTAGGTTGTGTTGGGAATGTCAAAACAGTAAAGAAAGGGGAAGAATTGTTGAGGCCTGGGTTAAAACAATGGTGTCAAAGAGCAACCCAGTTGAGTCTGTTTATAGGGCAAGAGAGGACCTGCTGCAAGATATCAAGAAAGGAAAGAAACACTCAGGTGGAGGAGAAAATTCAAGCAATTGGGAGCAAAAAGAAGAGGATGCCATTGACAATAATGGAGCTAGGAAGGGTGAGGAGACACCAATTTTTTCGTGGGTGAAAAGAGAAGAGTTGACCACTTATGAAGGGATTGACACCCAAGATCAAACAACAGGGGCAACAAATGCTTCTAAAGTTCAAAACACCAAGGGATAAACAAAAGCATACCCAAACAGCAAAGAAAATGTAGCCCAAGGGTGCAAGACTTGGCATAAAAAATTCAAGCACCTTTCTTGGAAAAATTTGGCCCCAACTCTACTAAAGATAGTTGAAGGGAACAGAAGAAGCAGTCTCTGTGAGAACTGGGCAACAATAACACAGATGGAGAGTGTGGAAATTTTACATGAGAGTTTGCAAGTAGATGGAGCAGCTGCCAAAAGTGTTACAAGAGCCGATGAAGTCAGAGTTGAGATTTTGAGGACTTCACAAAATTGGGCTAAAAGAATCCAAAAAAAGTGGAAGTCATTGGAGGAGGATTTGCCACCACCCAAGCCTCCAGACCTGAATTGGAGGGCAGCATCCAGTGGGTTCCCTTCATATGGTAACAGGTTGATGAAGAGGAGCCATGAGATCAAGCTTTTCGGTTCCAACCTTGAGGACAAGGTTGTTCTGATAGGATATAGGGTAATAGGTGATAATGGGTTTAGGATAGAAGGAAGAGAAAATGAGAGGGCAGTTAGGAGGGAAGAGTTATTTGACAGTTAGTTAGTGGGAAGGGGAAGAGAAACTTTATAAATAGGGAGTGGGTTCTGTATAGGGGGGATTATTGAGTGAATTTGTTGTAAAGACAGGATTTTAGCCTGAAGAAAGTAAATTGAGCAAAGGGTGTAGAATGATCGAGACTTCTGCAAAATTATCTTGTGCACCTCAATTTTTTCATACGTGTTGTCATCTACCGTTGGAATGCATTGAGGAGCATAAGTTGTTTTTAATTTTGGAGAAGTTCAATTCATTTTCTTTTTCTTATTCTATTATAAGGGTTGTTGTTATTGATAAGTTGATACAAAATTTTCAAAATCTCTATGCTATATAGAATAAAAACTTTTATCCAAAATGCAAACTATATAAAAAGCTTTCTGTTACGCAGAAGCATATTGGTGGTTTTACACTTTTATATCTCTAACCTGCATTCTCACATAAGTGAGCCCTTTGAGTTTTAATCATTGACAATATATAGGCCCGTCTTGAGCTGAAATTCAAATTTATTTCAAAGAACAGGGGTGTTAAGGATTTAGATCTAGACCACTTGGTTAGAAAGTGTTTAGATCATGCCATGAACTGGCTATCCTAAAACAAAGTGTTAAGTGAAGCTACAACATGATTTTGTGCTTGTTACGTGTCTAAAATCATGATTACTTCTGACAGGAAGAAATTCAGTGGATTGCATGGAAGAGGCTTTTATCTTTTGAAAAGTAAGTAACATGTTTTTCTTTTCTTTTCCAGTAATTGGATTGTATTACATGAACATTTTCACTGATAAGTTTTTATTAGATCTCTGCTACTTGATATTGATCAAACTGATGAAGCAATTGAGGCAAAGTATTGGATTTATCTACGGTTTCTTTTGCACCAATTTGCTTTAATTAAAGAACAAACAACGAGAACTGTTTCTCCCCAATGATGTACAAAAGCATTTGCATTGCATAAGGTGTCTATTCTTTCTCTCTGCAATGCCATTTTATTGTGGTGCTCGAGGACAAGTGGATTGATGTAAAATACTCAATGTGGATAAGAAGAAAGAAAGCTCAATAGAAAAAAATATTTTTTAGCATTGTCACTTCGAAAGGCTTCAACTATTTTTGCCAAATGGTTCTTAATCTTATTAAAGAAGGACATGGATGTAGATAGAAGTTTAGATATGTTTTTCATTAAATAAATCCAAATGCAATGGTAGAATTCATTAATAAAGGTTACAAAATATCTAAAACCTAAAGGTATGACACAGTTACGTATCAAAATATCTGAATAAAATGGTAGAGAAAACTTAGTCACATCTGTTTCTAGTTTTTTGGTTTTTTTTGGAACTGATGGCCTAATGTTTTTCTAGTTGGCATGATTCACATTGTAACACTTGAAGCTACTTAAGACTGAGCTATTATCTTTAATGGTGGGTGAAATAGGCAATCATGCAAAAACTTCGGAGAGGGGGTAGCAAAACAGGACAGGTGGGGTTATTTTTAGAAATTAAAGTCCTTGTTAGATTTAAAAAGAATAGTATAAGTATTCTATATTTCAATAATGAGGCCATTGGACCTATGAATAAACGAGCTTGCTTGTTATTTTAGGAAATAGAGAGTAATTCTAAGGAAACAAATCCCTGTAATTTTGGGATTGCTTTTAAATTCATTACCCTAGTATTAATGCCAAGATACACTTGTACTAAAGAATAAAATTGTAGCAAGGATATAATAACAAAACTTCCTGAAATACATGAGTAGCACAGTTTTGACAGTCCCAATATGTTTGCAAGTTGATTTTTGAGTAGATACATATGGGTGCAAATCAAACTACTTTTTGGCTTTTTCTTGATAAAGTGTTTGTCTACGTCAATATGTTTAATTCTGTCATGCCTTACCTCATTGGTTCACCCTACTTTATCCGTAGGTCTTCCAATGTAATCTATAACCATAGAAGTTCACGAATTCCTTAGGCCATTGCTCGAAATTTTGCTTAGTCCTTGATCTTGCTACTACATTTTGTTTTTTGCTCCTCCAAGCAGTGCTATCAAAAGTCAATTATGGTGGTGCCATGACGGAAATTGGGGCAATTTTGCAGTTTGCCACCACAACAGCGGTGGCGATGCAGGTTTCTCATGGCGGTCTATGGGGCCGTTTTTTGCATCATAATTAGTTGGTGCGAAAAAGAGATGGTGGAGATGGTAGAGGCACAACTTGCATCCGAAAAGGAAGGTCCGGTGTAGGATAAGAAAACCCTAGTTTGCAGAGGCAGCGGTGCAGGAAAAGAAAACCCTAATGTGCAAGGGCAATAGTGTTGGCAAGAAACCCTACTTGCAGGGCATAGGAGATCTGTTCTCTCTTTTCTGTACTCTTAGAGGGATGATCACAAAAGAAAAAATTATTTGAAGATGAGTGAAAATGATTGGTGACATATCGTTCAAGTACAACTTAAATGGGTAGAAAGAATTGAGAAAACTTCAACATCTAGCAGTTCTTTTGATAGACCAGTTTTTCAAAGATGTTATTGACTAGAGTTATGGCTATAAATGTAGAATAAAAACAAGATGAAAGAACTGAGGAATTATGTATTATTTGTGTTAGATGTTAAGATGTGTGTTTCTGTTAATTAGGCTCAGCCCATTCTGTATTAAGGGCATTGGTCCATATTTTACATTATAAATAAACTATCCTATGTCTATGCAAAAGACACAAGGGATATTTTCTCCCAATCTTCTCTATTTCTCACAATTTGCAATAAAAGAGAAACTACATGTGAAGGAAACCTCTAATTGTCCAAAGCCTAGCTCCTTTAACTAATGAATATCCCCCTCTCCCTCAAGAGTCTAAATATTAAAGCACTCACATTTAACAACCTCTTCACTAGTCATGCCACCTCAACCTTGTAACAATCTCTCCATTGCTCATGCCACCTCAACCTTAGGATTTCCACTCTTCCTTTTACACACATATACTTTCCATGCGTTAAGTGCCTCATGCCTGTCATGGACCAATGACTCATTCGGCCTAAAAACATGTTGGGCTCCAGCAGGAGAATTGTTTTTAAGTGAGCTGATCAACTGTCTGGAGAATTATGTGCCATAGTCCAAATTCCCAAAAGTTTAAATTGTTAAGTATTGGCCTATCAGTGATATTTGTCTCCACAACAATTCACACAATAACTTGTAGATTTATAGAGGAGAACTCAAGAGCAAGGTATTTAAAATCGAAATTATGTTTAGGATTGTGAAAGGTTCAAAAATCGTAATTCATGGGATCATAACCCTGATTGTAAGTTTTACTTTCTACACACACACACACACACACATATATATATATATATATATATATATATATATATATATATATATATATATATATATATATATATATATATATATATATATATATATATATATATAGACATACACACACATATACATATACATAACCAATGATAGAAAACTTGTTTTGAAGTTTTTAATGTTACATTTAATTGGATTTGGGTGAAGAGATGAACGTGCATGTAACCAATGCAAGTTACGTGAAGAGATGTCTAGAAGTTAAAAGTACCTTAATCGAGTTTTATTTTAATTGATACCCATTCAATCAAGAAGGTGAAGGGTGCAACAGAAAACACCCTTAATTTTTAATTGAGTTTGGATTTTGTTTTATTTGAAACCTTATTCACCAGAGAAAGTGAATAGGTGTTGCAGTTGCAAGAAAAAAGGTAAATTTTAATTGCATTAATTTTTAATTGGGTGGTGATGCGGTTGGCAATACATAACGAGGCGAGCTTTTAATTGGATTAACATTTGATTGGGTTTAGGTGTTATTTAAATTGAGTTCATTCATCCAAGAAGGTGAAGATGTAGTTCAATGAAAAATTTAGAAAAAAACACTGATTCTCATGATTTTACGAATTTGTTTGACAATCCTGGCGATGTTAGTGTATAAAATCGTAGGATCTTACTATTTTATGAGTGAAATATTGATTTTAACTATAATGTTCATGATGCACTTCTGTTGAGACAAATATTATGCCAAAAACCAGAAAAGGCTTTGATATCATGCCTAAGATCATAAAGCTTACCTTGTTAAGTGGGGCTTCTAGAGTGGTCTTGTATGTTAACTACATGTTTGTGTTCTACTGTATTGTTCAAAAGTTCTAAATGCACTTGTTATAAAATAAAAGATGTAAAACCATTCTTTAGACTTCATATTGGATTTAAAAGTTATAACCTTCTAGGGGGTTGTCATCTTTGGCCATACTTATCATTTTGAAATTATGGTAGCCCGGATCTAATGCCTTTGGTCATTATGTCTTTATATTCTTATCATGTTATATGTTATGATGTTTAGTTTGTATTTTCTATCTAACTTAATCATTATTTTATTTCAGAGGAAATCCACAGAGAATAGATACCGCCTCCTCCAACAAACGAATTATATTTACTTATGAGCAGGTACTAAGAAATATATTTATTTGTTTTTAATTCTTTATCCCTTTATTATTATATTTTATCATTAATGTGGGGAAACAAATAATTTGTTTTACTTGATAAAAAAATATATTTTAGAGAGCTTGTACGAAGTCTCTTGTATGTTCTCGTATTATATAGAAATTATATATTAATCTGAGATACAATGAAAGTGAGAAAAAAGTAGAAACCAAGTAAAGACACCTCTAGGACCTTAGTAGATATAAGTACAATTAAAAGCAACTTTTTAGTAAGCCTATTTTGAACCTATTTTAACAATCCCCCTTAATATGAACATAAAGATTGAAGGTGCCAAACTTGGAATGAATAAATTTAATCCAAGGTTGTCTCAAGATTTTGTTAAATGTCCGCAAGTTGATCATTGGATCGGACTAACTTAGGACAAATATGCTTGAGCCATAAGTTATGTTGAATAAATGGTCAATTTTTGTGTTTGGTCTTCTCATGCAACCCATGATTGGAAGCAATGTGGTAATTGTTTGATTATCCCATTACATCATTTGCTGAATCTTACAAAATTTTAGTTCTTGGAGGAACTGTTTTACCTATGCAAGTTCCTTTACACTATTTCACTTGTTGTCATACACCTTAGCAAAATGGTAAAGCAGAGAGAAAGAATAGATACTTAGTTGACGCCTTTCGTTCTACTTGGTGTTGTACCTATCCATCATGGGGTGATGCCTTTCGTTCTACCTATTATCTTTTCATGTGGAACTCAATTGGATTAGATGTATAACAACTAGCTAAACTCACAGCAAATCCAATGTTGAGCCTAGTGTGAGTTAGGTAGATTAGCTTCCCAAATAGGCTTTGATATCTATCTTTATTATTTGGTGGACTTTATTCTTCCCATCTAGGCTTTGTTATCTATCTTTATTAGTGTGAGTTAGGTATATGTTTTAACTAAGTCTCTTTCTTCAACTTGCTTTGTTTTTCTTCAGGGCAAACTTAATGTGAAGAATTTTTCTTCTGAAAAATATTCCTATTGAGTTTTCAGGGGGTCTGTTAGTATAATATAGTTGACTTGTATAGGTTACGTTTGTATTGTACAGATATAGGTCTCATATTACTATTTTAATGAACTTTTTAATAGACACTTGTAGAGAGAAATATGTGAAGGAAAAATGAAACTACTTTTTCCATTGCTTAAAATTAATTTGAATGAGTTAAAAATAAGATTTTGGAGAAGCTAATGTGGAATATCTTGTGTTGATTTGTTCCATTGTTTATGAAATATCTAACTACATTGCTATTATCTAGTGTTTGATGTATATGTACCATTATCCTGATATATGGTATGACTATGCTACATGGCATGCAAAAGGTGGTTCCATAGATGCAGCAATCAAAGTATTTCAAAGGGCTCTGAAGGCTCTCCCTGGTTTGTAATGTTTTCTTTCTCTAGCTATGCTGAATTTTTTGATGTACATGAGTGCATATTATATTTGTGTTCACGACATTCTTGATTTTTTGTTTGTTTTAAAATAGTTATTCTAAGCCATGATACAATTGTTATAAAGAAATTTGTCATCTATAGTGTTAGATATTATGCCATTTGTATTAATCATGAAATGGGTCTAGCCTATATTTTTTGTATGTTTTTTTATTATAAATACATTACCCTTTCCTCTCTCTCTTTTACTTTACACAAGGGATTAAGCCTATGCCTCTCTCTCTTTTATTTCAACATAGTATATAGAGCTAGGGTTAATCCTTGCCTACTTAGTGAATAGTTCACCCATGCTATTTTTTTTTTCTTTGAAATCTTTTTATTTCCGACATTGATTTTAATTTTTTTTGGCCATTGTTTTTCACCACCACCCAGTTTGGTCTTGCTGCTGCATTGTAGCCATCATCATTGCCATCGTTCTCACCATTGTTGCCACCACTGTTGTTTGGATTGGTGACACTATGCTTCTGCTTTTGAGCTAGTCAGGTGATCACTGTGTTGCAAAAATCACAGTGATTGGAGGTTTGACGTGCCTCCAAGTGCTACGCCAATGCTCACCGTTGCTATCAGTTCTCACTACACGTGGCAGTCATTGTCGTCCGACTCATCTCCCTCTTATTCATGCTCAATTGGGTTGTCCTAGCCTTGCCAAGATTTAGTAGTTTGTCTAAGTTACCAGGTTTTTTTTGTGAGTTGTGTCAATTAGGAAAACACAGTTGTAGTTTCTTCCCTAGAAGTGTCTCATAACGTGATTCGTTTCCTTTTGTATTAGTTCATTCTGACATTTAGGGACCATGTTGTGTTAAGTCAAATTTAGGATTTCAATATTTTGTCACTTTTATTGATGATTATTTGAGATGTACTTGGCTGATTTTAGTGAAAAATTGTTACAATTTCAATCATTGTACAATGAAATTAAAAATCAATTTGGAATTTCTTTTCGAACTTTGTATAGTACTAATATTGTGAGTATCATACTCATTCTTTTTAAAATTCTATGATTTCTCATGGCATTCTTTATCAAACCTCATGTGGTTATACACCTAACAAAATACGTTGCCTGAGTGCAATAATGAACATCTTGTTCAAACAACTTGTACAATTTTACTCCCTAGTGAGGTTCCTTTACGATTTTTGGGGTGAGGCTTTTCTTAGTGCATGTTATCTCATTAATCGCATTTCATCTTCGATCTTAGATGATAAAATGATACTAATGTTGTGAGTATCATTCTCATTCTTTTTAAAATTCTGTGATTTCTCATGGCATTTTTATCAAACCTCATTTGGTTATACACCTAACAAAATACCGTGCCTGAGTGCAATAATGGACATCTTGTTCAAACAACTCGTATAATTTTAATCCCTAGTGAGGTTCCTTTATGATTTTGGGGGTGAGGCTCTTCTCAGTGCATGTTATCTCATTAATCGCATTTCATCTTCGGTCTTTGATGATAAAATTTCTCATTTTATTTTATTTCTTCATGAGCCTTTCCGTCCCTTACCTCTTAAAGTTTTTGGGTTCACATCCTTTGTTCTAATTTTAGTCCTGATGTTGAGGAATTATGTCTTAGGTTAGACAAATGTGTCCTTTTTGAATTCACTAGGTCATATAAAAGGATACACAAGCTTCTCGCCTTCTCTTACTTGCTATTTCATTTTAGCATGTCACCTTCACCGAGTTTTTCCTTTATAGTCAATATCTCTCTTGTCTGTGATCCTCTTGTTGCATTTAGTGCCCTTAAAGATCCCCCACCTCCACCAACACTCCAGGTGTACACTCAACTGCAACTATCCAATTGTTCACCAAATTACTCACTTTTAGGGCCAACTCCTCAGTGTTGTTAAAATTGCGGGTAAGATTGTAAACTCGCACGATCTTGTGAGTTTGGACCACGAAGTGAGTAAACGCGGAGGGCGGATCTTAAATGGTGCATATTGGAGCGAGTATGCGAGGGTGCTCGTTGAATAGGGGATTGTGGGCCGTGTTGATCCTTTTGGTCCTATGATTGGCCCAACCCATGAGAAGCCCAATACTCTTACCTTTTCCAACTAGGGTTACATTCGCATACAAAAGCATCACCATTGCATGTTTTGAAGCTCCTTGCCTTCGTAGTTGTCGATGCTCGCCACCCTTGCAGTCGCTGGTGCTCGCTGCCCTCGTAGTCATCGGTGATCACCACCCTCGCAATGGTCGGTGCTAGCTGCCCTCGTAGTTGTCGACACTCGGCACACTTGCAGTCAACGTTACTTAGCCTCTATTTCTCTACTTTTTGATTTGCTCTCCACCTCTGTTCCTTCTAGGGATCCTTTTACTAATCTGGTTCCCTTGGTTCTTTTGTTGGGTCGAGTTTTGAAAGAAAATATATCATTCCCACTTATTGGTTCTTTTTATGGTGGATTTATGTACTAAATTTTAGTATTTAAACTTATTATTATGTGTAAGTTATTTTTATCATTATATATTATTTTTAATAAAAAACCTATTTATGAATATAATATTTCTTTATGAATATACTTTTTTTTTTAACTCGTCATACGAGTTGAGTTACAATCCTCAAGTTAAGATCTTTTCTTGTCTTTCTGATCCCTTTATTTGATTGTTGAGTTTAACAACATTGCAACTCCTCCATCCCCTTTGGCTCTTATAGTTGAGTGTGAATGTCCAATTTCTCAATACCAAGCTCCTACGTCAATAGGGGGAGCCTCTCTCAAATCCTATGATGTACAGTAAGGCCTATCTTAATATTACTCATTTGCTGTTAGTGTGGTGATTCTATTTCTTAATTCCCCATGTGTAGATCATTGGAATGTAGTCATTTGTATATTGAAATACATTAAATGGTCTCTTGGAGAATGTTTGCTATCACAATAACAATACTAAAGCTGTCTATTATTTAAAATGTTGATTGAGCAATATCTCCTAATAGAAGATCGACTTCTGGGTATTTTGTCTCCATTGGTAGTAACTTGATGTCTTGGAAGTGTAAGAAACAAATGTTGTTGCAATATCTAGGGAAGAAGAAGAATATAGAGCTATGGGCATACATAATTACTTGAGGAATTACTATTTGGTGATGTCATTCGAATAACACTTATATGTGACAATTAGATTGTTTTTTATATTAGGTCTAATCTTCTTTTTCATCAAAGGATCAAACCCATTGAGTTAGCCTATATTAGGTCTAATCTCGTTTTTTATTATAAATACATTACCGTGTATTTTACACATGGGATTTAGCCTATTTCTCTCTCCCTCTCTATATCTTTCATTTCAACATATAGTATGAAATTCCATGATTACCGATGACATTCGTTTTTTTTTTCCAGAACTTCTTGTGTTAACTTATCTGATCTTTGTGAAAATTAAGGCTTATATGTTTCTTTTGGGTACTGTGTGACTTTTAATTATGCATAAAAAGGCCTTGTCATTTCATTTGTTAACAGATTCAGAAATGCTGCGATATGCTTGTGCAGAGCTTGAGGAGTCTCGTGGAGCAATTCAGGTATTGTAATTGTGTTGCAAAACGTACAGTGATGAATGTCATTTAGTATTATTGGAGGTTATGCATTATTAAAAAGATTGAGTCATTGTACATAGTTAAATTTTTTGTATTGTTCTTGTAAATATAAAATTTGTTTGTTTATTATTTTTCTTCGTTTTTAATCATTTAACTGAATTAATTTCCTTTGTTTTTATGTTAGGCTGCAAAGAAAATATATGAAAGCCTTTTGGGAGACGGTGTCAATGCAACCTCACTTTCTCATATTCAAGTACGTGAAATAGTTTGCTAATGCTTTTAGGGCTCAATGGTAGTGTTGGATGCTTCGTACATGTATATATATGTTAATCAATTTGTATTATGATATTAAGTTTTGAAAATCATTGAACAAGTCATAAAGTAGTGCTGCTTGAGATTGTCAGGAATTTACAGAGTTGTCTACAGATTTTTTTTTTCTGTTGCATTTTATAGTGGTGGATTCTACTTCTACACACGTTTATCTTGAATAGACATTCATCCATGGAAATCACGTTTGTGTAGAAACATAAATTTGTATTTTTCTCTCTGCTTTAGCTTCCTTAGTTGACAATGTTATGGGATTTGTGCAGTTCATTTTAGTGTTTTCTTTGATAGATTTTCTTGCAGCAAATTTGACCTCTTTTTCTTGCTACAGTTCATGCGATTTCTTAGAAGGACTGAAGGTGTTGAAGCTGCTAGGAAGTACTTTCTGGATGCGCGAAAATCCCCAAGCTGTACTTATCATGTTTATGTTGCTTATGCTACAATGGCATTTTGTCTTGATAAGGATCCAAAGGTTCGTACTATTCCCTTTTTAATTTTGTCGACCAATGTATTTTAGACAGGTGGTACAATTATTTATTCGCATACAATCTTTTTTTATACTAATGATTCTGCTGTATGTGTGCCTGGAAATGTTTTTGGTGTTTGCATTAGTTGAATATGTTTATATACATATATGGAAGTGCAAGCTGTTGTAAATATACTTAATTTTAGTTAAGAAAATGCCTTTTGTTGTTGGTGTCATTGGCTCTCAAAATGAAGTAATTATCTTACAATAAGGAAAATGTCCAAGGATTGCCTTTCTTGCTCATTCTTTCCATTGAGATTTAACACAATAACATATATATATATATATATATATATATATATATATATATATATATATATTTTAAGTTTTTACTTCTAGCTAGTAAATTACTAAATACTTTATGGATACGGGAAAGTTTGTCACAATTGTTTCCTAATTATGTGTTGTATTGATTTTGCAATACATATGTCCAGGATGAGACTTAATGAAATTTGAATTATGATAAAAGATCGTTGGTGATAGGCTATTTGTTGCTTTCTGATTTTTCTCCCTGATTGTGGCAGATTTGGTTTCTTCTGAGACTAATTTTGTCCATAAATAAGGGGCTGTATCATGAAAATAGAATTTGAGAAATTAAATATTTCTTGTTTGTTCTGATAAGTAACAATAAATATTATTGTTTTATTCGTTTATTCCATGCAGATGGCTCATAATGTTTTTGAAGCTGGACTAAAACGCTTTATGCATGAACCTGTTTATATTCTCGAGTGAGTTCTACAATTCTGATATCTCTTATGCTTCCTTGGGGTTGCACACCTATATTTGCTTGATTCTTTATTCTTTTCATGTCACAGGAACAAATAACATTTTTTTTTTCTGTATGCATGCTTCCAAAGTACTCTTTTTTTACAACGCAGTCCCACAAATGGTCTTAACACATAAGTTGTCAGAATGTGGTAGGGACTTAGTTGTGTAGGGGGTGTTGGTGAGGGTGGGAGGGAGGGTATCAAATACTTAAATACTCTATTGAGCATCCCATACAAGTTGTTATTATACCCAAGTCCTTGAGGGCTAACATCTTCGTGACTTAAAATTCTACCACTATTTAGTGCTAATGTCCAAGGTGGTGAGAAAAGCCCTGCGACAACCTTTCAAAATGCAAATGATTTCCAATGTGTTGGGTATCAAATACTTAAATACTCTATTGAGCATCCCATACAAATTGTTATTATACCCAAGTCCTTCAGAGCTAACATCTTCGTGACTTAAATTCTACCACTATTGAGTGCTAATGTCCAAGGTGGTGAGAAAAGCTCTCCGACAACCTTTAAAAATGAAATGATTCCAATTGTGATGGAGGCATGACCTAAACCCCTTTCCTCAAGGCAAGTAGGTATGTCCAAGTCATTAAGATTTCAAATATTGTCTATTAAACTTGATGCTAAACCAAGAAAGGGTGTCTTGTCAGTATTTATTAAGTTTTTAAATTTTGTCAAAACCTTGGTTTTGCTTTGGAACTGGGTAATTATTTTGCCTCCTTTTGGGTTTTCTGCTATCTTCAGTAGACTCAACTCTTTATCTCTGGGAGCATTGGATTCATCTCCAATTAATGTACCAGGTGAATTAGTGGTGTTAGAATAGGTATTAAATATAGGTAGTAGTTGTATTGGAAACTTTACCTATGAGCTGTTTACTTATTAACATTAATTACCTCGATATTCCTAATGTAATTTTCTTGTATAAATAACAAAAATCAGTTGAGAGATAATCAATCTCTTAAGTTATTTTTCTCAAATTTTCAGTCTTAAGTTGGAATCAGAATGAGTTGATCCCTCTCTTCTAGTTTTAATGTTCATTGCCATCCACCATTATCCTTGGCTGCATCTGTCTTCTGTCTATCACTGGCCACCCTTTGTCATTGGGACAATTGCACGTCTTCTCTGCAAAAGACTTCCTCTTCCTTGTTTTGACCATTGTTTCTCTAGTTTCAACTTTGGTTGAGAGGCTCCTCTCTGCATTTATCTTTGTCATACTCTTCCTTCACAATTATTTGTTGTCTCTTATAATTGGCATTGACTGTGGAGTGTAGATTGTTGGTGAATTTTTCTGTAATGTCAAGATATTTTAGGAAGTTTTAGATTTTATTCCTATTAGTTTTCATTTTGTACATTGGTTGTATCTTAGTTTTATTACTAGCATATCAATTCCACAGTCTTATTACTAGAATAGACTTTGCTTGTTTCCGATAATGTCCAATCAATGTCTCTCTCTATATCTTGTTCTTTCTTGTGTGGCAACACATTTCTTATTATTCTCATTTTTGCTACTCTCATCTTATCTCTTTAAATTCCAGTTTTTACTATCATATAATACTAGATGTATAGCAGTACTATAAACCTTAGGTAGTTTGTGACCCAAATAACTCCAATGCTTTCCTCCATTTTATCTATCTAAATTGTATATGGGTGTGACATCCTCATTTTATTAACGATAATTCCATTCGTACCAAAAAGAATATTGACTATTTTCACTATATATCAGATATGCTGATTTCTTGATACGAATGAATGATGACCAAAACATACGAGCTTTATTTGAGAGGGCGTTAAGTTCACTTCCACCAGAAGAGTCAGTTGAGGTAGGCCTTGCTTCCTATTCTCTAGTTCTTTGAAAAAAAAGATTTGTTGGAACCTTACTAGAAGCTTAGTTAATAACATGTAGGTTATACTTCTGCTTAAATCAGGTACATGATACTAGATTTTAGCTCATTAGGGAACAATATATTGAAATAGATATGTATGTGATACCACTATATTCTGCACTTTTGTTTCTCTTAGTGGGTTTTCTTTGGCTTCCCACACTTTTGTATTTCTTTTCCCTATAATAATATTTCTAAGAATGCAGCATATGATGGATACAAGTTGTTGAATAACCAAGAAAGACACATCTAACAGTCCACAGATCAAGTTTGTCTCTATTTTGGTTATGGATATGTACAAAAGTTGAGTACCCAAATATTTTAGGAATGAGGCCATTTGAGATCTTAAATGAGGGAAATCAATTTAACTGTTTCAAGGGAACTTGTTCTCTAGTATTTGTGAGGGAAGTCTATTTATCAAATATGCAGCAGTGAGGACAGATTCTCCGCAGTAACTTTTTGGAACTTTTCCTTGAAAGAGAAGTGCTTGGGTAGTGTTAAACAGGTGCCTATTTCTCCTCTCTGCCCCTCTGTTCTGTTGGGGAGTATAGAGACATGAAATGGCATGAATTAATCCCTTTGGACTGAAAATAAGCAATCATAGTTTGGTTGAAATAATCCCTAGCATTGTCAGACCTAAATCTTTTTTTGTGGATCCCAAATTGATTTTGAATAATTGAATGGGAGATGGGAATAACAATGCTCATGTCAGATTTTTGTTTAAGCAAATAGATCCTAGTAACTCTAGTGCAATCATCAACACAGATTACTATCAATGTGCTCCAGAAATATTAGGTATAGTAGATAGTACCCATATATCATTGTGGATTAATTGGAAAGGTTTGAACTTCTATTATTGCTAATGGGAAAGGACACACGAGTGTGTTTGGCTAATTCACAGCCCTCACAATGCAGTTTTGAGGTATCTAGGTTTTCAAATAAATGGGAAACATACTTTTAAAACAGAAATTGATGGATGTCCTATGACAATGCTACAACCAAAGAGTGTCTTCATTTGATATGCTGAGTAGAGACATGGGTTGGACAAATTTGGATTCTTGGGATGGTTCTAGGTAGTAGAGTCGATTTCTTTCCTCGGCAAGTCCAATCCTCCTCCCTCAGTCCTTATACTGAAAAACACACAAAGATGGTCAAAACATTGCAAAGCCATTGAGGTCATATGTTAGTGTTTTTTTGTGGAGATAAGATTTGTCAAAAGTTTTGGGACATGCAGAACATTTTTAAGACTTTGGAGGGTAAATAGGTATCCCTATATCCTGCAACTGTAGCTAAAGAGCCATTGGCAACAAAAAAACGATAGGTATTCCTATTTTAAACAAATTTGCTAGCTGAAGCCCATATGGGATTGTAGGAAGTAGTGATAAGACCACTATCTAGTTTCTCTTTTATAAAGTGTCGGTCTTCCTCATGTGTTTGGTCCTTTCATACTGAACTAGATTGTGAGCAATGTTAATAGCTGACTTATTATCACAAAAAACGATAGGTTTGTCATATGCCACTTGTTGAGGTTAGTGAAAAATAGATATAGGAGTAATTCCCCTTTTGTAGAAAATACACATAGGGTAATATATTTATAATGAAGAATAATACAGGAAAATTTGGGCTATGCCCAAATGCCCATAATATGGTAAATAAATATAATATCTAACAATATATAACACCACTTTATGATGATTTATAATATTTCTTAGCCATGACAATTCACACACCCCTGTGCTATAGCTCGGAAATCAGCCTCCACTAGATCTTGCAACAACATTTTGTTTTTTACTTCTCCAACTCATCAAATTTCCACCAAAGAATATGCAGTATCATGTGGTAGATTTTTCCATATCTGTAACAGACCCTGCATAATCTGCATTTGTACACACTTTAATTTTTAATTTTTCATTTCTCTCGAGTAATGATCCCCTTCGTAGACTTGTCTTCAAATATTGAAAGATTTTGTTTATAGCTTGTAAATGTCTTTGGATCATGCATGAACTCCCTAACGTCACACACTATAGGCTATGTTCCGTCTAGTGTGAGCTAAGTAAATGAGCTTCCCAAAAAGTTTTTGATATTTGCCTTCCCAACAAGTTTTTGATATTTTCCTTCCCAACAAGTTTTTGATATTTGCCTTTATTCACAGTAAATGAGCTTCCCAACAAGTTTTTTTAATTGAAATATTATTCACACAAATCTTATTATTTCTTAGAAAATCATTTAAATTAAATAAATCTTTAAAAATATTACTAAACCTTTTAATTTTTAGAAAATATTTATATAAAATAAATCTTTTAAAATAATTACTAAACCTTTTTATTTGTTAGAAAATCTTCAAATAAAGCGTTGAAATAAACCATTTTATCTTTCATCATAATCTTTTTAAATAAAGTAAATTTTCTAAATTAAATAATTAACAACCTATTTTATCTCTGACATTACCCCTTTGGTTCTTTATTTAACATCATTGCCTTAGAATACATGTGATTGATTAAATCCATATATCCGTCACTGTTTTAAGAAACATACATGGGTCACTTATGTTGGGCTCCATGGAATCCCACCACCTGGTCATGATCATGGAATCCTTTTCATTCCATGAAGGAAAAGTTGGATTCTCCTGGGACCCTTTTCAAGGATATGAGAAAGGCACCCCTTTCCCTTGGATAGGTTCACACAAGTTATGACCATTTGAGAAATGTATGAAGCTCTAATGCCTTCCAGTTCACTAGTCTTTTTGTGAAAAGCTGGAATCTGCTTTTTGTTGATTTTGGAATAGACGTCGTCTATGCAAATCAGCAACTGGCTGTCTAATGCTTGATTTTACAAAGAAGAGAAAAACAACAATAGTGGCTATTAGGGTGAATTGCAGCAGTTAAGGTTGCTTTGGTAGTATCTGAACAAATGTGTAGGCAACAAGCAATAATTGTGGAATTACTTTTCTTGATTTTAGAAAGAAATAATACATTGGTATTTAATGGAAAAACAAAATCGTAATAAAAGGAAATAAATCTCCTAAAATAAAGGAAATGAATATCTAGAATAAAGGAAGTAAATGTCCTTAAGTAAAGACTAAATCAGGAGCAAATCTACAAAATAAACTCCTGGTCCCAATCCTTTAATTTTAGGGATTTCTTACAATCAATGTATATTTATTATTCAATCAATCTATATTTATTGTATGGTAAATGTCCAATTTGGCACTTGTTTCAACAGATAGGATACCATGTTAAGGAAGAGAGAAAGAAAGAGAGACAAAGAGCTATTGCATTTACAAGGGAGAAAATATAATTACAAAATATTGAGGACACAATTAAAAATTATTTAGTTACCCTATTCTAGGCTAATAACATAATCTTAGAAAGTAAACTTTGAACTTAACTCAATGTTACAAAACCGATCCGATTTGTTATTATGATATTTGCATCCACTTATATATTTGTCTTATCTTTAGTGGAAATAGGATATTCAACATATAGATATAGAATCACCCAATTAATCTTATTATCCACGGTTAAGATATATTTTTAAGATTCAAACACAATCTATGAGCTGAAACCCAAAGATAGGCTAAGTAGAAAACCAATGAATAGTGTAGTACATTTTTAGATTGAAATGCATAATTTTTTTCCGATATTATTCCACATGTTTGGTTTTGTGTTAATTTTGCTTATATATACTCATTCAATAGAAGAATTCAAGAGATTGTTGTTTACTGGTTTTTCATTTATGTGTAATTATTCTTATTGTAGGTCTGGAAAAAGTTCACTCAGTTTGAGCAAACTTATGGGGATCTTGCAAGCATGCTGAAGGTTTCTTCAAATGTTATTATACACTATTCTCCATGCAATCACAAGTTGTTTCTTCAGGGTGTCATGTGCATAATTAGTGTTGAAATAGAAGAAAGAGAAACATAGAATAAAACTGTTAGGTTCCTGGGTTTGGAACCTAACAAGAACTCAATCAAAAGATGGAGACAGAAAGAAACAATGGGTTTCCTGTATTATTCACAGTAAAAGAGACCTATTTACAAGAATGAGTTGGGAGCATAACCTTCCTGGCTGAGGGCATAACCCCTCTCTACAAGCTAAAACGCCTGACTTTACACAAAGTATATTCGATACCCCCTACAGAGTTACAAGAGCTCTATTTATAGCAGCTTTGACCCGCTCCCCCCTTTACAACCGATACCCCCATACCCTTAACTTCTAAACCCATCTA
Source organism: Vigna umbellata (assembly GCF_029865625.1). Lineage (NCBI taxonomy): Eukaryota > Viridiplantae > Streptophyta > Magnoliopsida > Fabales > Fabaceae > Vigna > Vigna umbellata. The sequence goes on from NC_142168.1 coordinate 41,001,793, forward strand.
TTCTATCATCCTATATCCTAACATTACACCCCGCTGCAGAACAACCTTGTCCTCAAGGTTAGAATCGTAAAATTTGGTCTCTTGGCTCCTCTTCATCATCTTGTTATCATCTGAAGAGAATCCACTGGCTACTGCCCACCAATTCAGGTCGGGAGGCTTAGGTGGTGGCAATTCCTCCTCCATTATCTTCCATTCTTCCTCTTTCCTTCCTATCACCCCCAAATCCCACACCAAGGTCCACGGTTCTACTTCCTTTATTTCTAACAAAGCTTCTTGCTCCCCTCACCTTCTAGCTAGTGTTGGATCCCCCTTGCTGAATACCTTCTTCCCTCCTTGATTGAACACCTTAGTCAATACCGTTCGGTTCTGTCCTTTATTGGTCAACACCGTTCGGTTTCATCCTATAATGGGCAACCCCGTTCGAGTTTCGTCCTTTAATGGTCAAAACCATACCCGTTTGGCCCCCTATCAAACTGTAGTTTATTTATAATGTAAGATAAGGGTTAAACCCTAAATACAGAATGGGCTGAGCCCAATTAACATAAACACACAACTTAACATCTAACACTCCCCCTCAAGCTGGAGCATATAAATCATATGTTCCAAGCTTGTTACAAAGATAGTCAATTCTAGGTCCTCGTAAGGACTTGGTGAATATGTCTGCCAACTGGTTGCTTGAGTTAACGAACTCAGTCTTGATATCTCCGGATATGATTTTTTCTCTAATAAAATTACAATCAACTTCAATGTGCTTGGTTCTCTCATGGAAGACAGGGTTAGAGCTAATATGAATAACAGCTTGATTATCACATATAAGTGTCATGTGAGTGACATCTCCAAATTTCAATTCACTAAGTAATTGTTTAAGCCACACAAGCTCACAAGTAGCAGATGCCATAGCTCTATATTCTGCTTCTGCGCTGGACCTTGCCACAACACTTTGCTTCTTACTTTTCCAAGATATCAGGTTGCCACCAATAGAGACACAATATCCAGAAGTAGACCTCCTATCAGAAGGGGAACCAGCCCAATCAGCATCTGAATAGCAAACGATTTTTGTATCGTTGTTAGGACCATATAGCAAGCCTTTTCCAGGTGATCCTTTAATATACTTCAGTATGCGAACAACTGCATCCCAATGGTCTTCACATGAGGAGTTTAGAAATTTTCTCACCACACTAACTGCGAAGGAAATGTCAGGACGCGTAACAGTAAGATAGTTTAATTTACCAACTAATCTTCTGTACCATTCAGGATCTGAGAAAGGCTCCCCCTGATTTGGTAGGAGTTTGATGTTAGGGTCCATAGGTGTCTCAACAGATTTAGAGTTCATTAACCCTGTTTCCTCCAAGATGTCTAACTCATACTTCCTCTGAGATATGACAATACCAGCATTGGATTGTGCTACTTCAATACCCAAAAAGTACCGGAGTTTGCCAATATCTTTGGCTTGAAAATGATGACAAAGGTGTTGTTTCATCTGAGAGATGCCAAGATAGTCGCTTCCAGTGAGAACAATATCATCGACATACACTATTAAGTAGATACATCCAACACTTGAGTGGCGATAGAACACTGAATGATCCGCTTCACTGCGAGACATACCAAATTGTTGAACAACACAGCTGAATTTACCAAACCAGGCCTGAGGAGACTGTTTTAGGCCATATAAGGATTTGCGAAACTGACATACCAATCCAGATGACTCCCCCTGAGCAACAGAGCCAGGCGGTTGCTCCATATAAATTTCTTCATGCAAATCACCATTAAGGAAAGCATTTTTGACATCAAGTTGGTAAAGAGGCCATTGTCGAAGAGCGGCCATGACAATGAATATTCGATACCCCCTACAGAGTTACAAGAGCTCTATTTATAGCAGCTCTGACCCGCTCCCCCCTTTACAACCGACACCCCCATACCCTTAACTTCTAAACCCATCTATTCTATCATCCTATATCCTAACAAAAACCCTAATGTGTATTAACCACGTAAGGTTATGCATTTATAAATAGAAAAATGATGAGCCTAAGCTTGTTATATCTAACATTTCCCCTCAAACTGATACATATAAATCGTATGTACTAAGTTTGTTAGAAATATATTCAATTCTAAGTCTCCAAAAATATTTTGCTAACCAATCACTTGAGTTAACAAACTTAGTCTCTATGTCTCCAAATAAAATCTTTTTTTGAATAAAATAACAATCAATCTCAATGTGTTTAGTCTTTTCATGAAAGATAGAGTTAGTGCTAATATGAAGAGCAACTTCATTGTTGTATACAAGTGTCATTTGAGTGACATCTCCAAATTGAAATTCTTTTAAGTAATTGTTTAAGTCAAACATGTACACAAGTGCCTAATGTCATAGTTCTATATTCTGATTCTGCACTAGATCTTGCTACAATAAATTGTTTCTTGCTCTTCCAAGAAATCAAGTTACCTCCACTGATTCACAATATTCAGAAGTAGATCTTCAAACAGAAGGAGATCCTGCACAATCAACATTTGAATGGCGGACAACTTTAGTATTAGTACAATGACCATATAGCAAACCTTTTTTAGGAGATCCTTTAATGTACTTTAATATACAAATGACTACATTCCAATGATCTATACATAAGGAATTAAGAAATTGATTCACCAAAGTGACCTCAAAGGAAATTTTAGGACGAATAACAATAATATAATTTAATTTTCCAACTAATATTGTGTACTTCTCAAGATATGAGAGAGGCTCCTCTTGGTAGGAGTTTGGTATTGGGATCTATGGGTGTGTCAAGATTTTGAGTTCATTGACCCGTTTTCCGCTAAAATATCCAATGCATACTTCCTTTGAGATATAACCAAGGTTATCAAACTTGAGAGTTTATGTAAACTCGCAAAAGCTTCATAAACTTAGATCGTGGACTCGAATCGTAAATTGGTAAGAGTTTACTTCGTATAAGTTTTGTTAAAATATTTATAAATAAGATAATGATTTATTGATATATGAGGTTATAATTTTTTTTTTATATTTTTTAGTATAATATTATTATTAGTTATCATATTATATATTATTTTTAAATATTTTTCTAATATTATTGCACTTTAATCATCACTCTAGTTGATTATATATTTTATTATTATTATGTTTTACTAGAAAAAAGTTAGATCTTCAAATTAAGGTTCAATAATCTAAAATAGTAAGAGAGAAGATCTTAGTAATCTTAGTTTATTGGAAGTTGCCGAAGCTTGTGGGATGAATTTTCCTCGGCCAAGGTGGCGGCTGGAAGGGGTAGACTTTGACTGACCCATGAGAATAGTCTCCGAAAACTGTGAAAACTCTACTTTTTGTTCCTTTTGCTTTATCTGCTTTTTGTTGGGAAGTTCTTTTTTTTGTGCAGATTGCAATTGGAATTTGATAGTAGATTAGATGTTTCTACATCATAGTTTGATAGGATTATCTGTAAACATGGTATCAAAGCCAAATTAGAGCCTATCCTAGCGAGATTTGTGTGAACATATTGTTCCACCCGCTATCGTGCTACTATCGGAAATCCATTAATATCTAGTCTACGCTCAAGATGTATATACCTCGGCGTGAGGGGTGTGTGTTGGAAGTCCCACATCAACTAAAAATAAGGTTAATTTATAGTATATAAGGGGGGTGCAAACCTCATCTTACAAGCCGGTTTTGTGGGGTTGAGTTAGGCTTAAAGTCCACTTTTTAACAATAACATTTCTAGAAATAAGTTCTTGAGGGTGGCAAGAAAATGCTTTTAAAATCATGTCCATGATATGTACATGGAAGGGCTGTAATCAACCTTTTCTAAAACATTCTAATGAGTGTACTTTTGTAGTTGCTTATGACTGTAGAATGGATTAAACATGGAAGGGCTGTAATCAACCTGTAATTTATGATTTATCCTTGTCAAATTATGTAGGTTGAGCAAAGAAGGAAAGAAGCACTTTCTTGTGGGGTTAAGTTAGGCTTAAAGTCCACTTCTTAAGAATAACATTTCTAGAAATAAGTTCTTGAGGGTGGCAAGAAAATGCTTTTAAAATCATGTCCATGATATGTACCTTTTCTAAAAAATTCTAATGAGTGTACTTTTGTAGTTGCTTATGACTGTAGAATGGATTAAACATGGAAGGGCTGTAATCAGCCTGTAATTTATGATTTATCCTTGTCAAATTATGTAGGTTGAGCAAAGAAGGATTTCTTGTAAGGTTGAGTTAGGCTTAAAGTCCATTTAATAATAACATTTCTTGAAATAAGTTCTTGAGGGTGGCAAGAAAATGCTTTTAAAATCATGTCCATGATATGTACCTTTTCTAAAATATTCTAATGAGTGTACTTTTGTAGTTGCTCATGACTGTAGAATGGATTAAACATGGAAGGGCTGTAATCAGCCTGTAATTTATGATTTATCCTTGTCAAATTATGTAGGTTGAGCAAAGAAGGAAAGAAGCACTTTCTGGAGCTGAAGATGGAACAGCATTAGAGAGTTCTCTGCAAGACATTGTATCACGATACAGTTTCATGGATTTGTGGCCGTGCTCTTCTAATGATCTTGATCATTTAGCTCGGCAAGAGGTACAACTCAGTTGTATATTTTTTGAGATAAATAGTATGCTTGTGGTCAAGCACTAACTCTCCAATAGGCTTAAGTCATTGGGTGAAGACTCAAATGGTTTTATATCTAATATGGCTCATCACTCAAACACCTTTTAAGCTTTAATGGTAGACAATACCTAGGCCTACCATATACTGTGTGGAAGTTCAACCTTTACACAGAAGAATAATGCATCAAGAATCACTGATAAATTTTTATTTAGAACTTGTCACTGGCTGTGCCTTTTTACCTTTGGTTGTGCCTATTTAGTAAATGGTCTGGAGGAATTATTAAGTATTAAGTATTGAGATACAAATGCGAATTTTGAACTAAAGCATTTGAATAAGGGATGTTTGTGTTCAAAAGCCTAATGAGTTTAATAAAATTAAAGGGAATATTCTCTATAAGATATTTTAATCGGTTCTGATCTTAGGCTTCTCTCGTCATATTGCAAAATTCCGAAAGCTAGCTCATGAGGTGAGGGTTTAACCCTATACACATTGTTTTGGTCATTTTGGTAGTCAATGTGGGATATGCCAATATTATGAAACCAGGACTAGTCTATGATGTTGCAAATTGTTAACAAGGGAAATTGATCGACCTACGCATTTTAATGACAGTGCTTTGATCCTTTCGAATTGAACCAACCTGTTGGACTCTATCTCTATATTAACAATGTGCATATCATCTATTATGTCAAATCATGAATCACTAAGTCATTTTAATGAAATTGCTTTGATCCTTTCAAATTGAACCGACCTGTTGGACTTTATCCCTATATTAATAATGTGCATGATCATCAAGGACATAAAATCATGAATCACAAGTGCAAATTTTAAATCTTGAATTGTTAATTGTAGGGTTAAAATATTGAAAGGTAAGTCAAAGTTATCACATAAATGATGTTGAGTAATGATAATGTTAAATTAGGTATTGACAAAAGAACTTATTATATGTCTTACAAAACTGAATCATGCATGAATGATTGTGTGAAGCTTCTATATTAGAGAACGGAAAACAGAATGAAATCGTGTTGTGTAGTGTACAGAATAAGTGAGTGTAATTGTCAACCTCTTTAGACGAATGAATAAAAGTAGAACATCGGGATATTAAGTATTTAGTCATACTCCAATTTATTTTCATATTTTATGTGTCTATAACTCTTCAATTTCTTTTATGTGAAATGATTAAAGCAAAATTAATGAAAAGCTAAATTTTGTAATTTGTGTTGTGATGTGAAATCACAATTGACTTACAATTCATCCAAGGATACAACTTCATTGGCTTGCCCAGTTGTAGCAATTTGTGTAATATGGATTGCAAATGATTAGATTTTAATGTGATGATTGTATTAGTCGTCATCAAATCACTAATCTATACCATTTTCCTTTACTAGTTTGCCAACATTAGCCTGCCTCTCTTGAATTGTTCTGTTTTTGTGTTCTATTCAGTAATTCAATTTTCATTTCTATCTCTTCAGTGGCTTACCAAAAATATCAATAAGAAAGTAGAGAAGTGTATTTTGGCTAATGGAACGATTCTTATAGGTACTGACATTATATTCATTCAAACGTTTAGTTTTTACATATTACTATATGGTGAATGCTGAAATGGTAATGCAGATAAGACATCTATGACAAACATTTCAACTACATCACCAAAGATCGTTTATCCCGATACTTCAAAGATGGTGATCTATGATCCGAAGCATACACCTGGTACATAACCCATCCTATTTAAAATTTGATTACTTTTTAGCAATAAGCATTTTATAAAGTTACAGGAATAATGTGGGTTTAATCCCACCCACACATACTGATTTATATATGAATAGAGATATAGAAAGCGTTATTTAAATGTTGTTTGTCTAGCACAGACCACATGGTATGTATTTATACCAATTTACAAAATAAAAAATAATAAATAATTGCCTAATAATAAGGAATCAATTATCCTAGTTTCGGAAACTCCCTTTAAACAAGTCCGGAAGGTTTCTTCATATAAATTTCTTCCTGCAAATCTCCATTGAGGAAAACATTTTTCACATCAAGTTAATAAAGAGGCCATTTTTGAAGAGTTGTCATGGCTAGAAATAAACGAACAAAAACCATTTTTTCCACTAGAGAAAAAAATATCACCATAATTCAATCCTAAAATTTATGGGTAACCTTTGGTCATAAATCGAGCTTTAAGGTAATTAATAGTACCTTCAGGACTAACTTTGATAGCAAAATCCCACTTGCAACCAACAACAACTTTTCCAAATAGGACGAGCTCTCAAGTTCCACTATTTTGAAGAGCACTTAGTTCATCTAGCAAGGCTTGACACTAATTAGAAATGGTAAGGCACCACTCATAGATTTAGGAATGGACACAAAAGAAATAATGAAAGGCATGTATAAAAAGGTGAAGATAATTTATGGTAACTCAAAGCAATATAATGTGGAGAGTGATTATGAGTAAAACGTATATCTTTATGGAGGACAAAATAGTTGGTACTTGAAGTGAGTCACTTGGTGGTTGTTGGGAATGATATCTTCAACTATAAACCTGAAGTAGTAGTGGAGGAGAATTTGATGGTGGACTAAGCACAACTGGAGGATCCCAGACAATAGGAATATTAACCGTAGTGGATGCAAACACATCAGAAGAAGGAGAAGGATCCTTAAATTAAAAAGAAGACTCATTGAAGGTGGCAACTGTGGAAATAAAATAGTGGTTAAGAGAAAGAGAGAACCACCTATATCCTATTTTTGATTGAGTAAATCCAAAAAAATCACATTTGTGTGATCTAGGAGATAACTTATCAAGACCAAGATTAAAGGTAACATGTAGTAAGAATAACATCACCCCAAAAAATTAAGCAACCTCACCATGAATTAAAATGTGCGAGTTGTTTCAACAAGATATCTATTTTTGCGCTTAGCCACCCCATTTTGTTGAGGTGTATAAGCGCATGAAGTTTGATGAAAAATGCCATAAGAAGTCATAAAATGTTTAAAAGAATGAGAAATGTACTCACTACCATTATCACTTCACAAAGTTTGAATAGAGATTTCAATCTGAGTTTTAATTTCGTTATAAAAGGATTAAAATGTAAAAAATAATTTAGAACAATTTTTCATCAAAAACAACAAAGTGTATATGGAATAATCATCAATAAAAAGTAATAAAATACTGAAAATCTAAATTAGACTTAGTACGACTAGGTCCCCAAATGTTAGAGTGAACTAATGCAAAAGGTGACGAAGCATGTTATGAGGCACTCCGAGAAAAGGAATTACGACTATGTTTCCCTAACTAACATGATTCATAATAAATTAGATAAATTTGACAAACTTGGAACAAGTTGCTACAATCTGGCAAGACTAGGATGACCTAACAAAGTATGAAAGGATGGAGACTCCATAACTGTGCCAACATATGTAGAAGGATGAAGATGATAAAGGCCATGAGACTCACATTCGATGCAAATTATCTATATTGAACTCCGGTCCTATAAACAAACAAAATTTTTGGTGAAAGAAATAACACAATCAAGAGAACGGGTTAGACAACTAATGGATAATAAGTTAAAGGGGGACCTAGGGACATAAAAAACATTATCAATGGTTAAAGATGAAAAAAGATTAACAATACCAACACCACGAGATAAGACCTTAGACCCATCGACCATTGTAACCTTAGGTAAATTATCCGAAGAGGATTAAGAAGAAAACAAAGATTTGTTACCAGTATATGATCTGTGGAACTTGAGTTAAGAACCCAAGGTTCAAGAGAAGAAGTTTGAGTTAGGCCAACAAAAGATATACTTGGGCGTGCAATAGAAATAGTGGAACTATAGTTTTGATGATCCTTATACCATTTGAGAAATTCATTGAAAAGAGCAAATTGGTCTCTGCTATTAGAAGAGGCAGAGGAAGAAGCCATGGAGAGAGAAAAAAAACCCTAAAAAACCAAGGTTCTCCCATCAAGGCAATAAGCACGAATACTGAAAGAGGAGAAGGAGGCGACCTCAGTGCAGTTGATAGTTGTCCATATGATACAATCCTATCCAGAATAGAGTTTGATCATTTATCAATTTGATTCCTCCCATAGCATAAATAAAAAAAATCAAAGAAGAATGCGAAAACAAGACAAAGATGAAAATGCCAGAATCTAACAGAGTGATGAGTCAATGAAGATTCACTATTGAAGTTCTTTTGAATAAAGTGTCAATCTATCTTTGTGTTTGGTCATATCATGTTGAACTGGATTGTGAGTAATGCTAATAGCTGATGCAACTTTAAGATCATTTAGAATATTTATCAACCATAATTCACACACTACATGTACCATAGCTCAAAATCTAGTCTTTGCACAAGACCTTGCAATGACATTTTATTTCTTCTCCAAGTTACTGAATATCCTGAGGTGGATTTCTGTTAGGTTCCTTTATGCAAGGAACCGAACAGCAGCAAATAATACTCACACACACTCAACAGTATAAGAAATATGTATGTATATGTATTGATATTTCCTCTGTAATGATAAGAAAAGATGAATACAGGTATCTCACTCTCCCCCAAGGAAGCCTCCCTTCCTCCACTGGCCAAGAGGTCCAGTCTTAATTCCAAAATCCAAAAATCCCCTACCTCTCTCAAACCATTTGTTATTTATACTCTCTCTCTCTTCTAACAAACTCACCCTCTCTCCTCTAACTGATTTCCCCTCTACCCGCCACTAACTCTCTCTTCTTTTATTCCTCCTCATATACACTTTTAATGGTCTAACATTACCCTCCTCCCCAAGATCAACCTTGTCCTCAAGGTTGAAATCAGGGAACTGCTGTCGAATGTATTGTTCCTCTTCCCAAGTAGCTCCATCCAACCCACCGTCTTGCCATTGTATTAGAACTTGGGGAATTTCCTCTCCTTGTTGCAGCTGGTTTCTGCGCTCTAATACCTTTAGAGGTGTGTACATAGGGTTGTCAACCTGCAGTTCAGTGGGAAGCTGCCCTTCCACCGAATGATCCCCTATAGCTAGCTTCAATTGGGAAACATGAAAAACAGGGTGGATTCTTGATGTTGTAGGTAACTGCAAGCGAAAAACAACTGGTCCTAATTGTTTCTCCACCAAAAATGGTCCATAATACCGTGCAGAAAGTTTTGGGTGTAAGCGTGTGGGCATAGAAGTTTGTCTATGAGGCTGGATTTTCAAGAATACCCAATCTCCCTCCTTAATCTTGGTGTCCATTCTCTTCCTGTTGGCATAGTGGGTCATCTGATCTTGAGCTCTGGCCAGATGATATTTAAGTTGTGTCAAAGCCTCATCTCTTGTTTGTAAGTCTTGTGCAACGACTTCCACCACTGTTTCACCAGGAATGAAACGTGTGAGAGTTGGAGGGGGTCTTCCATACACAGTTTCAAAAGGTGTGCATTTTGAAGCTCCTTGGTAACTAGTATTGTACCAATATTCCGCCCAAGGCAAGACTATACTCCAATTTTTTGGTTGTTCAGAACTAAAGCAACGCAAATACGTTCCCAGCACCCTATTCAGCACCTCCGTTTGGCCATCTGACTCTGGATGATAAGCAGTACTCATGTTCAACTGAGTTCCCTGCAGGCGGAAAATCTCCTGCCAAAAAACACTCATGAATGTTGAGTCGCGATCACTTACAATGGTCATGGGTATCCCGTGAAGCCGAATCACTTCCTTCACCAACAATGCAGCGATGGATCTGGCTGTATAAGGGTGTTTGACTGGGATGAAATGGCCATATTTACTAAGTCTGTCCACTACCACCAATATAGTATCAAACCCCTGAGATTTGGGTAATTTTACAATGAAATCCATACTAATCTCCTCCCAAATGGCTTTGGGTATTGGCAAAGGCTGCAACAATCCTTGGGGAGAAGCTGCCAAGTATTTATGTTGTTGGCATATGAGACATGCAGCCACAAAATCTGTAACAGTTTTCTTCATTCCTATCCAATGCAAAGATTGGGCCACCCGTCTATAGGTTCTGTAAACCCCAGAATGCCCTCCCGTGACACTACTATGGAATTCAGCCAACAAGCGAGGGATCCAAACAGATTTTGCTGATAATACAAGTCTCCCCTTGTAATGTAATCTTCCATGTTCCAACGTATAAGCTGGATGAGAGTTAGGGTCTACCCTTAATTCCTCCAACACTTTCTGCAAACTCTCATCTTTTTCCACCTCCTCCATGAGCTCTTGAAATTCAAGCCAATATGGTCGTGATATCATCCGTAGCATCTTATCTGTTTCCTCCTCCTCCATGCCTTTTCTGGATAACCCATCCGCCACATGATTGGAAGCACCTGTCCTATATTTGATTTCAAATTTGTACCCCAAAAGTTTAGCTAGCCAATTTTGTTGACTTTGAGTTGTGATGCGTTGTTCCAGTAAATAACGCAAACTCTTCTGATCAGTAAAAACAACAAACTTCTGACCCAATAGATACGGCCTCCAATGTTGTATAGCAAGCACAAGTGCCATTAATTCCTTCTCATAAATGGACTTGGTTAAGAAGAGTCAGATAACGCCTTACTAAAGAAGGCTATGGGTCTGTTTTTCTGGGACAAAACAGCCCCAACGTCTGTACCCGAAGCATCACATTCTACAACAAAGGGTTGCTCAAAATCAGGGAGAATCAACACTGGAGCTGTAGTCACTGCCTCTTTAAGCTTCTGCAGTGCCATGGCCCCCTCTTTAGACCATTTAAACATTCCTTTTTTCAACAAATCAGTAAGGGGTTTAGCCATTTTTCCATAATCTCTAATGAACCTGCGATAATACCCAGTTAATCCAAGGAACCCTCTTAACTCCTTGATGTTTCTGGGTTCTCGCCATTCCAAGACAGCTGCCACCTTCTCCCTGTCCATCTCCACCCCTGCTGCCGATATCTTGTGCCCCAAATATCTCACTTGTCTTCTCCCAAATTCACACTTTTTTTTGTTTGCAAAAAGTTCATGTTCAGCCAAGACTTTTAAGGCTTGAGTGAGGTGTTGAGAATGCTCCTCCCAAGTCTTGCTATAGATAAGTATATCGTCAAAAAATACTAACACGAACCTCCTCAATAGCGGCCTTAAAATTGAATTCATCATGTCCTGGAATGTGGCTGGTGCATTTGTTAATCCAAAGGGCATCACAAGGAATTCATAATGCCCTTGATGTGTCCGAAAAGCAGTTTTTGGAATGTCTTCCCTCTTCATTCTTATCTGATGATACCCAGCCTTTAAATCAATTTTAGAAAAATATGACGCACCTTGAAGTTCATCCAGCAGCTCCTCAATGGCTGGAATGGGATATTTATCAGCCACTGTTACTCTGTTTAATGCCCTATAATCCACACAAAACCTCCAACTTCCATCCTTCTTTTTTACCAATATCACATGACTAGAGTAGGGACTGTTACTGGGCCTAATAATGCCCAAATTCAACATCTCTTCCACCTGACGCTCTATCTCAGCTTTCATTCCATGGGGGTACCTGTATGGCCTCACATTGACGGCCTCACTACCCTCTTTTAAAGGGATTCTATGATCCACTCTCCTCTCGGGTGGGAGGCCTTGGGGGTCTCGGAATACCCCTTCAAAAGCACTCAGAATTTGTTCCAGCTCTACCTCCTCCTCTTGCATTAAGCCACTCTCTTCCGTCTTCTCATTCACCAATTCTGTTTGGCTTAAGCTCCATACTAAAGACAGCATTTCAATCCCTTTTTCTTTTATAAGAGCTTCAGGAGTCACCACCCTACGTGTCAATGATGGATCCCCCTTTACCTCCACTTCTCTTCCTCCATGCGCCACCTTCATGATGAGCTGTCCCCAATCTACTTTGATCTCTCCTAGGGAGGATAACCAGGTCATTCCCAATATTATGTCCACACCGCCTAATTCAAAGAGATATAACTTATCTCTAACTTCTAAGTTTTCTAATAACACCGAGACTCCTGTGCAATACCCGCTGGTTTCTTTCCTTTGTCCATCCCCTAAACACACTTTATAAGGGCGTGTGTCGGTGCATTCCAGACCCAGCTCTTCCACCAATCGGGTGGATATAAAACTATGGGTAGCTCCACTGTCAATAAGCACCAGAACTCTCTTCCCCTGCACCCAACCTTGCAGTTTCATCGTGTTCGATTGCGAGAGGCCACCCGCGGACAATCCCGACAACTCCATAGCCTTATGTTCTACTTCGACACTTGCCTCCGCTTCTTCATCTTCATCCTCCTCCGCCAATATCATCACCCGCATGCTCCGTTCAGCGCAACGATGACCTGGATTGTAAGGTCCGCCGCAGTGGAAACAACGTCCTTCTTCTCGCCGCTTCATGTATTCTTGATAAGGCAGGGTCCGAATGCCTCGTCCCGCGGTTCCTCCTCCACTGTTACCAGCCTTCAAAGCCATAGTATTCACACTAGCGTCCTTCTTCATTCCTTGCCCTCCGCCGCCATTCACCGTTCCCTCTGACGGTCCGCGAAACGTTTCTGTCCTTGCCACCGTCCCTGAACTCGCGGAATATCTTCCCCACGTCGCTCCGCCTCTTCCTCCCACTCCACTACTTCCTCGCGACGTCCATCCCACTTGTTCGATGTCCCTAGCTCTCTCCATCGCCGTCAACAAATCGCGTGGGTCATGCGGTCTCACAGCGTTTCGTAATCCCTCTTGCAAACCCGCGAAAAAATATCCCAGCAATTGGTCTTCGGTTACTCCGGTCGCCTGCGCCACGAGTACCTCAAACTCCTGGATATACTCATCGACGCCCCCTCTCTGTCGCACCGCGGCCAACTTCTCAAAGACGGTTCCCCTAATTAATCCGTCGAACCTCCTCGTCAACGCCTCCGTGAATGCCTTCCATGTTGGATGTCGGGTTTTCTTCCGCCAGAAGCGGAACCAGTAGTTAGCGCTTCCGTCCATGCAGATATACACTAACTTCATCTTCTCTTTCTCCGTCACTCCTTGGATGTCAAAAAATTTCTCAGCCTTCGCTATCCATCCCGTTGGATCAGTACCTTCAAAAGTTGGAAGCTCAACTCGCTTCATCCAACTGCGTTGTACGTCGTTCCGGTCCTCCTCCGATTCTTCATCAGAGCTCTCTGTCGACCTTCGTTCTCGATCACCCTGGACGGAATTTCGACTCCCCTCAGAACTCCTATCGCGGGTTCCAGAACGTCTTCCGAGGGCTCGTCGAAACTCGAGAGTCATCGCTCGCATTTTTGCCTTCAACTCCTCCATTGTCGACTCCACAGCCACCATTCGCCCCTCCATTCTTCTCCGATCACGCGCACTCCTCTTCCCTCCGAAATGATCCGGCAGGTCGGACCAAATCTGTTAGGTTCCTTTATGCAAGGAATCGAACAGCAGCAAATAATACTCACACACACTCAACAGTATAAGAAATATGTATGTATATGTATTGATATTTCCTCTGTAATGATAAGAAAAGATGAATACAGGTATCTCACTCTCCCCCAAGGAAGCCTCCCTTCCTCCACTGGCCAAGAGGTCCAGTCTTAATTCCAAAATCCAAAAATCCCCTACCTCTCTCAAACCATTTGTTATTTATACTCTCTCTCTCTTCTAACAAACTCACCCTCTCTCCTCTAACTGATTTCCCCTCTACCCGCCACTAACTCTCTCTTCTTTTATTCCTCCTCATATACACTTTTAATGGTCTAACAATTTCCTATCTGTAACAAACCCTGCATAATCTGTGTCAATGTGCACTTTATTAGTGCTATATCTAAGTTAGATTTTATTTTTTAACCTTGTAATGGTTGTGCCACTTCATCACTGCTCTGGACTGCTCCATACTTTATTTTTAGTTGTTGTAGTTATTAGTAGGTTACACTGTTTCGTAACCATCAATAGATGTTTATTAACCGTCAGTAAGTGCCACTTCATCAATAGCATGTAATTCCTTTTCAATGACAATGTACTACACTTAATTTTTTGTATATTTGCAGTCACAAGACTGACTATTCATGGATTCCAGATTATGCATTTCCTCTTTGTGATCAAACTCTAAAATGGTATTGAGATCCAGTTGTTGTACATAATTGCTGATCCAAATTCCCTCCCATCCCCACCCAGTTTTTTTCCAATTTCTATGGTATTAAATTAGATGAATCCAATTACCTAGCAGGTTGAACAAGTCCCTTAAGAACAAGTCCAAGTCGGAGTTTTTGGGTCAACTCATGCTGGCATTGGTGACTAGTAAAACCTGATGAATATGTTGATTCTATTCTTGAAGGTCTTCTACCAAAATATGTTGTAGTCATTTCAGTTTTTGAAATTAAGTTTGAAACACCTTTGATCATTGAGGTGGAGGCTCTCCTTGCTCATAAGTTATCCACCAAGCAACACTGGAAAAACCTTTTTCCTCCTTCAATCCATTACTCGGTGGTGCCCATAGTTCTCGTGGATATGGTCATGGTGGTTGTCTCACTAACTTTCAATGTTAGATCTGCCTCAAATATGGTCACACTTCTAATGTATGATTTTTTTGTTTTGATTTAGTGTATCAACCCTATGAATCTTTGATTCTCTATGATTGAGCCACTAATCAACCTTTCCACATCTCGGCCACAACCTCCAATCCTTCATCTCAATCCCCTTTTTTGGCCACTCGTGCTAGCTCCTTGTTCTGCCTGTCTTGCCTCCACTCCTGATCCTGCTACTACTTGGATCCCTGATTCTAGAGCCTTCTTCCATGTTATTGGAGACTCTCAAAATATTCAACAGTTCAAGCAATTTGATCAAATTTACATTGGCAATGGTAAAGGTTTGAATGTTCTTAGTTCTACTTCTACGTGTTTTAGCCATCCTACCAACTCAAATTTTTCTTTCTATCACTATTGTTAAGAAGTGAACTTTAAGTCTAATTCAATCACACAAAACTAACTTGTAAGGTGAGGTTTGCATCCACTTATATATGGTAAACTGACACTAGTCAATGTGGGACTTCCAAAACATCCCCCCTCATGCTAATATACATCTCGAACATGTGACTAGACATTAATTGATGGTTAGATAGCAGGTGGAATAATTAACCCAACAAATAACAAATCTTGTTAGGATAAGTTTAAACCCATGGCTTTGATACCGTGTTAAGAAGTGAATTTTAAGCCTAACTCAACCTCACAAAACCGGCTTGTAAGGTGAGGATTGCATCCATTCAAGTAAACTAGCACTAGGCAATGTGGGACTTCCAACAACTACCAAATATCTCCCTTGTGACAGTAAGTTTGCCCCTGATAAATGCCATTTGAATTTTATCCTCACTATTGTAGTGTTAAATCTCACGCCACCCATGAAATCCATCTCAAAGGCACTATTGGGGTTGATGGTTTATATTCGTTTCCCAATCTCCATGTTCAACATTGTTTCCATTCTGTCTCATGGATCCTCCTCAAGTTCATTGATGTTTCATCCACACTTGTCCAACATCACTATGAGTGTCGCAACTTATTAGATTTTTGAGAATTTGTAGGAAACAAGAAATAATATAGTAGTGTAAGAAAAAGTTAATCCTATGTTCTCATAATGATTAATACAATGAAACAAAACAATTGAGTCTTTCAACATGGCTAGAGAACAAATACTAGAAGGTGACTTATTGATAGCCTCCTTAAGAGATTTCAAAGGTTCAATTTCAGCATGTAGTATACGTATTTCTAAAGTTAGAACATTAACATTGCTTGGTGGAGCTGTCATGCTTAAATAAATAATGGGGATTCCTTGGTAATATGACAAGTTCCAGTGGTGGCAATGACAACAGTAGAGACATTGCGACGAGAATGGCAATAGATCCGACATCGACTTCGTGAAAAGTCCAGCAATTGCTTGAGCAAAGGTTTGGCAGTGGCTCCAACAGACAGCTGATGGGGCACAACAACGATAACAGTTAAAGGAAATGGGTACACTTTAGGCAACCCTAAAAAGAACTATAACTAACATGACAAAGAAAAAATGAAGAAGCAGTACTCTCAAGATCGGAGCTCTGACACCAACTAGGGTCAAAAAGAAAGAAGATTTTATTCAAAATTGATTAATTTGAAATAGTACATCAACGGCAATATATAGAGAACTCTAACCTTAAAGTAATAATTACAAAAAGATCTCTAGAACCTTCTAATAGCTTCTAGCAACGTCTAACAACTTCTAGTAGAACACACACTTAATATCCTACTAACAACACTTTAGATTTTTCTTTTGTGAGGAAAATCCTTGTCACATGAGTGCAATCATGAATAAAGAGAC
The DNA here is from genome assembly GCF_029865625.1 of Vigna umbellata. NCBI lineage: Eukaryota > Viridiplantae > Streptophyta > Magnoliopsida > Fabales > Fabaceae > Vigna > Vigna umbellata. The sequence goes on from NC_142168.1 coordinate 41,018,654, forward strand.
AGACCATTTAGTACTAGATGCGCTAGAATTTGTTGGACATGCTCATACATCATAATGAAGCAAATAAATATGGCATGATGAAACTAACATGCATCGCACTTGAATAACTCAACAATCTCTTTCGAAAATAAATGAAACATAGACTTAAGAATGTCAAATGACATGTGTCCTATATGACAATGGAGAAATGAAATGACAAATCCTCAAAGTATTGTTTCCTGTTTTTTTTTTTTTTTTTTTAATTCCATATTATTTCATTTTCCTCACTTAACAATTTGGAAAAAGGTAGCTAGTTAATTTTCCTATATGCTACTACACCTGGACTGATGCAGGTGCAGGAACTAATGCATTTGATGAAATTCTGAAAGCTACACCACCTGCCTTGGTAGCATTTTTGGCAAATCTACCAGCCGTTGAAGGTACTTTACAAATTTCTTTAAGTGATTTCTTATCCATTTTACTGTATGTATTTCCTGAAATTTTATATGTAATCTGTCATCATTTGGTGAAAAGCCAACTAGGGTGAGTTTTACTTGACTAGCCAATATGAAGAGGTAGTTTATGTTAATGCTCTTTTTTTTTTCTTTGGTTCTTTAATTTATTTCTTCTTTCATCCATATTGTCTATTTCCCTAAGAATATTATTATTACAGAGTTTAAGCAATGCATTTCTGGAGTTTCTGCAACCATGGACCATTTCATTCTTAGATTGTCAATACATAGTGCTATCTACTGAAACTGCCACTGAAGTTTTTCCTGCAGGATTTTATTTGATAAGCTTTGATGAATGTTCCATGAATTCTCATGGTTTTTAAGAAGGGTGTTCATAAAATAATATAGTTTTGATGGATTACAGAATGGTGGAAGCTAAGTGCTTGGTTAAGGAAAAAAATTATATACGAACCTACTTTTCTGGGCTTACCACCACAACTAAATTGTTTCCTTATTATTTGTATTTGAATGCAGTTGAAAAATATGGTTTTAAATTTTCCAGGCCCAACACCAAATGTGGATATTGTGCTATCAATTTGCTTGCAGAGTGATCTACCAACAGGACAAAGTACAAAAACAGGGATTTCAACACAAGTGCAAACTGGGAAAGTGGGGATTCCATCACAGTTGCCAGGAGGTTATGCTCCTGCTACTAGTGAACTTTCTGGTTCAAGCAAGTCTCACCCTGTTGCAAGTGGCGTGTCTTTGAAACCGGGAAGTAATAGGCAATATGGGAAAAGGAAGGAGTCAGACAGTATGTGCATCATCTATTTAGGATCTTATAGATACATTCTTGTTTGTTCATTTTAATTTATATGTGTGCAATATACTTATGTAGAGTTGTGTGTATGTGAGCCATGCGGTGGGACTATTGGAACATCTCTTCAATATGGAATAACCTTACTCTCAATATTGGAACATGTACTATGAATGCTTAACACTATTTGAATCCATATAGAAATTGTCAAAGGCCACATACAAGGTGAGATTAGTCAAAGATGGTGAAACTTGGAGGTTGTTCCATAAACCTCTTGTTGCAACTCTCCATGTGAGAAGGCATTCTTAATGTCTAGTTGGTAAAGTAGTCAACAATAGATGACAACCATTGCAACCAATATATGTGATAGTTATTCAGACCTATAACGAAATAAGCTTTAGAAACTGTAGATCTTTATTCCAACAATACACCAGGTTTCCTCCAATGTGAAGAAATCAAACACATAGTTGAAAAAAGGACTGATTTTATTATATTCTCAATCATAAAAAATACATTCTCATATCCTCTATTTGTAACAATCCAATTCTCCTAAAAAGGAAAATAGGAAAACTAGGTAAACAAAATAAAATAGAAGATTATATATCTATTTTCTCTAATTAGGAAGATTCTAAAGATATCTTCTCTAATTACAACACACATTCAACTTCTGCTTTTTCGAAAGAATCAGACTCTCCATTCCTCCTATTCTTTTCAGAATTTACTAAAGCATAGAAAAAACTTCCAAAACAACCGCCTACACAGACTTTTATAAAAGTTTGAGACAACAAAACCTGTTGTAACTGATTCACACTATGTACCTTGGATGGAATTGTAGTATCCTTTAACAACATTGGAGGGTCCTGGCAAAGAGCTTTAAAAGGGGACATTCGTGTAGAAGCACTGTAGTTAGTATTAAACCATAATTCTGCCCAAGGTAACCATTGTGACCATTTCCTATGATGTGAGCCTGTCATGCAACGTAAATAGGTTTTGAGACAGTGATTCACTACCTCTATTTGGCCATCTGATTGGGGATGGTAGGCTATGCTGAATTTGAGTTTTGTGCCAACCAACTCTCTCCAAAAATTACTAAGTAAAATGTTGTCTCTATCGGATACAATGGTAAAGGGAAAGTCATGGAGCAACACAATTTCTCTGATGAACAAATGTGCAAGAAAGTGGGCATATTTGGTTAATCGATCTACCCCCACCAGAATTGTCTTTCCCATGGACTTTAGGTACGCCACTGATGAAATCCATAGAAATGTCAGACCAAACCTGTGTAGGAATAGGTAAAGCCTGTAACAAGCTTGTTGGAGCGGGGGTTTCAAATTTGTTCTTCTGACACACCTCACATTGTCGGACCCATTCCTTAATGTCCCTCTTCATTCCCTCCAGTAATGGACCCTAACTATGTGCTTAAAGGTGCGAAAATAACCACTATGGCCTCCTGTAGGGGCTCATGCATTTCCTTAATAATTGCTACTAAGCTCGAAGATCCTTTCGGTAACACCAATTTTCCCTTGCAAAACAAATGACCTTGTCGGAGCTCATACCTTTCATGGGATGTAGGGTTTATCATAGAAACCATGCTTGCATCCTGTTTAGATTCCACTTCCCAAGAGTCCCATTGTTCTGGTTGTAGGACAGAAATGGCCATAAAATAGTTTCTATGAGAGAGGGCGTCCCTTTCCAGGTCTGAAACGAATCTCAAAGTCGAATCCAATGAGTTTGGAGGCCCATATGAAATGTTCCTCTGTCAACAATCTTTGATCCGTGAGGAATTTTAGACTTTGCTAGTCTGTGAGAATGATAAAATGGCTGCCCATAAGATAATGTTTCCATTAGACCTAGCAATATTTTTTGTTTGTTGGACATATTGTTCCACCCGCAATTGGGCCAATATCGGACCACCCATAAATGTCTAGTTTCACGCTCGAGATGTATATACCTCAATGTGAGGGTGTGTGCTGGAAGTCCCACATCGATTAGAGATAAGGTCAATTTATAGTATATAAGTGGGTATAAACCTCCCCTTACAAGCCGGTTTTTTGGGGTTGAGTTAGGCTTAAAGTCCACTTCTTAACAGATATGATATGGCCCAAATATTCCAACTGTTGTTGGCCAAAAACACACTTCTTGTTGAGTTTCAATTTGTTCTGATGCAGCACCCTTAGCACCTTTGCCAGATGGTTGATATGGACATCTAAATATGGGCTATAAATAGTTATATCATAAAAATAAAAAACCAGGACAAATTTTTGTAGAAAAGGCATTCGATTCATTAAGGCTTGAAAAGTGGTTGGAGCATTGGTCAAGCCAAAAAGTATAACCAGAAACTCATAATGGCCTTCGTGGTGCAGAAAGTTGTGTTCTCAGTGTCTTGTTACCGCATCAAAATTTGATGGTATCCTGATTTTAAGTCTAGTTTGGAAAACATGGTTGCTTCTACCAATTTATCAATAATTCCTATATGACTGCAATAGGAAATTTATTAGGAATAGTTACCTTGTTTAAAGCCCTACAATCCACACAAAATCTCCATCCCCCATCTTTCTTCTTGACCAAGATAATTGTGTTGGGATAAGGGCTGATGCTTGGTCGGATAATGCCCCCTTGTAACATTTCTTGAACCAAGCACTCAATCTCATTCTTTTGTTGGTGGGAATACTTCTAGGACATCAAATTAGGAATAGAAGCCCCCTGTTGTAGGTGTATGGAGTGATCAAGAGGTTTGGTAGGTGGTAACAATGCTAAATCTTGGACAACTTCTTCATGGGCATCCAGCATTTCCAGAATTTGAGGTGGTCCCAAGTTCCTTAATTACGGCCCATTTGAGAACAAAACTTGCCTCTTGTTTGAAATCGTTCCATAATGTCTTCAAAGTGGATTAAGATTTCTTTAACGTAGGATTTCCCTTCAAAACATGCCCCTCTCCCCCTTTACCTATGGGTAGTCTGAGATTGCCAAAGGTGGTAACTAAGAAATATACATTTGAGAAACTCGGTAAAAAGTTTATCTTTACCTGGAGTAAGATCATGAATAAAATAAGTGCAATTGAATAAATAAAGATGGACAAGATTGAGGGGTCATGTGTGTTTGTACATGTTAGAATCTGATTTATTTATGTTAGAATTATTGTTTTGTTATTAGGTATTTTTTTTTTCCTTATTTAACAGATTATAATTATTGTGAATAATGGAGATATCCCTGAATCATAGGGATCTGGTTGTCTAAGAGTTATTATTGCTTCCTAAAATAGCTTCCTAGCCTTGTATATATGGATTGTATTCTCAACATAATAATAATATAAGATTCTACCCTAAATTGTGAGAGTACAAAATTGAGTACGAAGTCATGTTGCAATTGGAGGACAGATTAGAGCATGCAGTTGATTAAGTAACGGGAGATAAGAATTCCATCACCCTAGTAGCAGAGGGATTTGACCGGTGCCTCAAACTTAAACTTGAGAGCCATTTGCAAGTAACGAAAGGCAAGGAATTGTAATATGATACCATATAGAAAGATTTACAGAAATTTAATGAGCTTACTCATAATCCTCCATCTTTTTGGGCCATTGTTTTCTTTTGTGCCTAGATTTAACCGTGTATATTGTTCACAGTACATGTAAACACCAAACCACCAAGAATACTTAAATGCTGGTGGTTGTAAATTTCATTGTCCTATTTTTCTAATGTGTGTATACTTGTACTGTTAGAGCTTTCTTTATGTTTTTACTCTAAAGTTAAGTTTCCCTCCTCTTATATATGTTATTGTAAAAATGTTTAGGGCAAGAGGATGATGATACCACTACTGTCCAAAGTCAACCACTTCCTCGAGATGCTTTCAGGATACGACAGTATCAGAAAGCTCGAGCCAGCAGTGCTTCTCAAACGGGATCAGTTTCATATGGAAGTGCATTTTCTGGCGATTTATCTGGCAGCACTGGTTGATAAAATATTTTTAAGCATTTATTGGAGGCTGTTGTAAATTAAAAGACCTTCCATGAACTCATATATCACTATCCTTTTGCTTATAGCGTAATGTATAAGTTATGAACATGATGTATATTCAGGGTTCATGCCTCGTCCATTGTCATGTTTACTAAAATCTGACAACGCAAAAGGACTACCATCTTTGCATGAGTATAAGCGCAGCTTTTGGGAGGTTTGATACTTCGAAACAACATGAACTTGCAAGGAAGGATGATACTTGTCAATAATTGCCAGAGTAGAGATTGGTCTTCTGAAACTATTTTCCCCTTGCAGGGATGAAACTAGGTCATCTAAAATAAGATTTACTATATGCACTTTTATTTTGCTATACAACAGAAGGATTCAACTTTTAGTATCATGATTTTACAATATGTCGATATTAAAATTTGTGCCAGTTCATGGCCATTTTTCTATGTTTATTTTATGAGCATGATTAGCACCATACTGTAATCTTGCATCTTGCAAATTAATTAGGATCACAGATTTGAAACACTTTCTTTGCATAGAGCATGATAAGATGCTGAAGATTAAAACCCAATTTCTTATTCTCCATTTAAAATAGGATCTTCCTTCATCCCGTTATTCTCTTTCTACACCCCCAATATATTTGAAGATACCTATTTTGCCCTGTGTTTTTATAATTCAGTCAACCTCTAAAACATCCATTAGTGTCCTTGTGCGTTAATGGTGGTAAAGAATTCTTGAGTATAACTATTGAGTAGTGTTTGGATAGTAGGGCAATTCATAACTGTCGTAAGTGATAATTTTTAAAATTACGAATTGTATAATCAAAATGGAAAAATTGCACTTGGGATGGTATAATTCATTCTTATATGGGTGATCTTTTTAAATTGGATTATGCAAGAAAACCACACTACTCTGACCAATTTGAAACACTTATTCTAGAACTTATAGAAAGGAATTTCAAAATTGTGAAATAACTATATTTTATGTATTTTTTTATATTTTGCTATCTCTTTTTTGGTTCATGTTTTGGATTATTTATTTAAAAGGTGTAATGTAGTTAAAAGTGGGGTATTCTAGTTGTGTAGTAGATGTTAGGTGCAAATACACATAGACGATGTGTACTTGAATTGGGTAGATTATGTAGTGTCGGTGTTGTGTAGACGAGTGTTAGACGAGAGGTGTGTTAAAGGTAGATGTTATATGTAAAATGCATAAAGCAGACGATAGGTGAATTTACAATGATTAGACATGTTAAAATTGAGAGCGTTAGACACTGTTATTTATTGATGATGTAGACTCATTTTAGCTTTTCTTAATATGATATTTAAGTGAAGAAAATTCAACGAAGACTTCCATTAGACATATAATCAAATAGTTATCTAGAAATAAATTAACGTGCACTTTCAACAATTTAAAGGAAAGAAGAGAATTTAATTAAGCAATATGAAATCATAAATAAAGAACTAAAGAATACGAGTGTGAAACACAAAACATAAAATAAACTAGAACATAAAATGAAATGGAGTAAAAGAGGGGAGAAGGGAAGAAAAGGTGATCACACTGCTTGGGTTACTGAGTCACCCAAGAAAAGTGGTAATATCAACACTTGAATCTAAAAACTTAAGATAAAACTCGAGAAGAAGACATTGAAGAAGAGAACTATGCTTTTGGACAAATATATGTATAATTTTATATATGATATATTTATCTTTATTTTATTTTTAATTAATTTATTATTATTTTTTATTTGTATTTTGAATTTAGTTTATATTTATTTTATTATGAATAGAGTATCTTATATGTATTTTTAATACAAAAGAGATTAATATCATACATAGTTTTTATTATATTAAACATATATAAACATTCATATTTAATCCCTTTCCTAGAGGTAGAGGTTAGTAATGGGAAGGATCTTTTAGCAAATATACGAAAAACTTTTAGAAAGTAGGTCATCGTGAGAGTCAAAGGTGGCATAAAAGACTTCTTGTTATCCAAGTTATTCATGCGAATTGATCTTCTATATGATAACCATGCCTCTTAAAAGCTCTCTTGGTTGCTCCACTCTTCTTGGGCTAAACTTAGCCCTCTTCTCTCTAAGTGGGCGTATATCTCCCAACAAGGTGCTAAGATCAAAGTTTATAAAACAAAGTAAACACAACAAGACAAAGAGAAATACTAAATAAAGTCAAAGAAGTAGCTAAAGTAGAGGCACCCCTTCTAATTATGCTCCTAGTAGTCAAGGAACTTAGTTGTTTTAAAAGTTCATTAACATGTTATTTCATATATCTATCATTCCATGTATTCTTGTGTGTGGTACAAGGGATCAAGAAGAGGAATACCGGTCCAAGAAAAGAAGGTAATCATTTAATGATGCATGTAGAGCATTTAATGTTTAATGAAAAACATTTAATACATCTTATTTATGCATGAATAAACATGAGCTAAAAAGTAAGATATTCTCAAAAATTTCTCTATAGAGAAAAAGGATTTGCAATTACTACTTTCTTTAAATCTCTACATATACAAGATTTCTTAATGATGAATGGTTAAAAGCAACAATAATGTGTGATATCAAATCTCTAAGCAAAAATCTCTCTCTGTCTTAAAGTTTTGTAAATAACATTGCTTTGTTTATAGGGAACCTAAATTAGTGAAGCTTAACTTGTATTTATATAAGCACATAACACCTATTTTAGTTAGCAAGCTAATAATTTTTTTATCACAAACTTTTATAACCACATACTTGAGTTTTTGTTAAGAGTTATTGTGTTTCAAACAGTATTTGACTTTTTAGTTAGGAGTAGTTATGAATCTAAATAATATTTTTTCTTTAGCCAAGAATGATGAAGTTTCTAACAATACTCATTTGTATTTAAGGATGGAAACAGTAGGGTGGGGATGAGTTTTTTTTATCTCATTCCCATATGCAAAGTAAAAATTCATACACATCTTCATCTTCATACCTAATGGGTATGAGACTTTTGTTTCATTCTCATTCCTACTAGGTAAAAAGTATACTCGTACCTATGCCTAACATCTTTAGGTATCCTCTCTTAGTCTCCTTTAAGATCAAGACTCATAATTACAATAATGATAATTCTCTCACGCAAGTAGGAAAATCACAATAAAGCTGATAAGATTTACTTCACACATTGAAGGGTTTATCATGATTACACTCAACCCAATAACACTATCTAATAAAGATGAATATGTCAATATAATCTTTCAAAGTGTTTCTATCTTTTCTCTTCAATAATGAATTTGACAATATTTCAACACTTCTTCATTTTATCTTGTCTTTTACTTTTTCTTCATCTAGATCTTGATTTATAAGTTGCACTTGTATCACACATAGTCGATGTAGAGTTAATTTTGTATATCTTCATATCTTCAAATATTCTCATTCTTCTTTGCTTTCGAAGTTCTTGATATTGCTTTATACATTGTTTCTTTTACATTATCTCTTCTTTCCATTTTAGTCATTCAACAATATAAATTTCAAATGTTATTGAGTTAGCGAACCATATATATATATATATATATATATATATATATATATATATATATATATATATATATATATATATATATATATATATATATGAATTTAATATGTAAATCAGAAACTAATAAATAAATAACATAAACAAAATATTTTTTTCAGAAATTTAAAATAGTAAATATTTGAATAAATTATTTATTTCTCTCTAATTTCTGAAATTTTTTGTCACTTATTATTTATCCAATTCAACTTTAGATTTAACATATTTATTTTAAATAAGAAAACATATTAATTAATTGATTAAAATATAAAAGTAATTATATAAAACCAATATTTTATGAAAATGATAAATTTTCTAAAAAAAGAAAGAAAACTATAAGTAAAATTTAGTCTAAAATTTTTTAAGTAAATTAAAATATTAAAATGGTAATATAATAATTGCATCACCTCGTCACAATGAGTTGACCACAAATTCCTCAAGTTTCATCTACAAACACAAACGTGTCACGCACACAGAAAATAATGAACACATACGTTTTCCCCACAAACAAGACCAACACCATTTTTTCCCCTCATCTATTTTTGAAACCAAAATTCTCTAATCAATAGCACAGCGTTGACGATCACGAACACGAACACTCCCGAAATTCCAGCCAAAACCAGATAATCTTGTGTCATTATCCTCCCTTTCTAGCCTTATAAATACACTTATTTCACATTCTTTCATTGTCTGATATCACAAACAAACCGAAGCAAAAGGCCTAAAAAAAGAGTGAGAAAGAAACCATGTCTGGAATCATGCACAAGATTGAAGAGAGCTTTGGAGGGCACAAAAAAGATGAGGAACACAAAGGAAACCCCCATGATGAACACAAAGGTGAACACAAAGGCGAACACAAGCAAGAGGGCTTTATGGACAAGATGAAAGACAAATTGCATGGTGATGAGCATAACAAGGGTCACAAAGAAGGGCACAAAGAAGGGCACGAAGAAGGACACAAAGAAGGATTTATGGACAAGATGAAAGGCAAGTTCCATGGTGATGAACATGACAAGGGTGAGAACAAGAAAAAGAAGAAGGACAAGAAGAAGCATGAGCATGGACATGAAAAACATGGTGACGGTAGTAGCAGCAGTGACAGCGATTAGATATAATATATGTTACAAAAATATACTTTAAGATACATATATAATTTTTATACATTCATTTTATACTATTTTTTTCTTACTTTTCATTTTTTTTAATTATAAAAATTCACTTTTTTATGATTATTTTATTATTATTAATTGTGTCAAATGTAAATGTATATCATTATTCTAATTGTTAAGGTAATCTTTGTGTTTGCTCTTTTAAATTTCATCATTACTTTATTCAATTGTTCAGAAATTTGTAACATCATTTACTGTAATATTTCTCATATTTTTTTAATTGCATTTTCTTTTTTATATTTGTAATTTTTTCTCTTTATCATGCTGCTGTGTATAATTATTTTAAATCTTAAGAGGATTTATTTTAAAACTGTGGTAGTGGGGAGCTCTATTCTGCCTCGTTGAGCATTCGTTTACGTATAGAGGTAAGGGAAGCTTATATAATTTGATTTAAATTTCTTTTTGAATGTTGGTATGTTTGCATGATACGTTGTTTGATTATGTGATGAATATGAAATATGCGTGTACTACTTGTTTGGACGTGTCGATGGATGACTGATACATGTTGTGAATCGAGTTGAAAAAGGGCTTGATCTTCAAACTGTAGTGTTATTAGTAAAGGTGATAGTATGGTCGAGCGTCATTAGCGAGAGTTCGGTTCTTCTTGGGAGTGCATGGTCTTACCTGATTTCTCATGCTTTAGGGATAATGTCTAAGAGTCTTTATGTAATACTATATAGAATTAGGTAAACTGTGACCGAGAAATCGTATTAAAAGTTCAGTTTTTCCTTTGAACGTCTGTCCAGATTAAGTTCTTCTAGAAAGGATTTCGTTAATGAAGATCGTGTTATAATATTAGATATGTATATATGAGTGTTCGGCCAAAGTGTAGTCTTTCCTTAGGTTTCCTAAACAGTTTAGTTAATGTATTATATACTGAGGTCATTGACGTTATCGTTCTTTTTCATTAAAAATAAGTGTGGCGCAATTGTGTGTGTGTGTGTGTGTATATATATATATATTCTTTCGTTTTATGGAAGTTTATTAGTGCTCAGTCTTGAACCAAGTGTTCGATTTCAGTAGCGCTCGTTCCTGATAAGTACTAGGACTTGGACCAACGCTCGTTCAATAGTGTTCAGTTTCTACAAGGCTCGATCTTAAACCAAGTGTTGGGTCTTGTTTTCTGTAATATATTATTATCGTTCTTAGAATAAGAGTCTCCATTCAAACTCGATAGTGTTCGTTACTTCATAGTTTCTTATCAGTATTAGTATTTAGTGTCAAACAGTGTTGGTCTTTAAAAGGTGTTCGGCCTAGAGCCTTAGTACTCGTCCTAGGCTTCGTGGCGTCCACTTTGAACTCTTAGGTGTCTGTTTATTGAAATGATGAGTAGCGCTCAGTCATGTTAGTTTCTAAGAAGCGTTATTCCAGTCGTACTTGGACTATGATAAGAACATATGATCTTATTTCATTTGAATATATGGATGATAAAGTATGAGAGAATTTGAAATGTGAAGTGGATGAAATAGTTTGATTATGAATGAGTATTCTATATAAAATTAATTTCGACAAGAACAACTATATAAAATAACAATTATTTCACTCCAATTAGTGATAAAATTTAGCTATAAAGATTCAAATAAAAAATATAAATATATAAATACTTAATAAAAAAATATTTCTAAAAACATAACTTATTAAGCATATTGAAAATACTATAAGATGTAAGTTATGGTCATTGACATTAATAGATTAATATTATACGTTTAACATTGTTTTTATAATAAAGTTTAAACCGTACCAACTTATATTGTAAAATAAGGGAAGGAACATTTGTATTGATTTATGATCCTTTGCCTTGTTCAAGAACTATATGTTTTGCGAGTTTCAAACACCGAATAGAACAAGTCCCATTGTTCTTTCCACCACCACTTGGCATACTCTAATTCAGCCGGCCCCTCCTCCCCACTTTCTCCCATAAATTAAAAACCTACCACCAAACCTTCACTTTCATTTAATTCCTCATGCTTATGCTTTTCCTTCCTCACCAATCCACCCCAAAGAAAACAACATGGACAGGCTCATAAAGTTAGAGCCTTCAAACACAGTCGTAATAAGAGTAGAACCAGGCCAAAAGTGCCAAGGCAAAATCACCTTACACAACGTCATGCACACAATGCCGGTGGCCTTCAGGCTTCAACCCCTCATCAAAACTCGTTACGTAGTTAAGCCCCACTCAGGTATTATCTCCCCCTTAGCCACGCTCACTGTAGAAATCACCTATCATACACCCTCCACCACCACCCTCCCCCATTCCTTCCCTCACTCCAACGACTCCTTCCTCCTACACAGTGTCTTGGTTCCAGGAGCCGCCATCAGAGAACCCTCCTCCATGTTCGACGCTGTTCCCTCCGACTGGTTTAAGAAAAAACAAGTCTTCGTCGACAGCGGCATAAGGGTCATGTTTTTAGGGTCACACATTCTGGCCCACTTGGTCTCGCTCGGCGAAATCGATGAGGTTAGGGAAGCTCTGGAGAGAAGCGACCCTTCATGGGGAATTGTAAACAGCACCGACCCACATGGCCAGACATTGCTCCACTTGGCGGTCGCACAGGGAAGAGCTGACCTCGTTCAGCTGCTTCTGGAGTTCGAGGCCGATACCGAGGCAACAAACCGTTCTGGGTTGACCCCACTTGAGGCTGCAGCATCGTGTAACGAAACATTGATCGTGGAGCTTCTTCTGGCTCGCAGGGCCAACACGGAGCGAGCTGAAATGGCCGTGTTTGGGCCGATTCATCAGGCGGCTAGAGGAGGACACGTGGAGGTCCTGAGACTGCTCTTGCTCAAAGGCGCCAAAGTGGACTCGCTCACGAAAGACGGCAACACTGCTTTGCACGTTGCAGTTGAGGAGCGTCGAAGAGACTGTGTTAGACTTCTTCTAGCCAACGGTGCCAGAACTGACCTTAAGAACGCAAGAGAAGGTAATTAATGTTGATAATTCATTATAAACTTAACCCTTCATCTTTTGATATTATAATTTCTAATGATAATCATGTCTAACAGGTGACACCCCTTTGCATACGGCAGCAGCAGCAGGAGACGAGAGCATGGTGAAGCTCCTGCTGCAAAAGGGCAATGCCAATAAGGACGTTCGAAACGCACAAGGAAAAACCGCCTACGACGTCGCGGTGGAGAACGGCCACGAGCGCCTCTTTGACGCCCTGAGTCTGGGCGACAAGCTGTGCACGGCTGCAAAGAAAGGCGAAGTGAGAACCATCCAGAAGCTTCTGGAGAACGGCGCGGACCTTAACGGGAGGGACCAGCACGGTTGGACCGCGCTGCACCGGGCCTCGTTCAAAGGGCGAATCGACGTGGTGAAGGTTCTGGTGGAGAGAGGGGTGGAGGTGGACGCGAAGGACGAAGAAGGGTACACGGCACTGCACTGTGCGGCGGAGGCGGGGCACGCAGACGTGACGGAGTTTTTGGTGAAGAAAGGTGCGGACGTTGAGGCGAGGACTAGGAAGGGCGTGAGCGCGTTGCAGATAACAGAGTCGTTGAACTACGTGGGGATCACGAGGGTTCTTGTTAACGGTGGGGCTAGTAGGGAAAATTCTGATAGAGTCGCTGCGTTTGGTGCAATTGCTTTTGGGAGTAAGATAATGGAAGGTGGGGGTGTTGTTAAGAAGAGGAGGGGTGGTGACAGAGGTAATATCAGAGGGTTGAATAATGGTGCTGGTTTTGGTCGCTCATTGGCTCTGGCTGTGCTCTAATGACAGAGATGCTGATTCATTAATGGTGCTTTCTTGCTAGTGATTTGGTACATTAGAATGAGAGGAATTGAGACCGATTTTCGGCTTTGGCTCGTTTGATAGAGAAGCATTTGGGACTGGTTTTGGGTTTTGCATGGCTGTGATTTTAAGCTTGGCAATGGAATTGTTAGTTTAAGACAAAATGTTAGTTTCTTAAATTTTAAAATGGTTAATATCATTGATCCTCGTTGTGCAGAAAGTGTTATATGAACAGTAGAAATGAAAAATGAAAGAAAAATTGCTTGGGAAAATACTATGTGTTTGATAGATATTTGGTAGATATTTTCTCGGACCGAAAGATGAACTTTTGTTGACGTGGCTTTTCTGTTTTCCGATGCTGGAATCGAGTGCTCCGCTCGCTTGGACTCTGGATGTCGTTCGGTTGGATTCTGGATGTCGTGGTTAGGCGTCTTGTCGCTCACAAATGAATATTAATGTAATTGAGTATTATGAACTCAATAGAGCATGGGTTTAGTGTAAGTGGAACGTACCTGGCTTTTAGCCTTGGTCCTGTATTTATAGGTTATGACAAGCCTAATAAAATATAAACAGACTTACCTTCAAATTCAGTTGCTCATAAACAACTTTATGAATATCTTTAATCAGATATTTTATCCAATAACTTAAATGTTGGTCCAATTGTGGCTCAACACCTTTTAACCTGGTTGACGAGCGTTGTGGCCCAACATCATTTAACCTGGTTTGTTGACGAGCGCTGCTACAATAGAGTTGATGAGCGCTGCTACAGTAGATAGATCGATCGGTCTTGGATGCTAATCGTTCGGCCTATATATCATACTATACACTATGCTTTTATTCAATAAGGAAAAGTCTTATAAATGCTGCACGAACAAATAGGAAGGGGGTTTTCTTTTTTAATAAAAGTAGGCAAATCTAATAGGAAAATTACAGACAAATTTAAAAAAAAATAATGAGAATAGATAGTTCTATATGATTTTAATGATGATTTGAAATGAAGAAGTTATACATTTGGACTTTTATTTCGGTTTCGATCAATACGTAGTTATTTGGTAGTAATTAAGTCTTCCAATGAATTTAAGTTATAATTTATATTTTATGAAATCTTCTTGGGATAACTTATAATCGAACTAACATCATGTAACTGAGTTATCATGAATCCAAGTGGAATATATATTATAATTCAGCTTACTTCATGAAATGTGAAAAGGGATATGGAAAGTTTGGTGGAGCATGTGAAGAGTTCGGTTGAGCTCTCTCCACATGGTTGAGCTTTCCATTCACATGTTTCATCGAACTCTCTCTATCTTTTTTCGAGCTCCATGAGATCAGCTCGGTTACAATATGTATTTCACCTAGAATTATGATAATTCGGTTATATATTAAGATTAGCTAGGTTATAAATTATTCTTGGATGACTTTCATAAAATGTAATTAAAAATCGTTGAGAGGTTTGACAACTTCCAAAATTGAATGCATGTTGACCGGCACAAAAACAAAAGTCTTTGTAAAAATATACGACTTCTTCGTTTGAAATTATACGAGACTATACAACTTCACTATTTTCATAACTTTTTTAAAATTTGTCTATATTCATGTAAGTTTCTTTTCATATTTGTCTACTTTTGTAAAAAAAAGACATGAAAAATACTAACTATTCTTGTATGACATCAATCATAACAAATCTGAAAATATCTTAATAACGATCTCATAAACTCACATTACTTTTTAATATTAGTTTTAAACTTAGAATTTTGTATCTTGTTAACTACATGTATCTGCCTCAACTTTTGAAATAATGCAAGTCGGAGAGTTTTTTGTTTAAACATGTATGCAATTAGTTGTCACTCTATCATAAAAAAAATAGAGCTTGTAGCACAACTTTTGATCCTATCTTAAAGATAATGAATTTATTTTCTTTTAATCTTGGCCACTAACACTTTTGGACATTCCATGAATCTACAAATAAGACTTAGAACATATACAGAAAGAAAATCATTAAATAACAACTAATTTTAGAGATAAATAACATGTAACCAGGTAAATAACCATAACCAGCTTTTTTAATTGATTTCACCCACCATTTTGTGCACGAATCTAAATCAAGATTTATAATTGTGTGTTTATAGAAACACTCAATCATTTGGTAACCAATCAACTATTATGAAATTGAAAGATTTATAGATATTGTTATGCAAGTCGTAGTACTTATCCAAGGCCATATGATTCTTTAACCAATTGTACAAGTTATATAACCACATTTTAATACTGATTTAACCCACAATTTTTGTGCCAGAATCGAAATGAAGAATAACTAGTATGTTTCCAGAAAGGAGGAGTCTACGTCTTGAATGGGAAAACAGTGCACTCTTTGCCTTCACCGTAGCTTTTTAATGTGATATTATGCTCGATGTACATATATGTATTAGGAATACCATGATGTTTGGCATTTTTATCATATTATTAATATGTTCTTCTTAATAGTTATTTACGATTATATGTTTCGGTTTAGAAAAAACCAAAATATATAAAGACAATTTTGAATTCGAAGTCTATATATCTTTTTGTTTCAGTTATTTCAGAATCAAAATGGAAATGTATGCAAAAAAATTTAATTTTTTTATATTTTTTTAATTATTTTATCAAAAGAGATGAGATTTGGCTTCGATTTTTAAATAACTGAGACGATGTAATATGGCTTTGATTATTATAAAACTAAGGCCATATGTGTAACATTCCAAAATACAGTAATCACCATAAATTAGAATTTAATTACATTAATCAATTAAACAAAGCAGTCTTACATTAAAACTGGGTTCAAAAAGCCGAACGGCTTAAAATACAGAAACCAAAATACACTACAGCAGAGATAAGAAGAGTCAGGGACGAACGGTTTTACAAAACCAAATAACCGAAAGTTCACTAATAAGACTAAACAATTCAAAACTAAACAAACGAGCGCGCTAGGGCTCGGCCTTTACTTCCACATCTACGAGGCTCGCATCTTCCAAATTTTCTTCTTCCAGCGCCTCTTCAAGTAGCTCACTTCCATCTGCTCCCATCCACACGAATGATCATCGCGAAGACAAGACAGACGTACAAGGACGAGGGACAACACAAGGAAAAACGAAGGGTAAGCTTATGTAATTTAATTCAAGTATAAACATGTATTTCAAACAATCCAACAAAACAAGGTATATTTCATCAAACATATCATTCAAAACCTATTACTAGACTGACTGTCTGGACTGTATGAATCTGTGTAGCTACAGGCGTTCATGCACCCGGGTGATGTAGTAACTAGAATACTCTCATCAGCTGCCACCCGAGGTTAGTCCTATTCATCCAAAGTACCCCTAAGGACGAGACCTCCTGTCGTTTCCACACATGACCTACCCTCCTCTACGTAAGGACGAGTACCCACGAAACATCAGGATGAACAGCCAGCATTAGCATGCCTACAGTCATACTTTACAAATTCCAATATTCATTCAAGAGTCGTTCCTCCCCGGAACGCTCGTTCAAATTCACATCATTTCATTCACATCATCACAATCTCTTCTTATTTCATTCATAATCATTCTCAATTCCATCTTTCATTATCATTATTCTCAAATTCATCTTTATTACCAATAAGTTAAATTTCATCTTTGTTCAAAAGTTTAAGACGACACCAAATATCAAACGTTATATCCTCACTCAGGACGAGGACGAACGCATGGAATGAGACATAGAGATCTCCAGTTCCAAAATAGAATGAGACCGAGAGGTTTACGGTCGTTTTGAGGGAAGACTGAACGTAATAGATATAGCAGGGAACGAATGAACCGAACGTTCCTTGTAGTGAGGATTCATTTATGTGAATTGACTCTAAACGAACGCTGAAAAGATCTCGCCAAAGGCTACGACTCTATGCTGGAACCAACGACACTTTATGACAATCCAATAATAATACTTAGAAGCATTTGCATGAAAAAACCGAACGTTTATGAATATTTAGCTTATTTAAATTTACATCAAGAATCCGAATGCCAGTCAATGACCGAACGTGGTAATACTCATTTTCTAAAATATTTGGACGAACGCTATTTACGTCCGTTTGGTAATCAAAGGTAAGGACGAGCGTACGGTATAAGACCGAACACTACTTAGGACGAACGTTAGGTATACGACCGAGCGCTACTTACAACGAACGCAAGGTATAAGACCGAGAGCTCATTAGGACGAACGCTAGGTATACGACCGAGCGCTACTTATGACGAACGCTAGGTATAAGATCGAGCGTTACTAATTTTAAAGTATAAGGGTATAAATATTATTATTTCATTTCAGAGACTCGGATACCGCTAGGCTGAACCGAACGCTCAGACATAGCATTTCACAGGAGGACACTCGTTCTCGACCAAAGTTCTTTCCAAATGAAAGAATTCCATTTCAAACAGTTTACTAGAAAATCGAACGGTAGAGGACCGTTCGATGACGAGCGTACATTATCATAGTAAGAATGTCATATTCAGATTTTTCATCTACTTTTCAACTCACATTTTAACCATCAATTCATATCTTATAACTTCATATCAATATCAATTTACATACTTTACAGAATTCAACATTAATAACTCATACTTCATAGTGATAACTCATATTCGCATTCATACATCTCAAACATCATCATACATGTCAATCAGCATGCATCATATTCATTTAATCAACTCAGACGAACGTTCATACAAAGCATAGCATATGAATTAAATCAAATAAGCTTCCCTTACCTCTAGTGTGAACGTACGTCCTTCAGAATAAATCTCACTTCACAGTCTTAAGATTTCTTCTACTCTCAATGCTCAACCAAACTCTTCCAAACTAAACCAATCAGTAAGAAGCCAAAATAACTTAGACTACACCCTCGAATGAAACCAAAACGTGGTTTGCATGTAACAAAAAAAACTAATGACTAAGGGGAGAATAATTACCAGTTCAAACTGGATATTCAATCGGATCAAGATGAAGCTTGAGGTGCCGGAAATGCTTCCACGATGCTTGAACGGTGATCGGAGTAGATGAAACGGGTGTTTTCTTAGAGAGAAGGTTAAGAAAACGCAGAGAGAAGTAGGAGAGAAAAGTTCTCTTCAGAATCGGAAAAAGGGGTTGCGTGCAGAGAGTGGAGTGTTTTTCTGAGAATTTCAGTTTTGCTTCCAGCGCCGAACGAACGTCCTCTCTTTGGCGGACACGTGCTTTCCACTACCGATTTCCAACTCCCCTCGGCATGACACCTGGCGTTCGTAAATGAAAAGTCACGTTCTCCGAGTGACACGCGGACTGCACTGCGCTCGTCACTCCAGACTCCATGCAGCGTGACACCTAGTGTCCGTTGGTGAAGTGCCTCGCTCTGCGGTCGCCACGTGCGTTGCTGAGGTGTTTCGCTCTCCGGCTGCCACGCGTACTTGTACGTTATTTTTCAGGGCCTTACAATATACCTCTACAGTTTCGATATTTGCAGATCTAAAATAAAAAAATTGAATAAAATTTTAAAATTGTCAGTCCATTTTATTTAAATATTTTATTGGAAAAGGGGAATTTGGTCTCAAAAGCCAAAAAAATGAAGTCATATACCTTTACGGCTTGAATTTTTTCTAGACCCAAAATAAAAAAGTCGAAGAAATTTTCAAAATTAACACTCTTTTATTTAAATATTTTATCTAAGAAAAGGAATTTCACCTCAGTTGCAAGAAATTTTATTTTTTTTCAGAACCGAGACTTAAAGAAATTTTCAAATTTGTCAAAGAAATTAATACTTTTTTATTTTGTTCACAAAAGTTAATAAAACTGAAGCTATAGAGGTATTATTACTTTGATTTTATAAATAATTGGAGTCAAAATTTGTTAAGGTAAATTTAGATGAAATTTTTTTACAAAGTCATTATTGTTCTCTTTGCAACACCATTTTTGAACATCTTCTACATTGTTCATCACTGATTGCAACAGTTGGCGCTGCTTCCTCCACACTTCGGACACTCTTCTTTCTCCTCTCTCTTCCCTTCCTTTTTCATTCTACATTCCCCATTTTCCTTTCATCCTCTCATTTTCTTTTTCATTTCCTTGTCGTTGTGTCGTTATCGTTATATATTCTCCCATTTTTTTCGTTTCATTACCCTCAAATCACTTCTTTCCATTGCAAAAGTCAAAGATCCCTGTAATAATTTTTTTTCTTATTTTTTGGTATATAATAAGGCAATGCTTTTTTGTATTTTTTTTAATTACTCACTTCTTACTCTAAACATTTGAAAACCCAGTAACAACTAGTTTTACGCTCCATATTCATAAAAATTTTAAATTTTTATATATATGTTTTTAATATTTGTTTGTATATTTATATTAAAGTATTTATTTTATGTTTAATGTATTTTTTATATGTTTGATATATGCTGTATTATTTGTTTTTCTATAATTCATAATTATATGTATTTATATTTTGTTCATATGAATAAGATCTTCAAAATTTTCTGAAATCAATAATTTGACATTTTCTTTCACTAAATATTTCGTATTTTCACATTATTTTCTTAAAAATCTTAAAATATATTTTCACCTTAGTCTTATTATGTGTTGTGCATTTTTATAATGGTATTATCAAGTAGAGCTATCAAAATGTGTAATTTGTCAAGTGGGTTTGTTACACCCTCCATCACCACTGCTCCCTACATCTCTTCATCCCTTTTTTGCCGTATTTTTAAACGGATGTCAACATTCATAGAAGGATATCGACATCCGTTAAAGGACAAACGAATGTCAATATCCGTCCATGGATGTTGACATCCGTTTAAGAATCGAGGGTCCACAGATGTTGACATCCGTTCAGCCACATGTACTATCACAGCCCACATATCATCAATCACTTCACCACAATGTAACATTTTTTACTTATTTTATTCCTTGGCTTGGCTGGAAAGAAGATCACGAGCATCCAAATTGAAGAACCACGAGCTACACAGACTCATTTTGGAAAATTGATTAAAATAAAAAACTAAGAGAACAGATGGGAAGGGGAACTGGAAAACGGAGGAGAAAAGGAAAAAGGAAGCATTGACACAATGAGGGCAACAGTAAGGGAAGAGAAGAAGCTACAGAAAAAGCAAAGCTACAGAAAAAGCAAAGCAAAAGAAAAAGAAAATCAGAGAAAGAATATGGAATGAGGGGGGAGGAAAACAAGAGTCTGGAACAATAAAAGGGAAGTCTGGATCAGAGGGAAAATGAAAAGAAAGCTTCAAAAGGTAAGTAACACTCTTCATACACGCTTGGATATCTGGTTTTAATATGTAAATGAAATTAGCTGCATGTATGACATGCTGAACAGAATGTTGTGATATTGTTTATATGGGTTTTTGCACCAAACTAGGCATATTTGCCTTTAATATTACCAAAATGGGCAAATTCAACCAAAATTACGAAAATGGGAAAGTCGTGGGGGGCCCAAACGACTTCAATTGAAGAAGTCGTGCCCCCCCTGCACGACTTCACACTGTTCATATCTACAGTGGTGAAGTCGTGCACCCCAAAAACGACTTTTGATGACCGTAATCGATTACAATGTAATGGTAATTGATTACAGAGTGTTGAAATCGTGACCCCCCTGCACGACTTCAAATCAGTATGCCAAAATCGCACTGGTAATCGATTACCAGACTTGTGTAATCGATTACCATCACACTCGAACCTCAGTATCCGCAGAGACTCAACACACTATTTGGGCGATCACTACTTGGCCAAACACTATTCGGTCGAACACTATTTGCCGAACGCTATAACCGAGCACTATATTGGATTCAACGCTATTAGGCCGAACGCTAAAACCGAGCACCATATTGAATTCAACACTATTAGGCCAAACGCCAAAATCGAACACCATCTTGGATTAAATACTATTAGGCCGAACGCTAAAACTGAACATCATATTGAATCGACTACTGTTTGGGTGAACGCTCAAAGATCAAGCCTCATCAAGTCCGAACACTACCTTTGACGAGTACTTCCTGAGGATAAACATCATCGAGAACGAACGTTCCCTATGAACGATCACTAACTGAGAATAAACATCATCAAGACCGAACGCTTCTTGCAACACAACAAACCTGGTAATCGATTACCGAAATGTCGTAATCGATTACCAGTACGTTTTCTGCCTACTCATTTCAAGTCCTGCAGGGGTCATGATTTCAACACTCTGTAATCGATTACCAAATCAATGTAATCGATTACAAGACCCAGAAGTCATTTTTGGGGTGCACGACTTCAACACTGTACATATGAACAGTGTGAAGTCGTGCAGGGGGGCACGACTTCTTCAATTGAAGTCGTTTTGGCCCCCCACGACTTCACTTTGGGTCAAAATTTGCCCATTTTGGTAATAAATAGGGCATATTTGCCTACTTTCGTGCAAAAACCGTTTATATGAGATATTTGCCCTTGCTTGAATGTTCAAAAATGAAATATGTATTCGTGTAAGCATGTTTCCGCTCCTTTCATCATCACTTGTGTGTTATACCCCCTCATTCTAATATCCCAAAGCACCATGGTTTTCAAATCATCCATTCCTCAACATAATGTTCTCTTTCCAACCTGCATCCACAAAATCCCATCAGATCCATATCTAAAGAGAAAACTAGCCAATAAGCATCACACTCTTCTCCAAAAATCACATTCAATCCGCTTCATTTTTTTAATCCAATTAAAAACACATGACAAAAGCTAGTTTCTATGATCTATCAAAAGTTATCAAATCCATCACATTCTTTCCACCAAGAACAGCTTCTTGTTGTTACTCACTTTGTGCTGAGGATAATGGTAGCTTGTCATAGAAGAGTCATGTGTTTCTTTATATACTGAAATAATCACAAACAGCCAACAGAGATTTTTTATTCTGAATATTTCCCTTTTGATGATGTAGGGTGAAGAAGTGGGAAGAGAAGAGGTGGCGGTTGTAACATCCCGATTATATAATAACCAATATTATATAATAAAGACGTTAACATCCAAATATAGAGAACAGTCGGAGTATGACGTGTAATTAAATGTGAAATTACAGTCATCCAGAAATAAAAGAAACTGAAAATTTAAACTTGAACAGTTGAAAGGATTAAACACTACAAGTGTTCAATCAGGAAACTCTAAGAAGACTATTCTGCAATATCAGCAACCTCCAGCTCTTGCTCCAAGGGAAACTCCGCGACAACATCTGCTCCCATCCAAGTGGATGATCATCGCCAAAGAAACATACCCAACAGCACACAACATAAAACAATGCAAGGGTGAGCTAGATATAAAAGCATGTTATACATATAGCACAGTTAATTCAATGTTATCATACTTAGATTCGTATAAAAGAACAATTAGAGCATACTTATTAAATCACAATTCATCCACTCATACGACATGCAAAAGTCATCCAAACATGATCAACTGACATCACAAGACTTGTTACTTTATATCCCGACTCGTCCGGACTAGAATGATTACCGAGCTATGGCGGGTCTTGCACTCGTGGTGGCTTTATGGAACTTGAGCACTACCGCTCTAGCACTACCGCCTGGTGGAACTTTGGGCACTACCGCCCGGCCACAGTCACGAGGTTAATCCGTTATAACTCACCTTGGATCATATGGAAACACCCAAGACTAGGACCTCCTGCTACTCCTCACCACATGATTCAATCCTCTCTACATGAGAAGAAAGACCATTGAAGTTTCAGGATGACCCCCAAAACTGAGCTACCATGTAATCATTCTATACAACCCCAAAACACCACCATGTATCCTCTCCTTGAGGATCATGGAATTACGTCCATGAATCATGCTGTTACATTAAACCTCATCCCAAATCATAAATAAACAAATACCACCATATTATCACAGTAAATTCAACATACCTCATATATTCACATATTATCAAATAAATCATATCACAAACAATATTCAACCCATTGGTACACATAATCCAACTCAAGACGAAAGGAACTTAGAATCCAACATTATACAGAACATTATTCATCCTAACACTATTCATCCTAACACTATTCATCCGAACACTATTCATCCGAACACTATTCATCCAAACACTATTTCGTCGAACGTCAGCAAAATGCTTTGGACGAACGTCATCTAAACCATTTGGACGGATGCTTCTGGACGGACGCTATCTGAACGAACACTAACACCCTTAGAACGAACGTTATACACCTAACACCATTGGACGAACGCTAATTAACAAACAACAGGCCGAACACTGTTTGGGCGAACGTTATCAAATCCTACACCATCAGGCCGAACGCTAAACCATCGAATACCCTATTGAATTAAACACTGTTTGACCGAGCGCTCAAGGATCAAGTCCGAACACTATTTGAACGAACGCTCACTATATGGACGGACGTTCACTATATCACTTTATGGACGAACGCTCACTATATCACTTATGGACGAACGCTCACTATATGGACGAACGTTCACTTTATCACTTATGGACGAACGCTCAAGCTATCACTTATGGACGAACGCTCACTATATCACTTATGGACGAACGCTCACTATATCACTTATGGACGAACGCTCATTAATAGTCAAAAGCCGAACGCTCACTAACACTAAAAAGCCGAACGTTCACTAAAACTCAAGGGTCGAACGCTATACTTACAACCTATGGACGTTCGTCTTGAGACCAAGGCCGAACGTTCAAGAACGTCCCACTAAAATACTAAGTTTAGGATGAACGCTCACGACCACCGAACAATTTGGACGAACGTCCAATTTCACCTTGACGAACGTTCATCCATTTTGGACGAACGTTAGCTATTTTGGACGAACGTCCAATTTGAAATCAAATTGGACGAACGGCGTTTCTGCAGAATTCTGCAGAATCGCAAACAGTTTTCCAGAAAACGCAGAAACCCATTTTCATCCCCAAAATTCCCAGATTTGCATCAAACACAGCATAATTCAACAATCAAAACGAAAAATCTAATTCCCCTTACCTCTTGAAGACTTCCATTAAGAACTTGATCTTCCCCCACAGGTTCCGATCCTTCTCCAGTGGAATCCTCCTTCTCCTCTGGCTCCATTTTTCTCTTTTTCTTTCTCCCTTTCTCTTTCTGATTGTTGCTTCCTCCTAGCCTTCCTCTCACCTCCTGTAAAATTTGAATTGCTTCCCTTGGGTGCTCTTTGGGCGGCTGGAAATAGGAGAAGAGTTCCTTCCCTCCGCTGCTCTCCCTCTCTCCCTCTCACATGCCAATAATGAAAACCTTCCCCCCACCTTGCTAAGCTCCCTGCAATCAGCACCTCCAATAATTGTACCCCAATAAACCACCCGAAAATAAGAAATGGTGGGTGACCACCATGTCACACCATGTCCCCCACAAACACGGGTCTTACAGCGGTGGAGGGATGAGGGGGTTGGTTGAGGCGTGCACGGTCGCGGCAGTGGACGTTCATGTGGCCGTCGAGAGCTTGGGCGGAGTGGAACTCCCTTCTGCAGTATATGTAGGTGTAAGAGCGTGGACGTGTGTAAGAGCGTGGACGTGTAGGGGTGTTGAGAGATTTAGGGTTTTAAAAAAGGTAAATAAAATAAAATGGTAAAAGTTAAATTAATGTAGGGTATTTTTGGAATAAAAAAATATTGGGGAGGTGTAAGGAGCACTTGGGATGGTGGAGGAAGCAACTCTCGTCAATTCAATATAGTTCACTTATTAGTAAGTTAAAACCTATTTTAAACCTTTTTTAATATGTAACTATAATCCAAAAAGTTCAAACCTATTTTAAAAATTTGTTTTTTTTATTTTAGAAAATAAATAAATCATTCATCCCAACAACTAAATCATAATTCTAAATAAAATCTAGATTATACCTTATTACGGTAAGAAAAAAAAATGATTAATGAAAGACAGATAGTGAATGAAGTGTCATGGACGGGAGCCTATGTCCCTCAAAATTTCAAAAAAAAAAAGTTTGTTTGTGTTTTGGGCAAGACGATTAAGTTAAGAATGATGTGAGTTTTTTTATATTCGAATTGGTGACTCAACCCGATTCATTATGAATTCAATTCAAGCCAGTGAGATTCTTAATGGATTGGATCTATACTAAGCCTATACTAAAATTTATAAAAAAAAATTAACCAAATCTGACTCAAATATGTGATGGGTGTTACTCCCTCCACCACCACACCTTTCTCCCTCCACCTCCCATTTACTATTTTGCCCTTAAGTAAAATTTTATTTTTAAGGTTATTCTTTAATTTTACTCATTCACAACTTATTCCACTAATAACCTATTCTAGTGTCCCGTACATGAGTAAAATATTTTTCTTTCATTTTAACATTATATTTCTTCCTCTCTTTCTCTTTCTTTTACAAGTTGCAAAGGTTGGTGGTGGTGGAAAGAGTTATCAAGCAATCTTCCTCTCGTGGTGTAGTGTCGCTATCATAGTGCAGTGTGTGGAGTGGTGCAGTGTGTGTTGCTTCCTCAAGGTGCGTATTCAAATAAACCTTCAAATAAAACCCTAAAATAAAAAACATAACCTTTAAGACATCCTTCAACGGATGTCAACATCCTTCAACGGATGTCAACATCCTTCAACGGATGTCAACATCCTTCAACGGATGTCAACATCCTTCAACGGAGGTGACATCCTTCAACGGATGTCAACATCCGTTTAAGGTAAAATGGATGTCGACATCCGTTTTTCCTTAAACGGATGTTGACATCCGTTGAAGGATGTCACCTCCATTTAAAAGTTACGTTTTTTATTTTAGGGTTTCTTTTATTAGTTTATTCTTTATTTTGGAAATATTTTAATAATTTAATTTAAATGTTTTGATTTATTATTTTTGAATATATTTTTAATGTATTTTAATAATGTAAGGAAAATGAAGAAGAAAGAAACGGAGGAGGAGAAGTGAAACGGAGAAGACAGATTGGGTTGTAGAGTAAAACGAAAGACAAATTATTAAACGAAAATGAGAGATGGAAAGATTGGGTGCAGGAATAAAGTAGGAGAACTAGGTTTGAAATAAATTAAAATAGTAAAAGTAAAAAATTTTAATATGAGGATATAATTGGAATTAAAATAAATTGGGGAGGTGGAGGGAGAAAGGTGTGGTGGTGAAGGGAGTAACACCCTTTAAAGAAAGATATAGTTACCTTTCTGTCAAGCCTCGTAATTATGCACCCAAACCCCACCGTCTAATCACAATTAAATGCACCCACGTCACACGCTCAGTGCCATTAAAACGCACTCACACACTCTGCATGCAGCTGCCAAGTGTCAATTTGGAACATTCGAAAATCAGTTAGTGGAATACAAGTGGCAGTAGGAGAATGGACGCTCGTTCTACGTGGGAAGGGAAAATGATTTTTTCAGAAAACCCTCTTCCCACTCTTCTGCATGCTTCTTCTTCTTCCCCAAAATTCTGACTTTCCAATTCCTCCACCTTCTCTCTAGAAACCCTACCTTCTCTCTAAGAAAACTCACCATTCTTCTTCTCCGATCATCATTCAGGCACCAGTTCTACACTCCCGGCGTAGAGGACGATCGTTTGAACCGATCAGTTTAAGATTCTCAACTGGTAAGTTCATCCTCTCTCCACTCGTGCCTTTCTCTGTAACATGCAAACCCAGATTTTCGGTTTCATGAGTTGGGTCTAGCATTCTGAGTAGTTGTCTAGTCTATGTTGGTTATAGTTTGTAGAGGGTGTTGTTGTTCGTTGAGACCTCTGTTAGAAGAAGAACCCTAGCATATATCTGAGAACGTGCGTTCACTTTAAGAGGTAAGGGAAGCTTATTAAGTTTAATTCTTGTGAATGTTTTGTGTTGTATAACGTTATATGATTTTTATGAAGCATGAAATCTGTATTATTTGATCTTTGGTATATGATTGTGATTATGAGATGATGTATGAGAATTATGAAATGTGCTATGATATGAGTAGTTAAATGTATGAAAGTTTATACTGAAAAATGAGTTTACTGTAAGTGAGATTTTGAATATGAAATTCTATGATAATGAACGTTCGTTATCGAACGGTCCTTGACCGTTCGGTAGTCTTAGTAATTCCTTTGAAAAACAGAATTCTTTCATTTGGAAAGAATACTTATTGAGGATGAGCGCCCTCTTATATTAGTCTTACGTTTGAGCGTTCGGCCAAACGTAGATATCCTGAGTGTTGTGTGAGAAATTGAGAAGCTTGAAAATACACATTCGGACACATAGTCATTTTGTTAAAAATATAACTTTACCGTCTCGTCTTATATAAATCCCTTTTTCTTTAATTTTGAAACAGCGATGGGTCTCGACCCAAAGCGTACGTTATGAGTAGCGCTCGGTCCTATACCGAACGCTCGTTCTTATCTTGAATCAACAAACGAGTGCAAATAGAGTTAGTCCAAAAGTTCAGTAGCGTTCGTCCAAAACTTCAATAAATACATATTACCGCGTTCGGTCATTGACTGGCAGTCGGTTTTCTTAAGCGAGTTGATCTCGGTATAGTTCTTTATTCGTCTAGTGGTGCTTATATCTTTTGGATTCGGCCTAGAGTCTTGTACTTAACATATTCTAAGTATTATTCGGATCATGTTCGAGTCAGTTCATTTAAATGATTCAAGTGGTAACGACGTTCGTCAAATCACATGTGTCGGCTTTATTCTACCCGTAAATGAGTCTTTCTTGGTTTCGTCTTTAACGTTCGTCCTCATTATGAAGAGGGTTGAATGCTCATCTTTTTTATGAAACTAGAACGGAATATGAAAATGATGTTAAGTTGGAAAGTTATTAAGAATGAACAGTATATGAGGTGAAACTATGGTTGTGGATTTTGAACGAGCGTTCCGGGGAGGAACGACTCATGTATTGAATATTGGAATTTGTATAGTATGACTATGGTAAAGCTACTGATGGCAGTTCATCCTGATGTTCCGTGAGTGCTCGTCCTCACATAGAGGAGGGTAGGTTATGTGTGGGAACGGCAGGAGGTCCTAGTCCTTAGGAGTACTTTGGACTGATAGGGCTAACCTCGGGTGGCAGCTGTTGAGTGTTTCCCAGTTACTACATCACCCGGGTGCAGGAACGCCTGTAGATACATAGATTCATACAGTCCGGACGGTCTGTCTTATGAGACTTATTTTATGATTATATGTGTTGAGATATTCTTATAAATGTTGATATGTTGATTTGTATGAATGACGCATGAATTAAGTTATATAAGCTTACCCTGTGTTCTTTCCTTGTGTTGTGTTGTATCTGTACGTCCGTCCTGTCAACGCAATGATCATCCGTGTGGATGTGAGCAGATGGTGGTGCGTCACTTGAAGAAATACTGGAAGAAGAAAATTTGGAAGACGCGAATTTAGTAGAAGTAGAAGTCAAAGCCGAGCCTTAGAGCGCTCGTTATACTTGTAGTTGTCAGTCGTTTAGTTTTATTTTATGACGTTCGGTTGTTGGTTTTGTAAAACTGTTCGTCTTGAACCTTTGTTACTTCTGTATTAAATTATTAACTCTGACTTTAGCGACGTTCGGCTTTTGATAGCTGACTTTAATTTAAGACTGCGCTGTTTAATTATGTAATGTGATTAATTCTAATTTATGGTTATTACTATATTTTGGGATGTTATACTTTCTATCTGTACTTTGCCTACCATATGATGTCTAATGGTGAGATGGTATTATTGAATCAGAGAATCCAAGGTGCTACTGTGCTCTGCCTTAATCTTTATATATATATATATGTGTGTGTGTGTGTAGATAGATGGATAGATACACAGAGGAATAGAAACGGATAACCATTGAGCTATTTTGTTCATACTACTTGAAGACAACTTAAGATAAATAATTCCCAAGAGATCAAATAACTATACAAGATATACAGAAAGTTGAGATACAGGACTACGCTACAATCCAGGACAATATTCAAAGTTGAAATCTCATGAAAACAGTAGTTTCATTAATTGAAACAAGTTAAAAATCGATTTTCATAAGTGAAGTCATGAATTTGCCAAAGAACAATGAGAAACCACCGTTACTGCTCCCACACGACCTAGTTGATGAAGACGACGAGCTCCTTCCTCCATCACTACTCTCCTCCGTCCACTGCAACACGCCAGAGTTTGACGGCGATAGAGTCGCTATTGACGACGCCATAGTGGGTCTCACCAACCTCTTCTTCATCAACTTCTTCTTTGGCCCCACCATTTCAGGCCACACTGCGCCACCATCACCTACTTGAAACACAAAAACACCATGGGAAACTTGTTGGGGACGGTCGCTCGGTTGAGCGCTCGGTAATCTATGCAGAATCGCCAGCTTCCGTCTTTCTTATTTACGAGAATCACTGGGCTGGAGTAGGGACTTGTACTTGGTCGAATAATCCCTGCATGCAACATTTCTGCCACCTGGCGTTCGATCTCCTCTTTCATGACATGTGGATAGCGGTATGGACGTACGTTGACAGGGTCGGCCCCATCTTTTAAAATGATCTGATGTCGCTCGTCCCTGTCAGGAGGCAGTCCGCGGGGTTCCTTAAATACCCCCTCATACTGCTTCAATACGCTCGTCATTTCCTCCTTCTGTTCCACCGTCAGCCCCTCTTCCTCTCTATCCTCCTCTCGTCCCGCTTGTCTACCTTCCAAGCTCCAAACTAGAGCTCATGTCTCGGCCTCATTTATTTTCAACAACTTTTCGGGTTCAATCACCCTTCTCTCCAACGTCGGATCCCCTTTTATGACAATCTTCTTCCCTGCTTGTCGGATTGACATGGTGGATTTCCCCCAATCCAGCGTGATCTCCCCCAATTTGGCCAACCACTCAACTCCGAGGATCATGTCTACTCCTCCCAACTCAAACAAATAGAACTTTTCTTCAATCTCAACTCCCCCCATGTCGACCACCACCCTCGGACAACATCCTCGGGTCTTCTTCTTATGACCGTCCCTTAAGCTTACGTGATATGGAAGAGTGTCTTCCATTCCGAGCTTCAGTTCCTTCACCAATTTCTTACTGATGAAGTTGTGGCTTGCGCCGCTGTCCACCAATATTAGCACGTCTTTTCCTCCCACTTTCCCCTACAACTTCAATGTTTTAGGTTGCGTCAACCCACCGGCCGAGAACGCCGATAACTCCATGCAGGGGGGCTCCAACTCTACCTCTTCCCCTTCAACATCCTCTTCTTCGTCTTCGGCCAGTATCACCACCCGTAAACTCTTCTCCGGGCACTGGTGCCCTGGGCTAAATGGCCCCCCACATCGGAAACACCTTCCTTCTTCTCTGCGTTTCAGAAACTCCGGGTAAGGCAGGTTTCTTGAACTTCTTCTACGGCTATCACTTCCTCCGTGCATTCTGCCTCTCACCAGACCGCCTCCCGTACCACTGTCACGTCTGACGGACCCGACGCTCTCGGTCGGGGTGGTTCGCATCGACTGGCTCCTCGGCGGATCGGTTCTTACCACCTCTGCTCCTCCTCCTGTCGTTCGTCCCCATGATGGGGGATTCTTGGATGTCGTCCACCCCATCAGACCTAGCCCGCGTAGAGCCTCTTCGACGTCCCGCGCTAGTTTCATTGCCGTCATCAAGTTTCGTGGGTCGTGGGGTCTCACCTGGCATCGCAATTCCTCCCGTAAGCCCGCTAGGAAGTATCCCAACAACTGGTCGTCCGAAAACGCTTTCGTCTGTCCGGCCAGAGCTTCAAATTCCTTCACATATTCCTCCACCGTGGCTGTTTGCTTGATCGCCGCCATCCTCTCAAAAATGCCGCCCCGGTATCGACTCTCGAATCTGATCAACAACACTTCCTTGAGCCCCTCCCATGTTCGGCCGCTCGCCTCTTCCTTCCAAAATTTAAACCAATAACCGGCGCTTCCCTCCATACTGATGTGAGCCAGTTCGATCTTCTCCGCCTCCGCCACCTTCTTTATCTCAAAGAATTTTTCGGCTCTATTAATCCAATTCAAAGGATCGGCTCCTTCAAATGCTGATAACTCCACTCGTCGCCTCTAACTTGGTTGGTTCTCTGATCGTTCCCCTTCTCTTTCTCCTTCGGCTTCATCGCGCCGGCCACCCCCATTATCATTGACTGACCCATGGCTTCCGTCAGAGCTCTCCCCGTTTGGCTTGCTTCGCACACCCATCAACCGTAACAGTTCTTGGATGTCTTTACGCATCGCTATCGAGTCTTGCCGGTTTGCCGCTGACTCCGCCTTCAACCCGTCTACTGCCATCTCTAGGTGTTCCATTCGTCCTTCAACTACGTTCATTTTTCCTTCAATTCTGTTCTCCAGAGCATGTAACTTCCCTTCCATCGCGTTCTCTCTTCGATTTGGATCCGGCAGGTCGGACCACTTTGTTAGGAACCTTTGTAAGAATCCTATCTATCTCCCTTACTCTCACACCTCAGTCTCTAACACAAAGCAATTGTAAAAGAAATGATTTGTATTCACATCAAAGAATCAAGAATACAATTGGGAAACCAGGAGCTTAACCTCCCTCACCAAGTCTAAACTGGTCTGTAACTCAAGAGTAAAAAACTGTCTAACTGAAAACAATAACAGAGGTCCTTTTATAGAGACCTTTTTCCCGCCCCACTTAACTGTTTACAGTTAAGTACTCTGCCTCACCTTTCGCCTCTCATAAACCCTCCAAGCACCTTTCGCCTCTCATAAACCCTCCAAGTCCTAACATAACCTTTGTGCCTTCAGTGTATGCAACCTCCTCAATATCAGTACCTGCACTAAGTATATCATCAGCAACATCCAGATCAAAGTTAATATGAACAATTGAATCATCCCATTGTGCAAAACTGTCACAGGAAAAATCAGAATCATTTAACAAATCATCCGGAATATAAGCATCAGAATCAAAGCACCCATCAGTAGATGCATTTGTATAACTCACAGCAAATATTATTTCTACCAATTCAGAATTATAAGGAGCATCAGGCACAACAGGTAACTCAAGCAAAGGATTAAAAATAGTGTGCATTTCAGCTATACCAGTAGCAATATCAAATTCAGAGTTAACCTGGACTAATTCATCAAAGACAACCTCACCAGTATGAGAGGATTCAGTGGCCACAACATCACATTTTGCACAGCTACCATCAATTGAAATAGTGTCAAAATCAGTGTATAACTCTGTAACAGCAATAGACACATCAATATGCTCAATTTCAAATGCTGCTTTAATAACCTTAGAGGCAATAAGTTCAGCAGTGTTAACAACAGGCTCTATAAGATCTAAGCACATACAATCAAATGCATTAAATGACATAGGAAATTCAGATGTGGCAGTGGGAGTTTCAAGGTTAGAATAAACCTGTATTGACTCATAGAAATTGTCTTCAGCAACAACAACGAAATCAATTGAGTCAGCACATTGCACAAAATTATCATCAAAACTATGATCAAGCTCAGTGCACACATCATAAACAACATTAGGTATATCAATGTGTTCTACGTGAAAGACTGAATCTAAAATGTGAGTGTGTGCAGGCATCAAAACAGTAGTATCAATGGCAGGTTTTATGGGTTCAACTTTAACTAGATCAAAAGCATTAAAATGAATTTGAACCTCATCAATATTAATTTGAATATTCAGTTCAGAGAAAACCTGTTTTCTTGATTCACCAGCTACCTTTTCAGGTTCATTCCTAGCAAACTTTGCTGCTACCTTCCACATGTGTGCCATACAATTTGGAGAGTATGCATCTTGTTGCTCTGATTCACCAAATTGAGGTTGCCAAGGTTGACCTGAGTCTTGATAAAACTGTGGTGTGGAGCTCACAATGACTGAAGTGGTTTGACTCTCAAAAGTTTGAAACTCAATAGCAGCAAGTGTGCCCTCTTCCTCTTCAGATCTCCCTGTCAGCTTGTGGACAGCAGCTACCAACTGAGCCACTTGATTGGTCATCCCTTGAAGTTCAGCAGCTGGATTTCCCTGCTACAATTGGTCACAGAGTTGGTCCTGCCATGGCTGCAGCGACTGATAATTCTCCTGCTCAGGTTCAGCATACTGGTCCCAATGAGACAACTCTTGTTGAACAGGCCAGGGTGGCTGCTCACAATAAGGTTGAAAGCAGGGAGGTTACTCACAAAAAGGCTCACAGAACAAGATAAATTGTGGTGGTTGAGCATTATAAGGTAAATAGCAATTATCATATGCAGAGTAGTAATTCATGCTTACCAAAGGCTCAATGGAAGAACACCAATCCACCTCTAAAATTTCTAATACAGAACTCAAGCAAAAATCTATCAAAAAAAAAAGAAACAAACTAGATAAGACTAACCTAACACTCTAAAACTTAACTCGTCGAGCCCCGGCAACGGCGTCATTTGTTAAACTGATATTTGGTCGCACAAAATCAGAACAAACTAAGTTTCCCACTAATGAAGTATAGGGACAACCTAGGTATGAATCCTAGAACTCTGCTAATTATGATTAAAGTGTATGGTTAAGGTCTTGTAGTTATTTACTAATTATTTACTTACTACTAAACAGGTGGAGACATTTTAAATGAATGAAACTAAAATAAAAGAATTGAAACTAATCTAAACTAACATCTGCTTAAAAGAATAAAGAATTTGAAATGTAATGAAATAGAAGAAAATTACACTATCAAAACAACAACAAAATCTAGTTACTACAACTTCCTACAATCTAAACAGAACAAATATCATACAATCTAAACAGAACTCAAATGCTAAAAAAATAAGGAAAGAAACTCTTTGAAGCAAAACTGCATAACAGAAGCTAAACCTAATTCTAAAAGAATGAATTAACAATCAAGAGATACACCTAAACTAAGCATAAAATCTGAATCAAAAGGTAAGACCTAAAATCTAAAGTAAACATCAAATCCTATACTCTAAACAGAATTAATCAAAACAATCATGCTATTACTATAAACTAAAACTGAAATCAACAACTAAATGAAATATGCAGATTTAAAACAATACCAAATCAAACTATCATAGATGCAAATCAACTAGCAGAACATTAAAATCAAAAGGAATCTTAAAAATCAAAGAATCAGCAAGGAAAATTGGTTAGATTCAAGAACTGGAATCAAATTTATATAGATTCAGTGTACAGAGTGATTGATCATATATCAGGAAGACATCCTGGTAAAATAAGCCCATCACAGGGTCAATAATCATCACTCAGTTCATCCAAATCACAATGAATCTAAATCCAATTCATGCTTCTAATCAATGTCAGAGATGGAAACTTACTAACATATGCAATCTACTCTAAAACATACAATATTTTTTTTTTCTTTCATTAGACTCATCTCCAAACTCAAGAAGAAATCTCAGTATGTCATGCTCACTATGGAGTCATGTAATTCCCTAAGGAATATCAACTATGTGGAGTCACATAGTCTAAATCAGATTTTTTTAAGAATTTACAAAATGTAAAAACAATATTTTTTTTAATCGTTGACCTAAAACTCTGACTCGAGAAGACATCTCGGTCATGCATGCCCACCTTGGGGTCGTTTAATTCCAAAAAGGAATTACAATATGCAGAGCTACGAGTTCAACTCATTTTCAAATCAACACACACAAGAAATGCTCGCACATCATCGATCAAGAACACAGAATTAAAGGAAAAAAATCAAGATTACAGAGTCACCAAACATACAACACATAACATCAAGAACAGTAGTTGTTTCGGTATGAATTTAGTGGGACCGAGATACTAACCTGGCAGATGCAACTTTGACACTGAACCGGACGCTCGCTCTCTCCGTATTTCTGATCATTCGGTGGTCCTTTATCTTTTAACGCTCGCTCCTTCTGCACTTCGATAGTTCAGCAACTTTCCAATCTCCAACCGAGGGGGGAGGTACTGCAAAGGTACTCCGACGCTCAAGTTAGGCGAATTTTAAACGAACCGTAGTTCTTGATTGAATACTTTTTGGCTGTAAACAATCTATTGATGTAAATATGAGCGTGAATAGGACTTACCTGGCCTTGCGGTCCTGGCTTTGTATTTATAAGTTGTTTTATGGACATTTATGTGAACATACATTAGCGCCATTTTCGTCAGGTTAAAAGATTTTGATACCTGCAAAATTCTTACTGCTAAATTTTCACAGTAAAAAAAATATTGGTGACATTATTTTGGGAAGTAAATAGTTAAATTGAGGGTTGGTTCAGATGTTAATTTGATGTGTGAACTTCAGGTTGGTAAGTGTCAGACCTCGGAAAATGCACCCAAAAACCCTTTGCTTAGACTCATTAAAAACGCACTTAGAAACCCCTCTGAGCGGACGCCAGGTGTCAAGCAACGAGGATCAGAAATCAGGTAGTGGGATGCAGGTGTCAGCAGAAGAGCGAACGCTCGTTTTGACGTGGGAAGAAAACTGATTTTTCTGAACGCTTCCGTCCCACTCTCTTCTGCATGCAACCTTCTTCCCATACTCCGACATTCTCATTTTCTCCTCCTTCTCTCTAGAAACCCTACCTTCTCTCTAAGAAAACTCACCCTTCTTCTTGACCGATCACATTTCAGAAACCGTAGAAGTGTTCCCGGCGATATAAGCTTTGGTTTGAACCGATCATTTCCGCGTTCTGAAACTGGTAAGTTTCTTTTCCTTAACACCGTTCGTTCTTGTCAACATGCAAACCAAGTTCTGGTTTCATGAGTCCTTAGTTTAATTTTGAATCATTGTTGATCTGTTATTTGATTTTGGTTCGTAGAGTAGTTGAGCTGTTAAGGGTAGAAGGAATATTAGTTCTCTTGCAAACCGAATCTGCAAACCGTAGGACGTTCGTTCACACTAGAGGTAAGGGAAGCTTATCTAATTTAATTCAATGTTATTGTACGCTTGTTGAAAATGAATGGATTTCATGAACGTTCGTTTATTTAATGAGTGGAAATGAAATATGGTTGAGTTATGTATGATGTATGAGTTATATGAGATTTATGTGATATGAATTGTTTGAAGTATGAAAGTTGAATCTGATAGGAATGTATAAAGTTATGAAAGTATATATATATTAAGAAATGATTGTTGGAAAGAAATAATTCTGGTATGAAAGTCTCATATGAAAAAGTACATTCGTCACTGAACGGTCATTGACCGTTCGGTTTTCCTGGTAAACATAGTAAAAATGGGATTCTTCCATTTGGAGAGAACCCTAGTTGAGGACGAGCGTCTTCGTGTGGTAATACTATGTTTGAGCGTTCGGCCAAGCATAGTTGTATCCGAATATCCCTTGATAAAGTAATATATATATATATATATATATATAATGGTATAATTTCGTCGTTCGTAAGTGCTCGGTCTTATACCAAGCTCTCGTATTGAACAGTGCTCGGTCTCATACCAAGTGCTCGTACTAAGTAGTGGTCGGTCTTACACCTAGCGCTCGTACTAAGTAGTGCTCGATCTTACACCTAGCGCTCGTACTGAGTAGTGCTCGGTCTTACACCAAGCGCTCGTATTCGTTTCTTATATAATCTATATTGATGAAAAATAGCGTTCGTCCAAATTCAGTAAATCCTTTTACCGTGTTCGGTCATTGACGGGTATTAGGTTTCTATAATTGAATTATTCTAAATATGATTCTTTAAGGTCTTGATGTGTCTACATTCATTTGGATCCGGCCTAGAGCCTACGTACTTACTCTATTCTTTGAGTGTGGGTCTGAACTCACGAGAGTCAGTTCATTCAACTGATTCACGTGGTAAATAACGTTCGTCATATAGGGTATATTGATGTAATCGATCTTATTCTATTCTGGAACGTGAGATTTATTGGTCTCGTTCCTACGTTCGTCCTCATTATGAAGAGGGCTGAACGTTCTGTATTTTATGTCCTTGGAATGGATGATGGAAATGATATTAAAGTGAAAGATTATAAAAGATGAATTTGAGAAAAGTGATAATGAAAGATGGAATTGAGAATGATTATGTATGAAATAAGAAGGGAATGTGATATGAATGAAATGATGTGAAGTTGAACGAGCGTTCCAGGGAGGAACGACTCTTGGATGAATATTGATATTGTAAAAGTATGACTGTGGCAATGCTAAGCTGTCGATTCATCCTGATGTTCCGTGAATACTCGTCCTCACGTAGAGGGGGTATGTCATGTGTGGGAACGGCAGGAGGTCCTAGTCCTTAGGGGTACTGTGGACAGATAGGACTAACCTCGGGTGGCAGCTGATGAGAATTCCAGTTACTACATCACCCGGGTGCACGAACGTCGTAGCTACACAGTTTTCATACAGTCCGGACGGTGTCCTGTACGTTCGTCTTGTCATTGCGATGATCATCCATGTGGATGTGAGCAGAGGGAGACGCACTTCTTGAAGAGGCGTGGAAGAAGAAGTTTTGGAGGACGCGAACCTCATAGATGTGGAAGTGAAGGCCGAACAGTAGGACGTTTGGTTGTAGTTAGTAGTTTAGTACGAAGTGACCGTTCGGTCACTTCCTTTCCCTTTTGTTATTTGACCGATCGATATTTGGACTTTTGTAAGCCGTTCGGTCATGTTTTCCTTTAATCTTGTACAGTTTATTTTTGGCAACTCTATGTAAGGCCGTTCGACCAAGAGCGTTCGCTTGTTTAATATAAAACTGAATTGGTTTATCACCAGCAAGCTCAGGTACACTTATCACCAGCAACTACTTATTGCATGGATTGCCTTGTTGTGTATTGTATGACTCGGGGGCAACTCACTCCTTCATCTCGAAGGCGTGCGTTGAGAAGCTGGGGTTAGATGAGAGCGAGATGTAGTTCGACCTGGTGGTGTCAACCCCAGCGGCTGGTGAGGTTAGGACGTCTACTATGTGTGTTAGATGTCCTATTGAAGTAGAAGGGCGTAGATATAAGGTAAACCTCATCTGTTTACCTCTCAAGGAGATAGAAGTGATTTTAGGAATGGATTGGTTAGCTACCAATCGCATTCTCAGATTGCGGGGAGAAGAAGTTGGTATTTTCGGATGAAGAAGAAGAAGAATTAACGGTGACGCTCGGTCAACTGAAGGAGGATATCATGGAGGGCGCAAGCTGTTTTCTGATTATGACGCATGCGGACGAAGAGTTTGAAGATCTGCGTCATGAGCGGTCGTCTAGTGGCAAGCTGAGTGAAGGACGATCGGTTGCAGATGAATTCCCGGATGTCTTTCTGGATGAAGTACCAGAACTACCTCCTCCTCGCGAGGTTGAGTTCACGATGGATTTGGTGTCAACAGCAGGCCCCATTTCTGTTGCGCCCTATCGTATGTAGCCTGCGGAGTTAGCTGAACTCAAGAAGCAAATTGAAGATTTGATGGATAAGCAGTTCATCCGACCGAGCGCATCACCTTAGGGAACGCCTGTGCTATTGGCGAAGAAGAAAGATGGCAGCTCTCGGCTTTGTATTGACTACCGTCAGTTAAACAAGCTAACCATCAAGAACAAGTATCTGTTACCTCGAATTGACGATCTGTTGGATCAGCTACACGGAGCGACCGTATTTTCCAAGATTGATTTACGATCGGGATATCACCAGATTCGGGTGAAGGAAGAAGATATCCAGAAGATGGCATTTCGGTCTCACTACGGACACTACGAATATGTAGTGATGTCGTTCGGTGTAACGAACGCACCAACAATTTTCATGGACTACATGAATCGTATCTTCAGGCCATATCTGGACAAGTTCGTAGTGGTGTTCATTGACGACATCCTCATCTACTTCAAGAGCCATGAAGAACATGAGGAACACTTGAGGGTCGTTGATACGACTGTCACGGTCATACAAATTTGATACAGATAAATAATGCAGTATAGATACTAGGAAGTGACTCCTAGGTCGTCTCTCAAGGACCAATATTGCGGTTCAGTCTCAAATCACACACGAAAAAGGGGGGTTTTGAAATGTTTTGTTTTGGGCAGAAAATTAAATTAAAATTAAATAAAAATTAAAAGTTAAAAACCATTAACAAAATTAAAAGCTGAAAGCAGAAAAACCGAACGGTAATATCAAAGACCGAACGGTCTAAAGCACAGACCGAACGGTGCACATTGCACAGAAGTAAAACAAAACGAGCGGTAATAACATTGAGACCGAACGGTCTCTGAAAAGGAAATTGAACGAACGGTCGATAAAGACCGAGCGTCCTAACAAGGAACAAGATAAGCCGAACGTCACAGAGCAACAATAATAAAAAGCAAAACAGAGAAATGGCCGAACGTCCTGACATGCGGCGAACGATCGTTTACAACAACAAACAAACCGAACGGTCATACACATTGAGAATGAGATGGAAAACTAAACGTTCGGTCATACACATTGACAAGCCGAACGGTAATACCGAGCTTTACAACAACAAACGAGCAAACGCTAAATACCGAGCGTCCTAACAAGAAGCAAAACAAGCACGGTTCTTTTAACAGTGCCGATCGGTTTTGACAACTAACGTGTCGAAAACCGATCGGTTCGTCCAAAACCGAACGTTGAAGGTGAGGACCGATCGGTTCCAGCAGTAAAACAGAAATGCGCACAATAAAGCCGAACGTTAAAAGCAGATTAAACAGCTAAGGGAAAAGACTAACGGTAATAGGTGACCGAAAAGACAAACTGGAAAATGATATTGAAAACGAAACCTAAAAAAAAACGAACTTTTTTGACCGAGCGGTAATAAGAATAAAATGAGAGCACCGAATGGTTCAAAGCAAACTAATAAAATGAAGTGGGAAAACCGACACGCATAAGTTGTTCGGTCTCTATCAGACCGAACGGTAGAGGTAAAAAAAATGAAGGAACCGTTCGGTCTGTAACAGACCGAACGGTATGACAGTAAAAGTAAACGTGCAGACATAAATAAACATTAGTACGAACGAACGGAAAAATTAAATTGCACAATCAACAGCACAGATTAAATTGCAACACAGTAAATCAAAGAGAACCAAATTTGAATCATGCTTGTGTAAAGAACTTAAGTTGCAAAGATAAGCTAATGCTAGTAAATCTTCAGTGATGAACCAGTAAAATAGCAGTACATTCCAGCAGTTCAAGAATTAAAATACAACATTCAAGCTACTATAATAAGTCAAACACGTTGCAGCAAAATGGCAGTAAAGGCAAACACTTAAATGAAGTAAAACAACATGAGTGAGCTAACATGTGGGGTACATGAATCCTTCTAGGTCCAGCATGAGCAAAACCCAAACCGTGTACACTGCTTAAGCAAATAGAAGAAATGAATTTCTAAAGGACCAGCAAACCAGGAATGATGTAACTGCTGCTCTGTTTCTCCCTGCAAACTGCCACCATTTTTCTCCTCTAGTTGTCCGTGTTCTTCCTTTGGTGGTGGCTAGTGAACGTTTGCCTCCAAGTTGGCAGCTGGATGCAACCGAAAGTCATGTGTCCAGACTTGGCAGCTTGATGTAAGCTCTCCATTCATCCGTGATCCATCTCTTCACCTCTGCGTCCGTGTGCTGCTTTCTGGACGAACAACCCTCTTCAACCACTCAGCTAGACTTAAAAAGGCCTTCCTTTTTTACCAAACTCTCGGTGCCAATCCGTCCCTTCACATGTGCAGATTTTCTTTAGCTGGATGTCAGAGAACCTCCTCTGCTCTAGGCTGTCCACCTTTTCTTTCAAAAATAAATGTTCCACACCTCTTTTCAGAGAAATCCTGAACAAGAGACGTTTCCCATGTAGTGGCAGCAAGCGTGTAACTTTCTTTTCTATTTTCTTCTTCCGAACCATGCTGGATGTGCCTGTTATTCTCTTGGGGCGTCAGTGTGCAGGCCATGCGTCTTCCAGTTGAACCAAAGAAAATAATATCTTCCATGCTTCCTTGAGTGTCTGCTGCTGCCTCCAACGTGTAGTGTGCTTCTTGTTCCAAAATGGAATGCACCGTGTCCAGCTCCACATCACGTGTACACCACTTCTTGCTTTCTTCTGTTTTCTCTTCGGCTGGAGTGATACATTCCCTTCTTCCGTGGGCCTCATTGCCTTGGTGCTGGATGCGTGATCTTGTGTTGGACCGTGGCTTCACTAAGCTGGACAAGCATCAGCTGTTTGGACCGAGTGCACCCTCCCAAGCTCAAGTGAATCAGTAGCTGCTTCCTTAAATTGCCAAAGCCCAATTGTCCAATGTGAACCGTGGCAGCACCTAATTTGATTTTCTTCCGATTGCACACCCCCCTCCATGCCTAGCTTGCTGGTCCGAAAGTTCCTCTTAATCCAATTGTTGTTTTCTTCCATTTTATTTCTTGTTGCACTGCCCTTTTCTCTAAACACACCACTTGAAGTCCACTTTTCCAAAGACAAAATAAAATACTCCTTTTGTCCCAAAATGTATTTCCAAATTTTTCCTGTAATTAATAATGCAAATAATTAGCTCAAATCATTCAAATTAGACAAAATAAGAATTTCTGGGCCATTTAAGCACAATTAGTAAAAACGGGAAAATAACGGACATTTAAGCACAATTCCCTGGTTAATTCTAGCACAATAAACTAAGTGGAGTGAATCAAATATCGACTCATCAGTCGTACTTGGCGTCTTGAGAGAAAAGGAGTTGTACGCCAAGTTACTCAAGTG
Source organism: Vigna umbellata (assembly GCF_029865625.1). NCBI lineage: Eukaryota > Viridiplantae > Streptophyta > Magnoliopsida > Fabales > Fabaceae > Vigna > Vigna umbellata. Next base: position 41,060,879 of record NC_142168.1, read on the forward strand.
TGAATTTTGGATGAAGAGCGTGCAGTTCTTGGGGCATGTAGTTTCAGCTGAAGGCATCTTGGTGGATCCGGCCAAGGTGCGAGCAGTTGTGGAATGGGAGAGTCCACGTTCGGTCACTGAAGTTCGAAGTTTCGTGGGACTCGCGGGCTACTATAGGCGTTTCATTGAAGGATTTTCTAAGATAGTAGCTCCGCTAACTCAACTGACCAGAAAAGATCACCCGTTCGCTTGGACCGATCGGTGTGAAGCGAGTTTCCAAGAACTGAAGCGGAAGTTGACGAGCGCTCCAGTGTTGGTTATTCCGGACACAGCCAAACCGTTCGAAGTCTACTGCGATGCTTCTCATCAAGGTTTGGGCTGCGTCCTTATGCAAGAGAAGAGGGCGGTGGCGTACGCTTCTCGGCAGCTGAAGATCCATAAGAAGAACTACCTGACGCACGACTTGGAGTTGGCAGCAGTCGCCTTTGCACTGAAGATTTGGAGGCATTACCTGTATGGATCTACGTTCCAAGTTTTCAGTGATCACAAGAGTCTCAAGTACCTCTTTGATCAGAAGGAGTTGAACATGAGACAAAGGAGGTGGCTTGAGTTCTTGAAGGATTATGAGTTTGAACTGCTGTATCATCCCGGGAAGGCTAATGTGGTGGCGGACGCCTTAAGCCGAAAAGCAGTTCGTGTCTCGGCAATGATGGTCAAAAAGCTGAGCTTGGTGGAAAGTTTTAGAGACCTAAGGTTGCAGTTCGACTTAGGACCGAACGTTATTAGATGCTGTAACCTTAGAATCTCCAGTGATGTATTTGACCGAATCAGGGAGAAGCAATCCGAGGATGAAGATCTGGTGAAGATTTTGAGCGCGCTTGGTACGGATCAGGCCAAACAATTCAACACTGGAACGGACGACCTCTTACGTTATATGGACAGGGCGTGCGTTCCAAAAGATGGAGAACTGAAGAGGATTATCCTGGAGGAAGGGCACCAAAGTCGTCTTAGTATGCACCCTGGCATGACTAAGATGTATCAAGATCTCAGGAAGTCCTTCTGGTGGCCGGGAATGAAGAATGATGTCGCTCGTTTTGTAGCATCATGCTTAACTTGTCAGCGAGCGAAGGCTGAACACCAAAGGCCAGGCGGTTTACTGAAACAGCTTGAGATTCCTGAATGGAAGTGGGACAGCATTTCCATGGATTTCGTGACCCACCTACCGCGTACGGTCAAGAATCACGACTCCATCTGGGTTATAGTGGATCGTTTAACAAAGAGTGCTCACTTCCTAGCGGTCAACCTGAAGATGTCTATGACCAACCTAGCTAAGCTTTATATCAGAGATATCGTACGGTTACATGGAGTACCTTCTAGCATCATCTCGGATCGAGACACAAGGTTCACTTCTCGGTTTTGGCAATCCCTTCAAGGCGAGCTCGGTAGCAAACTACAGATGAGTTCGGCGTATCACCCCCAGACGGACGGTCAATCCGAGAGAACCATCCAGACGCTTGAAGACTTACTGAGGACGTGCGTCCTGGATCACATGGGCGTCTGGGATGAAGTCTTGCCTTTGGTGGAGTTCACCTACAATAACAGTTTCCAGTCCAGCATTGGGATGGCTCCTTTCGAATCTCTCTATGGAAGGAAGTGCCGAACGCCACTGTGTTGGTTCCAAGAAGGGGAGAAGGTATTGACCGGACTGGAGCTTATCCAACAGACGACCGAGAAGGTGAAGTTGATACAAAAAAGGTTGAAAACGTCTCGAAGCAAGCAGAAATCCTACGCTGACAAGAGAAGAAGGCCTTTAGAGTTCGCTGCGGGAGACCATGTGTTTCTGAGACTGAACCCAACTACCGGAGTAGGAAGAGCTGTTCGACCCAAGAAGTTATCTCCCAAGTTCGTCGGACCTTACCAAATTTTAAGGAAGATCGGACCAGTGGCGTACGAACTATCACTGCCTCCTCAACTGTCCAACCTCCATCCAGTCTTCCACGTTTCCCAACTCCGGAAGTACATAGCCGACCCCTCTCATACTGGAGCTGGAAGACGTTCGTCTTCGTCAAGACCAAACACTGGAGATGCAGCCGGTCCGCATTGAAGACAACCGCACCAAGTACTATAAAAGGAAAGCGATCAGATTGGTGAAGGTGGTGTGGGACGAGAAGACGGGCGACTCTACGTGGGAAGTGGAAGATGCCATGAGGGACTTGTATCCCCATCTGTTTGCGGGTAAGTTTTAATTTTCGCGAACAAAAATTTTTGTAGTTAGGGGGAATGTCAGACCTCGGAAAATGCACCCAAAAACCCTCTGCTCAGACTCATTAAAAACGCACTTAGAAATCCCTCTGAGCAGACGCCAGGTGTCAAGCAACGAGGATCAGAAATCAGGTAGTGGGATGCAGGTGTCAGCAGAAGAGCGAACGCTCGTTTTGACGTGGGAAGAAAACTGATTTTTCTGAACGCTTTCGTCCCACTCTCTTCTGCATGCAACCTTCTTCCCATACTCCGACATTCTCATTTTCTCCTCCTTCTCTCTAGAAACCCTACCTTCTCTCTAAGAAAACTCACCCTTCTTCTTGACCGATCACATTTCAGAAACCGTAGAAGTGTTCCCGGCGATATAAGCTTTGGTTTGAACCGATCATTTCCGCGTTCTGAAACTGGTAAGTTTCTTTTCCTTAACACCGTTCGTTCTTGTCAACATGCAAACCAAGTTCTGGTTTCATGAGTCCTTAGTTTAATTCTGAATCATTGTTGATCTGTTATTTGATTTTGGTTCGTAGAGTAGTTGAGCTGTTAAGGGTAGAAGGAATATTAGTTCTCTTGCAAACCGAATCTGCAAACCGTAGGACGTCCGTTCACACTAGAGGTAAGGGAAGCTTATCTAATTTAATTGAATGTTATTGTACGCTTATTGAAAATGAATGGATTTCATGAACGTTCGTTTATTTAATGAGTGGAAATGAAATATGGTTGAGTTATGTATGATGTATGAGTTATATGAGATTTATGTGATATGAATTGTTTGAAGTATGAAAGTTGAATCTGATAGGAATGTATAAAGTTATGAAAGTATATATATATTAAGAAATGATTGTTGGAAAGAAATAATTCTGGTATGAAAGTCTCATATGAAAAAGTACGTTCGTCACTGAACGGTCATTGACCGTTCGGTTTTCCTGGTAAACATAGTAAAAATGGGATTCTTCCATTTGGAGAGAACCCTAGTTGAGGACGAGCGTCCTCGTGTGGTAATACTATGTTTGAGCGTTCGGCCAAGCATAGTTGTATCCGAATATCCCTTGATAAAGTTATATATATATATATATATATATATATATATATATATATATAATGGTATAATTTCGTCGTTCGTAAGTGCTCGGTCTTATACCAAGCTCTCGTATTGAACAGTGCTCGGTCTCATACCAAGTGCTCGTACTAAGTGTTGGCAAAAATCAACTATGAAGTTTTGATGATGAACAGAGTTGCACAAGTCAAGACAAATTGAAGATTTATGTATTTTTATAAAGCTTTTGTAATAATCAAAGTTGATGAAGTAGTACTCACAAATGTATTAGGACCGATTATTGTAATTTACATTTAAATGTTGTTGAGTTTCGTCCTCATTCTGTTTTAATCGATTAAACCTAGTTTTAATCGATTAAAACCGAGGCTGGCCCTGAAAACCCAAGTGCCACTGGAATAATCGATTAAAGTGTATAATAATCGATTAGCTAATCGATTAATCTTGAGAATAATCGATTAACACTGACCGTTGGGGATTTCAGATTTGAAAAACTAGCCGTTGTACTCATTTTAATCGATTAATACTTATGTTAATTGATTAAATGCGTTAGATGGCCCGTTTTCGAAGAATGGAAGGGTATTAGGCTGAGTCTATAAATTGGCTCACTTTTTCTCTCATAAACAACTCTTCCCTTGTGCTAAAGATCTCTGAATTCTTTGAGAACTCTGTGAATTTGCTGAAGCTAAGGAAACTCTTGTCTGCAAAGTTCTGAAGTGGTACTGTGGTGACAGAGGAATAGCTTGTTCATCCTTGGTGTGTCTGAGGAAGTGTCTGGAAGAGATTCATCCTTCGTGAAGCATTCGAAGGAGGTGGTCATCCTTTGTGAAGATTCAAAGGAGGTGTAAGTTCATCTCTTGTGGTTTCAAGAGAGGTGGTAATTTCTAAACTATTACAAATTGTTTTTCTGTGTGACTAATATTTGTAACTGTTTTGTGATAGTGAAAAAGGTTTATCTCGTTTGAGATAAGCGACTGGACGTAGGATCCTAGTGATCTGAACCAGGATAAAATCACCTGTGCAATTTTTCTCTTTCCCTTACTCTGTTATTTACATTCAATTATCTGCTTAGTAAGAAAGAATTAAGAGAAAAATATTAAAAAGGCAAAATAAAAGTATATAACCAATTCACCCCCCCCTCTTGGTTTGTTACCACGCTAATAATTCCGCTGCAGCGATTCTAACACTAAGTAGTGCTCGGTCTTACACCTAGCGCTCGTACTAAGTAGTGCTCGATCTTACACCTAGCGCTCGTACTGAGTAGTGCTCGGTCTTACACTAAGCGCTCGTATTCGTTTCTTATATAATCTATATTGATGAAAAATAGCGTTCGTCCAAATTCAGTAAATCCTTTTACCGTGTTCGGTCATTGACGGGTATTAGGTTTCTATAATTGAATTATTCTAAATATGATTCTTTAAGGTCTTGATGTGTCTACATTCATTTGGATCGGCCTAGAGCCTACGTACTTACTCTATTCTTTGAGTGTGGGTCTGAACTCACGAGAGTCAGTTCATTCAACTGATTCACGTGGTAAATAACGTTCGTCATATAGGGTATATTGATGTAATCGATCTTATTCTATTCTGGAACGTGAGATTTATTGGTCTCGTTCCTACGTTCGTCCTCATTATGAAGAGGGCTGAACGTTCTGTATTTTATGTCCTTGGAATGGATGATGGAAATGATATTAAAGTGAAAGATTATAAAAGATGAATTTGAGAAAAGTGATAATGAAAGATGGAATTGAGAATGATTATGTATGAAATAAGAAGGGAATGTGATATGAATGAAATGATGTGAAGTTGAACGAGCGTTCCAGGGAGGAACGACTCTTGGATGAATATTGATATTGTAAAAGTATGACTGTGGCAATGCTAAGCTGTCGATTCATCCTGATGTTCCGTGAATACTCGTCCTCACGTAGAGGGGGTATGTCATGTGTGGGAACGGCAGGAGGTCCTAGTCCTTAGGGGTACTGTGGACAGATAGGACTAACCTCGGGTGGCAGCTGATGAGAATTCCAGTTACTACATCACCCGGGTGCACGAACGTCGTAGCTACACAGTTTTCATACAGTCCGGACGGTGTCCTGTACGTTCGTCTTGTCATTGCGATGATCATCCATGTGGATGTGAGCAGAGGGAGACGCACTTCTTGAAGAGGCGCTGGAAGAAGTTTTGGAGGACACAAACCTCATAGATGTGGAAGTGAAGGCCGAACAGTAAGACGTTCGATTGTAGTTAGTAGTTTAGTACGAAGTGACCATTCGGTCACTTTCTTTCCCTTTTGTTATTTGACCGATCGGTATTTGGACTTTTGTAAGTCGTTCGGTCATGTTTTCTTTAATCTTGTACAGTTTATTTTTGACAACTCTATGTAAGGCCGTTCAGCCAAGAGCGTTCGCTTGTTTAATATAAAATTGAATTGATTTATCCTTTAATGTAATTAATTCTATTATATGGTTTTACTGTTTTTATGGGATGTTACACTAAGCATGCGGTTTTGTCAATCCTTCTTGCTACATTTGCCGGGCTTGGTGTTGTGATGAGTGAAAGTTCAATTGTTTTGGAGATTAGTAGATGGAGAAGAAGATGGCAAACTTTATCACAGCAGCAACGTGGTTCTTCAGCAATGACACAAGAAGGGCTATCAAATAACTAAGCGTTTTACTTCGGTGTACATGTGCACCAGAACTCTGACGCCAATTCCCAAACAAAGTAGGAGCGTTCCAAGAACCTCTGGAAGAGGTTGCTCTGAGCCGCATAGAACTGGAATTTTCTTCCCTCACCACCTTCAAAGGGTTTTCCAAAGCCTTCAGAATATATCTTATTGCGGTTATTTTTTTTTTAAAATCATTATTTTAATTTGACGGTGTCTCCTTTTTTTTTTCAAAAATGATTTTTTTTCATTTTTTATAAAAAATACGGCTTCGACCTTCAATCTCTGACCATTTGATGGTGTTGACAGCATGGAAGATGGAAAACCTTAGCAGTGGCGGGTGTGGAAACCTTGCAGTGGCGTTGAAAAATCCTAATACAGAAATACATTTTCAAAAAACATAAATCCACTTCAGTGTATCTTTTGAAGTCTCCAAGTCGGCCAATAAATAATATCTCATTCACTAATTACACAAGACACGGTTAACGATTTATTCTTTTTTTAAAAAAAACTAAATTAAATATAAATTATATTTTTTAGGACTATATTATTTAGGACGTACATTTAAAAAAATTAGGATAATTCTGAATAAACCTAAAAAATTGATCCAATTAGTGCTATTAAGCCTCGATTAAATAAACAACCTACCCATAAAAAATAAATTCACACTAATAATTTTGAAATTAATAGTTTAGTTGTTTGTCTTGAAATTTTTAATTGATTTTATAACAAAAATTCATGGTCTTTAGATTGCATATTGCATTGGGCATGATTTAAAAGAAAGACATCGAGGCACCCAAATTGGTTCTGTAATCAAAATCCAGATTGAAAGAAAAGCTAGAAGAATGGGCGATTACCATTTCGTGTACAAGGACGTAGAAGGAGCCTCTACTCAATGGGACGATATCCAGAGAAAGCTTGGAAATTTGACCGAAAAGCCACCCGCTTTCAAGCCCCCACCTTTCACCCCTTCCTCTGATGACCAACCAAAGACAAAACCTAGATCGATTCCAAAACCTCCGAAGAACTCGAAGACCTCGAAGACGACCTCGACGATGATCGATTCCTCCAAGAATATAGATTCTCCTTCACCTTTTTGGTTTTTTCAAGGTTTTTCTTTCGTGTGTTGGTTTTGTTTTTCTCTAAGGTGGTCGAGATTGAACAAAATTTGAAGCTTATAAGGATTTTGTTGATGGGACTCTTTGTATTGTTTGCTTGAGAACAAGTGTATGAGACTTGTATTTGTGTGTTTATTTTATTTGTTGATGAGTACAACTTGGTTGGGAATTGTTGTGGATTTGATATTTTAGAGCAAATTAATGCTTAGGGAGTCTGTTTAATTACCCTTTTGTTCTATATTTTGTATGTTATCAATACGATTTTGTTAGTTTTATGGATTAATATTTTATGGTGAATTAAAGCTTAAGAGCCTATTTTCGCTCTTGTTTATGGCTTTTTTTGCATTGAACTTACTTGAAAAATAGGAATAAATGAGATTATGAGAAAGCAAAATTTGGTTTACTTGCGTGTGTGTTTATTCTACATGTTCTTAATTGAATCATTTTGTTGTGACAGGAAGAAGAGGTTGGCTGAGATTCAAGAGGCAGCTAAAGTACTTAGGTTTGGATCTGTGATTCCTATTTCTGATTTTGTTCGAGAGGTGTCACAGGCTCCATCTGATGTTTGGGTGGTTGTCATCCTTTACAAGGATGGGTATGATTTGATTTTGGAATTTCTTTGATTCTATAATCTATAGTTTTTTAGGGTCATGTTTCTTATGGTGACGCAAGAAAATATCCTGCAACAAAATTTGTTAAGATAATATCTACAGATTGTATCCTAAACTATCCAGATCGAAATGTTCCAACTTTATTGGTTTATAACAATGGGGGTTAAAGGAAATTACGTGGGTCTGCATAGTTTCGGGTAAAGATGTACTCCTGAAGGTATTTATGTCTAAAACTGCCAGCCTCGTAGTTTTATGTTCTTTTATTTTGATGGAATTAAAGGCCAAGCTTTCCGTTCTTCTATTTTGATGGAATTAAAGGCCAAGCTTTCAGAGGAGTTTCTAACAATAAGTGATGCAATTTTTATGACATACTAGAATTAGTTTAAAGGTTTTTGCTTCCAGTGTGAATGTAATCCTCATCAATTTTGTTAAATAATTGTTATAGTGCTGCCATAAGACTATAAGGAGGTGTTCTTCAACCCCTCTGCCACAGGAAATTTGTGAAGGGAGGCCAATTATCAGCACCATGGACCACAATGGTCTTTTTTTATGGTGAAATGTTGGCCTTCATCTACCACTGATGACCGATGACCTTGATCCTGATAACTATCTGCCTAAATAGTCAAATTTTGTTTTGATCTACATCATTTTGATAACATTATTACATTTAGGTAGTGTTTGGTTAGCTGTGGCTTTCCTTCTCCTTATAAGGAGGAGGAGCTGACACTCTTTTCATAAAAGCTCTTCAAAATTGAAGTAGCTTATTGTAATTCTTCAAATAGTTCCTATTCCTAGATCTACCTTCACCCATGGTATTTCTCTTTAATTTTTGAATTGTGACTCTTTTTCTCTCAGTCTCTACCTTTAGTTTTGCTAGTCATGCCAATGTCATTGGCATTCCATTGTCTCACTCCACTCCTCATTCTTTGTAGACATATTTTGTGTCAATCCACTTGATTGACTAAGTAGGTTATTTTTTTCTACTGAATAACTTTTATCTTAAATGAAAATTTTCTTTTGATATCAAACATTTTACAAAAATTAATATTGAAATAATAAAACACTACAGATCTGTTGTCGTTTTTTATTTTTCAATATTAATTTATTAATTTTTGTAAAATATTTGATATCAAAAGAAAAATTTCATTTAAGGTAAAAGTTATTCGGTAGAAAAAAATAACCTACTTAGTCAATCAAGTGGATTGACACAAAATTTGTCTACAAAGAATGAGGAGTGGAGTGAGACAATGAAGTGCCAATGACATTGGCATGACTACCAAAACTAAAGGGTAGAGACCGAGAGAAAAAGAGTCATAATTCAAAAATTAAAGAGAAATACCATTTGGTGAAGGTAGATCTAGGAATAGGAACTATTTGAAGAAATACAATAAGCTACTTCAATTTTGAAGAGCTTTTATGAAAAGAGTGTCAGTTCCTCCTCCTTTTAAGGAGAAGGAAAGCCACAGAGCAGCTAACCAAACACTATTTAGGCAGATAGTTATCAAGATCAAGGTCATCGGTCATTGGTCATCGGTCATCAGTGACAGATGAAGGCCAACATTTCACCATAAAAAAAGACCATTTTGGTCCATGGTGCTGATAGTTGGCCTCCCTTCACAAATTTCCTGTGGCAGAGGGGTTGAAGAACACCTCCTTATAGTCTTATGGCAGCACTATAACAATTATTTAACAAAATTGATGAGGATTACATTCACACTAGAAGCAAAAACCTTTAAACTAGTTCTTGTATGTCATAAAAATTGCATCACTTATTGTTAGAAACTCCTCTGAAAGCTTGGCCTTTAATTCCATCAAAATAAAAGAACATAATACTACGAGGCTGGTAGTTTTAGACATAAATACCTTCAGGAGTACATCTTCGCCCGAAACTATGCAGACCCACGTAATTTCCTTTAACTGCCCCATTGTTATAAACCAATAAAGTCGGAACATTTCGATCTGGATAGTTTGGGATACAATCTGTAGATATTATCTTAACAAATTTTGTTGCAGGATATTTTCTTGCCAATTCTTCAATGCTTTGCATCAACAAGCCACATTCAGGAATCCATTCAAAAACACATAAACAGTCACCATAAGAAACATGACCTTGAAAAGCTATAGATTATAGAATCAAAGAAATTCCAAAATCAAATCATACCCATCCTTGTAAAGGATGACAACCACCCAAACATCAGATGGAGCCTGTGACACCTCTCGAACAAAATCAGATCCTGAAATAGGAATCATAGATCCAAACCGAAGTACTTTAGCTGCCTTTCGAATCTCAACCAACCTCTTCTTCCTGTCACAACAAAATGATTCAATTAAGAACAAGTAGAATAAACACACACGCAAATAAACCAAATTTTGCTTTCTCATAATCTCATTTATTCCTACTTTTCAAGTAAGTTCAGCGCAAAAAAGCCATAAACAAGAGCGAAAATAGGCTCTTAAGCTTTAATTCACCATAAAATGTTAATCCAGAAAACAATACCTAACAAAATCGTATTGATAACATACAAAATATGGAACAAAAGGGTAATTAAACAGACTCCTAAGCATTAATTTGCTCTAAATATCAAATCCACAACAATTCCCAACCAAGTTGTACTCATCAACAAATAAAATAAACACACAAATACAAGTCTCATACAGTTGTTCTCAAGCAAACAATACAAAGAGTCCCATCAACAAAATCTTTATAAGCTTCAAATTTTGTTCAATCTCGACCACCTTGGAGAAAAACAAAACCAACACACGAAAGAAAAACCTTGAAAAAACCAAAAAGGTGAAGGAGAACCTATATTCTTGGAGGAATCGATCATCGTCGAGGTCGTCTTCGAGTTCTTCGGAGGTTTTGGAATCGATCCAGGTTTTGTCTTTGGGTTGGTCATCAGAGGAAGGGGTGAAAGGTGGGGGCTTGAAAGCGGGTGGTTTTTCGGGCAAATTTCCAAGCTTTCTCTGGATATCGTCCCATTGAGTAGAGGCTCCTTCTACGTCCTTGTAGACGAAATGGTAATCGCCCATTCTTCTAGCTTCTCTTTCAATCTGGATTTTGATTACAGAAGGGTGCCTCAATGTCTTTCTTTTAAATCATCCCCTTCTGGACCCTTTTTATTTTTTTTTTGACTTTCTTCAATCAATATGTGCCAAAAGTAAGCAAAAAGGGGCCCTCCATTTGTGGACATCTGCGTGCTTTCCTCCCAAGGTCACATTCCTTATATCCATTTTTTTTATAATGTTTTCACCCCATCATCTTTTAATATTATATATATATATATATATATATATATATATATTTAGGTTCTTACACTCGTTAACTTCTTCTTCAATTCTTGGAAACTCTCCTCACACCGATCGGTCCAAGCGAACAGTTGATCCTTCCTGGTCAGCTGAGTCAGCGGAGCTACTATCTTAGAAAATCCTTCAATGAACCGTCTATAGTAGCCCGCAAGTCCTACGAAGCTTCGAACCTCAGTGACTGAACGAGGACTCTCCCATTCCAAAACCGCTCGCACCTTGGCTGGATCCACTGAGATGCCTCCAGCCGAGACTACGTCTCCCAAGAACTGCACTTCTTTCATCCAAAATTCACACTTGGATAACTTGGCGTACAACTCCTTCTCCCTCAACACGCCAAGTACAACTCTCAAGTGTTCCTCATGCTCTTCGCAGCTCTTGGAGTAGATCAGAATGTCATCAATGAAGACAACCACGAACTTGTCTAGATACAGCCTGAAGATGCGATTCATGTAGTCCATGAAGATCGCTGGTGCGTTCGTTACACCGAACGGCATCACTACATATTCGTAGTGTCCGTAGCGAGACCTGAAAGTAGTCTTCTGGATATCTCCTTCCTTAACCCGAATTTGGTGATATCCCGATCGTAAATCAATCTTGGAAAATACGATTGCACCGTGTAGCTGATCCAGCAGATCGTCAATCCGAGGCAATGGATACTTGTTCTTGATGGTCAGCTTGTTTAACTGTCGGTAGTCAATACAAAGCCGAGAGCTGCCATCTTTCTTCTTCACCAACAGAACAGGCGCTCCCCAAGGTGAGGCGCTCGGCCTGATGAATTGCTTGTCCATCAATTCTTCAATCTTCTTTTTAAGTTCAACCAACTCTGCCGGTGACATTCGGTAAGGTGCCATCGAGATAGGTCCTGTCGTCATTACCAAGTCTATCGTGAATTCTACATCGCGAGGAGGAGGTAGTCCAGGTACTTCGTCCGGGAAGACGTCCAGAAATTCGTCCACGATCGATCGTCCTCTACTGAACTCGCTACTGGACGATCATTCATGTCTTAATTCTCCAAACTCCTTTGCTTCGTGCGTCATTATTAGAAAGCAGTTGGCGCCTTCCATGATATCTTCCTTCAGTTGAACGAGCGTCACAGACAACTCTTCTTCTTCTTCATCCGGAAACACCAGTCTCTTTCCTCCAGAATCTATAAGAATGTGATTGGTAGCCAACCAATCCATTCCTAAAATCACCTCTAACTCTTTTAGAGGGAAATAGATTAGGTTGACCTTAGTAGACGTCCTAACCTCAATAGGACATCTAACACACATAGTAGACGTCCTAACCTCACCAGCCGTTGGGGTTGACACCACCAGGTCGAACTGCATCCCGCTCTCATCTAACCCCAGCTTCTCAACGCACGCCTTCGAGATGAAGGAGTGAGTTGCCCCCGAGTCATATAATACACAGCAAGGCAATCCATGCAATAAGCAGGTGCTGGTAATAAGTGTACCTGAGCTTGCTGCCTGATAGTTGTAAACTTTACTTGTTTTTGTTGCTTAAATTGTTGTGCTTTTGAGTAAGTTTTAGGCTTAATTACCTACTTAGTCCCCATGTTCGGAGGTAATTTGCTGTTTAGTACCCGATTTTAAAAATGTAGGCATTTGATACCTATGTTTTGAAATTTGTATCAATTGAATCCTACCCACTTAACGCCGTTATAAATCTAACGTTTTTCTGACATCAACTTTGAATTGTGGACGAGCGGTAGTGGACGAGCGTCCGAGCATCGTTGGACGAGCGTCCTCTTCTGTTGGACGAGCGTCCTCCACTGTTGGACGAGCGTCCTCCACTGTTGGACGAGCGTCCTCCTCTTTTTGGATGAGCGTCCTCCACTGTTGGACGAGCGTCCTCCACAGTTGGACGAGCGTCCTCCTCTGTCGGACGAGCGTCCTCCACTGTTGGACGAGCGTCCTCCTCTGTTTGGACGAGCGTCCTCCTCTGTTTGGACGAGCGTCCTCCACTTTTGGACGAGCGTCCTCCACTGTTGGACGAGCGTCCTCCTCTGTTTGGACGATCGTCCACAACCGCTCGTCCACAATTCAAAGTTGATGTCAGAAAAACGTTAGATTTATAACGGCGTTAAGTGGGTAGGATTCAATTGATACAAATTTCAAAACATAGGTATCAAATGCCTACATTTTTAAAACCGGGTACTAAACAGCAAATTACCTCCGAACATGGGGACTAAGTAGGTAATTAAGCCTAAGTTTTAGTGTTAATTCTCATGAAAAGTATTTAAATGTGTTTTGATGCTTTTGTTTGTTTATTTCGAAGTAGAATAAGGATTTGTAAGACCCGTAAATTTTGGGAATGGTGGGGACATGGTGGGCACCACCCTTTCATCTATGGAGCTACATTGTTGAAGGAGAGATCACGGGAAGCAATTAAGAAGTCACGAGAGTTGTTTTTTTTTTGAAAGTGGGGAGCAAGAAAACGTCCGTGATACTCTTGTGTTTGGCACCATGCAAGCTTGAAAGATAAAAGGAGGTACTGGTTTCTGAAATGGAGAAGAAGACTTGCTACCTTGCTGCCGTTTTTGTGAGAGAAGGAGAAGTTCAAAGCTTAGTGGAATTGCTTGGAGCTGCAAGTTTTGGAAGAGTTAGACTCAAATAATTCACAAAGGAAGTCTTCAAGAGGTAAGGGGTGCTAGATTTTTCGTTTTGATTAGTTAATCTTACTGTTTTTGTAGAAATCTAAAAGCTTTAGAGTTAAAAATGGAGGTTTTCTGGTTTTCTGGAAAACCTGCGATTCTGCAGATTCTGTAGAATCGCGTTCGTCCAATTTGATTTCAAATTGGACGTTCGTCCAAAACTAGACGAATTGAACGTTCGTCCACGTTAATTTGAACGCTCGCTTTTCTTTAGCCTGACGAGCGTTCGCTCATGCGTTCGTTCTTAAATATTCTGAACGTTCGTCCTAACAGTATATGACCAAATATAGGTGGGTTTCTGAGTGTTCGTTCATATAGTGGATTAACGAGCGTTGGTGATAAGGATTTGAGTAGAGAGCGTCTGTGTGCGCCTGTGAACGTTCGTTCATTTCCGGGTAAGGGAAGCTTACTTAATTTAACTGTTTTGATGCATGCTGTATGTGAACGTTCGTTATTTTTACTGTATGGAAATAATGCATGATGGAATGAATGGTATGAACGTTCGTTATTGTGACTCTGATGTTGCTGTGATTGATTTATGTGGACGTCCGTTATTTATTGAATGGAAATGAAACATGATTAAGCTACTTATGATGTATGAGATATTGGATGAAATAAGATATATGAATGAGATGTTTTGGTGTGAATGAATGAAACTATGAAAGTCTGTGATGAGAAATAAACTGGAACTGAAAAATGAACTCCCCATGAAATTGAACGTTCGTACTAAACGGTCATTGACCGTTCGGTTTTCCTTAGTTGAGGACGAGCGTCCTCACTCTAAAATGTTCTATTTGAGCGTTCGGTCAAACACTGTTGAAGCTAACATTTTCATAAACTTCTATCTCTTTGAAATTGTATGTGTATATGCAACTGTGTATTTTTCCCGTTCGTAAATACTCTTTAAAAGTATCTTAATTTATTTTTCAAGTCCTACCAATCTGAGTTAATAAACGTTCGGTCTCATACCGTACGTTCGTTCAAATTTGTGTTCGGTCTTATACCGAACGCGCGTTCTAAATGACGTTCAGTCTTATATTGAACGCTCGTTCTGTTTGGTGTTCGTTTCAGAACGAGCGCTCGCTCAAATTGGTACTTACACTGAGCATTCGTCCAACATGACGCTCGCTTTTGATGTGAGCGTTCGTCCAAAATTATGCGTTTTGAAATGAGCGTTCGTCCTATTGGCGCTCGACTTTTGAAATGAGCGATCGTCCTAAATGAGGCTCGTTCTTATAACGAGCGCTCGCTCAAAGTGATGCTCGACCTTATGTTGAGCGTTCGTCCCAAAATGGGGCTCGGCATTATTTTGAGCGCTCGTATTATTTTCCACAGCGTTCGTCCAATGAACAGTACCAGATTTAGAAATATCTGAACTTAAACCGTTCGTTCTTTGATTCGAACGAGCGTCCCTGTTGGGTCTCATTTCACAGCATTCGTCCTTGGACTTATTGGGGACAAGACGTTCGTTTTTGATGGTTTTCTTAAGAATGATGAATAATGAATGATGAACAGTTTATGAGATGAAATGAAAATACGAATACATGATGAAAACTGAATGATGAACAGTATATGAGATGAAATGAATATTGATTTATGAAAGAGCGTTCCAAGGAGGAATGACTCAGAACTTGATTATTGAGATTTGTAAAGTATGAATGTGGTAAGCTTAGCCGGTCGTTCATCCTGATATTCCGTGAGTACTCGTCCTCACGTAGAGGCAGTACGTCATGTGTGGGAATGGCAGGAGGTCCTAGTCCTGATGATTTTTGGACAGATAGGATTAACCTCGGGTGGCAGCTGATGAGAGTTCCAGTTACTACATCACCCGGGTGCACGAACACCGAAGCTACACAGAGTTCATACAGTCCGGACAGTCAGTCGTGTCGAGTTTATTTAGTGAGTACGTTTAAATGGGTTGTTATGTAATGAATGTGTATGTTGAGATATGCATGTATGTTGAATTGTTTACCTGAAATTGTATGTTGATGCATGAGTTAAATTACGTAAGCTTACCCTTTCGTTTTCCTTGTGTTGTCCATTGTACTTGTACGTCCGTCATGTCTTTGCAATGATCATCCGTGTGGATGTGAGCAGAGGGAGATGAGCGTTTGGAAGATGCGTTGAATGAAGAGAACCTGGTTGATGTTGAAGTGAAGATCGAGCAGTGAGACCGCCCGGCCAGTAGTGTATTTTGTTGAACTAAGTGGTCGTTCGACCATCTCTTGATTTCGTTCAAGTTTTATTTCGACCGTTCGGTATTTGTCTTGTGTAAACCGTTCGGTCAGGTTTCCTGTACGGTTGGTTTTAAATTGTAACTCTGATGTGTGGAGTGCAACTTTAGCACATTCGCCGTTATGTTGGATTTGTACTCAAGGACGTTCGTCCTTGAGCGATCGTTAATTTCTCATTTCTTTAACTTTTAGTGTAAAACTGTTTGAGATTATTATTAAATGTGATTTTCTAAATTTATAGTTATAACTGTATTTTTGGGATGTCACAGGATTGGATACTGTCAACACTCAATTTCGTCCGGGTTGATTAATAAATTTATTTTCATCATAAAAAAAAAACAAAAAAAAAACAAACATATAAATATAATAAAAAACAAAAAATAATAAAAAACGTTCGTCCTGGCACTTGTGTGACCGTTCGTCAGCTGCCTTGCGCGACCGTTCGTCCTCACCATTTCGTTGATCGTTCGTCCTTAGCCTCAGCCGTTCGGTCATCCACAAGCGACTACTCGACCGTTCGGCAATTCATGCCTTTAGGACGTTCGGCAATTCTTATGTTCAACCGTTCGGTCATCCTTGGCCCCAAGTGTTTAAGTGTTTGTTTTAATGAAGGTTCGCTCTTCGTCTGGACGTTCGGTCTTGGTTATGTGTGATTGAACGTTCGGTCTCATTGTGATATCGTTCGTCATAGACTGTGTTGTGCTTATTTGCGTCCAGCGTTCGGTTTCGTGCCAGGTCCAGTATAGCGTTCGGCAATCTCGAGCGTTCGGTCTGTGTGGTAGTGTTTTGAGCGTTCGGTTTTGGTAGCAGGCTCCCGTATTTGACCGAGCGTCCAAAAAGTAGTGGTGGCTGCATTTTAAATTCGGTCTGAGCATTACACTGAGGATTCCCACCTTCAGCTGCCGCTGTCCGCCATTAACCATCTGAAAAGCTATTGACAGTTTGGGGGCTGGCTTATACTTTTGGATTTTTAATTTGGAGAAAGGTAGATGCATGGCTGGAAGCAGACACGAATGGAGGCATGGGGGGCAACACGCTGGCAGCAGCATGGGCAGCTCCATATTCACGGCCTCGCTGGAAGGGAAGCACACCAACACGGCAGAGCAATAGTTGGAAGCACATGGTGAAGCAAACACGCGGCCAGTCTGACAAACCATTCACAGTATGGGTTTCTGAAGAAAATATTTTTTTTTTGGCTGACACTTTCACTTTCGGCGTTGTCTGCCACGGGTGC
The DNA here is from genome assembly GCF_029865625.1 of Vigna umbellata. Lineage (NCBI taxonomy): Eukaryota > Viridiplantae > Streptophyta > Magnoliopsida > Fabales > Fabaceae > Vigna > Vigna umbellata. The sequence continues at coordinate 41,077,988 of NC_142168.1, forward strand.
TCTGGTACCTCTGTCTGCCACGGGTGCTCTGGTGTCTCTGTACAGATTCCATCGGTAAGGCCACTACACCACTAACACACTCAGCTGAGGAGGAGGGCAGCGGGGAGGTTAAAAAAAAAAAAAAAGACTTAACTAAGGAGGGGGAGATAAAAAAAAAAAGGGAGAGGAGGGAGCCTTAGTACAGGAGCTAAAAAAAACTCCATCATCGTCGTATCCTCGTTGCCATCCGGTGACCTTTGGTCACGTTCACTACAATTTTGTGGCACCTGCAACAACGCTGGGAAGGAAGGGGAAATTGAATCCAGTAAAGAAAAGGAGACTAAGACAAAAAGGAAAATTTTGATCTTCTCTTGAAGCTGCGAAGGTAAGTTTCGTATACCTAAAACTCTTTGGTCATGCTTATCTATATATCCATAGACATGTTTTCTTTATGCATGGGATGAATGAAATAGTGATTCGGTATATGGTTACGTTCGCTTTCCTCTGTTAATCAAAATGCACCTGTAGTTTCAACAAAGATTCGTCAGTTATAAGTAACAATAAGTACAAGAGTGTTTTCCCTCAACTAAAAATATTTCAGTATCCATGTACCCAGAAAACACACAACCTTCCCTTATTGAGACCGGTGATCACAGCTTATCATTTTCATTCCTCTGCTTTTCGTCTTCATCTCCAACGCCTTATACCACACAGCTTAACCTCAATGTTGGGTCCCCTCCCTGAATTATCAACAATATTCACTTGCCACCCCTCGGCCCCTCACTCCCAACCACACACGCCCCTGCCAAATCCATTTTCTTCTCCGTGTAACACCCCCCTTTCGAACCTCAGATCTTCCTCTGCCCTCATCTCCGTTTCCTTAAAGTCATCAAATCCCTCCATCTTCGATAAGATTTCACCCATAAACTATTTTCCCATTCATCTCTTTCATTAGATTTCAGTCATCAGCTACCCTACGGCACCTCCACAGCCAACTTAGAACCATCTCCTCCGCCCTCAACATTCTCCCATTACCAGACAACTCAACCTCCAACTACCGCGAACCACACCAAACCTGCAAGAAGTACCAGAAACAACCTAACCCATATCTCCCCTCACACGCACGCTGACACTGGTCCTCATTCATCCCCAACAATTCATACCCAATAGGGAAACCGTAACCAACCCAATGGATGCCACCATTATCATATTCTTCGAAAATTTATATCCCCACACAGAAACAGAATATAGATAAAGGTGACCAGGAGAACCCATCGTGGTGGCCTCGGTGGCGACGGGTATCGGTGGCGACGGGAATCGGTTCACGGCTGCCAGACGGGTGGAGGTTTGGACGTGCGGCGGAGACAAGGTCCTCCCTGGGTTACCGCCTTCGAGGCAAGCGAGACGAGAGAAAAGGAGGCAGCGGCTCCGCGGTCGCCAATGGTTCTGCTGCCGCGAGTTGTCGCCGGCAAGGCCAAGGCGTGTTCCGACTGAGGCAGCGGTGGCCGTGTCTGACAGAGTCGATGGTTAGCCTGCGGAGAGACGAAGAGACCTCGGGTCTCTAGAGAGTGTGTGAGCTGAGGGGGTGAGCGGGAGAGTGTTGGATCTGAGGGGTGAGGAATAGAAGAAGAATGCTGAACCCCTAGGGGATTCTCGATCAGAAAAAGACCGCCCCGAGCCTGGGCATGCCAAAGAAAAAAACCCCTTTCTCTTTTGCGCGACACCTCTGTTTTCATTTCCGCACCCCATACATCTTCGGGCCAATGCTGGACCAAGCCCAAAAATTAACCAAACGAAGTTATTTTTGTTCCTCTTTGCTCTTCTGTTCACGCCCCTGTCCGTCTGGGCTAAGGCCCAGTTTGCTGTCGGAAATAAGTTGATCTGGGCACCCCTGTTATCACTTCCACACCCCTTTCGGTTTGGGTTTAGGCCCAATCTATAAAAAAAAAGAGAAAGAAAAATAGTTTAACCATCTCGTTTTCTCGGCGTCCCCCGCTTTTGTTTTATTTATTTCCTTTTGCTTTATTTTTTTTTGTTGTTGTTGTTTTCTTGTTTTATTATTATTGTTATTTCTCTTTATTGTTTTTTTAATTTATTTTATTTATTCTAAATATTTATTTAATAATACATAAAAATAATGAAATACTAAAATATTTATGTGTATGTACAAAATTAAAATATGTTTTAAAGGTTTAGGCACATGTGTGATCGCACGCATCGTCCTTGTGCTAAAAACCTTTTCTCTTTCTTCAAAAATGCCAAAAATACGTTTTAAAGATTTAGGCACATGTGTGATCGCACGCATCGTCCTTGTGCTAAAAACTTTTTCTCTTTCGTCAAAAATGCCAAAAATACGTTTTAAAGGTTTAGGCACATGTGTGATCGCACGCATCGTCCTTGTGCTAAAAACCTTTTCTCTCTTTTAAATAAACCCAAAAACATGTTTTAAAGGTTTAGGCACATGTGTGGTCGCACGTATCGTCCTTGTGCTAAAAACCTTTTCTCTTTCGTCAAAAATGCCAAAAATACGTTTTAAAGGTTTAGGCACATATTTGATCGCACGCATCGTCCTTGTGCCAAAAACCTTTTCTCTTTCGTCAAAAATGCCAAAAATATGTTTTAAAGGTTTAGGCACATGTGTAATCGCACGCATCGTCCTTGTGCCAAAAACCTTTTCTCTTTCTTCAAAAATGCCAAAAATACGTTTTAAAGGTTTAGGCACATGTGTGATCGCACGCATCGTCCTTGTGCTAAAAACCTTTTCTCTTTCTTCAAAAATGCCAAAAATATGGTTTAAAGGTTTAGGCACATGTGTGATCGCACGCATCGTCCTTGTGCTAAAAACCTTTTCACTTTACTAAATAAAAATACCAAAAACATATAAAATATTCAAAAACCCAAAAAACATCTATTTTTCAAACTACAAACAAAATCGCCTTGCCAGAACTACGTGATCTTTGATTCTCCATCAAAAGTGAAGATACGTAGGAGCAAGGCCAGGCCTTGTCAGGTTCACTTCCCAAAAATCCAAAATCATTTCCAAACAAATTTCTCAACAAATCCTTAAACAAAATTTTCAAGCAGTTTCAAATGAACTACGTAACCCTGATTTCTCATTCTGAATGGGAATACGTAGGAGCAAGGTCAATCCTTGTCGGGCCCAAAAAACTAAAAAATATTGTTTGTTTCTTTAGAGTTTTATTTTAAGGGAAAGTTAAACATTTTGAAAACCACATCCATATTCGCGCATTTAGTTAAAGGTACTGCCTTAGGGTAGGCGTTGTAGGGTGCTAATACCTTCCCTACACGTAACCGACTCCCGAACCAAGAATCTGGTTCTAATTGACCATGCCTTATCATTTTATGGTTTTTCCGTAGGTTTCCAGAATAAACTATGGTGGCGACTCCAAATCTCTTTTCCAAATATATCTTCTTTTTTACGGATCGTTGTCCCGTCGCGATTTTTTCCGGTTGCGACAGATGGCGACTCCATTGGGGACCGCCAGAGAGTTAGGCCATTTAATTAGATGTGCGAATTCAATGTGGTTTTTCTTTGTGTTTTTCTTCCCCTTTTTCTTTATCCTTGTTTGATATTTGGCATAATTGTATGTGTGTTTGTTTTGATTATATTGAACCCTAGGATAGAAAACATGTTATATCTGCCTGGGAATCTTCTGGTTGTTTTGCAGGTGAGGGTTTGGGGTGTACAATTGCATTCTCCCTTCACACACACAATATGCATATCATGAGTGGGGCCCTATACCCGGGTCTGAGCGCAACTTAGAAATAGAGGGGTCGTGTAGCGGTGTCATTTGGGACATACTTCTTGTTTGGCTATCGTGAGAACCCCAGCTAGAGTCTGTTCTCTTCATTTGTGTCTCCACATCTAGTTGATTACTCTGACTGTTGTGGAGAAACAATGAAAAGAGCCATAGCTCTGGTGGCCTTAATTTAAGCATTAGGAAGTTATCCTTGTGAGTGCATATATTTTGCCTTAGAACTTTAGTCTTTCAACATTTGATAGGGCACGAAGGGAGGAATGTGTACTGCTGCCCACATCCTATTTGTTCTTTTCGAAAATAATGACTTTGCATTTCATGTTACGCATGCATTTGTGTTGTTGGTCATGTTTTTACTTCATTATGTTATCATGCATCATGTTCATACATCATTTGGTGACATGCTGGTTTTAGGGGAAATCACATGCGTTTATTTTATCCTACAAGATGGAAGTTGATACAAGATCTGATGCTACACAACATACCGATTCTGCCGTGTTAAGAAAGAAACCTCGCCTGAGGATTCATGGGGGGAATCTGACAGGGCTGATAAGCTTAGGAAAACAACTAACGACCATAAAAAGAGAAACTTTCAAGAAAAAATATGGAAACCTATTGAGCCTAATGGAAGTGGAGGTACAGTTGCCTGCTATCACAGCCCTAGCACAGTATTATGACTCCTCGCTAAGATGCTTCACCTTCCTAGACTTCCAGCTAGCACCGACTATAGAAGAGTTTGAGCATATCCTTGGTTTACCACTGGAGGGTACTACACCGTATCAGCACTTGGAGCATCACGCCTCTATCGCAACTATTGCTGCCATAATGAAACTACAGCCCCAGGAACTCGAAGACAAGTTGGTAACAAGGCATCAAGAGCTTGGGCTGACGCAGGGGTATCTGGAATAGTACCTACAACATCTGGCTGATAAGGGAGAGTGGGAGACTTTTATGGATGTGCTAGCTCTCACCATGTACGGCATTGTTTTATTCCCTAGAATAGAAGACTTTGTGGATTATACCGCAATAGATGTATTCGTGGCGAGAAAAACGAGATCGGAGAATCCTGTAACGGTAGTCCTTGCTGAGGTTTATGGGACCATGAGTTTCTGTCACGAAAGGAAGGGGAAGAAAATCCTTTGTTGTGTGTCGGCACTGTATGTTTGGATGACTGCACGTTTCTTTAAAGGCACGGTCAATATCCAGCGTCCTTCGGAAGATCTGTCATGCCGGGGGCTTACGAACAAAGAAGGAAGTGAGTGGGCCCGTTTCTTTGCTAGTTTGAATGGAGGAAAAATAAAATGGCGTCTTCCTTGGCTTGAGCTCAAACAGCCTATCCAACACTGTGGCCGCTTTCCCAATGTACCTCTCATAGGGGCCCGTTATGGTATCAATTACAACCCTCTGTTGGTTCAGAGACAATTTGGGTATCCCATGAAAGGGGCACCTTCACTGGACTATCTCACGGCATTTTTCATCTACTATGGGGATGGGCATTGCACTGAAATGTTGAGGAAAGTTAGGAGTGCTTGGGAAAACGTTATGCGAGCAGAAAAGGATTTAAGATTGGGAGTGATGGACGACAAAGTTAATTATCACACCTGGATCTGGGAAAGGGTAAAGGAAATCAAATTGCCTTTCAAGCCGATCGTTGATCAGCTAGCTAATGAAGGGCGATCCCAAGAACTAGAAAGCGAAGAGGTGAAGCAATTGAAAATAGAGATGGAAGAACTGAGGGAAAAGAACGCTAGGTTGGAAAAGGAATTACAAACTCTACGCAACGATTTTGTTCATATGAGGAATGATAAAGAAGAAAAAGCACAGGCCTATGAAGAAATTGTCAAAAGTCAGAAGGCTGAAAGAGTTTATACATTCTAATTGAAACAAGACCTCGCGACCGCAAGCAAAAAGCTAGCCATGAGAGTGAAGGAAAGGAATGCAACATTAGAAGAGGGAAAACAATGGAGGCACCTCTACGAAGAGGTTAAAAGAGATAAGCGAGAGGCTCTGAAGAGATTGAGAGAAGCGCAGGTTCAGGTAGAAAAGGCGGGGCACGAGATGAAGGAAATGACCTTGTCTTTTGAGACAGATATGAACCAAGAGCGTTGGAAGCTAGCAGAAGCAGAAGAAGAGCATCGCACCATGATAAAACAAATGGAGGAGTACATTGAGGAGCAAGAGGAACTGTGGAGGTCAATGGAGTTTGAAGAGAGGCATCATGCCTTGGTAAAACAAATGAAAGACCGCATCACAGTGCAAGAAGAGGCTGTGAAGCATTGGAAGAGAAGTTTTTCCCAATTGGCTATGTTGGCAAACGGAGCGATTGAAGACATCCCCAAGATGGTGTTGGACGCCGAAGCCATGACCCACTTTTGTAACCCGCCTCACGAGATAATGCTTTTTATTAACCATTGTAAAAGGCTAATAGGCGAAATGAAAGCCTTCATTGCTCGAGATAGAAAGTGATTCATGTCTTGTTAGATTTTCTCTATATGAAAGACGTGAGATGTGTTGTATGGTATCAACTTGTATCAATTTCCATCATTAACGTTGTCGTGATCTTATGATTTCCACCTATCACTAGCATGCATCGCATTTTTTTTTTCTTTTCTTCTTTCCCTTTTTGCCTGACACATTTTCATTTAACTTAAGTTAATAATAGCGAAGTAAAAAAAAAACGGCCAACTTTCCATGACATCCCTACAGGACTCGAGCCAATTCAAGGATTATGGAGAGCTGGGAAGAGTCACAAGAATCCATCAAAGCTGAAATGAGCCAGTTGAAAGACCAGGTTGGCCAAATCTTGGTCGCCCTTGAATCCCTGAAGGCTATTGGAGAGTCTTCGTCTACATTGGTTGGCGGGAATGCCCATTTTTATCCACCGTTGTTCAATGCTATGCGCCAATCGATTCCTTTCCCGTTGTACGGGTTACCCCCGGAATACACTCCTCCCGTAGGAGAATATTTGGAAGGGGAGCATGCGTCGTTTCCCATTCCCACAACTGTTGATGTACCGCCAATCACTACTCAGGTACCTATCTCTATGGCAGCTCCCTTGGTAAGTGCACAAATGAATGAAGCAATTACAGTTGAAGGAACACGAGTGACTACAGTACCGCATATGATTGTTAACCACGATTCTTCAGCAAGAGCCGCATCACAAACCGCGGCGCATGCGGGAACCAACATCACTAACGGAGCTAAAAACAGACTAGAGATTCTGGAGGAAAAAATGAGGGCTATTGAAGGGATGGAAAATTATGGGTTTGGAAATGTTGCAAGACTAAGTTTGGTTCCTGGAGTAAAAATACCGTATAAGTTCAAAGCGCCAGAATTCGAGAAGTACAAGGGTGATACATGCCCTAAAAACCATCTAGCCATGTATTGCAGAAAAATGGCTGCGTATGCTATGACGACCAGTTACTCATCCATGTTTTCCAAGATAGTCTAGTTGGGGTAGCATTAAATTGGTATACTCACTTAGAGCCATCTCGAATCCATTGTTGGGCAGATCTGGCCGACGTCTTTGTAAAACGGTATATATACAACACACATGTAGCACCGGACCGTCTGCAATTACAGAATATGGGGAAGAAAGACAATGAAACCTTCAAGGAATATGCCCAATGGTGGAGAGAATTGGCCACACAAGTAGAGCCGCCTTTGTTTGAAAGAGAAATGGTGGCAATGTTTGTAAATACGCTCCAGCCACCGTTTTATGAATATATGGTGGGGAATGTATCCGTCAATTTCGCTGACGTCATCATAATCGGCGAGAGGATAGAAATTGGGGTGAGGAATGGGAAGATTACAAGTAGCCCATCTGCGGTGGAAAACTCTAAAAAGAAGCCCTCTTTCAATCCAGGAAAGAAGAAAGAAGGAGATGTGCATGCAACATCGGCAATGCCTCTATGGAGAGGTCATGCTCCTATTCACAAGTATAGGCCATACCTAGGCCAGCCACCATATGCAGCCAATACGACTTTTGCTCATCCAATCCGGCCTCAACAACAACAAGGATTTTACCAATCACAACCCATCACAAGCAACGCTTGGAGGACTGTGCCAAGTGCAAATCCAAATCCGAATGCAGGTCAAGGCACTTACCTAGGAAAAACCCAGGAAAGAAACCTTGTTCACTTCACCCCCATCCCTATGACTTACACTGAATTATTACCTCACCTCGTCAAAAGGGGTCTGGTTGCTATATGCCCAATGATACCCATGCAGCCTCCATACCCTAGGGGTTATGATGCCGACGCCAAGTGTAGTTATCATGGGGAAGGCGTGGGTCACTCAACTGAGAGGTGTATGGCCTTCAAGCGTAAAGTGCAGGCCCTAATTGACGCTAGGTGGCTAAAATTTCAAGAAGATAAACCTAGCATTGATGCTAATCCGTTATCCGGGCATGGGAGTGCCTCGACAAACGCCATTGAGGTTAAGGAGCATAGACTGATAAAGGATGCAAGCGAAATCCGAAGTTCCAGAAGATTCATTTTTAAGGAATTATTGAAGTTGGGTCTTTTAAGTGGGGATTATGATTTGGGAAGAGCATGTGGACTCCATCCATGCACGGAACACTCTATAGAGGAATGCGTTGAATTCGAAGAGTTTCTACAAGATCTGCTTGATAGGAATTTGATGCAAGTATGCTACGAAGACAAGGATGATGAGGTGTTTGCACAAATTGGTATGGAGCCTGATGTAACTTTGCCAGAGCCGTTGATAATCCGTTTCACTCGAACCACCCCTACACCAGTAATTCAAGGAAGATCGCCCGTTGTCATCCATACACCAGTTCCTTTTCCTTACAAAAGCGAGAAAGTTGTCCCTTGGAGGTATGGGACACGTGTAGTCGACAAAGGACAGTGCATTGAAAGTCAATTCTCTAGCCAGGATCCAACTGTTGAAAATATATCAGGCATCGGCGGAATGACAAGGAGTGGTCGAATCTTCACGCCACCAAACTTGACGAGAAGAGGAGCTAGCAATAATGAAACACCAATTTACGCAAATACTAAGGACCATTTAAAAGGGAAAGGGGTGCAGGCAAAGGAGACCCCTGACAAGGCGGACAAGAAAGAAATCTCTAAGAAGGAGGCTTGCGAGTTCTTGAAATTCATACAACAAAGTGAGTACAAAGTGGTGGAACAATTGAATCGTACGCTTGCCCGGATCTCCCTGTTATAGTTACTTATGCACTCGGCCTCCCATAGAAAACTACTATTGAAGATACTGAGCGAGGCCCATGTGGAACAAGGTATTTCCCTGAACCAATTCGAGGGCATTGTCAGCAACATCACTGCTAATAATTACCTCACCTTTACCGATGAGGAAATACCTGAGGAGGGGAGAGGGCATAACAAGGCTCTCCATGTCTCCGTAAAATGTTTGGACCACGGCATAGCACGCGTGTTGATAGACAACGGCTCCTCCCTGAATGTCATGCCCAAGATGACATTAGAGAGGCTACCTTGTGACGGAATGCAGATGAAGCCAAGTTCTATGGTTGTGAGAGCATTTGACGGTAGCAAGAGGGGAGTCATGGGAGAAATAGAGTTGCCGGTCCAAATTGGCCCGTGTGGTTTTCAAGTAACCTTCCAGGTCATGGATATCCTCCCAGCCTATAGTTGTCTATTGGGTCGCCCATGGATCCATTCTGCAGGAGTTGTGCCTTCCACACTGCACCAAAAACTGAAATATATCATGGGAGATAAGCTGGTCATAGTTTCTGGAGAGGAGGATCTCCTTGTGAGTGGGCCATCCTCCACCCGTTACATAGAGGCAGCCGAGGAGGCTCTGGAAACAGCTTTTCAATCACTAGAAATTGTGGGAAACACCTATGTTGAGTCATTTCCTATGAACCCACATTTATCATGCACCTCTATCATGATGGCCAAGGTCATGCTGAAAGAAGGTTATAAGTACGAGAATGGTTTAGACAAGTATGGACAAGGATGTACATTCCTATTGGAGGTGATTGAGAACAAAAACAGGTATGGCCTAGGGTACAAGCCCAGCAAGGAGGATAAGAAGAGGTTGATTGAGGAACGGAAGGAGCGTAGTTTGGCTCGGATGGGGAAACGGGAACCTAGGGCGAGGAAAATCCACATTTGCGGTATCAAAGAGAGTTTTCGCAGTGCGGGATGGGTGAACACTAGCCATATAGCGATGGTGGAAGAGGAAGCTAGATCTGAAAGCTCAAACTTCGTGTGGGCTTGCTCCCCCCGGATGCACAGCTCAACAATTGGAAAACTTTGGATTTACCCGTGATGTTTAATCCAAACAAAATGTAATATGTTAATTAACCCTGTTGTTTTACCCGGAGCTTTAGAATTCATGATTTACGGGTTGACGTTTTATTTTCGGTGTGATAATTGAATCGTGTTCGTTCTCATTTCTATCATCATTTAGCCTTTTTCATCGTTCTTCCTGTTTATTTATTCTTTTTCGCAAACTTAAATAATGCAGATATGACAATGAATGTTTTGAAAATAATAATGTCAATATCCCTAAGTGGGAGCACCCTGTCATTAATGCGGAAGATGATCTGGAACCCTCGCCAGAGCTTTTGAGATTAGTGGAACAAGAGTCTAAAGAGATAAAACCCCATCAGGAAGAGATTGAAATACTTAACTTGGGAGAGGAAGACGAGATAAAAGAAGTAAAGATCGGCACTACCATGAAAGAAGAAGTAAGGGAAAGGTTGCGAGTCCTATTGAAGGAATTTAAGGACGTCTTTGCTTGGTCGTACAATGATATGCCTGGCTTGGATACCGATATCGTGCAGCATAAACTCCCCCTTTTACCAGAATGTCTTCCGGTCAAACAAAAATTAAGAAGAATGAAACCGGAGATGTCTTTGAAAATCAAGGAAGAGGTGCAGAGACAATTTGATGCAGGATTTTTGGCTGTGGCAAAATACCCGCAATGGGTGGCAAATATCGTACCAGTACCCAAGAAAGATGGTAAAGTTCGGATGTGTGTGGACTACCGTGATTTGAATCGGGCAAGTCCAAAAGACAATTTCCCACTACCACACATCGACACTCTAGTCGATAATACAGCCAAGTTTTCACTATTTTCATTCATGGATGGTTTCTTGGGATATAATCAGATCAAGATGGCACCTGAGGACATGGAAAAGACTACCTTCATCACATTGTGGGGAACATTTTGTTATAAGGTGATGTCTTTCGGGCTCAAGAATGCTGGGGCAACATATCAAAGGGCGATGGTGACACTTTTTCATGATTTGATGCACAAGGAGATCGAAGTGTATGTGAATGACATGATTGCTAAGTCTGAATCAGAAGAAAAGCACATTCTCAACTTGAGAAAATTATTTGAAAGGCTGAGGAAGTTTAAACTCAGGTTAAACCCTGATAAATGCACGTTCGGAGTGAAATCTGGAAAATTGCTAGGCTTTATTGTTAGTCAAAAGGGAATAGAAGTAGATCCTGACAAGGTACGAGCAATAGCAGAAATGCCTGCCCCTAGGACGGAAAAAGAGGTTCGAGGTTTCCTGGGTAGATTGAACTACATTGCTAGATTCATCTCCCAATTAACCGCCACTTGTGAACCGATATTCAAGTTATTGCGTAAGAATCAGGCTTTGGTTTGGAATGAGGATTGTCAGGCCGCTTTTGAAAAGATTAAGCAATATCTACAAAACCCTCCGGTGTTGCGTCCACCTGAGCCAGGAAGACCACTCCTTTTGTATTTGACTGTGTTGGACGAATCAATGGGTTGTGTATTAGGTCAGCACGACGAAGATGGGAAAATAGAGCATGTTATATATTATTTAAGCAAGAAGTTCACAGAATGTGAACAACGATATTCATCATTAGAGCGAACTTGTTGCGCGTTGGCATGGGCTACTCATCGCTTGAGGCAGTATATGTTAAGTCACTCTACTTGGTTAATATCTAAGATGGATCCCATCAAGTATATTTTTGAAAAGCCCGCTCTCACTGGAAGGATAGCTCGGTGGCAGGTGCTATTGTCAGAGTATGACATAGTATATGTCACTCAGAAATCCGTCAAAGGTAGTGCATTGGCAAAATACCTGGCTCATCAACCCATCCACGACTATTGGCCAATGCAACCCGAATTCCCTGACGAAGATACCATGGCTCTATTCAAGGAAGGCCGAGAAAACTGAGACGAAGAAGCATGGATATTATTATTCGATGGAGCCTCGAATGTAATGGGACATGGCATTGGGGCAGTTCTTATCGCTCCAGATAAGCAGTACATGCCAATGACATCAAGGCTGTGTTTTAATTGCACAAATAACATTGCAGAATATGAGGCATGCGCTATGGGTATTCGGGCGGCAATAGAGTCCAAAGTGAAAATTCTGGAGGTATATGGAGATTCAGCTTTAGTCATCCACCAATTGAAGGGAGAATGGGAAACAAGGGATGCAAAATTAATTCCTTACCAAGCTCACATCAAGGGATTAATGAAGTATTTTGATGACATCACATTTAACCACATACCGCGGGAGGATAACCAATTAGCAGACGCATTGGCTACTTTGTCATCCATGTTTGAAGTTGACCAAAATACAAAATTACCAGTGATTGAAATGAAGAAGCCATGCGGAGCCAGCATATTTCCATTTCATCAAGGAGGAGGTGGATGGTAAACCTTGGTACTTTGATATCAAGCACTATCTTAAGACCCGAGAATATCCAGAAAAAGCATCTGAAAACGATAAAAGGTCGTTACGAAGGTTGGCTGGCAGCTTTATTTTAAGTGGGGATATTTTATACAAGAGAAATCACGACATGATTCTCCTCAGATGTGTAGATGCAAAAGAAGCCGAGTGGATATTGAAAGAAGTGCACGAAGGTACATTTGGAACACACACGAATGGGCACTCAATGGCTAGGAAGATCTTGAGAGCTGGTTACTTCTAGTTAACCTTGGAAAATGATTGTTGTACACACGTGAGGAGGTGCGAGAAATGTCAAATGTATGCAGACAATATCAATGTGTCGCCCACGACTTTGAACGTGTTGTCTGCACCATGGCCATTTTCGATGTGGGGGATAGATGTTATTGGAGCTATAGAGCCAAAAGCGTCAAATGGACACCGCTTCATACTAGTCGCAATCGATTATTTCACCAAGTGGGTTGAAGCTGCTTCTTATGCCAACGTGACTAAAAAGGTGGTGACCAGATTCATAAAAAGGGAGTTGATCTGCAGATACGGGCTACCTAACAATATCGTCACTGATAATGCCACCAACTTGAACAACCGGATGAGGCGGAGTTATGTGAGGAGTTCAAAATTCATCATCTTAATTCTTCTCCTTACCGTCCAAAAATGAATGGGGCAGTAGAAGCTACTAATAAGAATATCAAGAAGATCGTACAAAAGATGGTGGTCACTTATAAGGATTGGCACGAAATGCTTCCCTTTGCTTTGCATGGATATCGTACATCAGTACGAACGTCAACTGGTGCAACACCTTTCTCGCTGGTGTATGGGATGGAAGCAGTGCTTCCATTTGAGGTAGAAATCCCATCTCTACGAATTTTATTGGAAACCCAATTGGAGGAAGCCGAGTGGGTTCAAGCTCGTTTTGATCAGCTCAATCTCATCGAAGGGAAGAGACTGACAGCGGCGTGCCACGGGCAATTGTATCAAAAAAGAATGAAAAAGGCGTTCGACAAAAAAATACGCCCAAGGGAGTTTCATGAAGGCGAACTGGTGTTAAAGAAGATATTGCCCATACAAAGGGATTTAAGAGGCAAATGGACCCCAAATTATGAAGGGCCGTTTGTAGTAAAGAAGGCATTCTCTGGAGGGGCACTAATCCTCACAAGGATGGACGGAGAGGAGTTACCTTTACCAGTTAATTCTGATGCGGTAAAAAGGTTTTACGCATGATGATTCCGAGATAGGGGATGCTACTAAGGGATATTAACGCTGTTTTGTAAAAATTTTGTTGTATTTTGTGTTATTTCTTTGAATAAATACCCTGCGATTTCATCCATTATTCAACTTTTTCGTTTTTGCCTCTCGTCACGATTCATATCACACTGAGTTTTAAAGTAAAATAAAGGGAAATGACAATGATTAAAGCATCACGGATGTATCCATTGAGCTCAAACTTGCTCCTCAAGGATGTCGTGGAAGAAAACAAATAAAAAAAATTTTCAAAAAAAGGGGTCATCGAAATTTCAAATTGTTCAAATTGTTTTACGAGTTCATTGTTCCTCTCTTCCCATTTCTGCATTGTCTCATACGCATAATGGTTCAAAAATTTTGCTCATGACGTTCACTTCGGATCTCATTTTATTTGAAGTCATTTTTCCTTATTTTCTTTGTAAATAAGTTATTTTCTTTTGGACCCATTTTTCCATTATTTCGTTTAGATTAGAAATTTTTTTTTTAGACTGAATGAAAAGAAAAACAACATAAAAATCTAATTTATTTCATCATCAGAGCAGGAAATTACAGTAAGGACAGAGGGAAGAATTTTGAACAAAGATACCATTTTGAATACACTCATACGATCTTGACATTATGATAAATAAAATAAAAATGCAACAAAAAACAGGTAGATCTAAATGATAGGATACAAAGTTACCTCACCTTACCGGGAATTCAAATTCAAAAAACCAAAAGAAAACACAAAAAACATGGCAAACATAAAATATGTTTAGGGGTCGATCACTGGTGATCGTTAAGCTTACAGTCCAAATATAAAAAAAAACACAAAAAAAACACTTAAAAAATAACAAAACAAGCTTCAAGAGTTGTGGTCCCCTTAGAGGGACTATTCATCATCATCATCGTCAGAGGGTGGCCGTAGAGAAAGTTCCAATGAAGGAGCCTTCAACTGGAACCAAAAGATGTGAGGGATCTCTCTTCTGTCAGGAACCGGTGGAATCGGGAAGGGGTCCAGCGTCACCCGATCTGGAACCAATGGCGTGGTGTGTGAAAGATCTCAAAGAACAAAAAGGAAAAAAATTTAGAAATGTCAGAAAGAGAAGAAAACAATAACAAAAATATGCAAAAGGGGGCTTACCATCCATAAAGGGGGGCAGGAGGGGAATTGGAGAGTAAGACGTGGTAGCAGCGGCTTGCTTTAGACATCTCTGTTTCTCACGATATCCATAATTCTGGAACCAGCAATAGACGCTGTATTCCCCGATCTCCCCGTATACCTTGAGCCTGGTCGCGATTTCATGAACTTGTTCCCTGTTCGGGTTTCTTATCCTGAACGCGAATAAGGCCTCTAATAAGGCTACTTGCTCTCTCGTGGGACACCATCTTTTACACACCAATTTGTCCTGAACTTCCAGGTTTGTTAAGTTTTTGTTCATTTTTCTAAAAAAGGAAAAAAGGAAAGTTTTAGTTTATCTTTTAAATCAGGTTTGTCCATTGTCCAGTCTTAGGTTCAGGTCCTCGCAAAGGATCCTATTAGGTCTAGGTCCAACCGGTTCATGTCCAGGTTTTGTTTTTGTTTTACCTATCATATTTTGGTTCATTAGTGTAGAAATAAAAATAAAAAATAAAAGAAGGGAAATGCGGAAATGAAGAAAAGCAGGAAAGAACAAAAAGCGGGAAAACATGAAAGAAAAGAGAAAAAATAAGAGCATAAGGAAAAGCGAACTGAATGCAGGAGGGAAAAACATAAAAGAGCATGCAGGAAAGGAAAGCAGGAAAGAACAACAGAGGGGGAAGCAAGAAAGAAAAGAAAATAGGAAAGCGTAAGGGGAAGGGAAGAAAGAAGAACGGAAGACTTAGAAGAAAAAGAAGGCAGAGAAAGCATTGAAAGAGGAGGAACAAAAAACTTAAAGGAAAGGAAGAGAGATTAAGAGCTCAGAAGACTTACCCAGAAGCGGAAGGCACACAGGGAGAAGTTCCTCGGAAGACTCAGACGTTGTCGAAGGCGGGGACGGAGGAGCCTCGCAGAATCCAGACGCTCAAGAGAAGGAGAGAGGGATAGAGAGAGAGTGAGATCCGGAAATGTCGCTCGGACGCCGAAGGGATACCCGTTTTATAGCCGAAAAATTTCCACTGTGGCTACAGTTCCGGTCGCTGCAACCGTCTGGTGTCGGTACTGATCTTTTTTCAAAAAAAAAAATAAATTTTTTGAAAATGTTCAAACTTTCTTTTTTTTAGCCCAACTCGGCCCATTACATGCATATTTCTCATTAAATTCTATTTCTAAAAGATAAAAACACAAAAAAATTTCTAGTATGTTTAATATTTTTCACATTGTGTAAATAAATATAAAATGAATGAAAAAAACATTTTTCAAACGTTTTTCTAAATCAAGTTTTCTCATATCAATTTTTGCATTGCTCACCAAGCCCAGTTTCCATGCTGGCCCGTAAGGCCCAATTTCCACATTGGCCCAGAAATGCTCATTTTCCATACTGGCCTGCAAAGCCCAGTTTCCATGCTGGTCCGCAAGGCCCAGTTTCCACATTGGTCGAGAAATCCCAATTTCCACATTGGTCCAGAAAGCCCATTTTCCATACTAGCCTGCAAAGCCCAGTTTCCATGCTGGCCCGCAAGGCCCAATTTCCACATTGGCCCAGAAATGCTCATTTTCCATACTGGCTTGCAAAGCCCAGTTCCCATGCTGGCCTGCAAGGCCCAGATTCCACATTGACCGAGAAATCCCAATTTCCACATTGGCCCAAAAAGCCCATGTTTCCCATATTGGCTTGCAAAGCCCAGTTCCCATGCTGGCCCGCAAGGCCCAGATTCCACATTAGCCGAGAAATCCCAATTTCCACAATAGCTCAAAAATCCCATTTTCCATACTGGCCTGCAAAGCCCAGTTTCTATGCTGGCACGCAAGGCCCAGTTTCCATTGGCCGAGAAACCCCAATTTCCACAATGGCTCACAAAGCCCATTTTCCACACCGGCCCGCAAGGTCCAGTTTCCAGGCTGGTCCACAAAGCCCAATTTTCTCAAAAAAAAAAACAAAAAAAATCTGTTTTTCAACTAGTATCATCATTTTCATTTCATATTACTTTTCTTCATGCATAAAACCAAAAAATACGCAAGAGTTGAGTCATTTGTTTTCGATGCAAATCATCCATTTTATGAGATTTCAAAAAAAAATGTAATGGATGTCATAATCTCCTGGAGTCAAATGATCAAGTCACATATTCTTAGGAGATATCTGTGTGTGCATTACTTGAAAACATCATCCTTCAGCCCTCACTATACCAAGAGATTGACCCAATCATTTTCTTGAGCCCAAATAATAAACACCAAGTTTTACACTGGGGCAGATTTTCCATTACCTCCACTGGCTTTCATTTGGGAGATTCCTGAATCCGTTAGGACAAAACAAAAAAAAGGGAAAAATAAAAAATGAAAAATGACTCTTGTTGAGATCATTTAGTCTTGTCTCCTAATTAATCTTTCGAAAATAAAGCAACCAAAATTTGAAATGATGTGTGGCCATCTTTCTTCATCCAAAAAAAAACAACAAAAATATATCCTTTGATACCAAATTTGAGCCAATGAGAATTTTCTTTTCAAAAATTTACCCAAACAAGGGTTACCATCACAGTAGAAGTCGACTCAAATTGCAAAGGAACACACTTAGTGATCAAATGAAGAGAATTCCTCAAAAGTGAAGCAAAAATGGAAAAATCACAAAGTGATGGCAAACAAAAAATGAAATTTGAGAAATGGCAAAATAGTTAAAACAGATTTGACGAATAGCTGATACAAGGTGTAGATGGTAACTCTTGTTTCAAATAACCCAAAAACATGTATTTGAGCCTTTATATCTTTTCTTTCAACACCCTTTAGCCCAAGCCACATTACAAGCCTAATAAAAGTCCACACAGATTGAATAATGGTTGCTTAAATTTTCATAAAGCTTAATTTTTGAGACAAGACAAAAATGACTAACAATGCAGTTGTAAAAAAAAATGATGATGAAAATAAATGTCCTCGGAAGAAGGGAACTCCCTATTGATCAAAATTATACAAAGGAAAATCAAGCCAATTTGGGCAATCCTTTCAAGCCAATCATTTCCATATCCATCACAAATTTCTGAACAAATTCATATCCCATTCAAACTCTTCCCCCGAGTCCCAAACTTGGGGCAACTTTGTAAGTTTTTCATAACCTTTTCGCCTGTTCTTCAAAACCAGGGCAACTATGTGAGTTTCATATGTTTCGGCCTGGCCCATTCAGAGTATTGAGCAACTTTGTTAATCTCAATTTTTTCATCTGAATATTCAAAGCTCATACAAAGACTGGGGCATCCCTTGTTGGGCCTTGCATGATCTTGGTTCGCCCCGAACTTCAAAAGTTTATAACCACCAAGACTGGGGCATCCCTTGTTGGGCCTCGCATGATCCTGACTCGCCCCAAATTTCATAAATCCATTACCGCCAAAATTGGGGCAATTTTTTTTGCAAATCCCACATGATATTCTCACTCCCTGATTCATGACTTATTCCCTCACAATTCACGGATACATTTGTCCATACCAATCCTTTTACCATGCTCCAAATTGGAGCAACTTCTGAGTATCTACTACCTCACATTGGCATTTGTAGCCGTTTTAAGGAGTAAGAGGCTCAAGTAGCCAACCCGGTACTCTCCAAATCCTTCTAATCATCCTCCACATATTTGTCCCAACCCTTGATATCAAGCATGTACACACTAGTATCTCGTCAAGAAATGTGTAGCACACAAGCTTCATTTTGAACAGTTGACTTTAGAATTGGACATCCATTGAAAAAATTGGAAGTCTAAATCGTCATAAATTTGATGATTTCAAAGAAAGCAAATTGACTCAGTAAAAAAAAATGTGTCATAGTTTCATAATCTTCCTATACATCATGTACATATTTTCATCAACTTTGAATTTGCCTCCATGTATATTCATCAAATTTTCTTCCTTCAAAAAGACAAAAAGAATGCATCAAAGTTCTTCTCCAATTTCATAATTTACATCAACCATATTTCAATCTTATGCAAAACCTTGTTTCAAAAAAAAAAAAAAGGATGGATACTCGTTTCTATCTAAAAAAAACAAAAAAATTTCAACATCTCAAAATTTCAACCAATTCCAAATTTCAAATTCAAAGCAATCAAACATTTTTCTCTCTGTCATTTTATCTCGGCCATCTGCAAGATAATGGTCGAAACCAGTTTTTCGTTTATTTTATCTCGGCCATCTGCAAGATAATGGTCGAAACCAGTTTTTTTTGTTATCTCAGCCATCTGCTAGATAATGGTCGAAAGCAGTTTCAGTTTTGTTTTATCTCGGCCATCTGCAAGATAATGGTCGAAACCCAGTTTTTGCTTTATTTTATCTCGGCCATCTGCAAGATAATGGTCGAAGCCCAGTTTTTGTTTTATTTTATCTCGGCCATCTGCTAGATAATGGTCGAAAGCAGTTTCAGTTTTGTTTTATATCGGCCATCTGCAAGATAATGGTCGAAACCCAGTTTTTGCTTTATTTTATCTCGGCCATCTGCAAGATAATGGTCGAAGCCCAGTTTTTGCTTTATTTTATCTCGGCCATCTGCAAGATAATGGTCGAAACCCAGTTTTTTGTTTATTTTATCTCGGCCATCTGCAAGATAATGGTCAAAACCATTTTTTTGTTTTATTTTATCTCGGCTGTAAGACCTGTGTAAAATAAAAATATATTTTTATTTTACTATATTTATGATAAGAAAGGAAACATAGTTTAATACTTAGTTTTGGATGTATTTAGCATTGTGTTTCCTCTTTTTTGCATGATTTGAGGTTGTGAACGTGACAGTAGTTGACAAAAGGTGCTGCAAGATTTTCTATGATTTGTTTTGTTTTGTTGTGCTTGGTTTTGGACAGATTGTAGAGTTATTAAGTAAAAGAAACCTATGGTTAGGTTTAGTAGGGGCATATTAAACGTGAGTTATGACTTAGATGAGAACCTACCATTTTTCTTATATAAACTCTAATCTATGTGAGAGAGGGGAGGAATATACATACTATGCTAAAACATAGGTTCGGAGTGTGGTTTTGAATTGTGGGAAGCACTGCTACGCAAGGAAAGAAAGTCATCTTTGGTCTTTGCTTTGAACCTCAAAGGATTGTGGAAACTCACTGGAACTAGAGGTAAGGGGGGAAACTAGGATTTATATAATTGTTTGCATGTTGGGGTAGTTAAAAGCTAGACTATATATGTATGTTTGATGGTGCATGTATATTGTATGATGGGTAGAAGGTAAGGGGAGTTTGATTTCTTTCATTGATTGTTGAGATGTTATGGGTTTGCTACAAATCTGGGTAAAATCTGGATAAAAAAGGAGTTTCTGGGTTCTTTCTGAAAACTGGTGCGATTCTGCAGAATTCTGCAGAACGCGCGTACGTCCAATTTTGGTGAGTCAAAATTGGACGTTCGTCCAAATTGCTCAGATAAGCGTTCGGTTTTGACGAACGTCCGAGTTCGTCCATAAAGATTGTAATATATTAGACGCTCGTTCAAATCGTATTTAATGAGTGAATTAATGACTTTAGGCGTTCGTCCATAACTTAGTATTCTAGTGAAGTAATCTCAAGCGTTTGGTCTTGGTAGATTAATGATGGTGAGCGTTCGTTCTCAATTTGGTATTCTTAGGTTTGGATACGTTCGGCCTTGGTCTCAAGACGAACGTCCATAGGTTGTAAAGAGCGTTCGGTCTTATGTTCCTTGTTCTCAGATAGTGAACGTCCATAGATTGTAAGCGTTCGGTCATACTCTGGGTTGACGAACGTTCAATTTTGATGATATTTATTCTAAGTTAGCGATCGTTCATAGCGAACGTTCGGCTCCGATGACGTTTGTATTCAGATAGTACTCGCCATAGGCAGCGTTCGTTCTTTGAGGATGTTTGATCTTTAAGCGCTCGTCCAGTCAGTGATGAATTCAATATGGTGTCCAATGGTTTAGCGTTCGGCCTAGGTAATTGATCTTAGCGTTCGGCTCAGTAGTGTTGAACCCAACCTGGTGTTCGTTCTTGAGCGTTCGATCTTGGTATGTTTGTGATGTGAGCGTTCGACCTTGGTATTGTTGTAATTATGAGCGTTCGGCCTTGAGTTAGTATTCTTAGGTTTCAATCGTTGAGCGTTCGTCCAAACAGTAGTCGATTCATTATGACTTTCGGTTTTAGCACTCGGCTTGATAGTGTTGAATTCAATATGGTGCTCGGTTTGTAGCGTTCGGCCGAATAGTGTTTAATGACGGTCGGTTTTGGCGTTCGGTCAAATAGTGTTCGGTTGGGTGATTTGAAAACAGCGTTCGTTCATTAACGTTGGTGATTTGAAAATAGTGTTTGATGAATAATTCTCGTCCAAATAGCGTTTCGGCGAATATGTATGAATCCGTAATTTCTTTGGTAGTATTTTAAAACAATTATTGAGAATTGTTGGTTATTTTCTTGATCTAATATTGGTTTATTTATACATATTATTGAGAATATGTATGAATTCGTGATTGAGCACGTTTATTCTGTTGGAGGTGGTACATACACTATGTTATTTACTTGTAACTTTGTCTGTCTTTTGAGCATTTTTGCTAGTCTCACGCGTGAGACTGAGATTCGAGTGTCACCTTCTTCTACGCGAGGAGGTGAATGTCTCGCCCAATGACTTCGGCTCGTGTTGAGTATAGTGCATCGTTACGCGTAGTATCGATGTTTTTACTCGTTAGTCCTTGAGGAGTCGGGGAGATAGGTCTGAAGTCGCGATGGAAGACGGCTCGGGTCGCCTGTTATTGAGAGCAGGTTATGACGACGAATTACAAGTAAACGACATTGTTTATGAAAGACTAGTCTGCAATATCATGTGTGTCGATTTATATTAAATCATGGAAATTATATAATTTATATGTAATGTGTTTATGATGTGATATTTCTGGTTTCTCACCTTGAAATGTTGTGGTTGTGGTTTCCACCTACGATGATCGTATGTAAGACCTTGGAAAATTAAACCAGCCTCCCCCTGTTAAATCACAATTAATGCACTGAAAACCTTCTCTGATTCATTAAAAACCCACTACCTTAACTCTGCAACTTCTGCCAAGTGTCGCAAAGGGAATGCTCTGAAATTTGTAGTGGAAGACAAGTGTCCGTGTGTGAGAGAACGTCCGTTTGACTTGGGAAGAAAACCAATTTTCCTGAAAAACCTTCTTCGCACTCTCTGCACGCACTCTTCTTCTTCCTCAGAACTCAACTTTTCATTTTCTCCACCTTCTCTCTAGAAAGCCTTCAACTTCTCTCTACTGCTACTCACCCATTTCTTCTCCGTTCAACATTCAGAACCGTAGGAGCGTTCCCTGCACTACGAGCTTCAATCTGAACCGAACAGATCCAAGTTCTGTAACCGGTAAGTCGCTCGACTCTGGACGCTTGTTTCTGGGTTACATGCAAACTAAGATTCAGTTGCATGCAAGGGTATAAACTGAGTTTCCTGAGTTTTCTTTGGTTAGACTTAGTTGAAGAGCGTGGAGGGTAGAAAGCCATATTTGAACGAGACCAAGTCATACTATTAGGAGTACACTGCTATCCAAGTAAGGGAAGCTTATTAAATTTAATTCGTATGCGTTTGTTTGTGCTGTATGGATGTTCTGAGAGTTGCATGATGCATGATCTGTGATATTTGATTTTTATATATGATCATAAGTATGAGTTGATATATGGTGAATATGAAATGTACTATGATATGAGTATTTGAAAATATGAAATTTATATGCTGAGAAAGGAGTGAATGTAAGTGCAACTTGGAATATAAACTCCCATATGATAACGTACGTTCGACATTAAACGGTTCTTGACCGTTTAGTGTTCTAGTAAACTTCTTTGAATTGGAATACTTTCATTTGGGAAGAATTCTGGTTGAGGATGAGTTGTGTCGGTCTTCTACTTAGAGCTCATAATGAGCAGTGTCGATATTATGCATAGCAATCGTATTGAGTAGTGCTCGGTCTTACACCAAGCGCTCTTACTCTTTTCTTGAAAAATCCCTTGATGAAGAATAGTGTTGGTCTAACTTCAATAGTGTTCCCTACCGTGTCGATCACCCTTGTTACTACAGATCATCCATCTGTGTCGACCGACAGTGTCGAGTACCCTTGATAATACATATCATCCATTTGTGTCGACAGACAGTGTCGAGCACCCTTGTTAATACAAATCATCCATCTGTGTCGACCGACAGTGTCGAGTACCCTTGATAATACAGATCATCCATTTGTGTCGACAGACAGTGTCGAGCACCCTTGTTAATACAGATCATCCATCTGTGTCGACCGACAGTGTCGAGTACCCTTGATAATACAGATCATCCATTTGTGTCGACAGACAGTGTCGAGCACCCTTGTTAATACAGATCATCCATCTGTGTCGACCGACCGTGTCGAGCAACCTTCTTAATACAGGTCGTCCATCTGGGTCGACCGACCGTTTCGAGTACCATTGTTAATACAGGTCGATCATCTGTGTCGACCAACCATGTTGATCACCCATGATAACACAGATCATCCATCTGTGTCGACTGACCATGTCGAGCACCCATTGTTAATACAGGTCATTCATCTGTGTAGACCGATGGTGTCGAGCACCCTTCTTAATACAGGTTGTCCATCTGTGTCGAGCACCCTTCTTAATATAGGTCGTCCATCTGGGTCGACCGACCGTGTCGAGCCACCTTGTAATATAGGTCGTCCATCTATCTTGTGGCCGGTATTACTTTATTTTGGAACGAGGCAAATTCTTCGGTCTCGTTCCTCACAATTGTTCTCGTCATAAAGAGGTCGTGATTTTATGTACTTGGACTGAAAGACAAAAATGAAAATAAAAGTGAAAGATTATAAATGATGAACATTATATGAGATGAATAAACGGTTGTGAATTTTGGACGAGCGTTCCAGGGAGGAACGACTCATGGTTGAATATGGAATTTTGTAAAGTATGACTGTGGGCATGCTAGTGCTGGCTTGGTCCATCCTGATATTCTGTGATACTCATCTTCACGTAGAGGAGAGTAGTTCATGTGTGGGAATGGCAGGAGGTCCTTAGTCCATAAGTTAACATGGGCGACGTAAGAAACGG
Source organism: Vigna umbellata (assembly GCF_029865625.1). NCBI lineage: Eukaryota > Viridiplantae > Streptophyta > Magnoliopsida > Fabales > Fabaceae > Vigna > Vigna umbellata. The sequence goes on from NC_142168.1 coordinate 41,101,833, forward strand.
ACTAACCTCGAGTGGCAGCTGTCGAGTGTAATACAGTTACTACATCACTCGAGTGCAAGGACGCCTGTAGCTACACAGATTCATACAGTCCGGACGGTTAGTCTAGTATCAGGAATTGATTGAGTTAAGGGATTGATTTAATTATATGTTGTGAAATCGTAATCAATTCTATTATATGGTGTCTACTGTATTTTTGGGATGTTACATCGTACTTGTACGGGAGTAGATGGTATTGCAGATAAAGCTAGATTGGAATAGCTCTTCGAGAGAGAGACGGGAATAAAACTTATTGGGATTTTTATAATGTTTTCTTATTTATGTTCGTTTGATTTTGTTATTTTAAGAAACAATTAAGATTTGGTTTGTTGTAATGTATGAACTTATGATGTGTGTATGGTTTGTTTATGTGTGTAACATCCCAAAATATGGTAATTACCATAATCAAGATTAATTACATTAATATAATAAACAGTGCAGTCTTACAAAAACGAACGAGCGCTAAAGTGTTGAACGTCATAAACTTACAGAAACTAACGAACGCTACAGAAATACAAGAGTTTAAGGACGAACGGCTTTACAGGACTATAACCAAAACGTCCGCATAAATATGCTAACAAAATAAAACACGAGCGAGCGCTCTAAGGCTCGGCCTTCACTTCAACCTCTACCAGATTGGCTTCATCCAAATTTTCTTCTTCCAGCATGACTTCAAGGGACGCATCACCATCTGCTCACATCCACAACGGATGATCATTGCATTTTGACAAGACGGAAATATACATGGACAGTAGACAACACAATGGAAATGCAAGGGTAAGCTTATAATATTTAATTTATACAATCAACACATACATTTACATTTCAATTCACACACACAACATGTAACATATCAGATAATAATTATAGAAATACTTATATAAGACAGACCGTCCGGACTGTATGAATCTGTGTAGTTACAAGCGTCCTTGCACCCGAGTGATGTAGTAACTGGGATACACCAAACAGCTGCCACTCGAGGTAAGTCCGTTCTTACGTCGCCCATGTTAACTTATGGACTAAGGACCTCCTGCCGTTCCAAAACATGAGTACCCCCTTCTACTTGAAGAGGTGTATCACGGAACATCAGGATGGACAGCGAGTCTTAACTTATCCACAGTCATACTTTACCAAAGATAATATCCAATCAGAGTCGTTCCTCCTTGGAACGCTCGTTCAAATATCAATATCAGAATATCACCTCATATATGGTTCGTTCATTTTGTAATTCCCTCAACATCATATTTTCATTCTTAGTTACACTTCTCTAAAAAGACGAACGTTAATTAACTGTATGGACGAACGCTATTTGAGATCAGGACGAACACTATTAAAAATTCAGGACGAACGCTATTAAAGACAAACGATCGACATGAGGTCGAACGCTATCGAAGGCGAACGCTCGACATGAGGCCGAACGCTATTAAAGACGAACGCTCGACATGAGGTCGAACGCTATCGAAAACGAACGCTCGACATTAGGCCGAACGCTATTAAAGACGAACGCTCGACATGAGGTCGAACGCTATCGAAGACGAACGCTCGACATGAGGCCGAACGCTATTAAAGACGAACGCTCGACATGAGGTCGAACGCCTTGTAGAACGAAAGTTCGACATAAGGCCGAACGATATTAAGGACGAACGCTCGACTTAAGGCCGAACGTCATTGATGGACGAACGCTCGACTTAAGGCCGAACGTCACGTATTTATAAAGTTTCAAGTATTTATCTATACTGAGCTGAACCGAACGCTCATTCACAAAAATGGGGACGCTCGTTCTCGAGCAGAATTCTTTCCAAATGAAAGAATCCCAATCTAAGTTATTTTAATGAAAACCGAACGGTCTAAGACCGTACAGTGACGAGCGTCATTTATCAAAGGGGATGATTTAAATTTCAGATTTTTCAACCTTAACAGAATTTTCCAGATTTCCAATTTATAAACTTTATAACTTTCATTCCAGATTTAATTCACCTTCAACATCATCATCATACAGGTCTCAATATTTTAATCATTCCAACTATACAATAATCATACTCCGTTCATACATAAATCAAATCAACATGCAATTCAAACCACCACAACATATATAATACATGCAATCAGTGCTCGTTCATGACAGACAAATCCAAACCAGAAATCATATTCCATAACAGTGGTCGTCCATACAACTCAAACATCATACTTTTAATACATACAATCCAGATTACACAACATACAGTATAAATTAAACATATAAGCTTCCCTTACCTGGATAGCAGTGTACTTCCAAAAGCAAAATTTTAGGGTTTCCTCTAACCACGTCTTACACCCAAGTTTCGCTCAACAGTTCCCACGTAAATCTAAGATGCCAGAAATCAAAATAATTCAGACCTAAAATCCATGCATGCAACCAAAACTAGGGTTCGCATGAGACCAGAAAGACGACGCTTAGACGTGAAGACTTACCAGTTCCGATCCAAGTTCTGTTCGGTCCAAACGGAAGATCACAGTTGGACGAACGTCCCTACGGTTCTGGAAAGTGAATCGGAGAAGAAGAAGATGAGTTACAGAAGAGAGAAGATCACCGGTTCTAGAGAGAGATCAGAGAAAATGGAAGGTCTGGTTCTGAGGAAGAAGATGAGTGATACAGGTGAGTGGAGGGTTTTTCGAAAACTCTTTTTGTCAAATCCACGTTCGTGCGGACGAACGCCTCTCGATCCAACACCTACACACTCACTCTGACTTCAGAAACTTCCATCGTGACAAGTGGCGCTCATGCATGCAGCGTTCAGTGCGCAATTAATGCACTGGACGTGTGGCGCGGCTCATTTATGGAAGCAACTAGGTGATTCAGCAGCGTAATAATTACTGATTTGACACCTAATTACGTTTCTAATTAACCGGGATCTCACAATGTGTGGTATAAAATAAATAAATAAATAAATACTTTCATAAGATTCATGCTTCAAGGTTATTATTATTATTATTAATATATCCTATAAGGGGTGTTACATCGGCCATCTACAAGATAATGGTCGAAACCAGTTTTCAGTTTTATTTTTCTCTCGGCCATCTGCAAGATAATGGTCGAACCCAATCAAATTCAAATTTCTCATTCACTTAATCTCGTCCAAAAAAAAATTAATTAATTCAAAAAATTAAAACAATTCCCTGTTTGTTCCTGGTTCCTTTTTATTGAAAATTCTCTGTTTCTTCCTTGTATATCATGAGGTCCGAACGAAATTAGTATTTCTATCTCTACTTATCTTTTACTCTGATAATATGAAAACTTTGTTTGTCATATGATCTAGTAAAATCTAAGTAAAGAGGGGCAGCTGTCAACACTCAATTTCGTTCGGGTTGATTAATAAATTTATTTTCATCATAAAAAAAAACAAAGAAAAAACAAACATATAAATATAATAAAAAACAAAAAATAATAAAAAACGTTCGTCCTGGCACTTGTGTGACCGTTCGTCAGCTGCCTTGCGCGACCGTTCGTCCTCACCCTTTCGTTGATCGTTCGTCCTTAGCCTCAGCCGTTCGGTCATCCACAAGCGACTACTCGACCGTTCGGCCATTCATGCCTTTAGGACGTTCGGCAATTCTTATGTTCAACCGTTCGGTCATCCTTGGCCCCAAGTGTTTAAGTGTTTGTTTTAATGAAGGTTCGCTCTTCGTCTGGACGTTCGGTCTTGGTTATGTGTGATTAAACGTTCGGTCTCATTGTGATATCGTTCGTCATAGACGGTGTTGTGCTTATTTGCGTCCAGCGTTCGGTTTCGTGCTAGGTCCAGTATAGCGTTCGGCAATCTCGAGCGTTCGGTCTGTGTGGTAGTGTTTTGAGCGTTCGGTTTTGGTAGCAGGCTCCCGTATTTGACCGAGCGTCCAAAAAGTAGTGGTGGCTGCATTTTAAATTCGGTCTGAGCATTACACTGAGGATTCCCACCTTCAGCTTCCGGTGTCCGCCATTAACCATCTGAAAAGCTATTGACAGTTTGGGGGCTGGCTTATACTTTTGGATTTTTAATTTGGAGAAAGGTAGATGCATGGCTGGAAGCAGACACGAATGGAGGCATGGGAGGCAAAACGCTGGCAGTAGCATGGGCAGCTCCATATTCACGGCCTCGCTGGAAGGGAAGCACACCAACACGGCAGAGCAATAGTTGGAAGCACATGGTGAAGCAAACACGCGGCCAGTCTGACAAACCATTCACAGTATGGGTTTCTGAAGAAAATATTTTTTTTTGGCTGACACTTTCACTTTCGGCGTTGTCTGCCACGGGTGCTCTGGTACCTCTGTCTGCCACGGGTGCTCTGGTGTCTCTGTACAGATTCCATCGGTAAGGCCACTACACCACTAACACACTCACATGCTGAGGAGGAGGGCAGCGGGGAGGTTAAAAAAAAAAAGAAGACTTAACTAAGGAGGGGGAGATCAAAAAAAAAAGGAGAGGAGGGAGCCTTAGTACAGGAGCTAAAAAAAACTCCATCATCGTCGTATCCTTGTTGCCATCCGGTGACCTTTGGTCACATTCACTACAATTTTGTGGCACCTGCAACAACGCTGGGAAGGAAGGGGAAATTGAATCCAGTAAAGAAAAGGAGACTAAGACAAAAAGGAAAATTTTGATCTTCTCTTGAAGCTGCGAAGGTGTGACATCCCAAAAATACAGCCAAAACTATATATTCAGAATATCACATTTAACAATAATTCAAAACAGATTTTCCAAATAAAATAAAATTCCAAAATGAGAACGAACGCTCAAGGACGAACGTCCTTGAGTACAGATCCAACATAACGGACGAATGTACAAAAGCCGCACGTCACACATAAGAGTAACAATCTGAAGTCGAACGTACAAGAAACCTGACCGAACGGTTTACACAGGACAAATACCGAACGGTCGATTAATAAAAGAAAACGAGTGAGTAGGTTGAACGACCACTCACGCCAACAACTAATAGTCGAGCGTCTCACAGCTCGGTCTTCACTTCAACTTCTATCAGGTTCTCTTCGTTCAGCGCCTCTTCCAAATGCTCGTCTCCCTCTGCTCACATCCACACGGATGATCATTGCAATGACAAGACGAAAGTACATGACGAGACAACACAAGGAAAACGCAGGGTAAGCTTACGTAATTTAACTCATGCATCAACATCTAAATTTCAGCAAACAGTTCATTTCACACATACATATCAACGTACGCATTCATCACATATCAACATATTTTAACGCACGTACAAAATAAAACTCAACATGACTGACTGTCCGGACTGTATGAAATCTGTGTAGTTACAGGCGTTCACGCACCCGGGTGGTGTGGTAACTGGCATCCTCATCAGCTGCCACCCGAGGTTAGTCCGTTCCGTCCGAAGTACCCCTAGGGACGTCGACCTCCTGCCGTTCCCACGCATGATGTGCGTTCTCTACTTGAGGACGAGCACTCACGGAACATCAGGATCGAACAGCCAGCATTAACTATCCACAGTCATACTTTACAACTTTCAACATTCAACCATGAGTCGTTCCTGCCTGGAACGCTCGTTCACATTCATAACTTTCAAATCATCTCAGATACTGTTCATCATTCACTATTCCTCATACATTCATACTTTTATTTCATCTCATATACTGTTCATCATTCACCATATATCATTCCATAATCATTTTCATCATTCATAAGGAAACAACCAAAACCGAACGTTCTGTCCCTAAAGACCGAGGAAGAACGCTGCAAGTGAAACCAAAAGGACGCTCGTTCGAATCAGAGTACGAACGGCAGAGTTACAGTTACGTTTCGGGAATGGCTAAGTATGGTATTGTTCATTGGACGAACGTTATTTACCTTGAGAATCAGTTGAATGAACTGACGCTCGTGAATTTTAAATAAATGGCCGAAAGTGGCAAATCTGAAGTTGGACGTACGCTATTTCAATAAAACCGAACACCAACTAGAACGAGCGCTCAGTATAAGACCGAGCCCCATTTTAAAACGAACGCTCATTTCAAAACCGAGCACCATTAGGACGAACGTTCAGTATAAACCGAACACCCTTTAGGACGAACGCTCAGTTCAAAACCGAGCACCATTAGGACGCACGCTCAGTTCAAAACCGAGCACCATTAGGACGAACGCTCAGTTCAAAACCGAGCACCATTTGGACGAACGCTCAGTTCAAAACCGAGCATCATTAGGACGAACGCTCAGTGTGAGACCGAGCCCCCAATTTGAGCGAGCGTTCGGTATAAGACCGAACACCATTTTGAGCGAGCGCTCATTATGAAACGAACACCAAACAGAACGAACGTTCAGTATAAGATTAGGACGAACGCTCAGTGTGAGACCGAGCACCAGGACGAACGCTCAGTTTGAGACCGAACGCTAGTAGTCTTAAAATAATAGACTTTGATTTCGAAGAAGTGTTTACGAACGGTAAAATACACTATTACATATGTGCATACAACAGAAGGGATTTTATCAAAGAATACCAAACACAGTACTTGACCGAACGCTCAAACGAAGCATTTTAACATGAGGACGCTCGTCCTCGACCAGGGATCGATCCAAATGAACGAATCCCATTCTTGACTATTAAAAAGGGAGATCGAACGGTCAAAGACCGTTCAGCACGAACGTTCAATATGAAGGGAAACTCTTTTTCAATTCATTTACATTCCAGTTCATTTCTCATCATGCAGTTTCATAAATTCCATTCGTTCATGTCATGGTACAATTTACAATCTTCATATAATTCATATCATCCAAATCTCATGTATTTCATACAACATACGTAAACTTAGTCATATATCATTTTCACTCAGTAAACAACGAACGTTCATGCAACTCAAATCACAGCAACATCATGCATTATATTCATACAGTAATTAACGAACGTTCAAACGAAGCACACAACATGAATTAAATCAAATAAGCTTCCCTTACCTGGAAATGACCAAACGTCCACAAACGCACACAATTACTCCTTTCCACTACAAATCCCCCGCTCGTCAACGCTCGTTAAATCAAGCTACAATGAACGAACCTCAGACACCATCAGATCTACCCCTAGTTAAGAATGGTAATCAACGTACGCACACAAAACTGGTTTTGCATACCAGTAAGACGAACGATAGAGGGGAAGGACGAACTTACCAGTTCAGTTTCTCCAGACGAACGTTTCCCCTGGAATCCCTTGACGCCGTACGTCCTTCTACGGTGCTGGAATATAGAATGGAGGAGATGAAATGGGTGTTTTCTTAGAGAGAAGTGCAGAGAACGTAGAGAGAAGGAGGAGAGAATTGAGTTCTCAGCAATGAAAATGGTGGAGCGTGTGGAAGGTGGAGAATATTTCAGAAACTCTCAGATCCAGCTTTCCACCCTGCCAACGCACGTCCGCACTCTGCCAGCGCACTTCCACTAACGCTTCTGACAGCCACGCCGGACGCACGTTCTGCACCTCTGATTTCTGACTGCCCATGCTGAACGGTCGTCCATTCAGCGGTCGCCACGTGGTTTCCACTTCCGATTCCTGACTCAGCTCCACGTGCGTCCGCGAGCGTCTGTTAGTGGCTGCGCCAGATGCTGATGCGGCCATGTGTACAGCTGAGGTGGCTCGTTCTCCTGCTGCCACGTGGACTCCATTACGTTCGTCATTTTCGAGGCCTGACAGAAGGTAAGTTTCGTATACCTAAAACTCTTTGGTCATGCTTATCTATATATCCATAGACATGTTTTCTTTATGCATGGGATGAATGAAATAGTGATTCGGTATATGGTTACGTTCGCTTTCCTCTGTTAATCAAAATGCACCTGTAGTTTCAACAAAGATTCGTTAGTTATAAGTAACAATAAGTACAGGAGTGTTTTCCCTCAACTAAAAATATTTCAGTATCCATGTACCCAGAAAACACACAACCTTCCCTTATTGAGACCGGTGATCACAGCTTATCATTTTCATTCCTCTGCTTTTCGTCTTCATCTCCAACGCCTTATACCACACAGCTTAACCTCAATGTTGGGTCCCCTCCCTGAATTATCAACAATATTCGGCTTTTGCACCAAAGTAGGCAAATATGCCTCTAATATTACCAAAATGGGCAAATTCAAACCATATTACGAAAATGGGGAAGTCGTGGGGGGCCAAACGACTTCAATTGAAGAAGTCGTGCCCCCCCTGCACGACTTCACACTGTTGATATGAACAGTGTTGAAGTCGTGCACCTCAAAAACGACTTCTGACGACGGTAATCGATTACAGCGTAACGGTATCGGTGGCGACGGGAATCGATTCACGGCTGCCAGACGGGTGGAGGTTTGGACGTGCGGCGGAGACGAGGTCCTCCCTGGGTTACCGCCTTCGAGGCAAGCGAGACGAGAGAAAAGGAGGCAGCGGCTCCGCGGTCGCCAGTGGTTCTGCTGCCGCGAGTTGTCGCCGGCAAGGCCAAGGCGTGTTCCGACTGAGGCAGCGGTGGCCGTGTCTGACAGAGTCGATGGTGAGCCTGCGGAGAGACGAAGAGACCTCGGGTCTCTAGAGAGTGTGTGAGCTGAGGGGGTGAGCGGGAGAGTGTTGGATCTGAGGGGTGAGGAATAGAAGAAGAATGCTGAACCCCTAGGGGATTCTCGATCAGAAAAAGACCGCCCCGAGCCTGGGCATGCCTAAGAAAAAAAGCCCCTTTCTCTTTCGCGCGACACCTCTGTTTTCATTTCCGCACTCCATACATCTTCGGGCCAATGCTGGACCAACCCCAAAAATTAACCAAACGAAGTTATTTTTGTTCCTCTTTGCTCTTCTGTTCACGCCCCTGTCCGTCTGGGCTAAGGCCCAGTTTGCTGTCGGAAATAAGTTGATCTGGGCACCCCTGTTATCACTTCCACACCCCTTTCGGTTTGGGTTTAGGCCCAATCTATAAAAAAAAAGGAGAAAGAAAAATAGTTTAACCATCTCGTTTTCTCGGCGTCCCCCGCTTTTGTTTTATTTATTTCCTTTTGCTTTATTTTTTTTGTTGTTGTTGTTTTCTTGTTTTATTATTATTGTTATTTCTCTTTATTGTTCTTTTAATTTATTTTATTTATTCTAAATATTTATTTAATAATACATAAAAAATAATGAAATACTAAAATATTTTGTATATGTACAAAACAAAAATATGTTTTAAAGGTTTAGGCACATGTGTGATCGCACGCATCGTCCTTGTGCTAAAAACCTTTTCTCTTTCGTCAAAAATGCCAAAAATACGTTTTAAAGGTTTAGGCACATGTGTGATCGCACGCATCGTCCTTGTGCTAAAAACCTTTTATCACTTTTAAATAAGGTTTAATCCTTTTCAACATCCCTATTTGTGTAGGAATGTTTGAGATAGGTCCTCGTTTTCTAAAGTGTATCAAAATGGTCCTTAATTTTGAAAATTGATATCAATTGAGTCCTTTCCGTTAAGTTGGCTGGACGGCGTTAAAAAAATTGATGAGTGGATGCTGAGATGATGAACGAACGCTCGTCCACCAACGAACGAACGCTCGTCGACCTCTTACTGCTGGACGACCGTTCGTTCCACACTGGACGACCGTTCGTTCGGGGGTCGACGAGCGTTCGTTCGCTGGTGGACGAGCGTTCGTTCGCTGGTGATAGAGCGTTCGTTCGCTGGTGGACGAGCGTTCGTTCGCTGGTGGACGAGCGTTCGTTCGCTTGTGGACGAGCGTTCGTTCGTCATCTCAGCATCCACTCATCAATTTTTTTAACGCCGTCTAGCCAACTTAACGGAAAGGACTCAATTGATATCAATTTTGAAAATTAAGGACCATTTTGATACACTTTAGAAAACGAGGACCCATATGAGACATTCGTACATAAATAGGGATGTCGAAAAGGATTAAACCTATTTTTTATAAACAAATCCGACGAAATATAAGATATAATATTCAGGAGTGGAATTATCATATACATACGATAAAAAACTAATGACGAACAAATAATAACAATAGAGAAATAAAAGCTTAAAAATAAAGCGAGAGAAAACAAACCGACAAGAATAAGAGTGCAAAGGCGAAAATCAAAGGTGTTGAGTGAAATTGAGGCTCCTTGGTTTGGGTCAACATCCTTCTTATTCATCTTTCTGCTCAGGTGTAAGAATGAAATTTGGGGGTGTATCCCGAAATAGTGTGTTTAGGCCCAATTCCTTTTTTTTTCTTTTTTTTATTTATTTTGCACAGATGGGCTTAAGCCCGCACGAAATGGAGTGTGAATGGAAATTTACGTTTCTGGGAAAAGGATTTAGTCCACAGCTGGGCCCAAGGCCTTTTTCCTTTTTCCTTACTTCAGAACACTTCCAAGATTCTCACCCTCTTCATTGAAACACCAAGACTTAGGGTCTTTCTTCCAAAGCAGCTAACGAGAGGTACCTCCACCCAGTCACGCAAACTCGCCACTGTCTCAGCCAAAACCGGCCGCCACTAGCTACATCCAAACCGCCACCAGTATGCCCACCGTCAAGACCATCGTCGGCCGTCACCGGAGCTCTTCCCCTTCTCCTTTATGAATCGCTTCTTGGGCGAGCTCAGCCACCGCGCCGGCCAGGGTCGCCACTCTCCATCAAGCTCTCCCCACCATCATCGCGTTGCCTGCCACTACCGAGCCTGCTGCCAGCGCTGCCTAGAGTCGACGGCGCTTCCTAAAACCGGTTGTACTGCTCCCTTTTTCGTTTTCTTTGAAACGGGTTTCCTCTCCGATTTGGGGCACACTGTTTTGCCTTCCACCTTGAGACAGCCACCACCAGAGGTTCTGCCGAGAAAATAATTGGGGTTTCCTTCTGTGTTTAATTGATGTATGAATTATATGCGTGATAAACCCGGAGGAAAATGGGTTTCGGTCTGAGTTGAATTTCTGAAAATGAAGAAGTATGTGGTTGTATGTGATGGCTGTAGGATAAAGATGTTGAACTGAGCCATGTTCATGAATGGATAATGGAGTTTTGTGTGTAAACCGGGTGTTGAGATGGGGAACTTGGAGTGAACAGGAAGTGTGGTTGGGATGGTTACGGGTTATTGGTGAGATGCATGTGATGCTCTTTGGTTGCAGGTTCAAGAAATAATGGTTTTCGATTGGTTGCTTGATGGATGAAACAAAAGGATGTAAAGGTGATGAAACAACACGGAGGATAGAGGTGTTGGAGATGAAGAATGAAAAGGAAAGGGATGAAGATGATGGTTTGATGAAGATTGGTGGATGTTGGCTCGTTCGTGAATGATGATGGTCGTAGGTAAGGATGAAGATGGGGTGATAAGCAGAGATGGGTCAGTGCCTAGTAGCAGTGGGCGTGTGGATGATGATTGTGATGATGTGCAGAGAGAAGGGTGAGTGCGGGACGGAGATCCCTGCCTCTGGGGGTGATTCTCCTGGGCTTAAATTGACAGAAAGAGATAAGTGTCGGCAGACTTGATTGGAGAATGAGGAGTGTCGGTTGGAGGATGCAGAAATTATTGGGTTGGTGGAAGATTGTAGGAATAATTAGGGAATAATTGAGACGCATGGGCCCCTCTTTTTATATATATATATTTTATTAAAACAAATAAAAATAAAAATAAAATACGATTAAAATAAAACGAACGTCTAATACTGTTTGGACGAACGCTAAGAGAGCATGCAGGCCGAACGTTAAAACCGAATCAACTGGATACAACACTATTGCGCCGAACACTGTGACATCAAACCATACTATACCGGACGCCCAAAACCGAACGCTAACAAACATTAACAGATATCAGGTTGACAATTATTAAAGAGCGAACGGTAAACCTGAATGGGTGAACGGTCGAACGCTTGAAGATGACCGAACGGTTGAGGCTGAGGACGAACGTCCTAAATAAACGAATGGCCGAACGGTCGAGTGCTGGAAAGTTTGTGGATGACCGAACGGTTGAGCTTGAGAGTTGCCGAACGTCAATGAGACGGGACGGCCGAACGGTTGAGGACGAGCGGTCGAACGTCTGTGATATTGTTCAATAAAGAACGAACGGTTGCATGCAGGTGGAGGAAGCCGAACGTCAAAAAGATATGGAGAACAGCAGCGCACGGTAGAGGACGAACGGTTTTGTTTTGTTTTTTTCTTTTATTTATTTATTAATTAATTTTATTTATTTTTATTTTTACTTTTATTTTTTATTTTATTTTTTACACTCATTAATAAAACAAATCTATTAGTCAATCCGGACGAAATTGGGTGTTGACATAAGCGGTTAAGATATTTATGAGTAACTAACCAGATTTTTAGGTAAGGTTATTTTTATTGGCCTATAAATACAATGACAGGGCAAAGTCCATGTACGTTCCCTCTACGTTCTACTTATGCCAGAGGAACTCTAGATAATATTCTACATAATATAATCACTTTCTTGAGAGCTGAGGCTCCATAACTCACATCTGACTTGAGCGTCGGAGTATCTTCGCAGGTACCTTCCCCTCCATTGACGAAAGTAGACGAGCGGTACGAGCTGAAGGAGCGCGAACGACAACAATTGAGGAGAAGCGAGCGTCCTAGACATTTGGAAGCAACAAAGACACACCGGACAACATTTACACCGAAACAATATGACTATATTTATCATAAAAGTTGAAGGTGAACATCAAATTCAAAGTCATTTTTGGAGAAACACTTACCCTTGAAGCATGGTTCTCAAGTCATTTTTCATCCTCCTGTGCAACGAACAAAACCATATAATTTTACATTGTTTGGGAATGATGACCATCAGCTGCCAGTGCGACCTATCACGAAGGACAAATAGTTATTCAACTAATTAAGGAAACTATAATAATAAACTGACCACATATAACAACACCTACCCCTCAATGTATGGCACAAGGTATACGTCTCTTTTTGACTCATCCATCCATGTTTGCAAATAATGTTGTCTGTTTTGAAGTGTGTTACCAGACGGTTGAATGGTCTGAGGTTCAATAAATCCGTACGTGGAAGACCGACCTTGGTCTACAATGATTGTGTCCATGTACCTAAAACAACAAAGTTAAGTTGTTAGAAACTATAACAATGTAAATAAAAGTAATATGAAAGACCAAATTGACTATCTTACATGCACCACAGCTGAATGATGGAAATATTCAACATCCGGTCTCCCCCCATCATCTCCAATGCATCAGATAATGTGATATAAACTGGCACATGTGGGGGAAGACCAAATACTCTCAAATCCCAATATAGTTCTAATGGTGCTTTCTTCAACCTGGGTAATTTTGTCATTAGCTTTGATAGAGGATCATCCTCTGCTTCAACCATGTCATCATCTTCATGTATGACTGTATCATGAATCGGCTGCTTCTGAGGACGTGTGAACTGAAGATAAGAATTTACGTCAAAGCGTTATCAACAATTATTTGTAGAATAAACATAGAAATACTAAGTTAATTATACCTGTGGAGTAGCGATGTGGGACATGATCAATGCTCTAGGCCAGGCAATAAATGATCCTATGGCCTCCCCCACAAAGTTAATTTCTGGAGTGGGTACAGGCACCTGAGCCTGGGGATCCCGAACCTCGTCAATGGTCACACGCACGTGCTGGGGTAATGTGGCAACACCATGAATGGTCTCCCCTCCCTCAAGCACTCGTCCGACAGCCACAATGCGTGGGGGATCCCCATCAACCAACAACTCATATTGACCGTTATACTGAGTGGGGTTTACAGCAGAGCATGATCCTTTAGTGCTGACACGAGGTGGTGTGGGAGTGTCATCGGCCCCCATGTTGCCTTGCGTCATGGAATGCAGCTTTTCTTCAAGCGCTCTTTGTATTTGTTTTTGTTCTTGTAGCTGCTCCATGAATCGTTGCTCCATTGATCTCATGCTTTGGTTGAGTCTTTCCTCCCATTGAAGATCCATCTGCCTCAGTGTCTCCTGACTCATTGATTGGGGGGTTTTCTGTGTAGGGCCAAAGTAGTCACGAAGACCAATCGCCCCAGGAACTCCACGTACACGTCCTGGGTGCTCGGGCCTTCCAATGGCCGTTGTTAGAATGTCGTCCCTACCTTGGCCAGCAAATGTGCCCTGAGTTTGCTGCTTAACCAACTCATCCTGCACATAAAAAAACCAAGTTACTTAGAAGACATGCTGTGATAGATACACAATCAAAGAACTGCTTATAATTTGAACTTACAATTCTCTGTGAGATCAAGGCAGCTGAGGAAGATGTCATGTTCCCATCAGATTTAGTCCGAGCAGCCTTCCACAAGTGCAGGTGCTAGGTCTGGCGACTGAAGTCCCAAGGCATCCGCTCTAGACTTTCTCAGTTTCTTCTCCAGTTTTGCATATCCACCTCGTGATAACAAGTGGGGTGCGTCGTTTAGCCTTTGTCTTTCTTGGGCGGCTAACCTTTTATCCTGTGAAACCATTTATATAAATAAGTGTAAAATAAAAACTCAAGGAAAGACGATGTTAAGAAATATACCTTCCATTCATCAGACTCTCTAGATGCACGAAACTGCATCCAATCCTCCTCTGTGAATGTATATTGCTGACAGGGATTTTCATGTTGCCTGTTGTTGAGCGGGTTGCACCTCCCACAAAAGTTGAGCATAAAAGAATGCAGTATAGACTAGGAAGTGACTCCTAGGTTGTAACATCCCAAAAAAAAATCACCCAAAATTTAAAATATATCTTCAAAACTTAAATGTTGTAATATTACAAAACATCCCAAACATCAACTAAAATCTATACATCAGTTTTAAGCTCAGACGCAACTGCAAAGATAACATTGAATCCTTCTAAAACGATCTTCCATCTCTTCCTCCAATTGCACAGGATCACGTGACAATCCTTCAACTGCTCCCGTATAACATCACACATTATACGATCATCGCATTCACATGCACAAACAAGCAAGATAAGGGTGAGCTAACCTGAAACACATCATTTATAAAACATGCAGAGTTATCTCAATACAAATGCCGTATAATAATTAAGTCAGACATCCTCATGCCAATGTACCCTAATTCCTGTTGGACACTCATTCCATAGTACCTAATAATCAACCCAGTACACAATAAACTCTCATCCGGATGATACGTTGATGAGCAAATCAACGGAAGGTGCCCCACTTGTAATTTCATTCTTAGTCCCCTCAATATGTCCACAATCAACCACAGATCAAGACATCCTACTACAGTACCCTCAACCTCAATACATACCCAGATATCATAGCATTACTGAATCAAACGATAAAACAACGAACTTATATTACATCGGATACTGTTTACACGAACATTAAGATTGATCACTTAAGCTCGAAACTGAACATCAAACACTATTATACCGAATACCATTAGGTCGAATACCAAAAGATCAAACGCTAATTAAGATCATTCCCTAAGAACCATCGCTACGAGACAGAACACTATAATAAAGAACGCTTGAGTCTGGGTTAAACGCCTAGAGTACTCTGCTGAACACCTCAGTACTGACCGAACGTAATCAAACTAAACCTCAGGTTACCAAATTAAGATCGGACGCTAGCTACCTCAGATCCACTAACATCAAGATCAACTGTTACCTAATAACACTCGCTACCTGAAAATACATAACACCAAGACCGAACGTCACTAGAAGAATGCTCGCTACTACCTATAGACCCAACAGGTTTTACTTCTCGTCTCTCTCTCGAAGTATTCCAATCCAACTTTATCTGCACTACCATCTCTCCCGTATCCGTACGACCATCACGGTTAGAAACCACAGCCACAACATGCAAGATGAATAACCAGAATTATCACATTATAAACCCACTACATATACTATAACAATTCCCATGATAAATCGACTCACATGACACTGTGTGAGACCCTAGAAAATCAGCACTGCAAATCCCTGTTACATCACCATTAATACACGCCACATCACTGCTCAGGGAAATTAAAAACCCACTTTGCACCGCATGCAAGCCTGCCATGTGTCATTTTAGAACCTTAGGAAATCTGTAGTGGGAAACAGGTGGCAGTAAGTGAGTGCATGACCGTTTGACGTGGGAGGGAGAAAATGATTTCTCTAAAAACACTTCACCTCACTCTCTGCATTCACCCACTTCCTCGCGAAAACTCAACCCTTCATCTTCTCTAACTTCTCTCTAGAACCAGTCTCCTTCTCTCTACTGTATCTTCTCATTTTCTTCTCCGATCTCGTTTCAGCACCATAAGAACGCTCCTGGAGATGTGGACGTTAGTTTGGACCGAACAGAATTAGATTCTAAGCTGGTAAGTTCCTTTCTATAGTAGTTCGTCCATTTAGGGTTTCATTCGAAACCATGTCCTCGGTTCATGCATGGACTGTTTCTGAGCAATCTCTGATTTTGGTGTTTAGATCAAGTGGAAATATTTAGTGAAACCGAGGGTAGAAAGCCGTAAGAGACAAATCCAGTCCTTGCATTTGAACGAACACTGCTATCCAGGTAAGGGAAGCTTATATGTTTAATTTGTACTCGTTTGTTGTGAAATCTGGATTGCATGTGTGAAAAATATGAAGTTGAGCTGTTATGAATGGTTACTGATATCTGATATGAATTCTGGTTTGGATGGATCTGTCATGAACGAACACTGCTTGTATGAATTATATTTGATGTTGAATTTGATTTAAATGCATGTTGATTTGATTATGTATGAATGGAGTATGGTTATTGTGTGGTTGGAATGATTAAAATGTCGAAATCTGTATGATGAGAATGTTTGAGGTGAATTAAATCTGGAAATGAAAGTATAAAGTTTATAAATTTGAAATCTGGAAAATTCTGTTAAGCTTGTGAAAATCTGAAATTTTAGATCATTCCCTTTGCTAAATGACGCTCGTCACTGTACGGTATTAGACCGTTCGGTTTTCATTAAAATAACTTAGATTGGAATTCTTTCATTTGGAAAGAATTCTGCTCGAGAACGAGCGTCCCCATTTTGTGAATGAGCGTTCGATTCAGCTCAGTATAGATAAATATTTGAAACTTTATAAATACGTGACGTTCGGCCTTAAGTCGAGCGTTCGTCCTCAATGACGTTCGGCCTTAAGTCGAGCGTTCGTCCTTAATGTCGTTCGACCTTGTGTCGAACGTTCGTTTTACAGAGCGTTCGTCATTATATTGAACGTTCGTCCCAATTGGCGCTCGGTCTTATACCGAAGCGTTCGTCCTAGATAGCGCTCGGTTTATACCAAGCGTTCGTTCTGATTTGTGCTCGGTCATTGACCCAGCGTTCGTCCAAGGAGGGTTCGGTTTTATAACTGAACGCTCGTCCTTATCATTGAATTCTGAGCGAACGTAACTGGCGTTCGTCCAAATTGTTAATTAACGTTCGTTCGTTGACTGGCAGTGTTGTTTTCTGAAATCAAATCATATTTGGTTGTGTATCTAAATATTTTCTTACTGACTGTATCCTTTGGATTCTACCTGGAGTTTTTATACTTAAAAATTTTCTAAGTATCATCCATATCTTCTAAAAGATCAGTACCTTCAAATTTTTAAGTGTTGAAACGTATTAAGTGGATAAATGGTTCGTTTCTTTTGTTCAGAAACGAGGATGTAGGAGTACTGTAACATGTTAGTCCCTATTGATTGAGTGATGAACGTTCGTGAATTTAAGAGAGTGGAACACAGAATGAAAATGTGAATATGAGAAATGTTTAATATGGACGAATGATATTTTGAACGAATTATTGGAAATGGATTTTAACGAGCGTTCCAAGGAGGAACGTCTCAGATATGATTGATTATTGAAGTTTTGTAAAGTATGACTGTGGGCATGCTAATGCTGGCTTGGTCCATCCTGATATTCCGTGATACTCATCTTCACGTAGAAGGGAGTAC
The DNA here is from genome assembly GCF_029865625.1 of Vigna umbellata. NCBI lineage: Eukaryota > Viridiplantae > Streptophyta > Magnoliopsida > Fabales > Fabaceae > Vigna > Vigna umbellata. Next base: position 41,119,700 of record NC_142168.1, read on the forward strand.
TCATGTGTGGGAATGGCAGGAGGCTCTATTCCTTAGGGGTACTTTGGATAGAGTTAACCTCGAGTGGCAGCTGTCGAGTGCAATACAGTTACCACACCACTCGGGTGCAAGGACGCCTGTAGCTACACGGTTCATACAGTCCGGACGGTCTGTCTTTTATATACGTATCTATATGATTGTGGATTGATAAGCTTACATGTTGTTTGAGTGGATTGAATGGTAAATGTATGTGATGATTGTATAAATTAAATATTATAAGCTTACCCTTGTATTTCCTTTGTGTTGTCTACTGTCCATGTACCTCCGTCTTGTCAAATGCAATGATCATCCGTTGTGGATGTGAGCAGATGATGGTACGCCCCTTGAACAAGTGCTGGAAGAAGAAATTTTGGATGAAGCTAACCTGGTGGAGGTTGAAGTGAAGACCGAGCCTTAGAGCGCTCGTTAGATTAGTACTCTAAATTGTTAGAGTAGTTTGAACATTCGGCCAAGTCTTTTGTAGAGCCGTTCGTTCTATTTATCTCTGAATTCTGTTTTGAGCGTACGTTCTTTTGTATTCAAGCCGTTCGGCTTTTAAACGCTGAGTTTAATGTAAAGACTGTTGCTGTTTACTGTTAATTGTAATTAATTCTAATTTATGGTAATTACTGTATTTTGGGATGTTACATTAGTGGTATCAGAGCAGTTTTGTTCCTTAAGGAACACTGTAGGTTATGAGCATACTATGTTTGTGCTGTGTACTCAACATTCATTTGATGAGTGTATCAAACCGTCCAAAGTTAACTAATGATTATTTTCTCTGCTTACCAGAGGGAACAAATGGCACCCGGGTCACATCCTCAGCCTGCCGAGAGTGATGCGTCTGGCCACATCAGACTACTGGAATCCGTGATAGAGGCGCTTCAACAGCAGAACGTTGCTTTGATACAGCAAAACACGATCGCCTTGCAGAGTTTGGAGGCTGCGAGGGCACACTCTGAAGCTACTCAAAGACAGTTGATGGAGATCATAGGAATCACTAGGAATAACACTAACCCAAGGAGGACGCCTTACCCTCATCCAGTATTACCATCTACTTTTGGTGAGCCTCAGTCACAATCCTTGATGAATACCGGTCGGTCAGAACAGCAAAGGAACATAAAATGTTTTAAGTGTGGAGGACCACACTTCCGATCATCGTGTCCTCAACTGGTGGAATCAAAATATTGCCATCAATGTGGGGGAAGTGGACATGTCAAGAACGAGTGCAGCATGGGAGGACGAGCAGGGTTGGGGTCACCAAATGTTGGAAGAGGTCAACCAGGAAGAGGTAGTCGAGCATAAGTGGGATGAGTCTATGCCTTAACGTACGCTGAAACAACAAGCTCAGGTACGCTTATCACCTGCACATTCTTGCGGTATGAAATGCCTTAATGTACGCTGTTTTAGTTATTGTGATAAGGAAGCAGTTTGGTCTGATAGTGTATACACCAGCAATTGGATTAGTTTTAATATCCGACATTGAGATAGATGCTTATTATGATATTAGTGAGGGTGTAATTTTCTAGAATTAACTAACTTCGGAGAATACTTTCCGAGAACGGGGAGTTGAATGTTTCGTTATGTAGTACGCACGTTTTACTAGCGTACAAGAAGGATGAATCAGAATGAAACATTTGAGAGCATTGCTAGGAGTGTTAAGGATAAGAAGAATTGTGTGTAGAATTGTTCAAAGTGTGAGTTACTGGATGAGCAAAGTACAAATAATAGGGCGTGGGTAAGCAGTGATAAACCGAGAGTTGGGTTAGTTGAGAGTTTCAGGCACTTAACATTTTAAGTAATGATGCGAACGTTATTAGGGGCCTCAGTTGGGAGTAGGGAGTGAAGCGTTCGGTAGAACCGATCGAAAGTAAGTAATGAGTAGATTTAAGTTACGAATGGGCAGTGTATTGGAAATTCAGCTAAAAGAATTTTTGTCCTTTATAGTGGATTGAGAGATGGATTTTTTGCAAGGTCATCACGATCAATTTAGTAGGAGGGTTTACGAGCAGGAGTAGCTAGGTTTATGTGTTATAAGGTAACATGTCAAAATGAAAAGATGGAACTTTGAAGATCACACGACAACAGGATAGGGTTACCTAGAACTTAAGTCAATTACCTTTATAGATCGGTCATAAGGTAGAGGTACTATTAAAATTACTGAGGGTAGGCTGACCAAGAAATTTTGCTTTATGATCATTGGTTTGAAAACTAACCATAATGATGGGTTTAACTCCACAGTAGGTACGTAGATTGATCTTCTTAGAATCCAAACTGGTAGCAATTCTGGTAGACATTTTCAATTCATCTCTAAGTTCCGTGCAATCATTGAAGAGTAAGTTGAGCATCCGGTTGAAGACTTACTCAGTTATCATTCTGAAGGAATGGCTCGACGAGTAGATCAATTCTGACGTTCGCATATTTGTATGAACGTCTGCTTTGAATCAATTAGGGGTCAGATGAAGTCTCGTTCTCCAAATGATCAAGAAGATCAGTTCTCTGCCTAAACCTGATACATTTGATACTCTCTTTCAATCACTCGACCTATACTCAATTCTTCAACCAGTAACTGTCAGTTGGAATAAAACTTTTAAATTTTATTTATTTTGTTTCTGGTGATTAATCGTTTGACCAATTGTGGCCAAACATTTTTAACGTTCGGCTATGAACGGACGTTCGGGTCCTTTGACTGCCCGGTTTCGTTCGTTCGTTAACGTTCGTCACTTATGCCCTTTTCTTGAATTTGCTGTATATATATATATATATATATATATATATATATATATATATATATATATATATACTGTCTTAGTTTTCAATAATCAATTTATTCCGGGATATTCAGATTAATCTTTCATGTTTTCTCTCCTCGGTTGCTTCTGTTTATCCGTCTCACACTCTAATCCAATAGTAAAATACTTCAAAATTAATTCTTTTCCTCTTGGAAAACTTGTGACTCTTCCTAATGATAATTTCTCCCGTTCGGTATTATGTACCAATCCGTTAACCTTTCAAAGTCATCTACTGGTTCCTTATTTCAGGGTTCCCCTGTAATTTATTATCTTTCCATAAACATTTAGTCTTTACCCAAACATAACCGTTCGTTATAGTTGAAACCAGTCAACACTGAAGAATTGCTAAAGACATGAGTGTGGGACGAAGTCGCTTGTCCCAGGAAGCTGCTACCGAAGGTTCTTGGATTGTAGACGCATTGGGACAGTAGCTTATGAAGATACCATCACCACTCTGGAAGTATAATGGAGACTCGTATAATGTGCTAGAGCTAGAAGATGTTCATATTTAGGGATACCGAATTGTGTAGATACAACCAGTAAGTATGGGAGATACCCCAACCAAGTGTTTGAAAAGAAAATCCATCAGGTGGGTGAAGAGTGGTCTGGAACGAGAAGAATGACGACATTACGAGAAAAGTTGAAGATTTGCAAGCAGAGACAAAGTATTCCCGTATACCCTTTAGTATCCCTTAATTTTCGAGGACGAAAATTTTTGTAGTTAGGGAGAATGTGAGACCCTAGAAAATCAGCACTGCAAATCCCTGTTACATCACCATTAATACACGCCACATCACTGCTCAGGGAAATTAAAAACCCACTTTGCACCGCATGCAAGCCTGCCATGTGTCATTTTAGAACCTTAGGAAATCTGTAGTGGGAAACAGGTGGCAGTAAGTGAGTGCATGACCGTTTGACGTGGGAGGGAGAAAATGATTTCTCTAAAAACACTTCACCTCACTCTCTGCATTCACCCACTTCCTCGCGAAAACTCAACCCTTCATCTTCTCTAACTTCTCTCTAGAACCAGTCTCCTTCTCTCTACTGTATCTTCTCATTTTCTTCTCCGATCTCGTTTCAGCACCATAAGAACGCTCCTGGAGATGTGGACGTTAGTTTGGACCGAACAGAATTAGATTCTAAGCTGGTAAGTTCCTTTCTATAGTAGTTCGTCCATTTAGGGTTTCATTCGAAACCATGTCCTCGGTTCATGCATGGACTGTTTCTGAGCAATCTCTGATTTTGGTGTTTAGATCAAGTGGAAATATTTAGTGAAACCGAGGGTAGAAAGCCGTAAGAGACAAATCCAGTCCTTGCATTTGAACGAACACTGCTATCCAGGTAAGGGAAGCTTATATGTTTAATTTGTACTCGTTTGTTGTGAAATCTGGATTGCATGTGTGAAAAATATGAAGTTGAGCTGTTATGAATGGTTACTGATATCTGATATGAATTCTGGTTTGGATGGATCTGTCATGAACGAACACTGCTTGTATGAATTATATTTGATGTTGAATTTGATTTAAATGCATGTTGATTTGATTATGTATGAATGGAGTATGGTTATTGTGTGGTTGGAATGATTAAAATGTCGAAATCTGTATGATGAGAATGTTTGAGGTGAATTAAATCTGGAAATGAAAGTATAAAGTTTATAAATTTGAAATCTGGAAAATTCTGTTAAGCTTGTGAAAATCTGAAATTTTAGATCATTCCCTTTGCTAAATGACGCTCGTCACTGTACGGTATTAGACCGTTCGGTTTTCATTAAAATAACTTAGATTGGAATTCTTTCATTTGGAAAGAATTCTGCTCGAGAACGAGCGTCCCCATTTTGTGAATGAGCGTTCGATTCAGCTCAGTATAGATAAATATTTGAAACTTTATAAATACGTGACGTTCGGCCTTAAGTCGAGCGTTCGTCCTCAATGACGTTCGGCCTTAAGTCGAGCGTTCGTCCTTAATGTCGTTCGACCTTGTGTCGAACGTTCGTTTTACAGAGCGTTCGTCATTATATTGAACGTTCGTCCCAATTGGCGCTCGGTCTTATACCGAAGCGTTCGTCCTAGATAGCGCTCGGTTTATACCAAGCGTTCGTTCTGATTTGTGCTCGGTCATTGACCCAGCGTTCGTCCAAGGAGGGTTCGGTTTTATAACTGAACGCTCGTCCTTATCATTGAATTCTGAGCGAACGTAACTGGCGTTCGTCCAAATTGTTAATTAACGTTCGTTCGTTGACTGGCAGTGTTGTTTTCTGAAATCAAATCATATTTGGTTGTGTATCTAAATATTTTCTTACTGACTGTATCCTTTGGATTCTACCTGGAGTTTTTATACTTAAAAATTTTCTAAGTATCATCCATATCTTCTAAGATCAGTCAGTACCTTCAAATTTTTAAGTGTTGAAACGTATTAAGTGGATAAATGGTTCGTTTCTTTTGTTCAGAAACGAGGATGTAGGAGTACTGTAACATGTTAGTCCCTATTGATTGAGTGATGAACGTTCGTGAATTTAAGAGAGTGGAACACAGAATGAAAATGTGAATATGAGAAATGTTTAATATGGACGAATGATATTTTGAACGAATTATTGGAAATGGATTTTAACGAGCGTTCCAAGGAGGAACGTCTCAGATATGATTGATTATTGAAGTTTTGTAAAGTATGACTGTGGGCATGCTAATGCTGGCTTGGTCCATCCTGATATTCCGTGATACTCATCTTCACGTAGAAGGGAGTACTCATGTGTGGGAATGGCAGGAGGCTCTATTCCTTAGGGGTACTTTGGATAGAGTTAACCTCGAGTGGCAGCTGTCGAGTGCAATACAGTTACCACACCACTCGGGTGCAAGGACGCCTGTAGCTACACGGTTCATACAGTCCGGACGGTCTGTCTTTTATATACGTATCTATATGATTGTGGATTGATAAGCTTACATGTTGTTTGAGTGGATTGAATGGTAAATGTATGTGATGATTGTATAAATTAAATATTATAAGCTTACCCTTGTATTTCCTTTGTGTTGTCTACTGTCCATGTACCTCCGTCTTGTCAAATGCAATGATCATCCGTTGTGGATGTGAGCAGATGATGGTACGCCCCTTGAACAAGTGCTGGAAGAAGAAATTTTGGATGAAGCTAACCTGGTGGAGGTTGAAGTGAAGACCGAGCCTTAGAGCGCTCGTTAGATTAGTACTCTAAATTGTTAGAGTAGTTTGAACATTCGGCCAAGTCTTTTGTAGAGCCGTTCGTTCTATTTATCTCTGAATTCTGTTTTGAGCGTACGTTCTTTTGTATTCAAGCCGTTCGGCTTTTAAACGCTGAGTTTAATGTAAAGACTGTTGCTGTTTACTGTTAATTGTAATTAATTCTAATTTATGGTAATTACTGTATTTTGGGATGTTACATTAGTGGTATCAGAGCAGTTTTGTTCCTTAAGGAACACTGTAGGTTATGAGCATACTATGTTTGTGCTGTGTACTCAACATTCATTTGATGAGTGTATCAAACCGTCCAAAGTTAACTAATGATTATTTTCTCTGCTTACCAGAGGGAACAAATGGCACCCGGGTCACATCCTCAGCCTGCCGAGAGTGATGCGTCTGGCCACATCAGACTACTGGAATCCGTGATAGAGGCGCTTCAATAATATGTATAACTAAACCAATAGAATGAACGTGCTCAATCACGAAGTCATACATATTCTCAATAATATGTATAACTAAACCAATATAGGATCAAGGAAAATAACCAACAATTCTCAATAATTGCTTCAAAGTACTCCCACGGATTCATGCATAATTGCCGAACGCTATTTCCCACTCTGATGCTGTCTGAACGAACGTTCTGGAATCAATCCTCATCAAAGGCCGAACGCTCCCGAACTCCAAGGACGAACGCTCACAGAACCAACGACGAACGCTCCTAAAACCAAGAACGAACGCTACTTAAACCAAGGACGAACGCTCCTTAAACCAAGGACGAACGTCCAAGATCCAAACCGAACACTTAAAACCGAACGCTCACTTATATCCAAAATCCGAACGCTCACTTATACTCCAAAACCGAACGCTCACTTATACTCCAAAACCGGACGCTCACTTATACTTCAAAAGCCGAACGCCAAAACCGAACGTCATATCTAATTGACCATTGTTTGGACGAACGCTCAACGATTGAAACTTAAGAATACTAGCTCAAAGCCGAACGCTCATAATTACCACAATACCAAGGCCGAACGCTCAACTAGTTAGCCGAACGCTAAGATCATTCAGTTAGGCCGAACGCTAAACCCTTGGGTGCCATACTACTGTTTGGACGGGCGCTTAAAGATCAAACATCCTCAAAGAACGAACGTTCGTTAACCATAGTACGACCGAACGCTCTTTACAACCTATGGACGTTCGTATGTTAAAGATCAAGTTAAGGTCGAACGCTCATTAATTCACTATACGATTTGGACGAGCGTCTCATAATACTGACTTGACGGACGAACACGAACGTTCGTTCAAAACCGAACGCACGACCACTGAGTATTTTGGACGAATGTGCAATTTCACCAGAATTGGACGAACGTTCTGAAGTTGGCCGACCACTAATTGGTCGAGCACTGTTGGGACGAACGTCCAATTTTGACTCACCAAAATTGGACGAACGCGCGTTCTGCAGAAATTCTGCAGAATCGCGTCAGATTCCAGAAACCCCAAAATTCATCCCTTCTTCCCAGATTTTACCCAGATTTGCAGCAAACACCAAATATCTTAAAAATCAAGGAAATAAATCAACTCCCCTTACCTCTTGTAGACTTTCTTTGTAAAATTTTGGGATCCATCTCCTCCCAGACGTGCAGATCAAGATCTTCCAAGAACTTCAGTAGCTCTTCACTTCCTCTTCCAGCTCTTGGCGCAAGAACTTCATCCTCACCAGATGCCCAACTCAGATCCTCCTCTAAGCCCCTTCTAAGGTTGGAACAGCTTCCCATGGGTGTTCTTTGGACGGCTGAAAACGGGAGAAAGGGTTCCTCCCTTGGCTGCTCTCTCTCTCTCTCTCTCCCTTTCTCACATGCCAAAATGAAAGCTCTCACCTTGCTAAGCTTCCCCCGTGACCCAGCACCTCCAATAATAGGTTCCTAATAGTCAAAGAGGTGGGTGACCACCATCACCCCACCATGTCCCCCACCATTCCAAAATTTACGGGTCTTACATAGGTCGTCTCACAAGGACCAATATTGGGGTTCAGTCTCATATCACACACATAGTGGGGGGGGTTTTGTGAAAATTTTTGCAAGGAAAATTAAATTAAATAAAAATTGAAAGTTAAAGACAACTAAAAAAATTAAAAGCTTGAAAGCAGAAAACCGAACTGTAATAACAATAAGTGTTAAAAACCGAACGGTGATATAAAAGACCGAACGGTCTAAAGCACTAACCGAACGGTGCACTATAAATTGCACAGAAGTAAAAACCATACGGTATTAACATTGAGACCGATCGGTCTCCGGAAAAGGAAATGAACGAACGGTCGCTAAAGATCGAGCGTCCTAACAAGGAACAAGACAAGCCGAACGTCACAGAGCAACGATAATAAAAAGCAGAACAAAGAAATGGACGAACGATCTCTAACAGTGAAGTTAGAGACCGAACGGTTGTGCACCTAGGCCGAACGTTAAGAAAACAGCAGATGAAATTGTGGAAAACAGTAAGTTGTAAAATTGAGACCGAACGGTTGTAAAGTTGTGACCGAACGGTCCCTAAAGAAAGGAAATGGAAATGCAGGAAATTTGGAAACCGAACGGTAAAAGCAACTTAAACAGCTAAGAAAAGGACGAACGGTATTAGGTGACTGAACAATATGAAGACAACAGGCAATGGAAAATGATATTGAAAACTAAACCAAAAAAAACCGAACGGTCTCTAACAATGAAGCATGTTAGAGACCGAACAGTGTAAAGGTAAAACCGAGCGGCATGCAGTATTTAAAGCTGAACAGTGCAACAGCGGAAAAGCATAGGAAAATTGTAAACCGAACGTTCTTGACCGAGCGGTAATAAGAATAAAGGGTGAGCACCGAATGGTTCAAAGCAAACTAATAAAGTGAAGTGGGAAAACCAACACGCATAAGCCGAACGGTACTATTAACAAAAGAAACGAACGCATACAGAAAACAGCTAAACGGTAATTAAGCAGTAAAATGGAAACAAGTTAAAACTTCGAGAATAACCGAACGGGAAATAAGCAACCAATTGAAACTAAGCAACAAAGAAGGCAGCCGAACGCATGCATCAACAATGACCAGAACAAACCGAATGGTCTACAGTAAGAACTTCGACCGAACGGTACAAGAATATTCAATCATCAAGCTAAAGGAACCAAGACCAAAACTAAACCAGAAAATAAAGAATCAACCGAACGGTAGTAAATGGACAAACACTTACATAACCAAACGGTCTAAAGAGGTAACCGATCGGTATGAAATGCAGCAAAATTCATCAAACTTTGAACGCAGTGCAACAGAAACTAAACTTTAACTTCGAAATGCACAGATAAGCCGAAAACTATTCTAAACGTTAATGAAAATATACCGAATGGGATTAAAATATTTCGCAACAGTAAAGGCACCATCCAACGCAAACTGAGAATCAAACAGCATTGGAAATGCAACGTGAACAGTAGAATCGCAAACCAGAAATGCAGGAAGGTGACGATGAACGGTGAAAATAAATTAATGAGTAACTGTGTGCATCCCAATATGAAGAAAATATAAACGTTTTATCGGTTCAAGTAAGAAAACAATGAAAAGGAACCTCTTGGAGCTCTCTTCCAGCAGAACGTGTCTTCCTCTCATTCATCCCATATCTCGAAATGTTCAAAAAAAAATCAAGCAAAAGAGTGTGGCGGCTAGACTTCCCGGTTTTCTCCTCTACCAAACGCTGGATGTAGTTGAGTGTCAACGGGTTTTTGCACGAAAGTAGGCAAATATGCCCTATTTATTACCAAAATGGGCAAATTTTGACCCAAAGTGAAGTCGTGGGGGCCAAAACGACTTCAATTGAAGAAGTCGTGCCCCCTGCACGACTTCACACTGTTCATATGTACAGTTGAAGTCGTGCACTCCAAAAACGACTTCTGGGTCCTTAATTGATTACATTGATTTGGTAATTGATTACAGAGTGTTGAAATTGTGATCCCTACAGGACTTGAAATGAGTAGGCAGAAAACGTACTGGTAATCGATTACGACATTTCAGTAATCGATTACCAGGTTTGTTGTGTTGCAAGAAGCGTTCGGTCTTGATGATGTTTATTCTCAGTTAGTGATCGTTCATAGGGAACGTTCGTTCTCGATGATGTTTATCCTCAGGAAGTACTCGTCAAAGGTAGTGTTCGGACTTGATGAGGCTTGATCTTTGAGCGTTCACCCAAACAGTAGTCGATTCAATATGATGTTCGGTTTTAGCGTTCGGCCTAATAGTATTTAATCCAAGATGGTGTTCAGTTTTGGCATTCGGCCTAATAGTGTTGAATTCAATATGGTGCTCGGTTTTAGCGTTCGGCCTAATAACGTTGAATCCAATATAGTGCTTGGTTATAGCGTTCGGCAAGTCTGGTAATCGATTACCAGTGCGATTTTGGCATACTGATTTGAAGTCGTGCAGGGGGTCACGATTTCAACACTCTGTAATCGATTACCATTACATTGTAATCGATTACGGTCATCAAAAGTCATTTTTGGGGTGCAAGACTTCACCACTGTAGATATGAACAGTGTGAAGTCGTGCAGGGGGCACGACTTCTTCAATTGAAGTCGTTTGGCTCCCACGACTTCTCCATTTTCGTAATTTTGGTTGAATTTGCCCATTTTGGTAATATTAAAGGCAAATATGCCTAGTTTGGTGCAAAAACCAGTGTCAACGTGTACAGACTTGGCAGCTGGATGTAAGCTCTCCATTCAGCCGTGATCCATCTCTCCACCTCTGCGTCCGTGTGCTGCTTCCTGGACGAACAAAACTCTTCAACAACTGCAGCTAGACTTAAAAAGGCCTTCCTTCCTCAGCGCTGGATGTGCTTGAACGTCAATGTGTGCAGGCCGTGGGTCACCAATTGAACCAAAAAAAAAAAAAAAATATCCTCCATGCTTCCAGCTATGATAAGCACCTTAATGCAAATTGTGAACTAAAATAAAACTTGTGTCATCATGGGCTGCACCGTGCTGCTGTTTTGCTTCCAACCAAAATGTTTTAAAAGTCTTTTCTATGTGGATGTGGCATGAATGGACGGTCCATGAGCCATTTACTCTACAAAATGCAAATAAACCACGTTCCAAGCTGTGTGGTGTCTCCTTGCATTATTTCCAGTTGCTTCCAAAATGTGGCAGCCACTTTCATTGTTAGAGAATGGAGGGTTTATGAGAGAAAAAAGGGGAAACAGAAGATGTAACGGGAGAGGCCGTTAAGGGAGTTGGACTTAACTGTGAGACAGTTAAGTCAGTTGGGAATTAACTGCAAGACAGTTAAGGGGTTTTGGGGGGAAAGAGGCCTATATAAGGACCTCTTTGTTGTATCAGACGGGTGGTTAGACATTTGTTGAATTGTGACCGGTCTTAGCACTGGTGAAGGAGGTTATGCTCCTGGAATGCTTTGTACAATAGTTTCCTTTCTGGTGAATACATACTCTTTTCTCATTCCTTATTCGGTGACTTGGGTTTTCGTGAGAGTAAGACTGCGCGTGTGTTAGAATTCCTACCAAAATCCCTAACAAAGTGGTCCGACCTGCCGGATCGCAATCGGAGAGAGAACGCGATGGAGGGAAAGTTACATGCTCTGGAGAACAGAATGGAAGGAAAAATGAACGTAGTTGAAGGACGTATGGAACACTTGGAGATGACAGTTGACGGGTTGAAGGCGGAGTCGGCGGCAAATCGACAAGACTCGATAGCGATGCGTAAAGATATCCAAGAACTGTTACGGCTGATGGGTGTGCGAAGCAAGCCAAACGGGGAGAGCTCTGACGGGAGCAATGGTTCAGTCAATGATAATGGGGGTGGCCGGCGCGATGGAGCCGAAGGAGAAAGAGAAGGAGAACGATCAGAGAACCCACCGAATTGGAGGCGACGGGTGGAGTTACCAGCGTTTGAAGGAGCCGATCCGTTGAATTGGATCACTCGAGCCGAAAAATTCTTTGAGATACAGAAGGTGGCGGAGGCGGAGAAGATCGAACTGGCCCACATCAGTATGGAGGGAAGCGCCGGTTATTGGTTTAAATTTTGGAAGGAAAAGGCGAGCGACCGAACATGGGAGGGGCTCAAAGAAGCGTTGTTGATCAGATTCGAGAGTCGATACCGGGGCGGTATTTTTGAGAGGATGGCGGCGATCAAGCAAACAGCCACGGTGGAGGAATATGTGAAGGAATTTGAAGCTCTGGCCGGACAGACGAAAGCGTTTTCGGACGACCAGTTGTTGGGATACTTCCTGGCGGGCTTACGGGAGGAATTGCGATGCCAGGTGACACCCCACGACCCACGAAACTTGATGACGGCTATGAAACTAGCACGAGACGTTGAAGAGGCTCTACGAGGGCTAGGTCTGATGGGGTGGACGCCATCCAGGAACCCGCCATCATGGGGACGAACGACAGGAGGTGGAACAGGGGTGGTAAGAACCGATCCGTCGAAGAGCCAGACGATGCGAACGACCCCGACCGAGAGTGTCGGGTCCATTAGACGTGACAGCACTACGGGAGGAGGTCTGGTGAGAGGCGGAATGCACGGAGGAAGTGATGGCCGTGGAAGAAGCTCAAGAAACCTGCCCTATCCTGAGTTTCTAAAACGCCGAGAAGAAGGAAGGTGCTTCAGATGTGGGGGGCCATTTAGCCCAGGGCACCAGTGCCCGGAGAAGAGTTTAAGGGTGGTGATACTGGCCGAAGATGAAGAAGAGGATGTGGAAGGGGAAGATGTAGAGCCAGAACCTCCCGGCATGGAGTTATCGGCGTTCTCGGCTGGTGGACTGACACAACCTAAAACATTGAAGTTGCAGGGAAAAGTGGGAGGAAAAGACGTGCTGATATTGATTGACAGTGGTGCCAGCCACAACTTTGTGAGTAGACGGTTGGTGGAGGAATTACAGTTGGCACAGGAGGATACCCCTCCCTACCAGGTGAGTCTGGGAGACAGACGTAAGAAAAGGACCAGTGGATGTTGTCCGAAGGTAGTGGTCGACATGGGGGGAGTTGCGATAGGGGAAAAATTTTACTTGTTCGACCTGGGAGGTGTCGACATGATCCTAGGCGTGGAGTGGCTAGCTAAGCTGGGGGAGATTACCCTTAACTGGCGGGAGTCCACCATGGCGTTCGACCATGCAGGAAAAAGGGTGGTTGTTAAGGGCGATCCGAAGTTGGATAAGAGGGTGGTCGAACCTGAGAAGTTAATGAAGTTGAGTGAGGTGGAGGCTTGGGCGTTTGTCTGGAGTTTGGAGGGCGAGAGGACGAGCGCGAAGGAAGTAGAGGGAGAAGAGTGGGCGGAAGAGCCGAACGGGGACTTGGAGGACATTTTAACAAGACATGCAGGGGTATTTCAGGAACCCACCGGGTTGCCACCTAATAAAAAAGAGAAGCATCGGATTACGTTAAAAGAAGGAACCGACCCCGTGAACGTACGTCCCTATCGTTACCCGCACGTCATGAAGGAAGAGATCGAGCGCCAAGTGACGGACATGCTGCATGCAGGGATTATACGACCGAGCGTAAGTCCATATTCAAGCCCGGTCATCCTCGTCAAGAAAAAGGATGGGAGTTGGCGGTTTTGTATAGATTACCGAGCGCTCAACCGCGCCACGGTTCCCAACAAGTTTCCAATTCCCGTGATAGAAGAGCTGCTGGACGAGCTCCAGGGCGCACAATATTTTTCAAAGGTGGACCTCAAGGCTGGGTATCACCAGATTCGGATGAATAAGGAGGACGTGCAGAAAACGGCGTTCCGCACTCACTTGGGACATTACGAGTTCCTTGTGATGCCGTTCGGCCTCACAAATGCCCCCTCCACTTTCCAGAGCGCCATGAACGACCTCCTTGGACCCTTCTTGCGGAGATTCGCGCTCGTCTTTTTTGACGACATACTCATCTACAGTGCAACCTGGGGGGAGCATTTACGACACGTGGAGCAAGTGTTGAGGTTCTTACAGCAAAATCACTGGGTGGCAAATCAGAAGAAGAGTGAGTTTGGGAAGAAGACGATCAGATATTTGGGGCACGTCATATCAGGAGAAGGGGTCCAGATGGATCAGGAAAAAATAGAGGGGGTAATAGCGTGGGAGGAGCCAAAAACTCTGAAGGCGTTGAGGGGATTCTTGGGTCTCACCGGATATTACCGGCGATTTATCCGAGACTATGGGAAGATAGCCAAGCCCTTGACTGAGATGTTGAAAAAGGGGAATTTTGTGTGGACGGAGGCTGCCCGGGAAGCGATGGGAAGATTAAAAATAGCGGTGACCACAGCACCGGTGTTAGCGTTGCCGGATTTCTCGCAACCTTTCCAGGTAGAATGCGACGCGTCGGGCACGGGACTTGGGGCGGTGCTCACCCAGAAAAGGAGACCAATCGCTTACTTTAGCAAAGCATTATCGGAAGCGAACTTGGGCAAGTCGATCTACGAGAAGGAGTTGATGGCGGTGGCCCTGGCGGTGCAACATTGGCGTCCATATTTGTTGGGTCACAAATTTGTGGTGTATACGGATCAGAGAAGTCTAAAGTTTTTGTTGGAACAGAGGGTGACGACACAAGCGCAGCAACACTGGATAGCCAAACTGCTCGGCTACGATTTCGACATAGTGTATAAACCGGGAGCCAGTAACCGGGTGGCTGACGCATTATCACGGAAAGGTAGAGAGGAGTTGGAGAACAAGGATGAGACTGAAGGGGATGACGGGGGTGGTGAATTGATGGGGATAATCAGACCGTATTGGAAAGATTTTCCGGATGTGATGCGAGAAGTGGAGGAAGATGATAACTTGAAAAAAATCCGAGAAGGAGTCCTCCAGGATCCCAACAAATACCCGGCATACACCCTTGAGAATGAACGATTGCACTACAAGGGGAGGCTGGTTATTCCGGCACAGTCCGAGTGGGTACAGAAATTGTTGGCGGAGTTTCACACCACCTCGACGGGGGGCCATTCGGGGGTCTATAGAACTTACCGGAGATTGGCACAGTCGCTGTACTGGGAAGGGATGAAGAAATCAGTGACGGAGTATGTCAGTCGCTGTTTGGTGTGCCAGCAGCACAAATATATGACGGCGTCCCCACAGGAATTATTGCAACCACTGCCTATTCCACAAGCTATATGGGAGGACATCAGCATGGACTTTATTGTGCGACTCCCAAAATCCAAGGGCCAGGACGCTATATTGGTAGTTGTCGACCGCCGGCTTTGTTACCAAAGTAGGCAAAAATGTGGTATTTATTACCAAAGTAGGCAAAAATTGACTAAAAGTGAAGTCGTGGGGGGTCCAAACGACTTCAAATGAAGAAGTCGTGCCCCCCCTGCACGACTTCACACTGTTCATAGCAACAGTGTTGAAGTCGTGAACCCTAAAAACGACTTCTGGGTCCTGTAATCGATTACCATCTTTTGGTAATTGATTAGACAATGTTGAAATCCTGACCCCTGCAAGACTGGAAATGTGAAGGCAGAAAACGTACTGGTAATCGATTACACCATTTTGGTAATCGATTACCAGGTGGGTTATGTTGGAAGAAGCACTCTTGCGTGAAACTTTCTGGAAAAATTGCGCCGGGCGGACGATCTGTATGTGGACGAGCGTTCACTAAAAATGGACGAGCGTCCACTTCTCCTACCGAGCGTCCACTGAGCGCATCTTGACGAGCGTCCTCTTAGCTAGATGGACGAACGTCCTCTTAGCTTTCGGGACGAGCGTTCTCTCTGCCTGGCTGGACGAGCGTCCTCTTCTGCCTGGACGAGCGTCGCTTCTGCCTGGACGAGCGTCCGCTTCTGCCTGGACGAGCGTCCGCTTCTACCTGGACGAGCGTCCGCTTCTGCCTGGACGAGCGTCCTCTTCTGCCTTGCACCAAAACAACCTGGTAATCGATTACACATGTTTTGTAATCGATTACCAGTGCTTTTGGTGGCATACAAATTTGAAGTCGTGCAGGGTGGTCATGATTTCAACACTCTGTAATCGATTACCATTACATTGTAATCGATTACAAAGTCTTGAAGTCGTTTTTGGGGTGCACGACTTCAACACTGTTGCTATGAACAGTGTGAAGTCGTGCAGGAGGGGCACGACTTCTTCATTTGAAGTCGTTTGGGCCCCCCACGACTTCCCCATTTTCGTAAATTCGGTTGAATTTGCCCATTTTGGTAATATTATAGGCAAATATGCCTAGTTTGGTGCAAAAACCTCGACCGCCTGAGTAAATACGGGCACTTCATACCACTCAGACATCCCTATACTGCCCGAACGGTCGCGGAAGCTTTTGTAAAAGAGGTAGTGAAGCTTCATGGGATTCCCAAGACCATAGTAAGTGATCGTGATCCTTTATTTCTCAGTACCTTTTGGAGCGAGATGTTTAAGATGCAGGGAACCCATCTCCGGATGAGCACAGCATACCACCCGGAGACGGACGGCCAAACAGAGGTGTTGAATAGGGTGCTGGAGGGATACTTACGATGCTTCTGTTCCGAGCAACCTAAGACATGGGCCGTGGTCCTTCCATGGGCAGAATACTGGTACAACACCAGTTATCAAGGAGCTGCCAAATGTACCCCGTTTGAAGCGGTCTATGGGAGGGCACCTCCGTCGCTGGCAAGGTTTATTCCGGGGGAAACAAGGGTGGAAGCAGTAGCTCAAGAATTACAGACAAGAGATGAAGCATTACAGCAGCTGCGATACCATTTATCGAAGGCGCAAGACACGATGGTAAAGCAAGCAAATCGTAAGAGGAGGCCGATAAACATTAAGGTAGATGATTGGGTATTTTTAAAGATAAGGCCCCACCGACAAACGTCTATGACGGTAAAATTGCATTCGAAGTTAAAGGCTAGATACTATGGGCCGTTCAAAGTGATCCAGAAGATAGGGGAGGTGGCATTCAGATTAGAATTACCAGCGACAGCCAGGATTCACCCGGTTTTCCACGTGTCCCAGTTGAAGTTGGCGATTGGGACAAAGCAGGTGGAAGCTGAGCTGCCAGCAGACTTGCAAGTCGGGGGATACACATGCTGGCCAAATAAGGTGTTGAATAGAAGGGTCCAGCAGCATGAGGAGGAACAGCGTGAACAGGTTTTAGTTGAATGGCAAGATGGAGGGGCAGACAGTGCAACATGGGAGGATCGGAGTTTGATGCAGGAACAATTTCCCGAGTTTGACCTTGGGGACAAGGTCGGTTTTCAGGAGGGGAGTAATGTTAGAGAATGGAGGGTTTATGAGAGAAAAAAGGGGAAACAGAAGATGTAACGGGAGAGGCCGTTAAGGGAGTTGGACTTAACTGTGAGACAGTTAAGTCAGTTGGGAATTAACTGCAAGACAGTTAAGGGGTTTTGGGGGGAAAGAGGCCTATATAAGGACCTCTTTGTTGTATCAGACGGGTGGTTAGACATTTGTTGAATTGTGACCGGTCTTAGCACTGGTGAAGGAGGTTATGCTCCTGGAATGCTTTGTACAATAGTTTCCTTTCTGGTGAATACATACTCTTTTCTCATTCCTTGTTCGGTGACTTGGGTTTTCGTGAGAGTAAGACTGCGCGTGTGTTAGAATTCCTACCAAAATCCCTAACATTCATGTTCTTTATTTCATTAAGAATGCAACGTGAATCTCATCCATGTGCCGTGTAGTTTCCTTTCCATGTGTGTGGCAGCAGTCCTTAGTGGAGCATGCTTTCAAAGATAGAAAAATAAGATGTGCTTGCTGCCAATTGGTGTAACATTGTGTGATCCTTCCAGCCAAGCCGTGAAACGTGTGGCAGTAGCCTTCCAAATTCAATTTCCCCTAGGCCGTGAGTGCCTCCCAAGCTGCTGGATGCCTTGCTTAAGAGTGTTGGGAGGTCTTAGCACCGTTCAATTATCAATTCAAGTTGACACAAAATTCACGCAGCACTGTGCGAAAATTGAAATGGCTGAGATGCATTGGGCTCAATTGTCATTTCTCATTTAATCTTCAAATGTCCCAAATTGTATTTCCAAAATTTTCTCTGCAATTACTAATGCAAATAATTAGTCTCAAACAATTCAAATTAATTAAAATTAGAATTACTGGTCAATTTAAACGCAATTAGTAAAAATGGGAAAATACCGGACATTTTAGCACAATTCCCGGATTAAATTCGGTACAATAAGCTAAGTGAAATTGAGAAAATATTGATTCATCAAAATAGACCACACTTAGTCTTTTGCACTCCTGGGAAAAATCAAGACGCAAATCAGGGAATAGTTCCAAAGGACACCAGGAATACGACACAAACTCAGCACGCAGAAAACAAAGACTCATGAGAAAAATAAACAGAATTTACACAATTCTCAAGAAATCTGGACAAAGAAAAGAAGTAGACAATATCCAACACAAAATCAAATAAAGCAGATACTTACAGAAATCTTCCAAGCAATTCACAGTATGGCAAAAATAATTAATCAGCTCAAGAGGTGAATCAAAAA
The DNA here is from genome assembly GCF_029865625.1 of Vigna umbellata. Taxonomy (NCBI): domain Eukaryota; kingdom Viridiplantae; phylum Streptophyta; class Magnoliopsida; order Fabales; family Fabaceae; genus Vigna; species Vigna umbellata. The sequence goes on from NC_142168.1 coordinate 41,138,170, forward strand.
TAACAAAACCTCACAGATGCACTCTCAATGTTTCTCTCAAGTGTCTAGGGTAAATAATAATATCAGCTCGATGTACTCAAGAAAACAAACACAAGCAGACTTGGCAAACCTCTAAAATCAACACTCAGAAACATATGCATGTTTGAATCAAAAGGTCTTTTATGGTTGTAATGGGGCCAAGGACACGGGAGGATAAAATATGGATAAGTAGCTACAACCCAGAAGAAATAGAGGAGCAATGGGGAACAAGTGTAAATACAGTCAAATCACACCCAAAACCTCTAATTCAATCCTCTTCTCGACTCCATTATTCACACAAAGTTTTTTTTTTTTCTCATTCGGCCAAATAGTGCTCGACCAATAGTGTTCGGTTCTAAGTTCACTTTGCTGTTGTTTTGGGTTGAGTCGATTGTGCACAATGTTTGGAATATATATACTGTGATGTGATTTACGTGAGAAGTATGTGAATGTATGAGGTATGTTGGATTTACTGTGATAATATGGTGGTATTTGGTTATTCATGACTTGGGTTAAGTTTCAAAGTAACAATATGATTCATGGACGTAATTCCATGATCCTCAAGGAGAGGATACATGGTGGTGATTTGGGGGTGTATAGAATGATTGCATGGTAGCTCAGTCTTGGGGGTTTTCCTAACGCTCCAATGGTCTTTCATTCTCAAGTAGAGAGGATTGATCCATGTGGTGAGGAGTAGCAGGAAGTCCTAGTCTTGGAGGCTTCCAGGATGCTCCAAGGCGCGGAACGGACTAACCTCATGAGGGTGGTAGGGTGGAACCCATTGGCAATGGCTTTGCAAAGCAGTAAAGGCCACCACGAGTGCATAACCCGCCATAGCTCGGTAATCATTCTAGTCCGGACGAGTCGGTCTATAAAGTAACGGGTCGGGGTATAAGGTAACAAGTCTTGTGATGTCAGTTTACCATGTATGGGTGACGTTTGCATGTCGTGTGAGATTGTATAACATGCTTTTTATATCTAACTCACCCTTGTTTGTTTGTATTGCTTGTGTATGTTTCTTTGGCGATAATCATCCACTTGGATGGGAGCAGATGGCGGGGAAGATACTTTGGGAACAACTCTTGATGGAGACGGAAGTACTGCAGCTTAGGATTGCTCGTTCTTATTCCATGAATTCATATTATTTAGAACAACTTTTATGTATTTAAAGTTTTAAATTTTCCATAAATTTCCAGAGAGAAATTCTAATACTTTAGTGGTTTAATCATTCACTAAGTCCCTATTTTCGCATGGAATCTCAATTTCGTCCCTTTCTTTCTGAAAATCTCAATTGGGTCCCAATTTTATGAAAATTGCAACAAATCGATCCTTTCCGTTAATTTGGCTGGACGACGTTAAAAAAATTGATGAGTGAATGCTGAGATGACGAACGAGCGCTCGTCCATCAGCGAACGAGCGCTCGTCCAGCAGCGAACGAACGCTCGTCCAGCAGCGAACGAGCGCTCGACCACCGAACGAACGGTCGTCCAGTGTGGAACGAACGGTTGTCCAGCAGTAAGAGGTCGACGAGCGTCCGTTCTCTGGTGGACAACCGTTCGTTCCACACTGGACGACCGTTCGTTCGGTGGACGAGCGCTCGTTCGCTGCTGGACGAGCGCTCGTTCGCTGCTGGACGAGCGCTCGTTCGTCATCTCAGCATTCACTCATCAATTTTTTTAACGCCGTTTGACACTATTTAACGAAAAGGATCAATTTGTTGCAATTTTCATAAAATTGGGACCCAATTGAGATTTTCAGAAAGAAAGGGACGAAATTGAGATTCCATGCGAAAATAGGGACTTAGTGAATGATTAAACCTACTTTAGTCGGAAATTTCGCACTATTCTAAGGATGATTGTAATCCTCTTGACTGCTTTCCTATATTATGCATAATGACGTCTTTATTATATATGCATCACGTATATAATTGGGATGTTATGTAACATCCCAAAAATTAAAAATTATTTCAAAACTTAAATATTATAATAATACATAACATCCCGAACATCAACTAAAATCTATACATCAGTTTTAAGCTCAGACGCAACTGCAAAGATAACATTGAATCCTTCTAATTCGATCTTCCATCTCTTCCTCCACTTGCACAGGATCACGTGACAATCCTTCAACTGCTCCCGTATAACATCACACATTATACGATCATCGCATTCACATGCACAAACAAGCAAAGTAAGGGTGAGTTAACCTGAAACACATCATTTATAAAACTTGCATAGTTATTTCAACACAAATATCATATGATAATTAAATCAGACATCCTCCAACCAACGTACCACAATTCCTGTTGGACACTCATCCCATAATACCTAATAATCAATCCAGTACACAATAGACTCTCATCCGGATGATACATTGATGAGCAAATCAATGGAAGGTGCCCCACTTGTGATTTCATTCTTAGTCCCCTCAATATATCCACAATCAACCACAGATCAAGACATCCTACTACAGTGCACTCAACCTCAATACATACCCAGATATCATATCATTACTGAATCAAACGATAAATCAACGAACTTATATTACATCGGATACTGTTTATACGAACATTAAGATTGATCACTTAAGCTCGAAACTAAACATCAACGCTATTATACCGAATACCATTAGGTTGAATACCAAAAGATCAAACGCTGATTAAGATCAAGTGCTTAGACTTCACGTTAAGACAGTGTACTCTACTAGAACAATTACTATTACTTCGAACACTATTCGAACGATTGCTCAAAGATCAAATCTCGCACACCACAGATTAAGTACCCTTCAGACGAACACTTAATTGATCACTTTACTGGATTTAATTCTATCTGAGGGTAACCTCATCGAGACCGGATGTTCCCTACGTACAACCACTAACTATTAATGATCCTTACCTGAGACAATCATCATCCGACCCGAGCATTACCTAAGAATGATCACTTCCTGAATCATGCATCATCACAACTAATCACTATTTATTAATCGATTGTTACCTCAACGACTATCAAGGCTGGTCACTCCCTATAAATGATTACATCCTCAGAGCAACATCACCAATAAAGATCATTCCCTAAGAACCATCGCTACGAGACAGAACACTATAATAAAGAACGCTTGAGTCTGGGTTAAACACCTACAGTACTCTGCTGAACACCTCAGTACTGACCGAACGTAATCAAACTAAACCTCAGGTTACCAAATTAAGATCGGACGCTAGCTACCTCAGATCCACTAACATCAAGATCAACTGTTACCTAATAACACTCGCTACCAGAAAATAAATAACACGAAGACCGAACGTCGTTAGTAAGAACGCTCGTTACTACCTATAGATCCAACAAGTTTTACTTCTCGTCTCTCTCTTGAAGTATTCCAAATCCAACTTTATCTGCACTACCATCTCTCCCGTATCTGTACGACTATCACAGTTAGAAGCCACAGCCACAACATGCAGATGAATAACCAGAATTATCACATTATAAACCCACTACAAATACTATAACAATCCCCATGATAAATCTACTCACATGACTCTGCAGACTAGTCTTTCATAAACTGATGTCGTTTACTTGTAATTCGTCGTCATAACCTGCTCTCAATAACAGGCGACCCGAGCCGTCATCCATCGCGACTTCAGACCTATCTCCCCGACTCCTCAAGGACTAACGAGTAAAAACATCGATACTACGCGTAACGATGCACTATACTCAACACGAGCCGAAGTCAGTGGGCGAGACATTCACCTCCTCGCGCAGAAGAAGGTGACACTCGAATCTCCGTCTCACGCGTGAGACTAGCAAAAATGCTAAAAAGACCGACGAAGTTACAAGTAAATAACATAGTGTATGTACCACCTCCAACTGAATAAACGTGCTCAATCACGAAGTCATACATATTCTCAATAATATGTATAACTAGAATATACGTGCTCAATCACGAAGTCATACATATTCTCAATAATATGTATAACTAGAATATACGTGCTCAATCACGAAGTCATACATATTCTCAATAATATGTATAACTAAACCAATATTGGATCAAGGAAAATAACCAACAATTCTCAATAATTGCTTCAAAATACTCCCACGGATTTATGCATTATTACCGAACGCTATTTCCAACTCTGATGCTGTCTGAACGAACGTTCTGGGATCAATCCTCATCAAAGGCCGAACGCTCCAGCACTCCAAGGACGAACGCTCCCGAACTCCAAGGACGAACGCTCACAGAACTAAGGACGAACGCTCAAAAACCAAGGAAGAACGCTCCTAAAACTATGGACGAACGTTCACCAATTCTAGGACGAACGCTCACCAACTCAAGGACGAACGCTCTCAAAGACAAGGACGAACGTCTAAGATCCATACCGAACACTTATAACCGAACGCTCTCTGATATCAAAAACCGAACGCTCACTTACACTCCAAAACCGAACGCTCACTTATACTCCAAAACCGAACGCTCACGTATACTCCAAAACCGAACGCTCACTTATACTCCAAAACCGAACGCTCAACTACCGAGCCGAACGCAAAGTCGATCAGCCGAACGCTAAAACCTTGGACGCTATCCTGAATTCATCACTGTTTGGACGAGCGCTTAAAGATCAAAATCCTTAAAGAACGGACGTTCGTTAACCCATAGAATGACCGAACGCTCATTACAACCTACGGACGTTCGTCTTGAGATCAAGGCCGAACGTTCAAGATTACTCCACCAAAATACTAAGTTACGAACGAACGCTCATAAGTTACTGTTTAAATACCTCTTGGACGAGCGTCCCTTATATTATGACGAACGAACTCGGACGTTCGTGCAGGACCGAACGCTCAATCAATTTGGACGAACGTCCAATTTGACCAGAATTGGACGAACGTTCTGAAGTTGGTCGACCACTATCTGGTCGAGCACTGTTGGGACGAACGTCCAATTTTGACTCACCAAAATTGGACGTACGCTCATTCTGCAGAATTCTGCAGAATCACGCAGGTTCCAGAGAAAACCCAGAAACACCCTATCTTCATCCCCTTCTTCCCAAATCCTACCCAGATTTGCAGCAAACACAACTATCTTAAAAATCAAAGAAATAAAACAAACTCCCCTTACCTCTTGAAGACTTCCATGTAAATTTGGGATCTATCTCCTTCCAGACGTGCAGATCAAGATCTCCTTGAAACTTCAGTAGTTCTCCCCTTCCTCTCCCAGATCTTACTGCAACAGCTTCACTCTCACAAGATGTCCAACCCAAATCCTCCTCTCTGCACTTCTGAAGTTGGTGCTGCTTCCCTTGGGTGCTCTTTGAACGGCTGGAAATGGAAGGAAGGGTGCCCTTCCTCTGGCTGCTCTCCCACATGGCTCTCTTCTATGCTTTTGATTCACAGCCACACGGCCCATGGCCATTCATTTCGGCAGCAAGCAATGTTTTGGAATTTAATTGGAACATTCTTTTTGGAGTATGCAAACCGTGCTTGATGGAATGAGGGGGCCACCAATTGGTTGAAAGCTCACGTGGAGGACTCCTAAATGCAAAAGTTGAATTTGTTGAAGTGTAAATAGCACACGGCCCTACACTTTTGCATGTCCATTATTGCTAGAATAAAAATGGGAGCCACCACTTATATAATATAAGGTGACTATTTTGTTGGAAGAAAGCATTATGGCCCACTTTATCACTCATTTCAAAACTGGTTTAGAAGAAACACACACCACTCACGACTTTATTCCCCATGTCCAAGAAATTAATTGAAGAAAGTGCACATGGGACATCTGAAGGAAGAGGACGTTGCTTCTTTTATTCCAAAGAACACGCATGAATTGTTTTGGAGCTGGAACGGTGCACTTCTTATCACAGGTTGATTTCCTTTTTCAAATGCTGCACCAAATTACTTGAGAATGAAGTTGACTCACGGATCTAGCAAGCTTGAGACCTGCAAAAATGAAGAGAACACACAGTCTGATTTGGTTTCACGGACAGCAGTAGCAGCATGCAAGAGGTGTCACTGCCTGGTTGGATGGACAGCGGCAACAGCACCAGTAGCACTTGGAGGAAACGGTCCAACACCTTAAAGACGTAGTTGGTCCAGCAAAAGGAGAAGCCACCTTCACGGTCCAAGGTGCTGGAATCTTAGAGAGAAGTGAGAGAATTTTGGAATGAAGTTTTAGAGAGAGAAAGAATGTGTTTGGAAAATGAATGTCGGCCCTCCCTTTGCTAAGCTTCCAGTAAGTAATAATGCACCTCCAATAATGAAAAAGGTGGGTGACCACCATGTCCCCACCAGTCCTTAAAATACGGGTCTTACATTCTCCCCAACAACAAAAATTTTCGTCCTCGAAAATTAAGTTTATCGGAACTAGTCGAGGTAATTTCTCTCATCTCATCCTCTAACCTTCAGGTGGTTGCCTGTTATACCATTCCAGATGACCTTAAATCGTTTAACAGTTCGTCCTCGATCCTTACTGGTTGCACTTCAAATGACAAATCCTTTCTGGCTTGCATACTCTCAACCTCAAACACTTACCTAAAATGATCTTCATGCTCTTGTGAAGGAGGAAACCATAAACTTCTTTCAGGAAAACATCAAAGAAGTCATTCGCGACCACGAAGTTTACACTCCGAATTCTCCTTCGCCGCAAGATCTGAAGCTTGAGTCGCTTCCATGGGTGATAACACTAAGAAGCAACTATCATTTTCCAGGAGGTCTTGCCTTATCTAACTACTTCTCGAAATTTTCTCCTTCTACTTCCTTTCTTGATACTTATTTCCCCTAGTCTGCTATAGAATTTCCTATTCCATTCTTAATTTAAATTTTAGGTCATCCACCATTTTCTTATTCAGATTCCAACCATCACTAATACCTGGGTTCATGTTACCAAACTCTCACAGCGTCACCCAGTTTCTTGCCAACACGTCCTTTTCTTCTGACTGTTAACATTACTGATATTCTAAACCCAACTTATTTCTCCAACCTTGTTACAACCATATTTATCCAAAGCTTCTCTTAATCTAGCCTCTGAACTCCTTGCGAAAGTACAACATATGACCTTATGGCTTGATTTCTGGAATTTCTCATCACCCATAACCTTACTCCTAAACTCCAATATCTTCACTTGCCCTCCTAAGCTTAACTTTAAGTCTTCTAACTCCTATCTTCGCAGCAAGAACTTGTCTCAAAGGCTTAAACCAATTCTAATAAAGGTATACAACTCAAGTTGTCCTTGAACATGTATTCCTCTACTACTATCGAGCACATTAGACCACCACGAAAGCAAGAACAAGACATGAATTACTACAGGAAACTCCACTAAAACTCTAACTCCTTCTTAACTCTAACCTTCAGAATTAAGAAAGGAAAACCATCTATGGTAAAAGTCATGAGTGTGCACCCTCATTACTCTTATCAAGACGTTTTCTGTTCTCAAAACATCTAGTTAGATACACACCTTACTATATAGACACGGAGGAAGTGGTAAATCATACCATTTACACTCAATTCTTCACAGAGAAGACATGGCAAACTCACAACACACAGGTCATCCTAAGGATGAACTGCTCTGATACCATTACTGTAACATCCCAAAAATTAAAAATTATTTCAAAACTTAAATATTATAATAATACATAACATCCCGAACATCAACTAAAATCTATACATCAGTTTTAAGCTCAGACGCAACTGCAAAGATAACATTGAATCCTTCTAATTCGATCTTTCATCTCTTCCTCCACTTGCACAGGATCACGTGACAATCCTTCAACTGCTCCCGTATAACATCACACATTATACGATCATCGCATTCACATGCACAAACAAGCAAAGTAAGGGTGAGTTAACCTGAAACACATCATTTATAAAACTTGCATAGTTATTTCAACACAAATATCATATGATAATTAAATCAGACATCCTCCAACCAACGTACCACAATTCCTGTTGGACACTCATCCCATAATACCTAATAATCAATCCAGTACACAATAGACTCTCATCCGGATGATACATTGATGAGCAAATCAATGGAAGGTGCCCCACTTGTGATTTCATTCTTAGTCCCCTCAATATATCCACAATCAACCACAGATCAAGACATCCTACTACAGTGCACTCAACCTCAATACATACCCAGATATCATATCATTACTGAATCAAACGATAAATCAACGAACTTATATTACATCGGATACTGTTTATACGAACATTAAGATTGATCACTTAAGCTCGAAACTAAACATCAACGCTATTATACCGAATACCATTAGGTTGAATACCAAAAGATCAAACGCTGATTAAGATCAAGTGCTTAGACTTCACGTTAAGACAGTGTACTCTACTAGAACAATTACTATTACTTCGAACACTATTCGAACGATTGCTCAAAGATCAAATCTCGCACACCACAGATTAAGTACCCTTCAGACGAACACTTAATTGATCACTTTACTGGATTTAATTCTATCTGAGGGTAACCTCATCGAGACCGGATGTTCCCTACGTACAACCACTAACTATTAATGATCCTTACCTGAGACAATCATCATCCGACCCGAGCATTACCTAAGAATGATCACTTCCTGAATCATGCATCATCACAACTAATCACTATTTATTAATCGATTGTTACCTCAACGACTATCAAGGCTGGTCACTCCCTATAAATGATTACATCCTCAGAGCAACATCACCAATAAAGATCATTCCCTAAGAACCATCGCTACGAGACAGAACACTATAATAAAGAACGCTTGAGTCTGGGTTAAACACCTACAGTACTCTGCTGAACACCTCAGTACTGACCGAACGTAATCAAACTAAACCTCAGGTTACCAAATTAAGATCGGACGCTAGCTACCTCAGATCCACTAACATCAAGATCAACTGTTACCTAATAACACTCGCTACCAGAAAATAAATAACACGAAGACCGAACGTCGTTAGTAAGAACGCTCGTTACTACCTATAGATCCAACAAGTTTTACTTCTCGTCTCTCTCTTGAAGTATTCCAAATCCAACTTTATCTGCACTACCATCTCTCCCGTATCTGTACGACTATCACAGTTAGAAGCCACAGCCACAACATGCAGATGAATAACCAGAATTATCACATTATAAACCCACTACAAATACTATAACAATCCCCATGATAAATCTACTCACATGACTCTGCAGACTAGTCTTTCATAAACTGATGTCGTTTACTTGTAATTCGTCGTCATAACCTGCTCTCAATAACAGGCGACCCGAGCCGTCATCCATCGCGACTTCAGACCTATCTCCCCGACTCCTCAAGGACTAACGAGTAAAAACATCGATACTACGCGTAACGATGCACTATACTCAACACGAGCCGAAGTCAGTGGGCGAGACATTCACCTCCTCGCGCAGAAGAAGGTGACACTCGAATCTCCGTCTCACGCGTGAGACTAGCAAAAATGCTAAAAAGACCGACGAAGTTACAAGTAAATAACATAGTGTATGTACCACCTCCAACTGAATAAACGTGCTCAATCACGAAGTCATACATATTCTCAATAATATGTATAACTAGAATATACGTGCTCAATCACGAAGTCATACATATTCTCAATAATATGTATAACTAGAATATACGTGCTCAATCACGAAGTCATACATATTCTCAATAATATGTATAACTAAACCAATATTGGATCAAGGAAAATAACCAACAATTCTCAATAATTGCTTCAAAATACTCCCACGGATTTATGCATTATTACCGAACGCTATTTCCAACTCTGATGCTGTCTGAACGAACGTTCTGGGATCAATCCTCATCAAAGGCCGAACGCTCCAGCACTCCAAGGACGAACGCTCCCGAACTCCAAGGACGAACGCTCACAGAACTAAGGACGAACGCTCAAAAACCAAGGAAGAACGCTCCTAAAACTATGGACGAACGTTCACCAATTCTAGGACGAACGCTCACCAACTCAAGGACGAACGCTCTCAAAGACAAGGACGAACGTCTAAGATCCATACCGAACACTTATAACCGAACGCTCTCTGATATCAAAAACCGAACGCTCACTTACACTCCAAAACCGAACGCTCACTTATACTCCAAAACCGAACGCTCACTTATACTCCAAAACCGAACGCTCACTTATACTCCAAAACCGAACGCTCAACTACCGAGCCGAACGCAAAGTCGATCAGCCGAACGCTAAAACCTTGGACGCTATCCTGAATTCATCACTGTTTGGACGAGCGCTTAAAGATCAAAATCCTTAAAGAACGGACGTTCGTTAACCCATAGAATGACCGAACGCTCATTACAACCTACGGACGTTCGTCTTGAGATCAAGGCCGAACGTTCAAGATTACTCCACCAAAATACTAAGTTACGAACGAACGCTCATAAGTTACTGTTTAAATACCTCTTGGACGAGCGTCCCTTATATTATGACGAACGAACTCGGACGTTCGTGCAGGACCGAACGCTCAATCAATTTGGACGAACGTCCAATTTGACCAGAATTGGACGAACGTTCTGAAGTTGGTCGACCACTATCTGGTCGAGCACTGTTGGGACGAACGTCCAATTTTGACTCACCAAAATTGGACGTACGCTCATTCTGCAGAATTCTGCAGAATCACGCAGGTTCCAGAGAAAACCCAGAAACACCCTATCTTCATCCCCTTCTTCCCAAATCCTACCCAGATTTGCAGCAAACACAACTATCTTAAAAATCAAAGAAATAAAACAAACTCCCCTTACCTCTTGAAGACTTCCATGTAAATTTGGGATCTATCTCCTTCCAGACGTGCAGATCAAGATCTCCTTGAAACTTCAGTAGTTCTCCCCTTCCTCTCCCAGATCTTACTGCAACAGCTTCACTCTCACAAGATGTCCAACCCAAATCCTCCTCTCTGCACTTCTGAAGTTGGTGCTGCTTCCCTTGGGTGCTCTTTGAACGGCTGGAAATGGAAGGAAGGGTGCCCTTCCTCTGGCTGCTCTCCCACATGGCTCTCTTCTATGCTTTTGATTCACAGCCACACGGCCCATGGCCATTCATTTCGGCAGCAAGCAATGTTTTGGAATTTAATTGGAACATTCTTTTTGGAGTATGCAAACCGTGCTTGATGGAATGAGGGGGCCACCAATTGGTTGAAAGCTCACGTGGAGGACTCCTAAATGCAAAAGTTGAATTTGTTGAAGTGTAAATAGCACACGGCCCTACACTTTTGCATGTCCATTATTGCTAGAATAAAAATGGGAGCCACCACTTATATAATATAAGGTGACTATTTTGTTGGAAGAAAGCATTATGGCCCACTTTATCACTCATTTCAAAACTGGTTTAGAAGAAACACACACCACTCACGACTTTATTCCCCATGTCCAAGAAATTAATTGAAGAAAGTGCACATGGGACATCTGAAGGAAGAGGACGTTGCTTCTTTTATTCCAAAGAACACGCATGAATTGTTTTGGAGCTGGAACGGTGCACTTCTTATCACAGGTTGATTTCCTTTTTCAAATGCTGCACCAAATTACTTGAGAATGAAGTTGACTCACGGATCTAGCAAGCTTGAGACCTGCAAAAATGAAGAGAACACACAGTCTGATTTGGTTTCACGGACAGCAGTAGCAGCATGCAAGAGGTGTCACTGCCTGGCTGGATGGACAGCGGCAACAGCACCAGTAGCACTTGGAGGAAACGGTCCAACACCTTAAAGACGTAGTTGGTCCAGCAAAAGGAGAAGCCACCTTCACGGTCCAAGGTGCTGGAATCTTAGAGAGAAGTGAGAGAATTTTGGAATGAAGTTTTAGAGAGAGAAAGAATGTGTTTGGAAAATGAATGTCGGCCCTCCCTTTGCTAAGCTTCCAGTAAGTAATAATGCACCTCCAATAATGAAAAAGGTGGGTGACCACCATGTCCCCACCAGTCCTTAAAATACGGGTCTTACATGTTACACAAGACACGATTAACGATTTATTCTTTTTTAAAAAAAACTAAATTAAATATAAATTATATTTTTTAGGACTATATTATTTAGGACGTACATTTAAAAAAAATTAGGATAATTCTGAATAAACCTAAAAAATTGATACAATTAGTGCTATTAAGCCTCGATTAAATAAACAACCTACCCATAAAAAATAAATTCACACTAATAATTTTGAAATTAATGGTTGAGTTGTTTGTCTTGAAAGTAATAATTTTTAATTGATTTTATAAAAAAAATTCATTGTCTTTAGATTGTATATTACATTGGGCATGATTTAAAAGAAAGACATTGAGGCACCCAAATTGGTTCTGTAATCAAAATCCAGATTGAAAGAGAAGCTAGAAGTATGGGCGATTACCATTTCGTGTACAAGGACGTAGAAGGAGCCTCTACTCAATGGGACGATATCCAGAGAAAGCTTGGAAATTTGCCCGAAAAGCCACCCGCTTTCAAGCCCCCACCTTTCACCCCTTCCTCTGATGACCAACCCAAAGACAAAACCTGGATCGATTCCAAAACCTCCGAAGAACTCGAAGACCTCGAAGACGACCTCGACGATGATCGATTCCTCCAAGAATATAGGTTCTCCTTCACCTTTTTGGTTTTTTCAAGGTTTTTCTTTCGTGTGTTGGTTTTGTTTTTCTCCAAGGTGGTCGAGATTGAACAAAATTTGAAGCTTATAAGGATTTTGTTGATGGGACTCTTTGTATTGTTTGCTTGAGAACAACTGTATGAGACTTGTATTTGTGTGTTTATTTTATTTGTTGATGAGTACAACTTGGTTGGGAATTGTTGTGGATTTGATATTTTAGAGCAAATTAATGCTTAGGAGTCTGTTTAATTACCCTTTTGTTCCATATTTTGTATGTTATCAATACGATTTTGTTAGGTATTGTTTTCTGGATTAACATTTTATGGTGAATTAAAGCTTAAGAGCCTATTTTCGCTCTTGTTTATGGCTTTTTTGCGCTGAACTTACTTGAAAAGTAGGAATAAATGAGATTATGAGAAAGCAAAATTTGGTTTACTTGCGTGTGTGTGTGTTTATTGTTCTTAATTGAATCATTTTGTTGTGACAGGAAGAAGAGGTTGGCTGAGATTCAAGAGGCAGCTAAAGTACTTAGGTTTGGATCTGTGATTCCTATTTCAGGATCTGATTTTGTTCGAGAGGTGTCACAGGCTCCATCTGATGTTTGGGTGGTTGTCATCCTTTACAAGGATGGGTATGATTTGATTTTGGAATTTCTTTGATTCTATAATCTATAGCTTTTCAGGGTCATGTTTCTTATGGTGACTGTTTATGTGTTTTTGACAGGATTTCTGAATGTGGCTTGTTGATGCAAAGCATTGAAGAATTGGCAAGAAAATATCCTGCAACAAAATTTGTTAAGATAATATCTACAGATTGTATCCCAAATTATCCAGATCGAAATGTTCCGACTTTATTGGTTTATAACAATGGGGCAGTTAAAGGAAATTACGTGGGTCTGCACAGTTTCGGGCGAAGATGTACTCCTGAAGGTATTTATGTCTAAAACTGCCAGCCTCGTAGTTTTATGTTCTTTTATTTTGATGGAATTAAAGGCCAAGCTTTCAGAGGAGTTTCTAACAATAAGTGATGCAATTTTTATGACATACTAGAACTAGTTTAAAGGTTTTTGCTTCCAGTGTGAATGTAATCCTCATCAATTTTGTTAAATAATTGTTATAGTGCTGCCATAAGACTATAAGGAGGTGTTCTTCAACCCCTCTGCCACAGGAAATTTGTGAAGCGAGGCCAACTATCAGCACCATGGATGGTCTTTTTTATGGTGAAATGTTGGCCTTCATCTGCCACTGATGACCGATGACCTTGATCCTGATAACTATCTCCCTAAATAGTCAAATTTTGTTTTGGTCTACATCATTTTGATAACATTATTACATTTAGGTAGTGTTTGGTTAGCTGTTCTGTGGCTTTCCTTCTCCTTAAAAGGAGGAGGAGCTGACACTCTTTTCATAAAAGCTCTTCAAAATTGAAGTAGCTTATTGTAGTTCTTCAAATAGTTTCTATTCCTAGATCTACCTTCACCAAATGGTATTTCTCTTTAATTTTTGAATTGTGACTCTTTTTCTCTCAGTCTCTACCCTTTAGTTTTGGTAGTCATGCCAATGTCATTGGCACTCCGTTGTCTCACTCCACTCCTCATTCTTTGTAGACAAATTTTGTGTCAATCCATTTGATTGACTAATTAGGTTATTTTTTTCTACCGAATAACTTTTACCTTAAATGAAATTTTTCTTTTGATATCAAATATTTTACAAAAATTAATAAATTAATATGTAAATAATAAAGAACGACAACAGATCTGATGATATATGTTACTTGGTGAGGAGAGGGATAATACAAAATTTTGGTATTCCTTTAATTTGGATGAATATTTTCTTTGGAGATAGATATTGGATAATAAAATCGGGTTTGCTTGCTTTGTCTTACATTCTTTAAAAGTTGTGTAGTGATAAGACATTGAATTATTTGCATTGTGGAATATCAGGTGTTGCATTAGTGTTGTGCCAATCGAATCCTGTTCTTAATGATGGTCATAGTAGAAATGAAGCAGTCATTGAAGGAGTCCGTAAACAGTTTATAGAGAAAATTGTTGCTGATCATGAAGAAGGTGATGATTACTCAAGTGATTAACATTTCTTTTCTCTTTCTTGTGTTCTTTTCTTTGGAGGTGGCTGTGTTTCCAACTTTCATTTGCTCTCACTTTTAAAATTTTTCCTAAAAAAACATTAGAAAGTATGTGTTGTATAGTAATGAGATGATTTTGTCAGCTACTATGTTTATCAAAGTGATTTACTTTTTGTAAACTTATGAAGTCATGGACGATTCAATGAATGAAACACATCGACATTGGTTTGGCTTTCAAACAATGATATATAAAACAAATTAATGTGCAATAAGATTAAATAATTTTAGAATTAAGTATGTTTTTTATCTTTAAATTATTTTAAAATATTGTATTTTTTCTAAACCAAATTTTATATATTTATTTTATTCTTTTGTTTTCTGAAAATGATGTAAATATGTTTTAATTGGTGATAAATTTTGTATCTTGGATTATAAAATAACTTTTACATGTTTATTAGAGAGAATTTGTATTAGATTTATAATTCGGGTGAAATATAATTTTTAAAAATAATTTGGAATAAAAAATATATTTGACCAATAAATTTAAATTATTTGGTGGTGAAATACGTGAGAGTTTTTGGTTGATAAAACAAATTTGGCCAGAAAACCATATTTGGTTGATAAAACAAATTTTTATTTTTTTTTGCTTTTTCGAGATTGTTAAACGATAATTTGGAAGATGATGGTATATGAAACAGTAAGTATTACTTGAATGAATGTATTTATTTATCTTCAGAAAGAATATTAGAAATTAAAAATAGAGATTAAATATTTTAGAGAAATTAAAATGAAAAAAAAACATTTTACTAACTAAAATCAAAATTCATATGTTTTTTAAGAACTATAAGAAGAACGATTTCAAATTTCTTTAAGGATTAAAAATAAAAGTGTATGGAACCAAAATAGTAAGCTGTTAATTTATAAGACCTGAAAATATATTTGAGTTTATATATATAAGGGTTAAATATGTTTTTAGTCATTAAACTATTGGTCATTTCTGGTTTTCATCCCTTTTTCAAAATAAGATAAAATTTGGTCCTCATTCTTTTCGAAACTTTAGTTTTAGTCCTCGAAACTTTGGTTTTAGTCCTCGAAAACTAACCTCGAAAACTACCAAATTTGTAACGGTGTTAGTTTTCGAGGACTAAAACCAAAGTTTTGAAAAAAATGAGGACCAAATTGTACCTTATTTTGAGAGAGGGACGAAAATCAGAAATGACCAATAGTTTAGGGACTAGAAACATATTTAACCCTATATATAATTATAAAAGGTAAAATGCTAGAATTTGTGTATGATATCTGTTAAAATAATTATGTTTAAATCGTAAATGAGAGTAATTTCCATAAAACAAATTCAATATTGGGAGTGGCCTATTGTGGTGTGACCATTTAAACACATTACCACTTAAAGAGTTAAAAGTATTGTTGTCAAAATAGGTTAGTCGATGGCCTATCCTATCATGGGTAGGGATGGCAACGGGTCGGGTCGGATACAGGTAGTGTCTATCCGCAACCCGATACGTCGGATAAAACCGTACCCGCTACCTGTCGGGTATCCGTTTAAAAGATACCCGCGCATATTTTAAAATCCGCGGGTACCCGTGGATACCCACAAAAAATAAAAAAAAATATTTAATACATTTTTAAAATAAAATTTAAATAAAAATACAAATATATATATATATAATATAAATTAAATTAAATGTAAATTAAAATTTAATTTTAATTAAATTTAAACTAATAAAATATAATTTTATTTTATTTTTAATTAAATTTAATTAAAAAATATATAAATTATTTATTTTTTAATTTTTTGCTGGTAACGGGTATCCGCGGGGTGGGTAGTATACTACCCGTACCCGACCCATTTAGAAGCGGGTATTAAAATACCCGCTACCCGCGAGTAGTAAATATCCGCGAATAGTTACTATCCGCCACAGATTTTACCCGTGGGTACCCGTGCCCGCGGGTAAAATTGCCATCCCTAATCGTGGGTTAACCATTTAGTGAGTCAACCCAACTCGACTCATTTATTAGCGAACACAAAACAATTGAATTTGATTTGGACCACCATAGGTTGGTGGGTTAAATAAGTTGATTCACTAACTCACTTAATTATATGGAAGAAAAGAAATAAGGAATCAGACACCTCTACAAAAAAAGAGGTTTCTGGAAACAAGCATGGCCTACAGAGCATCGCATCTTAGAAACAAGCACGATCTGCGTTGAAGAGCTTGACCTACGTTGGGGAGCTTGGTTTATGATACACTCATTCCATGGTTGACTTGAGAGGATTCCATGGACCACGAAGTAGAACCATGGTGATGATGGAATGAAATAGTATAAACAAAGGAGAATGACAATTATTTGAGGTAGACTACAAGAAAAAACGTCATTATCTATGGACAAAATCTGCATATAAGGTCTAAAATCTGTATGTAATGCAGTGTTACATATGAATTACATACAAACAAAAACCCATATGTAAAACTATCGTAGATAACATTACATATGGATTTTTTCGTATGTAATTACATACAAAAAAATCCATATGTAATTTCATACAAAAAAAATCGTATGTAATTATATACGAAAAAATGTGTATGTAATTACATATAAAAAATATGTATATAATTATATATAAAAAAACCCGTATCTAATGTTGTTGTCAGTTTTAAAGAGTTGTTTCATTTAACACTGCATAAACCTATAATATGCACACAACCATACACCACAATAGCTTTCATTCAGCATCATACCAAGCATTTTACAATATATATTACATCATTGTCATATTAAAAGAAAAGTATAAAAGCTAGAACTATTAATGAAACTTCTTAATCTAAGACAAATACTCACTTGAGATATAAAAGAGTTTTTCTATGTGATGGCAACCTCCTTGGCTAGGTTGGGCCAAAGTTAGGAGATGTGCATGTAGGAGTGTTTCCTTGGATGAATGGTAAAAGATGGAGGATGAACTTCTTTTCCTTGCAACATGACCCACTATCCACAGTGAGAGAACATGTTCGATTTGAAATTTTACATCTTGTGTGAAAGATGTTCTCTCTTTAGGTTAGGGTTTGAAGATGAGGTTGGTTTTTGAGGACTCTTCTTATCATGAGAATATCTCCCTCACAAGGAAAGGAATCTTCTCCTTCACTCTCTTCCTCAATTTCATTTGTACACTCTTCTTGCTCACTTTAACTATTATATGTGTCAATACCCCTTAAGATGATGATTCTTTTTGTGGGGCATTGAGATGCAATATGTCCCCTCCCTAAACACTTAAAACACTTGATATCACTAGTGCGCTTGGAGGATGTTGATCCATCTTTGGGTTTCTCAAACTTCCTAGGAGGCTCCTCTCTTTTGATTTGTTTTCCCTCCCTCTTAAAGTCCCTTTTGACATTGGAGCTAGAGTGGATAATTTTCAAACCTTTTCTTAGTAGTTGTTGCTCTACCTTAATGCAAATTTGTACCAAGTCATTTAAGTCTTGGTAGGACAACAATTCCACTTTATCTCTAATCTCAAGATTGAGACCACTTAGAAACCTAGAGATGATGGTATCTTCTTCCTCTCTAGTTCTCGCCCTCATCATGTAGAGCTCCATCTTTTGCCTTCAGCTCTGTGTGATCACGTCTCTTTGTTGGAGTGATAACGGTTGATTTCACCGTTATTTGTGATTCAATTTTGATACTAAATGAGCCCTTTTTGACTTAGAAACTTGCTTGAACTCTTATTTTTAGTTAAGTTGTGAATAAAGAGAGTTGAGGTTAAAACTTATGATTTTTATCACTAAATTCCTTTGATTTTGTAGGATCAATCTTTTATTATCAATAATCTGCCTTCGTGTATGAGATCAGGATATTTTGCGGAAAAATTGTATGCACGACCGCCAAAAACTATGGAGGAGCTCCAAGAGCGAGCAACTGAGTTCATCCGTATGGAGGAAATGCGATTGTCGCAAAGGAAACGGCAGCAAGAGGCTGATGTGGGCGGAAGTAGAAAGGACGGCAAGCGACCGTTCGACAATAACGATAAGAAAAGGGAGCTTCCCCGTCCATTCAAGTTTCACCATTATACAACCCTCAATGCACTTAGGGCAAAAGTTCTCGAAGAAGCCCTTAGCGCGGAACTTCTCACACCCCAAAGGAAACCATCTCCAAGAAACACAGATGAAAGGAAGAGTTGCCGGTACCATCAAAACCATGGACATACTACAGAAGACTACATCACATTAAAAAATGAAATAGAAAAACTTATCCGGGCGGGACATCTCCGTAGGTTTATAAAGGAAGCAAGATACGGCCTCCCTAAGGAAGGGTATTCAAGAAGAAGCCCCGAGCGGGCAATCAGGAAAGACGAGCGAGGGCGGGGCTATAGTCGTAGTCCAGTCGTCATCGGGAACGTTCGGTTCGTGGATTTATCAACTAAGGAGAAGCCTCCAAAACTCTATTAATGTCATGGTTAAATTTAGTTTCACTTGATTTAGACTATTGTTATGGTCCTATGCTTTCATTATGGAATAAATAAGGCCAAGTAATTGATGCCCAATCAATCGTTCCCAAACGTTGCTAAAGAAGTGTATATCCAGCGAAAAATGTCTCGAAGAGTCTGAAGAAAAAGACCGAACCGGAAATCCCGCTCGGCCGAGAGGTAAACCCCTCTCGTCAAAATTGAAGATAAAGATTTGAAGACCGAGCGGTTAACCCACTCGACGAAGAGGTAAATTCCTCTATAAAGATTTGAAGACCGAGCGGTTAATCCCACTCGGCGAAGAGGTAAATTCCTCTATAAAGATTTGAAGACCGAGCGGTTAATCCCACTCGGCGAAGAGGTAAATTCCTCTATAAAGATTCAAAGACCGAGCGGTTAATCCCACTCGACGAAGAGGTAAATTCCTCTATAAAGATTCGAAGACCGAGCGATTAATCCCACTCGGCGAAGAGGTAAATTCCTCTATAATGATTCGAAGACCGAAAGGTAAATCCCACTCGGCGAAGAGGTAAATTCCTCTATAAAGATTCGAAGACCGAGCGGTAAATCCCACTCGGCGAAAAGGTAAATTCCTCTATAAAGATTCGAAGACCGAGCGGTTAATGCCACTCGACGAAGAGGTAAATTCCTCTATAAAGATTCGAAGGCCGAGAGTTAAATCCCTCTCGACAAAGTTGAAAACAAAGACCGAGCGGTAAATCCCACTCGGCCGAGAGGTAAAACCCTCGTCAAAGTCGAAGCGAAAGACCGAGCGGTAAATCCCACTCGGCCGAGAGGTAAAACCCTCGTCAAGGACGAAGCGAAAGACTGAGCGGTAAATCCCAATCGGCCAAGAGGTAAAACCCTCTCGTCAAAGTTGAAGCCAAAGACCGAGAAGAAAATCCCTCTCAAATCGAACGGTTCTCACTCTCATCAATCAGGAAGCTCTAATAACAATGACTGTCGAGCGTGCGGCCAAATTCAATCCATGGAAATGTTCGGCACAAATAGGATATAACGACTTAATACAACGAGAACAACCTCCCTCAAACTCATAAGTCCTATGGTTAACCGTTCGGCTAAAGCCGAACGATTAACTCAGACTTGGGGGGCTTATGTTACTATGGGCTCATAGGCTACCGATCGGTCTCGACCAGTTCCGCATCCGTTCGGTCTCGACAACTAGTGGTTACCGATCGGTCTCGAACAGTTTCGCATCCGTTCGGTCTCGACAACTATGGGGCAGAGTTAATGCACAATGAATGTGATAACGGCTACCGTTAAACAATTAAGGTTTGCATTTAATGACCATTAAGAGGTAAGTTAATTTAGATTCCTTTAAACTCTATAAATAAGGGTTTAGGTTGGAGGTAAAGGGGGATGGAATTTACACTACAATACGCCCTACTTACGTCCTATTAGGACTTCAATATTAAACTGTAACAAACAGTTCATAAAACAGCTCCTAACTTGAGCGTCGGAGTGCCTTTTGCAGGTACCTCCCTTCTTTTACAACCGAGCGGGCAATATTGAAGGTGACCGATCGATCCAAACTGGAGGCCGACCAGCGAAGTGCACCAGTCGAAGGTTAGTGTCTCGGTCTCACAAATCTCACTGAAACACTGAGCTTTTCCTTTTAAAGCTAATGTAGTGACTCTGCCTTACTTATCATCTGCAGCATCCGTTCATCACCTCTGAATATCATGGTTCTCATTCAATCTTACGCAGTTCAATCACGGGTAGTGTCCGATCTGTGAGTATATATGATGCACACCATAACTTGCCTTTTATCAACTATTTATTTTTCCGACTCTTGCAATAAGATGGCAACATATGGAATGAATTCTATAACCTTGTAAGTATATCTTCTGTTGTTGGTGAAACTTCTCATGGGTATGGAGGATCAACTAAGACTATATTGGTTCTGCAGCTTGGATTCTGTCCAGGGATCAACTTGCACTGGCTTGAAGGATGTTTGTCAGATAAATAGCATATAGTTCTAAACTGTGTAGCATAAAGCAGATTCCTATGTGAGAGCAGACGACAACGATGATGACATGTGTCCGATGGATGAAGATGATTTTTTTATTGGTTCACCAGTAAAATCTGAATCTCTATTAGCTTCTGATGATACGAAGGTGTCAAGTTTGTTTTATTCATCCACTGTTTTAGATGTTTCTATTTAAGATTAGTAGTGTTATGTAGTAAGATATTTTATCTTAAATATTATATTTATTACGTAAAATATCTAAGATATTTATAAAGCCACTAACCACATTTTTAGGTAAGGTGGTTATTTCTTATTTTGCTTATAAATACAGTAACAGGGCCAAGGGCCAGAGAGGTTCCCTCTACGTTCTCTTATGTCTAGAGACTCCAAATAATATTTCAGAGCAGTATCATAATCACTATCTTGAGAGCTGAGGCTCCATAACTCACATCTGACTTGAGCGTCGGAGTATCTTTGCAGGTACCTCCCCCTCCTTTGGCGAGTATGAACAACAATTGGAAAAGAGCAAGCATCCCAGACAGCCAGGAGCAACAAAGACACACCGGACAAAGTTTACACCGAAACATTTTGGCGCCCACCGTGGGGCCGAGTGCCAACCCAAAGAAGCCACGAGAGGAGCCTCGGCCTCGATGAATCATTTCTTCGGATAAAGCCACTCCATCACCGCCAGAAGTCGCCTCCGCGAGCCATTGACGTCAGCACGTGCACCTCTGCGAAATCGCGCCAGTGAGCACATCAGTGAAATCACACCCCTTGAAATCACACCTCTTTGTGGGTCAGATCCAACACCCAAAAACCTAGATCTTTCTTCCAAAGCAGCTAACGAGAGGTACCCCCACCCAGTCACGCACACTCGCCACTATCTCCGCCCAATCCGGCCGCCACCGGCTACCTCCAAACCGCCACCAGCATGCCCACCGTCAAGACCATCGTCGGCCGTCACCGGAGCTCTTCCCCTCCTCCTTTCTCGAGGGCGAGGTTCTCTCCGTGTCGCGTCTTCGCCGTCTGAAGGAGCCCGACCATCGCGAGTCGCGGCTGATGCCACCAAGCCAGGGCCACCGCCATTCGTCGAGTTCGTCGCCGGCCACGAAATCAGGCTCCCCTTTTTCTCTTCTCCTTGCGCGCGAGAGGGATAATCTTCTCCTCCATGAATCGCTTCTTGGGCGAACTCAACCACCGTGCCAACCAGGGTCGCCGCTCTCCGTCAAGCTCTCCCTACCATCACTGCGTTGCCTGCCACTACCGAGCCTGCTGCCAGCATTGCCTAGAGTCAACGGCGCTTCCTAAAACAGGTTGTACTGCTCTCTCCTTCGTTTTCTTTGAAACGGGTTTCCTCTCCGATTTGGGGCACGCTGTTTTGCCTTCCACCAGCCACCACCAAAGGTTCTGCCGAGAAAATAATTGGGGTTTCCTTCTGTGTTTAATTGATGTATGAATTATCAGAATCGAGACTGAGAACAGAAAACCCTAAATCCCCAAATTGAGCGCAGGTTCTCATTCTTCGTCTTCAATGGCAACATCTCTTCTGAAAACTGCACCCAACGTGTTCCAAAGACAATCCCCAAATCAGGTCCACCCATCGGCCTCCGTCGTGCCACCAGGCACTACTGTCGCAGGAGCACCATTAGGTCATCCATATCATCTCCACGATCGCACAATCCGCAAACCGAAAACCCTAAATTCCCAAACTCAGAGACAAGCCCTTTCGGCGCCTCCAAGTACGCCGCATTGTCAGACCCATTCTCCACGTCTTCCGCAACACTCGCGCCATCCACCCCTTGTTCGGTTCTGCCTCCACATCATCCAAATATTCCCAAAACCTCAAACTCCGTACGAGCGTTCGACAAACTATGTGTCGAGCGTCCAAATCGTCCTCACGCTCAACCGCTCGACACTCCATTTGGTTTAGGCCGCTCGACAAGCCATGGGACGAACGTTCAAACCGTCCCCGACGTTCGTCCACTCGGTCCACAACGTTCAGCCACTCGTGGCCTCAACCATTCGGCCATCCGCCTCAATAACGGGCCACCCGCCTCCAACGTTCGTCCTCTCGGCTCCACCAGCGTTCGTTCAATCGACCAAACAGATGTTCGGTTATTTAGCCTCCCTGACGTTCGGCAGCTTGGCCTCCACCGTTCAACCATCCGTCTAATCGACGTTCGGCAGCTTGACCTTGACCGTTCGACCTTTCTTATTGACGTTCGGTCTCCAGCGCTCGGTCATGCATGGTCTCACAACACTCAATCGTTCGGCCATTAGATATCTTAGACGTTCGCCTAGAGCGTTCGTCACTTCGATCATCGTAGACGTTCGGCCTGGAGCGTTCGTCACCTCGCTCATCACAGACGTTCGCATAGAGCGTTCGTCACTTCGCTCATCATAGACGTTCGCCTAGAGCGTTCGTCACTTCGACCATCATAGACGTTCGGCCTGGAGCGTTCGTCACTTCGCTCATCACAGACGTTCGCCTAGAGCGTTCGTCACTTCGCCCATCATAGACGTTCGCCTAGAGCGTTCGTCACTTCGATCATCATAGACGTTCGGCCTGGAGCGTTCGTCACTTCGCTCATCATAGATGTTCGCCTGGAGCGTTCGTCACTTCGCTCATCATAGACGTTCGCCTAGAGCGTTCGTCACTTCGCTCATCATAGACGTTCGCCTAGAGCGTTCGTCACTTCGATCATCGTAGACGTTCGACCTGGAGCGTTCGTCACTTCGCTCATCACAGACGTTCGCCTAGAGCGTTCGTCACTTCGCTCATCATTGACGTTCGCCTAGAGCGTTCGTCACTTCGATCATCATAGACGTTCGCCTAGAGCGTTCGTCACTTCAATCATCGTAGACGTTCGGCCTGGAGCGTTCGTCACTTCGCTCATCACAGACGTTCGCCTAGAGCGTTCGTCACTTCGCTCATCACAGACGTTCGCCTAGAGCGTTCGTCACTTCGATCATCATATACGTTCGGCCTGGAGCGTTCGTCACTTCGCTCATCATAGACGTTCGCCTAGAGCGTTCGTCACTTCGATCATCATAGACGTTCGGTCTCAAGCGACCAACCATCACTCTCCCTGACGTTCGGCCAACCCGCCTCAATCGTTCGGCTTTCCGTGGCCTACAGCGTCCAGGATGTTGCCTCATTGATGTCGGCCGCTCCCATTGTTCCCCATTGCCGGTCGCCATTTTCCAGGTCGACCATACATCAACACGAGCGCTTATACTCTTGTTCGACCTCCTGACGTTCGGCACCTCGGCCTTATTAACGTTCGGCATCTTGGCTTCAACCGTTCGGCCAATCGCTTCATTAACGTTCGGCATCTTGGCCAGCCGTTCGGCCCATCACTTCATTAACGTTCGGCAATTCCCGCAGGAAGCGTTTGGTCATTCGGACTCACTGGCGTTCGATCAATCGATCTCTTCGACGTACGGCCTCAAGCGTCCAGCATTCGGCCTAATGGACGATCGGCTACCAGGTTTGCAACTTGACCAAACGGTCTCACCTATATGCTTAAATTTGTTTCTTACAGTGCAGATAAGCATATCTTGTACATCAAAGCGGACACCTGAGAGCCGTTCATCCTGAAGCACTCCTAGACCCGGTAGATGTTCGCCCTAGAACACCCAGGTGCATTGAATAAAGGGATACACTCCCGCTGGTAGATGTTCGCCCCAGAACACCCAAGTGCATTGAACAAAGGGACTCACTCCCGCTGGTAGATGTTCGCCCTAGAACACCCAGACCATCAAACCTAGGGGACCATCCTCTAGCCTAGCTTATGTTCGCCCAAGAACATCAAATTTTCAAAGATTCTGTCGTTCGACATCGAAAGCGTTCGTCATTTGGTTTCAACGCTCCACCATCAATGTCAACGAACGTTAACAAAGTCGGTCGCTCGGCCTCAACGCTCAACCATCAATGTCAACGAACGTTCACACAGTCAGTCGTTCAGCCTCAACGCTCGACAATCAAATGTTAACGAACGTTCACACAGTCAGTCGTCCGTCCTCCCTTCGGTTTCAACCACTCGGCCTCACATGCCACTCGGCTTCTACCGCTCGGCCATACATATCCTCACGTTCGGCCTCACTCGTTTCAGCTTTTTGTCGTTCGTCACCGCCTCTTTTTGGTCCATCAAACTCAACCGCTCGGTCGTCCTTGGTTTAAAAACGTTCAGTCCACACATGAGCGACAACCAGAAACACGCTCCCCAACATAGCCTCCCTCAAATCCATAAGTCCTATAGTTACCGCGTCCATAAAACAGAGCGGTTAACTCGGACTTGGGGGGCATGTTATGTAGTAAGATATTTTATCTTAAATATTATATTTATTACGTAAAATATCTAAGATATTTATAAAGCCACTAACCACATTTTTAGGTAAGGTGGTTATTTCTTATTTTGCTTATAAATACAGTAACTGTAAGACCCGTAAATTTTGAGGACGGTGGGGACATGGTGGGCACCACTTTTTCATTTATTGAGCTGCATTATTGAAGGGGCAGAGAGGAAGCAATTAGAAGTCACGGGAGTTGTCTTTTTGGAAGTGGGGAGCAAAGAACACCCGTGACTTCCCTCATGTGTTTGGCACCATGCAAGCTTGGAAGATAAAAGGAGGTACTGGGTTCTGAAATGGGGAAGAAGCCTTGCTACCTTGCTGCCATTTTTGTGAGAGAAGGAGAAGTTCAAAGCTTGGTGGAATTGAGTTGGAGCTGAAAGTTTTGGAGGAGTTAGACTCAAAGAATTCACAAAGGAAGTCTTCAAGAGGTAAGGGGTGCTAGATTTTTCGTTTTGATGAGTTAATCTTACTGTTTTTGTAGAAATCTAAAAGCTTTAAAGTTAAAAATGGAGGTTTTCTGGTTTTCTGGAAAACCTGCGATTCTGCAGAATCTGCAGAATCGCGTTCGTCCAATTTGGCTTCAAAATTGGACGTTCGTCCTAAACAAGGCGAATTGAACGTTCGTCCACGTTAATTTGAACGCTCGCTTTTCTTTAGCCTGACGAGCGTTCGCTCATGCGTTCGTCCCGTAGCGTTCGTTCTAATATTCTGAACGTTCGTCCTAATAGTATATGACCACATATAGGTGGGTTTCTGAGCGTTCGTTCATATAGTGGATTAACGAGCGTTGGTGATAAGGATTTGAGTAGAGAGCGTCTGTGTGCGCCTGTGAACGTTCGTTCATTTCCGGGTAAGGGAAGCTTATTTAATTTAACTGGTTTGATGTATGCTATGTGAACGTTCGTCATTTTACTGTTTGATGCTGCTATGATTGGCTATGTGAACGTTCGTTATTTACATGAATATGATGCATGATGTTACTGTGATTAAGTTGCATGAACGTTCGTTGTTGAATGAATGAAAATAAAATATGATTGAATTTATGTATGAAGCATGAAATACATGAGATTTTGATGTTCTGGATCGTATGAGATGTGGAAGTTGATTTTGATATGAACAAATAAATCTATGAAAGTCTATGATGAAAAATATACTGGAATCTGGAATTGAAAATGAATTTCTCATGAAATTGTACGTTCGTACTGAACGGACGGTCATTGACCGTTCGGTTTTCCTTAAGTAACCTGATTGAAATGTTAACTCTTTCATTTGAGTAAAACTCTGGTGGAGGACGAGCGTCCTCGGCTGAAATACTTTGCCTATGCGTTCGTTACTGAACGGTCTTTGACCGTTCGGTTTTTCTGATGAAAATAACCGAAGTGGGATTCGTTCATTTGGATCAATCCTTTGTTGAGGACGAGCGTCCTCGTGTCTAAAGGCTATGCTTGAGCGTTCGGCCAAGTATTGTTGAATATGGTATACTTTGACAAATTCCCTTCTGTTGTATGCATGTGTGAAACAGTGTATTTTACCACTCGTAAACACTTCTTCAAAAGTCCCTTAGTATATTTATCAATTCTGTATTTTAAGTTATTAAACGTTCGGTCTCACACCTGACGATCGTACTTAGGAGTGTTCGGTCTTATACCGAACGCTCGTTCTAAAATTGGTGTTCGGTTTCATACCGAACGCTCGTTCTAAAATTGGTGTTCGGTCTCATACCGAACGCTCGTTCTAAAATTTGAGTTCGGTCTCATACCGAACGTTCGTTCGAATTTGGAGTTCGGTCTCATACCGAACGTTCGTTCGAATTTGGTGTTCGGTCTCCTACCGAACGTTCGTTCGAATTTGGTGTTCGGTCTCCTACCGAACGTTCGTTCAAATCGGTGTTCGGTCTCAGATTGAGCGCTCGCTCTATTTGGTGCTCGGTCTAACTCTGAGCGTTCGTTATGATTGTGCTCGGTTTGAACTGAGCGTTCGTCCCAAAATGGGGCTCGGCGTTATTTTGAGCGCTCGTACTATTTTCCACAGCGTTCGTCCAATGAACAGTACCAGACTTGTACATTTATGAACTTAAACCGTTCGTTCTTTGATTCGAACGAGCGTCTCCTTTTGGGTCTCATTTACAGCGTTCGTCCTCGATCTCTGGGGACAGAACGTTCGGTCTTGGTGGTTTCTTATGAATGATGAAAAATGAATGATGAACAGTATATGAGATGAAATGAAAATATGAATACATGATGAAAAGTGAATATGAGATGAATGGAAAGTTATGATTTATGAAAGAGCGTTCCAAGGAGGAACGACTCAGAACTTGATTATTGAGATTTGTAAAGTATGAATGTGGTAAGCTTAGCCGGTTGATTCATCCTGATATTCCGTGAGTACTCGTCCTCACGTAGAGACAGTACGTCATGTGTGGGAATGGCAGGAGGTCCTAGTCCTGATGATTATTTGGACAGATAGGATTAACCTCGGGTGGCAGCTGATGAGAGTTCCAGTTACTACATCACCCGGGTGCACGAACACCGAAGCTACACAGATTTCATACAGTCCGGACAGTCAGTCGTGTTGAGTTTTAACTTGTGAATACATTAAAGTGAACTGTTATGTAATGAATGTGTAAATTGAGATATGCATGTATGTTGAATTATTTACCTGAAATTGTATGTTGATGCATGAGTTAAATTACGTAAGCTTACCCTTTCGTTTTCCTTGTGTTGTCCATTGTCCTTGTACGTCCGTCTTGTCATTGCAATGATCATCCGTGTGGATGTGAGCAGATGGAGACGAGCGTTTGGAAGATGCGTTGAATGAAGAGAACCTGGTGGATGTTGAAGTGAAGATCGAGCAGTGAGACCGCTCGGCCTGTATTGTATTTAGTTGAATTGAATGGTCGTTCGACCATCTCTCGTTTTCATTTAAGTTTATTTTGGACCGTTCGGTAAATGTTTTCTGTAAACCGTTCGGTCAGGTTTTATTTGTGCGTTCGACTTCGGATTGTGATTCGTGTTGTAAGGTGTACGGCTTGGCTTTTGTTTTTAGCGAAAAACTGTACTGAATTATTATTAAATGTGACTTTCTGAATTTATAGTTATGACTGTATTTTTGGGATGTCACAGTAACAGTGCCAAGGGCCAGAGAGGTTCCCTCTACGTTCTCTTATGTCTAGAGACTCCAAATAATATTTCAGATCAGTATCATAATCACTCTCTTGAGAGCTGAGGCTCCATAACTCACATTTGACTTGAGCGTCGGAGTATCTTTGCAAGTACCTCCCCCTCCTTTGGCGAGTATGAACAACAATTGGAAAAGAGCAAGCATCCCAGACAGCCAGGAGCAACAAAGACACACCGGACAAAGTTTACACCGAAACAAGTAGTTTTTTAACACTGGGCCGATCAATTTACTGGAATAGAGTTGCAATCCTTCAAGCAAGCCTGCCGATGATCATCCTTGCAATTTTAAAGATCTCCTTTTTATAATAAGGAGACATAAAGAAAGGAGACAAAGACATTAAGTCTAAAAATAACTTTAAATTTAAAAAATATAAAAACAAATTTTTTGTAATTAAAAGAATTACAAATATTTTTAATTGTCTAAACTATTGTATAATTATGCTTCAAACTATGATTTTTATATTCCTTGAATTTCAATTTTCATGGAGTATCGTGAGCCTCGAGAAGATATGTTCTTCCAAATGTTTATTTTTCAACTTTGTCATAGGTTATTTAAATTTTTACGTGTCTTCTTCAAGTTCTTCTTCTTTAAAATCAAGATATAGTTCTTTATCACATATGCAAATTTTCCTCAAGCACCCTTTTCGCCTTCTAAATTCTCTTCCAACATTCGTTTATTACTTCCACTCATGTAAAGAACAAAAACAACTTTATACATTTCCAAACAACACAAAGAAAATAAACTTTTTTTTTTTTATTTTAAACAACACAATACAAGATGAATTAGTTTCTGGTAAGGAAGAAATCAATTTTATAAAATAAATAGTATATTTTGCAATAATTTTTAATAAATAAAATAAAATAAAGACTTAATTACCTACTTAGTCCCCATGTTCGGAGGTAATTTGCTGTTTAGTACCCGGTTTTAAAAATGTAGGCATTTGATACCTATGTTTTGAAATTTGTATCAATTGAATCCTACCCACTTAACGCCGTTATAAATCTAACGTTTTTCTAAAATCAACTTTGAATTGTGGACGAGCGGTAGTGGACGAGCGTCCTCTTAGTGGACGAACGTCCAGAAGGACCGAATGGCCGAACGGTCGAATAGTGAACGGTTGAGGATGCCGAACGGTTGAAGCCAAGGACGAACGTCCTAAAGGACCGAGACGAACGTCTGTGATATTATTAATAAAGAACGAACGTTTGCATGTAGAGGGAAGTAACCGATCGTCAAAAAGATTTGGAGCAGAGAAGCGAACGGTCAGAAAGACAGAGGACGAACGGTCGCATAAAGGCGAGGACGAACGGTCCGAAGGCAGAGGACGAACGGTCGAACAATGCAGTTGACGAACGGTCCGAAAGGCAGAGGACGAACGGTCGAACAATGCAGTGGACGAACGTCACGCATGAGAGAGGACGGAGCCGAACGTCAGAGGACGAACGCTCTTTTTTTATTTTTACTTTTATTTTTTATTATTTGTTTTTTTACTCTTTTTTTTTTTATTTGCCACTCATGATGAAAATAAAATAAATCTGTTGGTATATCCGGACGAAATTGGGTGTTGACATTATGTCAATGAAATCCATTCCGTTAGATATGTACTGTCGAACCAGTAAAATCAAAAGTCAGAAACCAGAAAAGAAATCCACGCACGTATCGCTTAGTGGGAATTCACGTGTCAAGAGGGGAAATTGACACTCAGATGACGAACGCCAGGTGTCAAGCGAAGGGGATCCGAAAATCAGTTAGTGGATGGCAGGTGTCGACAGGAGAGTGTACGTCCGTTGGACGTGGGGTAAACAAAAATGATTTTTCTGAAAACCCTGCCCACTCTCCTCTGCATGCACCCTCTTTCCAAAATCTGATCTTTCATTTTCCTCCTTCTTCTCTCTAGAAAACCCTCCCTTCTCTCTACTGTAACTTACCCTTCTCTACTTCGATCACCGTTCAGGCACCGTGGAAGCATTCCCGGCGTCCCAAGCTTCATCTTGAACCGATTGAGTTTCCAGTTTGAGCTGATAAGTCTTCTTCCCTTAGTCGTTCGTTCTTTTGTTACATGCAAACCACGTTTTGGTTTCATACGAGGGTGTAGTCTAAGTTATCTTGGTTTCTTACTGTTTGGTTTAGTTTGGAAGAGTTTGGTTGAGCGTTGAGAGTAGAAGAAATCTTAATTCCGTGAAGTGAGATTTATTCTGAAGGATGTACGTTCACACTAGAGGTAAGGGAAGCTTATCTAATTTAATTGTATGTTGTTGTACGCTTGTTGAAAATGAATGCATGTTGCTGAATGGGTGAATGTATATATCAAGTATGAATACTGACATGATGGTTGATATGAATGGATTTCATGAACGTTCGTTTATTTAATGAGTGGAAATGAAATATGGTGGAGTTATGTATGATGTATGAGTTATATGAGATTTATGTGATATGAATTGTTTGAAGTATGAAAGTTGAATCTGATAGGAATGTATAAAGTTATGAAAGTTTATATATTAAGAAATGATTGTTGGAAAGAAATAATTCTAGTATGAAAGTCTCATATGAAAAAGTACGTTCGTCACTGAACGGTCATTGACCGTTCGGTTTTCCTGGTAAACATAGTAAAAATGGGATTCTTTCATTTGGAGAGAACCCTAATTGAGGACGAGCGTCCTCGTGTGGTAATACTATGTTTGAGCGTTCGGCCAAGCATAGTTGTATCCGAATATCCCTTGATAAAGTAATATATATATATATATATATATATATATATATATATAATGGTATAATTTCGTCGTTCGTAAGTGCTCGGTCTTATACCAAGCGCTCGTATTGAACAGTGCTTGGTCTCATACCAAGCGCTCGTACTAAGTAGTGCTCGGTCTTACACCTAGCGCTCGTACTAAGTAGTGCTCGGTCTTACACCTAGCGCTCGTACTGAGTAGTGCTCGGTCTTACACCAAGCGCTCGTATTCGTTTCTTATATAATCTATATTGATGAAAAATAGTGTTCGTCCAAATCCAGTAAATCCTTTTACCGTGTTCGGTCATTGACAGGTATTAGGTTTCTGTAATTGAATTATTCTAAATATGATTCTTTAACGTCTTGATGTGTCTACATTCATTTGGATCCGACCTAGAGCCTACGTACTTACTCTATTCTTTGAGTGTGGGTCTGAACTCACGAGAGTCAGTTCATTCAACTGATTCACGTGGTAAATAATGTTCATCATATAGGGTATATTATTGTAATCGGTCTTATTCTATTCTAGAACGGGAGATTTATCGGTCTCGTTCCTACGTTTGTCCTCATTATGAAGAGGGCTGAACGTTCTGTATTTTATGTCCTTGGAATGGATGATGGAAATGATATTAAAGTGAAAGATTATAAAAGATGAATTTGAGAAAAGTGATAATGAAAGATGGAATTGAGAATGATTATGTATGAAATAAGAAGAGAATGTGATATGAATGAAATGATGTGAAGTTGAACGAGCGTTCCAGGGAGGAACGACTCTTGGATGAATATTGATATCGTAAAGTATGAATGTGGACAAAGCTTAGCTGGCGATTCATCCTGATGTTCCGTGAATACTCGTCCTCAAGTAGAGGGGAGTAGATCATGTGTGGGAACGGCAGGAGGTCCTAGTCCTTAGGGGTACTTTGGACAGATAGGACTAACCTCGGGTGACAGCTGATGAGAATTCCAGTTACTACATCACCCGGGTGCACGAACGTCGTAGCTACACAGAATTCATACAGTCCGGACAGTCGGTCTAGTATCAGGGTTTGATTGAATTGTTTATTGGAATGTATTGGAATGTGCTTGCATATGAAAATGTATGTTATTACTTGAATTAAATTACATAAGCTTACCCTGTGTATTCCTTGTGTTGTCTGGTTTTGTACGTCCGTCCTTGTCATTGCAATGATCATCCGGGTGGATGTGAGCAGAAGAAGGTGAGCGGTTGGAAGAGGCGCTGAAAGAAGAAAATTTGGAAGAAATTGATGTAAAGACCGAACAGTAGGATGTTCGGTCAATAGTCTAGTTATAGTAAGGTGGTCCTTCGATCACCTTCCCTTTTTTTAGGTATGACCGTTCGGTATTTCTGTTTTGTAAACCGTTCGGTCAGGTTTGTTTATCTTGTACATCTCAAATTTTGTAATTCACGTTTGTAAGGCCGTTCGGCCATGAGCGTACGCTCGACTCCAGTGTAAGACTGATCTGGATTGTTATTAATGTGATTATTCTAATATATAGTTTGTTACTGTATTTTTGGGATGTTACATGTACAAACGACGTTAACTATTTTTCTTTCTCTTCTACTTTTTTTCTATTTTTCTATGCAATACAGGTTTTTGTCAGTTTTTTTTTCGCTTCTACTTTTCTTTTACTTTAAATACTCTCTCCTCCCACTTTTTAAAGGATGAAGCATAGGAATTTGGAGTTGCAATCTCAAACAATGTGGCTTTACTATTTCAGTGGCCAGCCTGCTCAATGTTTGCAGATCTTTTGGGCCTCTCTGGCATGCCAAATTCATTTCACACTAGTTTTGAAGCCCAGGGGTAGATTTAATGTTAGAAAGTGGTAGTAAATAAAGAAGTCCTGTTGCAGAGAATCTCCGATATTTTAAAGAAGGGTGTTACTCCCTCCACCACCACACCTTTCTCCCTCCACCTCCCATTTACTATTTTGCCCTTAAGTAAAATTTTATTTTTAAGGTTATTCTTTAATTTTACTCATTCATAACCTATTCCACTAATAACCTATTCTAGTGTCCCGTACATGAGTAAAATATTTTTCTTTCATTTTAACATTATATTTCTTCCTCTCTTTCTCTTTCTTTTACAAGTTGCAAAGGTTGGTGGTGGTGGAAAGAATTATCAAGCAGCCTGCCTCTCGTGGTGCAGTGTCGCTCTCGTAGTGCAGTGTGTGGAGTGGTGCAGTGTGTGTTGCTTCCGCAAGGTGCGTATTCAAATAAACCTTCAAATAAAACCCTAAAATAAAAAACATAACCTTTAAGACATCCTTCAACGGATGTCAACATCCTTCAACGGATGTCAACATCCTTCAACGGATGTCAACATCCTTCAACGGATGTCAACATCCTTCAACGGAGGTGACATCCTTCAACGGAGGTGACATCCTTCAACGGATGTCAACATCCGTTTAAGGTAAAACGGATGTCGACATCCGTTTTTCCTTAAACGGATGTTGACATCCGTTGAAGGATGTCACCTCCGTTTAAAAGTTACGTTTTTTATTTTAGGGTTTCTTTTATTAGTTTATTCTTTATTTTGGAAATATTTTAATAATTTAATTTAAATGTTTTGATTTATTATTTTTGAATATATTTTTAATGTATTTTAATAATGTAAGGAAAATGAAGAAGAAAGAAACGGAGGAGGAGAAGTGAAACGGAGAAGACAAATTAGGTTGCAGAGTAAAACGAAAGACAAATTATTAAACGAAAATGAGAGATGGAAAGATTGGGTGCAGGAGTAAAGTGGGAGAACTAGGTTTGAAATAAATTAAAATAGTAAAAGTAAAAAATTTTAATATGAGGATATAATTAGAATTAAAATAAATTGCGGAGGTGGAGGGAGAAAGGTGTGGTGGTGAAAGGAGTAACACCCATATGTGATAGGTCAGATTAATTCACATATTTTAACTCATTTTAACATTTCAATTATTAGTATTAATTACTAGTATTGAGCATTTGTATTTTTTAATTTATTTTGAAAATATCTTAATTTTTTAAATAAATTTTTAAAACGCTATGTAAAAATAAAAAATCACAATCCACAAATGGTTTTTAAAACATTATTATAGATTTGGTAACGTTAAGTCATAACAAAATAAGAATCGTGATTCATTTAAATACATAAATGAATAACTCTCTACGTATTCCTATTTTTCAAATTTAATGAACGTCTAACTAATAATATTTTATGAATAACAATTCATATTTTTTTTATTCAGATAAAAAATCTTTCTTTATACTGGGTTGCTTTCAAAATTAATAAGTTTTAAAATGGTTTATTATGTATTAATTTTAATAATTATTCATAATAGTTTAAATTTGCCATAAGTCGTTGGGTCAATTAATATAGAGTGGTCTTAGTTAATATAACCATATCAAATTCAAAATTTTGATATGCAACTGTGTTAACTCGTATGAAAATTTTGATGCCTGTAACAATCACACTTTCAATTTAGCTTTTTATGAAATATGCATGTGATTTTGATAAAAAAAAAACAAAAAAAAGTGAGTTGAAAAAACATTATTTCTATTTTTTTTAATTTTGAATAAGAATATTTTTAGTATACTCATAAAAAATATGAAATTTTAAATAATTTTAAAGAAGTAGGTAAGAAAAGGACCCTATTTTATATGCTATAAGTAATTCTTTCAATAAAGATGTGGGGTTGGTAACGGTCAACACGATATGGTTGGCCACCTCTCCAAAATGTATACCAACCAATGATATTGATGTTACATTAATTTGGCTACAACAAGCAACTCAATTTTATCTACATATTTTTAAAATAAGAGTCTTTTAAATTATAACATATTAATAAAAAATTATTATAATTAATTAATATGAATTCTTTTTACTAAAATTCATCTAACTTGTCTATTACTATTATGTTTATTTGTCAATACAAATAATACTATACTAATCGATTCTATAAATTTTATTCAAGAGTACTTTTTGAAATATAATTTTTAAAATAAAATATTACTATTTAAAATAAAAAATATTTTTTTTAGGATGAAGAGTTTATACAAACTTTTTTATTTGGACACGGTATTAACAAAATTTATTTTATCACACTCTCTTTGGTTAATAATTTATTAAATAAAATAAAGTTATTTAAGTTTCACTTACATTTAAGATAAACCTTTTGGTTTTAGATATGGTAGGACTTGAATTTTATTAAAAGATCCATATTTTCAACAAAAAATAAATATAAAATATATAGATAAAAAATAGTTGTTCATTCTTTGTTTAATTTGTAATATCATCTTATTGATAAAATTTGGATTCTCTAAAGTATAGAGAATATTCTATAAAGCTATCACATTATATTTTGACATCAACCGAATCTTATAGGAAAGTTTCGTCTCTTCACACAATTTCAGAATTCTAATTTCACAATTCTAATATGATACACGTGAAAAAAAAAAGTTCATTCAATAAAATTACTTTTAAAAGAATTTCCAAAATTATGAGGCCAAATGTCATTTTTAGTCTTTTACATTTAAAAATATTTATTTATTTTATATTTTTAACTAAAGCGTTGTATGTTCTAATGAACAAATAAAACATCTCAATTTTTATAGTATTTAATTATTATGCTATTAGTTACACATTCAATAATACAAAACAATTAACTCAAATAAATATATAAGATGTTATTATAGATATTTAGATATAATTTATAATAGCAAAATATATATACAATATCATGAACTACTATGAAATGTTACACTGAACAAAAAATGTAATAGGATATTTTAAAAACAGATGAAACAGAAACAAAACTTTTATTTTTATGTCTCAGTTTCATCTCCTCTTAGCACCTTTTGTTGGAAGTCTCACATCGACTAGAGATAAAGCCAATTTATAATATATGTGAGGTGCAAACCTCACCTAACAAGCCGGTTTTGTAGGGTTGAGTTAGGCTTAAACTCACTTTCTAATATGGTATCAGAGTCATGGTTAGAGTCTATCCTAACAAGTTCTAAGTAGACATTTTTGTTTCCACCCGTTGTCGGGTCGCTATCGCACCACCCATTAATTTATACTATCACGCATGATATGTCTATACCTCGGTGTGAAGGGGGGGTGTTGGAAGCCCCACATCGACTAGAGATAAGGTCAATTTATAATATATAAGTGAGGTGCAAACCTCACCTAACAAGTCGGTTTTGTGGGCTTGAGTTAGGCTTAAACCCACTTTCTAATACCTGCTCATCAAACACATCCTCCTTTGCTCACACCATTAAGGTGATCATTGCAAAAGAGAAAACAAGCACACGTAAACAGATAAAGATAGAAGAAGAGTAAGCTAAAGTACCAAATGATCATTTATACAATTAATGTACAACAATTAACATATATACTAGACTTGATCGTCAATACCAGTATTGATACCCGATCCACCTAAGCGCTTTGCCAAGCTACCACTCACAAAGTTAGTCCTTGTCAAGGTCACAAAACTTTTGGGGTCTTCCTTATAACAGGACCTCCTACTCCTCTCACCACATAATCATCAATCTCTATTTGAGAAAGATGGTTATTAGAGTATCAGGATAACCTCCAACGTCTAAACTCCCACATCAATACTCACACTACTCAAAACACCACCATAAATCCTTCTACAAGATCAATGGAATTATGTCAACTACATATGTTATACACATACCCAACAACATATTCATCATAACCACCATACCGGGTATGCAATAAATACCAAACATATTTCAGTCCATGAAGAATCATCATAATAATAATATACAAGCATAAGATATAAGACAACTTAATTTAAACATAATCAAACCAGAACATCGTAGAAAACTTGAATCAATGAATGAACCGGGATGCGCTCAGTGCCCCTTTCTTGTCGCTCAACGCTAATGTTCGTACAAGCATGCTTGCCCTACGAGCATAACCTTTCGCCCAGCGAAATATGGAGAAGAGAGGTCCAAACTTGCAGTGGGAAGTAGCGTTTAGCGTCCAAAATCACCGCTCAGCGCCCCATAATGGTCACTCAATGCTATACCAGAAGACAACAACTCAAAAACATAAAGTGAATGAACTCAAAACCTACTTAAATGACCAAATCAATATTCTTGATACTACAATAGATTCTAAAACATGTTTAAACATTAGATTAAATACAAATTTGCTTAATTGACTAGCAATTCAATTTGTCAAATCATGTTAAACACCACCAAAAGCTCAAATAACAAGTCAACATACCAAATGACCAAAATCCAGTAATTTCAAAAGCTAGACCAATCCTAAATGACCCAAAAGCCAATTCCAAACATCAGATTCGCTCATAACTCAACTCCTCTAGAATTTCACCTACCAAAACCTCCTATTTTAGACCAAAAAACAACCATCACTCTAACTTTCACTATATTAAGATCCAACAAAAATTTTCAACCAATTACAACACCAAATCCACCAGTTCAAGCATCCAAAACAAGTACATTCAACAAATAATCATAGCAAGGTTCTTTCAATATCAGACACCGCATATTCAAATCAAATTCACACAATTATGTTGCAATACAACAAAATTTCAGTAAGCCCAATCAATTTAATTCAACTTAAACATACCAACTCATATTATCAAAGTATTTAAAACTTAAAACAAGACATTTAGCCTCCCTTACCTAACAGACCAAGTCGCTCTAAAAGACCTAAAGCAACTTCAAACGCACAACAAGTCCTATCTACTCTTACGAACCACAAAAACACGATCAAGATACATTGTTAGAACCACTGTCAACACATAGTCTTATACTCAAACTTCACAAACAAAACAAAAAGGGCTAGCATGTAACAAAAACGTAACGGGCCTAAAAAGAGGAGAAGAAAACCAACTTACTTTATTTGAGAAACTGATTCGTTAAACTTGAAGATCTTATCGCGAGGATCACTCAGACAATCTCTGATACTTAAATAGATTAACAGGGACCGAGAACCCTTAGAGAAGTAAAAAAAATCTAGAAAAATGGTTTCTAGAGAGATGGTGTGTTTTAAAACAATGAAACGGATTCATAATGAAACTATTTATATTAAAACTTTTTAATATTAAAATAATTAAATCTCATTATTTTTAAACCATTACCTTCTCTAAAATATATTTTTCACAGTCTTTACAAATTTGGTTAACCTAATAAATATTCAAAATAATCATATTTATATTTTTAAGACATTTTAAATTTAACTTATTTATGTTTTAATTAGAAGTACTAAAAATTTGATACTAAATGAGAATAAGATGTGAATAATTTTATATAAAAAATTATAACATTACTTTTAACTCAATTTTAAAACTATATATTTATATATTATTTATTTTATTGATTTTTAGTCGAGACTTGCAAATCATTTTGAATTCTTAGCATAATAATCCATAAGCAACATAAAAAAACATATAAATTAATAAGTATAATTTAGTCTATTTTTATTAGTTTAATAACTTTTTTTCCTTTAATATTATTATGTTAATTTTATCTTACTATTTTAAATGCAAAACTAACATATGATCCCTTATTTATTCACGGTGTATACTAAATAATAATAATAATAATTATTATTATTATTATAACATCTTTATTAATATATTAAACCAACTTTATGACGAAATTAAAGAAATATGATTGAAAATTTGAAAAAATAAATACATTTACTTGAAGTTATTGTTATTAAATAAGAAAGTGGTAATATTTAGACTTAATTAGTGATTTAATCTTTAAGTTGTTTGGTTTGGTTTATTTTAATTTTCTTATTATTTTTAGGTTTAATTTAGTTTCTAACTTTATAAAAATATTTTATTTAATTTTTTTGTAAAATTAACATTAATGTTATTTTCATTCATGTCACGTATCAAATCGTAAAGTTTTTAAATTTAAAAATAAATTATAAATTATTACGTGCCACATATCACATGATAGTCAGAATTATAACCTAACACATGTTATGTTTTAAAACAAATTAAAAATTAAAAATTTCACGAATTTATACAAGACAAAACACAATGTTAACATTAACTTCACATAAATAATCAAATTAAACTTTTTTGAAACAAATTAAAAATATAAATTGAATTAAAAAATGATAAAAGAACGAAAATAAACTAAAATAAAACAAAGACTAAATCATCCCTTATCACCGAGCGGGCGAATTACTGTTATGATGTTATGTCGTTCGGATTGAAGAACGCAGAAGCTACTTACCAACGACTGATGGATAGGGTCTTTGCCGACCAGATTGGCAGATGCATGGAGGTGTATGTAGACGATATGGTGGTGAGGAGCCGCTCGGTTGAAGACCATGTGAGAGATCTTACAGAGGTGTTCCACCAGGTGCGCAAATATAACATGCGCCTTAATCCGACTAAGTGTACCTTTGGGGTGCCGGCGGAAAAATTTCTAGGATTCTTGCTGACAACTAGAGGAATTGAGGTGAACCCCGACAAGTGCAGAACAATATTGGAAATAAGGAGTCCGCAAAAGTTGAAGGAGGTCCAGAGGTTGGTGGGGAGACTGACTTCATTATCTCGTTTTTTATTCCCAAGTTAGCCAAGCGGATAAAGCCGATCGTGAGAATTATGAAGAAGAGTTCGGTAACTGATTGGGACGACCAGTGTGAGCAAGCTTTTAACGAGGTAAAACGCATATTGGTCAGCCCACTGGTCATGGGACGACCCGATGCGGGGTATCCATTACAGCTATTTCTGGCGGTCTCGGAGGACACGGTCAGCTCGGCATTGGTGCAAGAGCAACCTGAGTTCAAACTCGTGTACTTTGTCAGTCGAACGTTGCAACCGGTAGAGACTAGGTACAAGCGAGTCGAGAAGATCGCTTTGGCAGTAGTAATGGCGGCGAGGCGCTTAAGGCCATACTTCCAGAGTCATCAAGTGATAGTGCGAACAGATCACCCGATCGCGAAAATCCTGCGCAAGCCAGATCTGGCAGGGAGAATAGTAGGATGGTCCGTGGAGTTGTCTGAATTTGGCCTCCAGTTTGAACCGAGAGGGTCAATCCGAGGGCAACATTTGGCTGACTTTGCGGTCGAGTTACCTTGGGACGAAGAAGGTCGCCAAGAGTGGATCCTTTATGTGGATGGCTCTTCTGAGAAGTCCGGTGGTGGAGCAGGAATTGTGTTAGAAGGACTGGACGACTTTGTTGTGGAACAGGCAATTGTCTTTCGGTTCAAGATAAGTAATA
Organism: Vigna umbellata; assembly: GCF_029865625.1. NCBI lineage: Eukaryota > Viridiplantae > Streptophyta > Magnoliopsida > Fabales > Fabaceae > Vigna > Vigna umbellata. The sequence goes on from NC_142168.1 coordinate 41,178,798, forward strand.
ACCAGGCTGAGTACGAAACAATACTAGCCGGGCTCGAGCTGGCTAGGGACTTGGGGGCAGTCTCGGTCAAATGTCGAACGGATTCCCAATTGGTGGTAGGACAGCAGACTGAGAGCTTCCAAACCAAAGATGATCATTTGCTTCACTATTTTCATAAGGTGAAGGAGTTGGTAAAACAATTCCGGACGGAGGTATCAGGAGTTTTCCCCGGTCCCATTCAGCAGAAACAGACGCGCTCGGTCCTCTAACAGATGGCTAATTTAAAATGCCTAGCGTCAGCAGCTGTTTTGACCAGACAGATGTGGCTGATTAAATTCCGGAAGGCTTGGCGATTGTAAAAGGAAGAAGGAATTTGCCTAACTTCGTGAGGCACCCAGTTGTAGCCGGGAACAGGGGGCCAAGCTCGGGGTTTCCCATCCCAAGCGCCGGTGGAGTCCACATGGATGACAACTTCGTCAGGAGCATCGCTGTCGACCAAGAGATCGGAGGAATTTCCGGAAGGCGAGGCTCTAGCATCGGGACCAGTAAAGGCAACTAAGGATAAAGAAGGACTGGCGATGTCATCATCAGCATACCCCCTACCCTCGTCGTCGGAGAAATCAGAAGACATGGTTACCTAAGGCGGGGAGAACGAAAAGAGCAGAGGAAGATTCAGAGGAAGGAGAGGCTGGCGACGGTGAGGAGATTAAAGTAAAAAGTTAGGGTAAAAGTATGGGTATTTATACCAAGATTAAAACTGACTCAACTGGCACATCTGAAGCGTCAAACGTCAAGAGATCTGACGGTCTGAGAGACGTGACGTTTCAATGATAGAGAAATCTGACGGTTCAAGCGGTAAGACGTTTCGTTTTTTCACATTTCCCGCCTAAAAGTTACAGCCGTGACTTTATAGCTCTCGCCAGAGCAAGTGTTAGCGTGTTAAAGACTTGGTCAGACAGAGAAAGAGAAAGGCCGAACGGAGGTCACTTCAAAACCCTACGCAAAAGTATTTTTGCTAGGGCTTGGGGGACTTGTGTTACTACCGAGGGCAGGCGACCGACCGGGAAGGTTTAGACAATACCGAGCGGATAGAAGCAAGACTAATTTGTCCGATCGGGTGTCTCAGCCTAATATGTCTGATCGGATCTATTAAGCGTAATATGTCCGGTCGGGCAGATATCTAAAACTGTGGACTGGAGACAGCCGTTGAAGGCTCATGAATGTGTAGTTAATGAGGTAACGGTCATTGTCGAATATTTAAGATGTGCATTGAAAGCCATTAAAAGGTAAATTAATGGGTAATATTCCCTGAAATCATATAAATAGCGGTCAAAGGAGAAGGTAAACTCTCGGTTCTTTGATAATTATATAGACTTGCAAAAGCCCATTCTGACTTGAGCATCGGAGTGTTTGCTGCAGGTCAACCCATTTGTGTGGAGAACAAGCGCGAGGAGAACGAAGGGAGAAGAACGGATCGGTGAAGAAGGAGTGTTTCCAGACGAAAGTATCAGGAGTTTTCCCCAGTCCCATTCAGCAGAAACAAAAAATAAATTATAAATTATTACGTGCCACATATCACATGATAGTCACAATTATAACCTAACACATGTTATGTTTTAAAACAAATTAAAAATTAAAAATTTCACGAATTTATACATGACAAAACACAATGTTAACATTAACTTCACATAAATAATCAAATTAAACTTTTTTGAAACAAATTAAAAATATAAATTGAATTAAAAAATGATAAAAGAACGAAAATAAACTAAAATAAAACAAAGACTAAATCATCCCTTAAAGTTAATTTATGATGATGTCTGAATAAGAGCAGTTGGTGGATCCAAAAGTGGCTATAAATACTCCGCAGGCCACTCCATTTCATTCGCGCCTTCTTTCTTTCTCTGCTTCTCCCGAAACGAAGAGAGAACTGGTCAATAACCACAAGCAAATAAGGGTACAACACCTTCTTCTCCTTCTCTCACTCTCATTCGTTCATCCACCTTCACCTTTTCCCCTTTCACCCATTCACTCCCCTTATTAAATTTACCACTCTCACTTCCTCTCTTCACAACAACCTTTTCTCTCTACACATTCCTCTAACTACACTTTTTACATTTCTACTAACACTACTCTTACTATTCCTTTTTCCTCATTCTCCATACCGGTAATTTTCCATGCTTTTACTATTTCTTCTTCTAATGTGTAGATCTAAATGTGGATCTCAATTTGTTATCTTTTTTTAAACAATTCAATTGCATACAACGTGATCTTCCATGAAATTCAACACCTCCTTGTGATTAGTGAATTGAGTTTGTTTACCAATCCAATGCTATTTTATTCCTGGTGGTTGGATGTAATATGAATCATGGAAGTTGAATTTCGCACCTAATCTACACCTATTGGTGACAAGTAAATGGTCAAGGTTGTGAGTAGTTGTGGAAAGTTATGGACAAGACCATGTTATTAACTTAAAATGTGTATGCATTCAAGGCGCGATTTTAATCCATGATTTTAGTCATGTGTATGTGAATGCATCGTGTTGAGTATTTAGTATAGAGATGAGACTCGTGTGAGATAATATTTTCTGATACGTGGGCGACTGAATATTTGGTTTGTAATTTGATAATTTATTTGATTTGGTTTGCAGAACAATGGCATCCCATATTGTTGGATACCCTCGCATGGGTCCCAAGAGAGAGCTGAAGTTTGCTCTAGAGTCATTCTGGGACGGGAAGAGCAGTGCAGAGGATTTGCAGAAGGTGGCTTCTGATCTCAGAGCATCCATCTGGAAACAAATGACTGATGCTGGGATTAAGTACATCCCCAGCAACACTTTCTCATACTATGATCAGGTGCTCGATACCACTGCCATGCTTGGCGCCGTTCCAGCCAGATATGGGTGGACTGGCGGCGAGATTGGGTTTGATACCTTCTTTTCCATGGCCAGAGGAAATGCCTCTGTGCCGGCCATGGAGATGACCAAGTGGTTTGACACCAACTAGTAAGTGGTGGCTCAGGTTTTTGTTGTATTGATTGTAATTTATGATGCAGAGATGGTAATGATTTGTTTACTGATCTCATTTGTGTGACCATTGATCCAGCCACTTTATTGTCCCTGAATTGGGACCTGATATGAATTTTACTTATGCTTCTCACAAGGCCGTGAATGAGTACAAGGAGGCCAAGGCGGTATGCATCTGTAGCCATACTCTGCTTATTTGCAAACTTTAAGTTAGCTAAAAAGAGCTCAGTTAAGTTGAGCAGCATTGGCATAGAAAATTGCGTATTGTTCATTAGGAAAAGTTCTGGGGATATTTGTTGTTCTGTGTGGGGGTCATTATGATGTTTTTGAGTGGCTATTATTCATATCGACATTTTCATTGAATGTTTATTTTCTCTTCCAGCTTGGAGTAGATACAGTTCCAGTCCTCGTCGGCCCTGTAACATACTTGGCTCTCTCCAAACCTGCCAAGGGTGTTGATAAATCCTTTTGTACTCTTTCTCTCCTCCCAAAAATCCTTGCTGTCTATAAGTAAGAATTTAAATTGTGTACAGTGCAGTTTTAGAATTTGGGCTTCATGCTTATATTTGTGTTAATTCTCAATCTTGCTTATGACTAAAATCTCAGGGAAGTTGTGTCTGATCTTAAAGCTGCTGGTGCTTCATGGATTCAATTTGATGAACCTATCCTTGTCTTGGACCTTGAGTCTCAAAAGTTGCAAGCAATTTCTACGGCATACGCAGAACTTGAATCTGCTTTATCTGGCTTAAATGTTCTCATTGAGACCTACTTCGCTGACGTTACTGCCGAGGCATACCAGACTCTCACATCTCTTAATGTAGCCACGGCATTTGGATTTGATTTAGTCCGTGGAACTAAGACCCTTGATCTAATCAAGGGTGGATTTCCCAGTGGAAAGTACTTGTTTGCTGGAGTGGTTGATGGAAGAAACATCTGGGCTAATAATCTTGCTACTTCACTGGATACATTGAATAGTCTTGAGGGGATTGTGGGCAAAGGTACTTGTTGTACTTCATGAAAAAAATTGGGAGATTTCTTCTTCTGTTGACGCAGTCACTTGATTCGTTTATATACTAAACTATAATGCAGATAAACTTGTTGTGTCCACCTCCTGCTCACTTCTTCACACGGCTGTTGATCTTGTTAATGAGACCAAGTTGGATAATGAGATCAAATCATGGCTGGCTTTTGCGGCCCAAAAAATTGTTGAAGTAAATGCATTGGCTAAGGCGTTGGCTGGTCAAAAGGATGAGGTAAACTCCGTTCCTTTTATTTTACAATAGCATAGCATTATCACTGACATAAAATTAAGAAATTTGAGGGAAAGTACGATAGTCCCATAATAACAATAGCATGTATGACGAAATTAGCCAACTATTTTGTTAGCAAGTCAGCAGTGACAGCAAATATATTCATATTCATATATTTTTTTTCCTCTGTTTGACTATATTGTTCACTGAATTACTTTCTTTATCTTCTCATTTCAGGCCTTTTTCTCTTCTAATGCTTCTGCTCAGGCTTCAAGAAAGTCCTCTCCAAGAGTGACTAATGAGGCCGTTCAGAAGGCTGTGAGTTCTAATTTCTATGGTTTTCTGATCAACTTCGTTGAGCAGGATTTGTTATGAAATTTATTCTCTTGTTATTCATGACATCTTTTATTTTCTTCACAGGCTGCTGCATTGAAGGGTTCTGATCATCGCCGCGCCACAAATGTCAGCACTAGATTGGATGCTCAACAAAAGAAGCTCAACCTTCCAATCCTCCCAACTACCACCATCGGATCCTTCCCTCAGACTGTTGAACTGAGGAAGGTGCGTCGGGAATACAAGGCTGGCAAGTAAGATAGGCAAAGAGTCAATAGATTGGCTTGTTTTCCTTTCCATGTGTCTTTTTCTGACTATTTTGTTTTTCTTGCTTTCAGGATCTCCGAGGAGGAGTATGTTAATGCAATTAAAGAGGAAATCCGCAAAGTTGTTGAACTCCAAGAGCAGCTTGATATTGATGTCCTGGTACACGGGGAGCCTGAGGTCAGCTTTCATCCTCACATAACTAAATATTCAGTCTGGAATAGCAAATAAGAGCGATCCATTACACTCAAACATCTTTATAGATCTTCATCCACCTCTTTCATTTTGAAGAGCAACATAATCTTGACAAATGGTTAGCCTTTAATTGCAGAGGAATGATATGGTGGAGTACTTTGGTGAGCAGTTATCAGGCTTTGCCTTCACCGTTAACGGGTGGGTGCAATCTTATGGATCTCGTTGTGTGAAGCCACCAATCATCTATGGTGATGTGAGTCGCCCCAAGGCAATGACCGTCTTCTGGTCATACACTGCTCAGAGCATGACCAAACGCCCGATGAAGGGAATGCTAACTGGCCCTGTCACTATTCTCAACTGGTCCTTTGTTCGAAATGATCAGCCTAGGTACAAACTCGAGACCCATTGAAAACAACAATACCGCAATCAGAACTAACCCTGTTACTATTTCTAACATAGTGTTAATTAAACTATCTACAGGTCTGAGACCACCTACCAGATTGCTTTAGCTATCAAGGACGAAGTAGAAGATCTTGAAAAGGCTGGTATTACTGTTATCCAAATCGATGAGGCTGCTTTGAGAGAGGGCTTACCATTGAGAAAGTCAGAGCAAGCTAACTACTTGGACTGGGCTGTTCATGGTTTCAGAATCACCAATGTTGGTGTGAAGGATACAACTCAGGTACTTCTGGACTACAATCAATGGGTTAGAACGAATTTACTTTTCATCTGGGTTTACACAAAAGACTAATGAACTTGCACACAATGTGTGTATTCTTGACAATTGACAGATTCACACCCACATGTGCTACTCTAACTTCAATGATATCATCCATTCAATCATTGATATGGATGCTGATGTGATCACCATCGAGAACTCTCGCTCTGATGAAAAGCTCTTGTCAGTGTTCCGCGAAGGAGTCAAGTATGGAGCTGGAATTGGCCCTGGAGTGTACGACATTCACTCTCCAAGAATACCACCAACTGAAGAAATTGCTGATAGGATCAACAAGATGCTTGCAGTGCTTGAGCGAAACATTTTATGGGTCAACCCTGACTGTGGTCTCAAGACACGTAAGTACGCCGAGGTGAATCCAGCTCTCACAAACATGGTTGCTGCCACAAAACTCATCCGTAACCAGCTTGCCAAGTGAATGGTGGCACCAAAGTAGAATTTCAGCAATCATCGTGATTCTGCTGGATGCACGGAGAAAAGAACATTTGCTTTTTTGGTTGTTGCAATAACTGAGTGTTGAATATTTAGCGGCTTAGTACACTCTTCCCTGCTTTTCTGTATTCTTGTGGCATTGCCTCTGTTTACGTTGATATGCAGTTGCAATATTCTATTTTTTTTCTTCATACATTAATACAATTTTTCCCTTTGTGTAATGCGCTATTGGCCACCTAATATCCACGAAACAGAGTAACAATTTACCAATATTTTTAAAACCGACCAGTCATTAAACCACAAAGAACCTGTTAAAGATTTATTGTTTCAATACCACTAAAAAATAAATAATTTCAATTGAAGTAAAAAATAAATAAACTGGGATAAAACTAAAGGACCATGCTAACAATTCTTTTTAATAATTTTTTATAATAGATTCTGTTTTATTGGTTCGTATATTTAAAATAAATCAATCACATACTATCACACAAGCAGTTATAAAAAAATTATTAAAAAAAAAATTGTTAAAAAAACTTTTTCCAAAACTAAAAGAAGAAAAGCCAACATTACCATATGCATGGCTATGCTGTACAAAATTAAATATGACAATGCATAAAATGGATAAAAAAAAGAGAAGAAGAAATAATTGTTAATAGATATAAGAAGAATGAAAATTGAATTTTGTTGCCATGACTTAATAACAAGTTCACAACTCTTTCAGAATATATTTTTTTTTTCTAAAATAACTTGTATTACTCAATGATTAGGTCCACACGTATTTTACACGAGTGACATGAATACCTGAGTCAGAAAGTTATATTTCATAACATAAATCTATTTCCTGGATCAAAATTATAAGTACAATTTTTGTTCTTTATTTTATTTTATAAATATTTATATGTTTAATTATAAATACAATCTATTTTCTGAGCAATCCATAAAATCCTTAATTCCCAATCTTTAAAAATCCACAAACAAAACATTTTCCTTTTACTGAGTAAAATATTGGATGCTTCCAACGCATGAAGTGTTGAAGGTGTCATTTTTTCATCGCCCTGTGATGCATTTTATCAAGAATATATCTTTAAATTTGGTCTAGTGTAGGTTCGGCTATATTCCACATGAGGTAGGGTAAAAAAATTCACCCGACTAAAAAATTCACTTAAAAAAATATCTATAGGATCAAAATGCTATATATACTCTAATTATATATAGATAAAACAACAAATAAATATCAATTAATATTAACTTTATCATACACATACATACATGAAATTTTAAGAATAACATACATAAAATTTTAAAAGAATTTTGTCATTCTTAATCTTATAACTATTAATGTGTTAATGAATTATTATTTAATGTAATTTTTTTTATTTAGTATTTAGTTTATAAAATTTTATGTTATATTGTATTTATTTTCTATGTATTAGTTAATAATTTAAGTGGTTTTTTTTTACGTAATAGTTAATATTTTGTTATGAAATATTTTTATTTGTTAATTTTTAAAATTTTGATTTAATTTATAAGATGTTTATATTAGGTAAATTTTAATTAAATTTTAAAAGTTTTTATTAATTTTGTAATTGTTATTTTTAAATTTGAATATTGTAATGTTTATTGTAGGTCTTATTTCATTATATAAGATGAATAACTACACGTTTCTCGATTCTCAAATAAATTCTGCTTTTATGTCGAAATTTTCTTCTTTTCTAGATGAAGTTGGTGAGGGTGATTACACCAATAAGTTTTCCACTAATCAAATCTTCCCATCACGCGTCGATTTAATTGAATGGGTTCGAAAGATTGCATTCGACCTTGGATTTGTTGTCGTGATTATAAGATCTGACACAACAACTGATGAAGCTGGAAGAAAGACATTCATTGTGTTAGGATGTGAAAGGAGTGAGAAGTATAAAAAGTATAAGGCAGATGTTTAGCCTAGTTTATCTGGCACAAGAAAATGTGAGTGTCTGTTTAGGTTAAGGGGTAAACCTAAAGGACTCGGTTGGGTGTTAAAAGTTATGTGCGACTATCACAACCATGAATTAGTAGAGACTTTGGTTGGTCATCCTTTTGCGGGGAGGTTAAATGCTGCTGAACAGTCAATTCTTGTTGACATGACTAAGAGTCAAGTTAAGCCCTCAAATATTCTATTGACTCTTAAGGAACACAATGAAGATAACGTGACGACGATAAAGCAAATATATAACGCGAGATACATTTTCAAACGATCTTTGAGAGGGTCAAGAACGAAAATGCAGTAGTTGATGTTGTTGTTAGATAGAGACAAATACATCCAGAGAAGTAGATGTTTGGACGATTCAGACGTAGTTAGTGACCTGTTTTGGACACATCCCGATTTAGTGCAGCATCCTGATCACACGCCTCATACCACCCTGAAATGAATATAAAAAAAAATTAAATTCACTATGTATGAAAAATTGATATAATACACAATCACACTTAGCTTCATTACATACCAACAATCCAGATTCAGGAGACCGTCTACGACAAACTGGGGGCACAAGATGTCATCCAGAAGGTGTCGCCTCATGCGCGGTGCAAGACTAGGTCGATCATCGTCGTCAGTTGGAGTGATGTACGGGTGGGACACTCGTCTAAACCACAGTAGGTATCCATCAACATACGCAGAGGGCTCATGAGCCTTAGCAACACCACTAATGGCATGCTCTACATACCTCAGCCAATTTAGATCAATCGTAGGAATGTCTGGTATCAGAAGACTCTCAGGCGAACGTGGTATGATCTGCTGAAAACCAAACTGACGCAACACACGTTCAGGCAAATGTCGGTGAATCATGTCACCTAGTCGGATCCATCCTGAAAACATACATATGGCCATAAATGGATAGGTACGTTTGTGCGAAATGTATGGATGCTAGATGAGCGCATCATAAGTGAGCCCATCCATATATGTCCGCCCCTTCGTATGACTCCAACCCTGCCTCAGAGGTATATATCGTGAAGCCCGTGGATCGAGGTATGTGTACCTATCCGAGACTCGCCTCCTTCCCATGCCAGAAAGGTGCTCATATATCCAACTCTACAAAAAACATTACTTAAATTGTTTTATACATTCCTAAAATATATTACAAAAATTTTGTAAAACTAAAATGTACCTGTAGAAGAGTGGAATATCCAGCTATTTGTCTGACACCAGTGAAGCTAGCATCTCCTATCTGCTCATAAGTATGTGCTAGTATAGCTGCTCCCCAGGCATATCTCACATAGGCATTCAAGTCTCGCAACAGAAGGAGGTACGAGACCCGAATCAATGTCCCACTCTTATTAGTAAAAATTGTGCATCCAAGCAAATGCAACAAGTAGGCCCGAGCAGCGCACTCCCAAAGCTCCTGCTCAATGCACTCCTGGTAGACCTCGCGGAGCCAGCTTAGCCTAACTTTCGGACCGCGTGACTACTTCATCTTGGCTGAAGCTTTGGCGCGGTCGACGCCAAACATGTCCATAAGATGAGATCTAGCCTCATCGTATTCTAAGTCCTCCACGTCACAAAATTGTCCCATGATAGGTAGGTGGAGCAGGTTGTGAACGTCATCTAATGTGACGCTCATCTCACCTATCGGGAGGTGGAAAATATTCGTCTCTAGGTGCCACCTCTTTGCAAGGGAAACGATCAATCCATGATCGACATACTCGTATGATAGGTTGACTATGGAAGCCAACCCCGACATAAAGATATAAGGCTCAATAGCCTCATGATACATTCTAAAATGTTTTAATTTTTTTACCATGGGATATCACTTTGATCTTCCCTCAATCCTACATAAAAACACAAAATTATATAACAAAAATAAATAAACCATTAATCAACAATTAAATTGTTTTAGGTTTATGACTAACCTGGCCTTGCCATATGGCAAATGCAACATACTGGGTATAATGTGTAAGCATGGAGGTGTCACGTGGACCTCCTGGAAATCCATCATCTTAAATTTCATCTTCATCTTCATCTTCTTCCTCACTATAGTCATCCTGCTGTTGAACATCCTCTTGCTCAACAAAATCGTCCTGAGCATGTTCTTGCTGTATAAACTCCTTTGCTCCTCATGATCATGCTCATGAATGACGTCCACACGATATTCTTCTACGCGTCTTCTACGAGCAGATGTCGTAGGTCGTCTCCTTTCATCATGAGATGAAAATGATGGTTCACCACGAGAAGATGAAGCCTCATCAGGATAAGATGATGCACCTCTAGTTCTAACCATTTCTATTAACCAATTATATTATTAACATATTATATAGAACAAAAATAAATAATTATATAATAATAAATATTGAAACAAATAATAAGAAATCAAAAAATTAAAAATTAATAATAAAATCATAAATAAATAAATAAAAATTATCAAACAAAAATAAAATATTAAAGAAATAAATAAAATAACAAAAAAATTACTTAAATAATATGTACGACAATAAAATTTACAAATAATAATAATTATTTAATTGAATAAATTATTTAATAAAAAATCTAAATTCAAAAACAAAAAAATAAAAATATTGAATAAAAACAATTTCAAACAAATTTAACAAACAAAAAAAATATTCAAAATTTATTCCGAAAATATATTACATTTCATTTAACATTTAAACCTAACAAAAAAAATTAAAAATTTTACAAACAAAACAAAAAATTCTTAAAATAAAATATACTAACTTAATAACCAAATAACACATTCCAGGACCGAAACCGTACAACCCTAAATCGAAAAATATAGTCGCAAATCGAACTGTGGTTGGCCTTAGCCGCAGTTCGAACTGCAGAAAACCCAGATTCGCACTTCCAAATGCGCCAGCGGCCATGCACCTCCAAAAACTAATCACAGATCCACCTGCGGTTATTGTCTCACGCATATCCAAGTACGACGAAACCAAATCCGCACTTCTAAGTGCGGGGGCCATTAACCGCAGTTCCATGTGCGGTTTGGCTTGCAACTCCTTCGCCCAAATCAAAGCATATATAAAACATGCAGATCAACCAAACACAAACATCCTATCATTTTTCCCCACCTGCATATATAAAATAATTAACTTGGACGTTGATGTACGAGAAGAAGACACCCTGCAACCACGACACCAACACGAGTGAAGAAACAACCAACACGAGTGAAGAAACGAGGGACGAGAGCTAACTACGGCACCAACACAAAAAACAGTGAGCAAAAAACTGAACAGGGGGAAGGAAGACCACTCAACACATTCAAAAAATTGTGAAAAAGGAGGGAGGAAGGCATAACCATAGAGAGGAGAAAGAAGAAAGACTCAAGGGTAGGGTTTCACATGAGATGCGGCAGAGAGGAGAAAGAAGCAGGGGTGTAGGGTTTAAAGTGAGATGGGGCTAAGGAAAACTATCAATTTTATGAGTGGATGAGTCAACATTTTTAGAAAATCAAAATATGCTCATTGACATAACAAAAGTAGAGTTAGGAGTACAGTTGGAATTAAAACAAAATTAGGAGGTGCAAGATGAACTTGGTGAGGTGCAGGGAGAATCACTCCATATAATTTCCAATCTTTTATTAATTTTTTTTTACTTTTTTTTTCTTTCAATCTAACTTAGCAATGCAATAATTATTAACCCATCTGTATCTTTCCTTAACTTCAATTCTTTCACCCACTTTAATATTATAACTAATTTTAAAATAGAGTAGTTTATTAATATTTTAAAATAGAGTAGTTTAAATCTAATTCACTAAGAATCTGACCCACCTAAGTTCAATTTGTGTTCACTAATTTACCTAATTTTTTAATAAATATTTTTTGTTTGGTTAGTCATTTTACAAAATATTGAAATGAAAGCTACAAAGAAATGATTTTTGTATGAAATAATTAGACAATATGAAAAATTCATAAATCTATATTTAGTAACTCAATTTTTATGAGGAAACAAATTTGAATCATTACGAAATTATTAACATTTTCTTTGAAAAAATTTTGTGTGAATGAAATCATATGTTTGATTGACCATAAATATAATTTAAGGCCTGGCCTTTTTCTTTTATTTGATTTGAATTTGAAAACTTTTGTTATTTTTTTTAATAAAAAAAAATTTGCTAATAAGTAAGTTGGATTAAGTTGACTCATGAAGTTGTGAATCCATTGAAACCAAATCTAAATAGTTCCTTTTGACAACTTAATTATTACTAGTAAATTTAACACTAATGTATCTGTTTCAATTTGAAAATACAGTTTAATAGAAAAAAAAGAAGAAAGATTGTCATAGTAAGATGTGTTGTCACATTGCCCTTGAGGTCATCTTATTATAAAGATTAATCATACTACCACACAATAACCAAGACTACACTCATAGTTATGCACTACAATTTGTATAATGTGTAATAATCATCTTTTTAATTCTTGTATTATTTCTGTTTCAAAACTATTAATGTCATATATTACAGTTACTCATACATTATGTCGATTTATATATTGTTATTGCATTTTTATGACACTAGCAATGTGTTGATGGTAAAGGAAGATTTCTTATTTTATTAATATATAACAATATTTCTATGAAAATCTAAAGGAAATTTTCTCAACTACATTCTTATTTTATTTATAATAATTTTCAAGTTTTATCAACAAAAATACAATGGCTAGTACAAAGTTCAACTGTAATTGATCATATTTTAAACTACTATTTTCCATTTGTAACAATGTTATACTTTCTAATGTCTTTTTTAAATATTAAAAACAAATTATTTCAAATTTTAACGATAAATAATTCCAGTGTAATATATTTTTTCATTTTTTTAAATGTTTCATTAAAGTTTTTCATAATAATTTATATAAAAATTATTAATAATAACAATTTACGCAACGCACTTAATATTTATTTCTTAGAAATATCTTTATTTTATTATTTAATTTAATTTTGTTATTCTCATTATTTAAAAGTCTATTATTTTTGGTCAGCAGAAATTTAAAAATCTATTTAATTTATTTAAATTCTACATTTTCTATTTATAAAATAAAAAAATAAAATTTCACTATTTTTCAATGTCAACATCGACCATATTCTTGGAAATCTATGTCAGCATATCTAGTTGCCTAAAGAATATTGACAAAGGCTTATTTATGTAATTTTCTATAAAACGAAGGTTCAATAAGGAAAATAAAATCCAGTAAGCAAACCGTAACGACAGGGTTCGGTTTCGGTCCGTTTCGTATATCATTCATTACAGTGATACTATGCAGGGGGGAAACTTGTGAAGAACGTTGAAGGCGAAAGAGGAACGAACGGAGCGAGCAATGTACAAAACGAAGGTGCAAGAGCTGTGCCAGCGACGGTCGTGGCCCTTGCCCACCTACGACACCACCAGAGAAGGTCCCGATCACGATCCTCGCTTCACCTCCACCGTCACCGTTAACGGCGTGTCCTTCCAAACCTCTGCCCCCACGCGCAACTCCAAAAGCGCCCAAAACGACGCCGCTATGCTCGCCTTCCTCCACTTCTCCCCGCCGTCATCGTCACCGTCGCCCTCACCGTCGCCGCCGTCTCCCTCTTTTCCCCAACACACTCTCTCCCTTCCCGCTCTCTCTTCTTTCCCTCAGCCTTCGCTTTGCAACTCGTCTTCTGGTACCTTCCCCCCTTTGTTCACGTGTTATTATTGTGCTTCTAGCACGTGCGCATTTATTTATTTATTTATTTTTTTTTTTGCATTTGGTGATGATTGTCTTGAATGTGATTTCCATGACAGGGTATGTAATTTTTTTTCTGGTAAGACGGAAATTGCATGTTAAGTAATAAAATAATGTTGTTGAGTATTGGTGGAGGAAGGAGTTGAGGTGCAGAGTTTGTCATTCACTTTTATTGGGGGCTGTTATTTGTAGATGGGCTTTTACTACAAGATATTATTTTCTATTACATGATTTCGAACAGTTTTATCATGAGTCTGTTTTTCGTTACTGAATCAAAATTAAAGCTTTCTTGGTCGTGCTCACGAAAATGTTTTCAGTTTCAGCTTTTGTTTCTAATGTTAAAATACTAGAATGTTATTCCTTTTTTTTTTTTAAAAGAAAAAGCGTTAGAATGAGTACCGGAAACAAAAGAATGCATAAATTTATGAACACTTAGTCATGTTTATATGTTGAAATTGGTGTGTTGTTTTGGTTGTTTATTGGGGGTTTGGAGGAAGCTGCGTGGATATGCTGTCATGAATTGCTGCTGTGTCGTCGAGGAATTTGTTATGAGATTTTGTTTTGATTACTTGAAAAAGAATACTTGAACCGTAAACTGATTCTACTTTTTCTAATAGTGTGTTTGGTTTTACGTTTCAGATGTGATTTCATACTATTCGGATGTGATGATCTTTTATGTTTTGGGTGTGATGACATGGATGTGATTTTTATAAGCTAAAAATTAATGTGCCCACATCTTAAATCCTTTGTGAACAAGTTTCAAAACACCCAAATTATAGGTAATCTCTTAACTAAGTGGTCTACGCATGGAACTCTTGTGATGCCACTTTAGTATGGAATAAAACATGTTGTTGGGAGGGGAACCCCTATGTGTGCTCAAAATCTTTAACAGGTATTTGTTATTGTTTCTGGCGATGAATAATTCTTACCAGTACCAAGCTTACCCAAAAAAGAACTGGATGGACTATATTCATAATTCTTGATTTCTGTTAGACTACATTCAGGATTACAAATTTTAAAGATTCATTTTATTTTGTATTGGACGAATAGGTGCACCTGATCCCAGATCTGTTGTTGATGATGTACATCTTCACTCAAATGGATTGCTGCAACTGAAATTGGAAGAAGTGTGCCAAACATCTCAAATCAGTAACCCTCTACCGGCTGTTAGAGATACAATAACAGTGGAAAATCAAAAAAGTGATATGATTTCTCTTTATCTTCTATTTGTTTGATCAAATTGATATTTATTGGTTATTATGCTTATGTGTTATAGTTAGTTCTAGTTTAGTACTGTAAAATTCTTTCTTTTGTTAGAGAGAGAAATAGAGAGAGAGAGTTCTTTTGGTGTGAGGTGTGCAGGGGAGATTGAATTAGTTTTAATATGATTTGATTGATCTTAAAATCAGATGCAGTTTTTCCTCTTACTAGTCAATTTCACAGAAAAAATATTTGTGGCTCTTGAAATCAGGAACAAATGTATTCTGTAGTTATTAGCGTTTATAGGTGCGTACATTCTGATATAGGAAACCTAAATACCCTCCAATCATGTATATTAATTACTACTACCCGATATAAACGTGTTTCTGTGGTACATTCAAACACATAATTTTAGCATTACTTTTAGCTGTTCTTTCTCTCTCTCAACATGGGATCATGGTCATTTACAGAACCATTGTTGAACCCACCTGCATTTGCCACAATTAATGCTGGAAGTCCTGGACATGAGGAGGAGTTTTAACAAGCTTCCTTAGTTGCACCATAGCCTTCGTTAGTTGTGGCCACTTTTGGAGTTGCTTAAAGAGTGGTGGTTTAGTCCCATATCAACCAATGATGAGGCCAAACCAGTGTATATAAGTAGAAGACAACTCTAATTGCATGGAAAAAACTCTTCCCACATGTGAATAAAATTAGTGTGGTTGGAATGAATTTATTTTGTTTGCACCTTCTTCTATGGGGAGTGAATTATTTTGTTGTAACAACCTTGAAGCAGCTTCAATTTGAAGAGTGGTGTTTAAAATCAGGAACAAACATGTTCTATATTTATTAACAGTTTATGGCACATAAAATCTGATTTAGGAGAAAGTCAATTTCCTCTATTGTGCGTATTAATTACCATGAGCCTGTATTAAATATCCTGTATAAAACAGTGATTGTTGCAGCCAAAATACACTATGCAATGCAGTTGTATTAGAAACTAAAAGGCTGGCTTTGGTTTTGTATTTTGTTTTCCAAATTATTTGGACATGGATTGTAGGGCAACGCTAGTGTCCAGTTGTTTTTTTTTTTCATATTATAAACCATGTGTGTTATTTTTAGTTGGACATGTATTGATGCATATTGAACATGAGTTGTCTACACTAAACACAATTGATCCTTATCCCACTAGTTTAGGTTGGCTACACATATTAACTTAGGCATAGTGAGAAATAAAAGTATGGAGAAAGTTGGTAGTATCAAATAAATGACACTTTAATTGAATTACGTGTAACTTTTTGACGTTTAATTTTGTCATAGACATGTTACATTTGTACAAGAACCAGCTGCAAAGCTTTGTTCAAAAGAAAAATCTAGGTCTTCCAGTATATTCTTCCGAGTTTGAGGGTCCTCCTCATGCCACACGTTTCAAGTGCAAAGTCACTATTGATGGACATACATATGGAGGTGACAAATTCTATTCTACATTGAAGGATGCTGAGCATGCAGCCGCTGGAGCTGCTTTAATGTCATTATTACCAGGCGGAGTTGAAGAGGCTAGTCTCAATCACTTGTAACTAATTATATAACTTATTCTATAATATTCAACTTCTTAAATGCTTTCTTTTGGTGCTGCTTATATTCTTATGATTGTCTAAAAAATTCAGGGTCATACTGGATTATACAAAAATCTTTTACAAGAATTGACTCAAAAGGAAGGATTCCGATTACCCATTTATAGCACAAATATAAATGGTGAAGCTCATATGCCATTATTTGTGTCACAAGTGGAGGTAGAAGGGGTGCTCTTTACTGGGCAAGAAGCTAAATCCAAGAAGCAAGCAGAGATGAGTGCAGCCAAGGTAGCTTATATGGCTTTGAAAGAACACAAAGGTATTCTTTTAATACTAGTGCTGTAGTTTCTCATTCTAACATATGTCTCGAGTTTAGGAATAATCTGCAAAATATATTAATTTATGCCATACATCAAATTGATATGATGTACAGGAACCTGGTGATAATATTTTCAGAATCCCTTGATTTATGTTATAATATTACCTTGTACAGTTTTAATTACATGATTGGGATATTTAATTACATTCCATAATTCGGATACTTAATTACATTCCATAATTTGGAGGATTAATATTCTGACAGTATATTTTATATTTATTGTACCGGATCATTGGATTAATAAAACATTTTTATGTCAAATTTTGAAATAAATTGGAAAACATAATTTCTAGGGTACCGAATGATGGATGACCTAAACGAAGGTTGTATAACCCCATTTTTTCTTTATTGGAGAGTGTTGTTTCTGAAATCAAAGACAAAGGAATTTGGCTCTTGATATTATGCATCCTGTTAGCATCCTCTAGACGGTAGAGCCCACTATCTTCCTTAGCAAGTCCAATCACCTTCCCTGCTCCTTGATCCAGTAATTGGCAGGTTGTAGGAGTAAAAAACATGAAACAGAGTGTTAGGTTTCCGATTGAGAAACCTAACTTTCTCACAATATCCAAACACCCAACAACATAGAAACAAGAAATAACAAAGGAATAGTATGA
This sequence comes from Vigna umbellata, assembly GCF_029865625.1. Taxonomy (NCBI): domain Eukaryota; kingdom Viridiplantae; phylum Streptophyta; class Magnoliopsida; order Fabales; family Fabaceae; genus Vigna; species Vigna umbellata. The sequence goes on from NC_142168.1 coordinate 41,196,465, forward strand.
ATTTCACTGTGAATGTATATACCGTAACGTGTAATGAAATACAGAAATGGGAGCCTAATCCCCCTCAACAAGGTCCAAGACCTGTTTATACAAAAGTATATGGCTAGCTGCTTTCTAACAATGAATAGAACTCTATTTATATAAGCTCTCCCATCCCGCCTTTCCTAACCGCTCTCTCATTTTCCCGCCTTTCTATCCTCTTACCTTAGATCCTATCATTACACCCTGCTGCCAAAACAACCTTGTCCTCAAGGTTGGAACAATGAAGTTTGAGCCCATAACATTGTGATATGGTCTTATCATAGGAAGGGAACCCTCTAGCTACTCCCTGCAACTTACTGTCTGGAGGCTTGGGTGGTGGTCGAAATGAGAAACAAAAATTATGGGACCATACTCGTGTCTGCATTATTTCCTTGAAGGTGAGGAGCTTCTTATTCTTCCCTGGAAAATAACTTCTTATACCGTTTGGTTCTCTTCCCCCTATCTTGATACCGTTCGGCTCTCTTCCCAATGCCTTTATGCCGTTCGGCAATCTTCCCCTATCTTTATGCCGTTCGGCTTTTCTATTTCTTTCCCATGCTTTATGCTTTTCTATTTTGTGGAAATGAGTCGTTGAAACTGTACTGTGACAACCAAGCAGCCCTTCATATTGCCTCCAATCCAGTGTTTCATTAGAGAACAAAACATATAGAAATTGATTGTCATTTTATTAGAGAGAAGTTGTTGACTAAGGAACTTGTTACGGAGTTTGTCAATTCCAATGAACAACTTGGAGACATTATGACCAAATCTCTAAGGGGGCCTAGGATTCAATTTATATGTTCCAAGCTTGGTGCATATGATCTATATGCTCCAGCTTTAGGGGGAGTGTTGAAATATATTGAATTGTGTAATTGTACTGTTAGTCTTGGGCTGTTGTGTGCTGGTCTATTTGCTCCTTATATAGGGCATTTGGTGTAATAGAAAAACAACACAATGGAATAATATTTCTATCTCTATATTTTCTCTCCTAAATTTAACAACATTATTCATAGAGGATTTTTTTTTCCTACCAATTTGGTCAATCATCTACCCTCTAAAACACTAAAAGATAACAATCCCATTCAACTACTCTCCAAATTTTTTTCTGACTTTTAGGACAACAAATCATCTTGTACCTTGAGTCTTTAATACCCCACCATTTATTGACTCTTATACTTCACCATCTATTCATTCTTCTTTTCTGTCAAGCCCAAAGATAACTGGAGAACAAACTCAGTGTTATCCATCCACTACAATTATACTCACAAAGGAGATGGTCTGTTATTTCCATGAATCTGACATTAATGAAGAATAGATTATGCCAACCATTGAAGTTCAGGATCTTCCAATTGCAGCAAGGAAATGTATTTGATCATGTACTAAAAGGCCAAGGTATCCATTGTCACACTTTGTGTTTTATAACAAACTATCCAATAATCACAAAAGTTTTCTTGGTCATCTAATACGGTCACTATTCCAAAAACTATGAATGAGTCATTGGATAGACTTGAAAGAATTAATATGAAAGAAAAAATATTCTTATTTAATTTATTAATTTGAAACAATATATCAATCTCTATATTTAGAGAACTCTAAACAAATAGTAAGGATTGGAAAAATTCTATGAAGGTTGAAATGGTTGCTCTAGAAAGGAACAAAAGTTGGGAGTTGGTGGATCTACCTAAAGGAAAAAATCTTGTTGGATGCAGGTGGGTATTCACTGTTAAGTACAAGGTAGATGGAACAATAGAAAGGTATCAATCAAGGTTAGTAGCTAAGAGATAGATTCAAACATATGGGATTGATTATCTTGAAACTTTTTCATCTACTAAAAAGATAGTGTTACAATTTTATTTTCTCTAGAGTTTGTAGAAATTTGATGTCACAAATATCATTCTGCATGGTAATCTTGAGGAAGAAATTTACATGGAGGTCCCGCTTGGGTTTAAAGATGAGGAGGGAAAGGTGTGTATACTAAAGAAGGCATTCTATGGATTGAAATAGTCTTCTAGAGCATGGTTTGGTAGGTCTACTACTGTAAGGAAGACCATGGGGTACAAGAAAAGCCAAGGTGACCATACATTTTTTATTAAGAATTCATCTTCAAGGGGAGTTTCATTACTGATTGTGTATGTAGATTATATAGTTGTAACACAAAATGATCACGTAGGAATGGAAGCCTTCAAAAATTGTTGGAAAACAAAATTTGAAATTAAGGAGTTAGGTAAATTTAAATATATCTTGGGCATTGAAGTGGCTCATCCCATATTGGTATTTTCATCTCCCAACAAAAATGTGTTGGATTTATTAGTTGAAACTGGTAAATTAGAATGCAAACTAGTAGAGACACCTATTAACAGAATCACAAACTTGGTGAATTAGTTGAAGGTGTATTTGTGGATAGACATCTTGTTGAAGGCTGATTTGGAAATTGATCTACTTGTCTCACACTAGGCCCCCATTGCCTATGTTGTTAGGATTGTAAGTCAGTTCATGCATATTCCAAAGGAGACTTGTGTTAGTGCTGTTTATCACATTCTACAGTACTTGAAAGAAACTCGTGGAAAAGGACTTCTATTTACAAAGGGGGAATGTGATGATCTTAGAAGCTTACACAAAATGCTGACTGGGTAGGTTCTATAGACGACAAGGGATCTACCTCCAGATATTGCACTTTTCTTGGAGTAAATTTAGTCATTTGGAGGAGCAAGAAACAAAATGTTGTCGCTAGGTCAAGTACTAAGGAAGAGTTTAGAGATAATTTTTAGAAGACCTGAAGATTGATTGGAAGAAGCCTATGAGACTGTATAATGATAACAAGTCAGCAATAAATATTGTGCATAATCCAGTGCAACATGATAGAATTAAGCATGTTGAAGTAGACAAACACTTCATAAAGGAGAAATTGGACAATGGCACAATATGTACACCATTTGTATGCTCTTTGGAAATTGACTTGCATATGTATTGACAAAAGGACTAAGTGGTGCTACGTTTCAATCTATTATTAGCAAATTGGGAATGAATGATATCCACTCACCAAAATTGAGGGGGAGTGTCAAAATCCCATAATTTATGTTGTAGATAGTACCTTGTATAGTTTCAACTACATAATTAGGATATTCAATTGCATTTCATAATTAGGAGAATTAATAGGCTCACAGTATATTTTATGTCTATTGTACATGATCATTGATCCTGAATTATATATATAGATTATATCCATCATAAATTAGGATTTTTCTATCATCAATTCTTTGTATTCTATTTAAGAGAAAGTACTCTTGAATTATAGAGATGGATTATAACCAACAGTATTTCTGACAGCTTTCTTGAATATTCATGAATTATTAGCAAGCTCACACAAAAACTCATTCTTTCAAACAATTGAGCTCTAGAGGTACCAAAACCTATTGACAAGATTAGCCACTTACGATGTGTTCTTCCAACAAGCCCTAGGTTCAATTGCATGCACTCATCTTCTTGGTTTTTCACCTTTTTTCTATGACTGAACCTTTTGTTTAGTCTCTCTATTCCAAACATCAGCCATGCTCTTGTTCTCTGTTACCTACTTAACCATAACCCAACTCAATTCAATAAAATCAACTTATAAGGTGAGAGCTTCTCCTAGCATGGTAGTTAGATTCGAACTAGTTGAATGATATGATACAGATCATGAAGTTGACGATGTAAATAGTTTAACATATCTTTTTTTGTGCCATGTACTGCGAATAGAATCACATGATTCGGTCTAGAATCATAAAATTTGTGAAAGCTTATCTAGAGTGGTGATTTTGAGGCCAAAATCATGAAAAGGGTTGACAGGGACGATAAATCATGTCGCACTAATGGTAGTTAATTGTGCATTCATGGAAGTTAAATCATGTTCAAATCTATTTTATGTTTCACATGTCTTGATACTAGCTACATGGTTTGAGGGGCTATCAACCACATTTTTAGTTGGGAAATTGGGTCAGAATAAAACTAGTTATACTTTTTGGATTACAGTAATATCTTTCTTTTATTGCTGTTATTTTTTAATTTGAGATTAAGATTTAAGAGCATGGTATCTCCTATATCTACTTAGAAGTGTTTCTCATTGTGCTTTTTTATCTTGCTTTGTTTTTGTTCAGGCAAGTCAGATAAGAGTTCTTCATTCCCCTTTTCAAATTATGAAGGACAGGTTTCCAAGTTCTCGCCTGACCACTCTGAGTCAAATGTGGTATTTTGTCTTAAACACGATGCCAATCCAACTTCATCTGTGGGCCTTGGATTAGTCACCTCGAGTGAACATAGCACAGACACATGTAAGCCGTTAAAGCCCTTGTCATTTCTACCTCATTCCCCCTTATGAAATAGTTTTCTGGATTTCTTATCAGTTCTGTAGATTATCTACTGTCAAGTATAATACCTAATCCAGAGCACAAATGATATTATACTTAGATACTTAGATTCCAAAAATTAAGAAATAAGATTCTGATATGTATAGTTTGGAAAAACAAAAACTGCATACAATTCTCCATTAGCTGGCTGTGTAAAAGCCTTCTATGAATTCTTTGGTCATCACTCAAGTTTAAGATAGTCTAACTCCACATAAATTTTGGAAGATGACATGCACATATAAAGCTGTTACGACTTGGAAGATAATCCATACATCATAAACCACTATGAAATTCATTGGTTTGCTGTAAACCTGGTTTTGTTGTTTTAGACCAATTGAAGCTATAGGTCTGACCAAGTTTTTCCAATATGGTGCAAGTTTGATCTTGGCTTGAAGAAGTGGGACCAAGTGTTAGGCAGGATCCTGTTTGGATAAATACTGTTAAACTTTCAACTTTGAATGCCATTGGTCTCCAATATGAGACAAAGATATCTTTTCAATATTGATAATCTAATGCATTGAGAAATTGATAATCTAAAGCACACATCATACTGCAATTCATCTTGAGTTTCTGTTTTTGTTACAGTGAAGAATGTCTCTACATCTGGAAATACAAATGGCTACACCAAGGTTTCTACCTTGTCAAATGATAATTCTTCACCTTCTCTGTCTGGCAGCAGCAAAATGGTTTCTGAAACAAGTGACAAGTCTTCAACTGCAGTGTACACCACCTCCTCATGCATAAAAAAGATTGTTGTTTACTCACGCAAGACAAACGTGGAAATTGATGATGATGGAACTATGTTGCCAATTAGCGATGACAAGTGGGTTGCTTACTCATATTCTCATTGAGATAGTTGGAACTCCTGCATCATATTTTTTGTTTCTCAATGTATTTGTGTAGGATTTGACTCCCGGTAAATTTTAAAACATAAAATATGGAACTTATAACCTATCGACTAAAAGACACAGATGAGATTTTAACCTAAAGAAAGTGAAGCAGATTAGTTAATTATTCAGTCATCAACAACTAGGAATTTCTCTGCTCAGATTACAGAGAAGAACATTTAAGAATATGTAGATAACTATAGCTCTATGGGGAAATGCTAGAGACCCTTATATTTGTTCTTTTATTCCTTTTTTATTCGTAGCCGTTATATTCCTTTAATTATTACAAATGTAAATGACTAATTTTCGTTCTCTTCACGTCCTCAATTACAAATTTCAATTCTTAATTTTTTGAGAGATGTAGGTTGAATATTATCATGGACTAGTCCAACAATATCTCTTAATTACTTAATTTTTCTGGGGTCAAACATATTTTTAGTCTATAAACAGAAGTTTGTTTTCAATCCTCCATTCAAAAACATCGAGTTTTTACCGTCAAATCCATCAGTGGAAGTATTTTTACCACCAAAAAATCACATATACTTATTTTGAATTTCAAACTCCAACTCCAACCTCATTAACCCCTTTTCCCTTTGGCAAAAATTCTCTCAACCCTCACCTATTACCGTTTCATCCCTTTCAATGCTTTATCACCTTCTGAATAACGCCTATGTTGAATATTATAGTAGAAAAAAATTATTTGAACACTTTGAACGTCAAGTGCTTAAGTTTCACAACCATGAAGATGTAGTTAATCAGTTGGGTTGTTACTCAGGAAATTTGGGGAAGCTCACTATTGTTGGTTTTGGATAATGTTTTGCTTGACTGAGAGGCTCTTTTGAATAAATTAATATTTTATTTGTCATTTCAAAAAGAATTGATGATTTCAAAGTTTGCATTTCCAAGATTTAACATTGATCTTACACTTTTCTTAGACTTTGACTAAACTTATCTAATCCTATAAAATTGTCTATGATTTAACATATTGTAGTACCTTAACTATAAGATGTTTTTACTACCAACACTTTTGTAGACATGAGTGCCACATTATTAATGCTGATACAAGATGGAAGGAATAAAAAAATAATGATAAATAAGAATTGGAAAACTAAAATTAGTGAATAATTTGTTGAAATACTGATATTGATAAAAAAAAATGTGTTATGACAATAAATTTCGTAAAAAAACATAGTTTATTTAAAAAAATTCAATGTAATTGCACGTCGGATTAATACTTTATGTGGTTATTGATGCTACATTATTGTTTATCCATGATATTTGAGAACAAAAACGATGACAATAGGAAGAAAAAAAAAATAGATAGTTGTAATTTAACTATTCTATGGATTAAAATTACATTTTCTATAAAATAGTAAACAATATATATTCCAAATGACAATCCATTTTTCATTTTTCTTCTTTTATATATAAGTATCATTCTAGGTTTATAATTTTATATTAAAATTAATATTTATAGTTTAGAAAGTGATATTTTAGAATTGACAAGGAGTTTAAAATAGTCTTGAATATTTTAATATTAAAATTTTTTAGTATAAATATAAATTTTATAAACCAGTTTCATTATTTTAAAATACTTTATTTTTATAGAAATCACTTTCTAGAGATATCGTACTTCTTTCTAAGTCTTCTAACTTTCTTGTCGTTTGTTTGAATACCAAAGACTGGTGGAGTGATTTTATTAGTAAGTTCTTTCCTTTTGTTCGATCAGTTTCTTCATTTTTGTAAGTTGAATTTCTACCCTTTTTTCTTTGATTGAAATCTATTGAATATATTGAAAATTATGTGTGATATTAATCTTCTTTAGGTTGAATATATACATAGAGTGTTCTATTTATAATAAAAGAAATATAGACTAAGCCCAAAATACAAATAATGAATAATAACAAACTAACTAAAGATAAAGTATAAAGATAAAATAAAGATAATATGTATAATAAAAATCTATCTTGGGTGACCCTTTCCTTGGTTGAATGTGAGATTTTGACCTTCTATATGAGTCTATGTTGATTACTGATCATAATGGTACGACTTGATCATGTTTGTGATATTTCTATATGTAAATAAAACATCATGTGAGTTTAGAGGTGTGTTTGCTGTTTTGGAGCTATTTAGAGTTATTTTGTCAAGTAAGGGAAGCTAAGGATTTCATGTTTATACTTTGATTGATGTTGTGCATATTTTTAATTTAAGTTTAAGTGTCTTCTTGAATTAGATGTATTGGTATTTAGTTCTTGTTGAATTTGTGAAATAATGTTTGTGTATTTGAATTGAGGTATGAATGAAGTTTTCGAATTAATAATTGTTGATATTGTACCTCTATGGGATTTGATTTGGTATGATATTGGTTAAGTTAAGAATCACGAATTGTATGATTTTGAATTGTTTGGAACTGTAAACTAGCTTAGGTAATGTTAATTTACACAAATCAAACCCAAAGAAGGATTTCTAGTGCACTGATATGGGCATTGGGCACCACTGATATCCCTAGGTGTCATTGAGATAAAGACTTCTCTGAGTTGGTTTTTGGTGGGTGAGGGGTTTCCTCATTGGGAGAAATCAAAGTCAAAGAGCTCACTGCCTTTGTGTAGCTGAACGCCATTCAAGACCATTGGGTGCCACTTGTGCAGGGGTGCTCAGTTTAGTTTGTTGTTGGGTGCCACTTCCTACTACTAAGCAATATTTCTAGGATTTATATCTTGGGAGCTCAGATGGTGGTTTCACTGAACAAACCTTGGGTTGACTACGCGAGAAAGTGGAGGTGGGTGCCATTTATGGTTGGCATTGGGAGAGAGCCTTCTAGAGGCACCTTTGGACTGGTGGCATTGGGCAGGGTTTTATGGCGTTGGGCGACATCAACTAGTTTAGCTTTCTTGTGAGATTATTTTGGAATGTGATAGATATTGTGGATAATATGAGCTTGTGAAATACTAGGAAGTATGAAAGGATGAATGATATATGGAATTCTAGGAAGGAAATCCTGTTAATACGCGTTTTATAAAGTATGCATTAAAATAGGGATATAGACTGAAGGTTATCCTGAAACTCTACTAATCATTCATACTCAAATAAAGAAGGATGAATTAGGAGTTGAGAGTAGCAGGAGGTCATGGTCTAAAAAACAATGTAGTTCTTATGACAGTAAAGGATTAACCTTGTCAGGTGGAAGAGTATCCAGTACAAATGCATGACTTCCAAGTTGTTCAACATTAATCACTTTATCCGGATGATTGATTCTAGAAGAGTCTTTATCTTTTGTGACTTGTGCTTTATAATTGTGTGAATTCTTTAGTATGAATATGATCTTGTTATTTGTTATCTAATGCACCTTGTAATCTATTAGCATACTCTTTTTTCTTTGTTGGTCTGTTTTTTGTTTGTATTATTCCTTTTGCAATTATTATCTTAATGGTATCAACGAGAATGTAGGTTTGGGGACATCTCCATAGAAAGATATTAGTATTGTGGTATAGTTGTAGGAGTTGCAGTTTTTTGTTTTAGTAGTTGTTTTAAAAAAAACTCTTGTATACTCTTTAGTTTTATCTCTAGCATTGTGGGATTTATATATCACTATTGATTAATATATCATTTTAGTATATCTTATGATATGACTGTAATATTCCGTTTATGTATGCTTTTGTGTTTATTAACTTTCTTTAATAGTTTTGACTATTAAATTTAATGTTACACACATTCTAATTTTTATTTCTTATTATCATTTATTTTCTTATTTAATAATTATTTGATCCTATTTAGAATTAGTTATTTTATTCAATAAATTATTTTTATAGTTATATAGTACAAATATATACTTATTTATTTGGTAATAATTGTATCCTAATATTTTTAATTAATCTTGTATGATAAAACTTTAGTCAAGTTAATTAAGTCGAAACCTTATTTATCATTACAATATGATATATATATAAAAAGGTAATATATGTATAGAAAGTCAGTTACTTTCAATTCATGTCCCCAAAAAATGAAACTAGAAAAGGTGATATGATTTATACTATTCTGAAAGATTATACAAGTTAAGATCATATGCAGCATGACCTTGTAGCCAAAGCAACTAGAAAGTCTCTGTAGTCCCCAGATGGAAGGTCTTCACAAATAACATCAGCAAGTTCCTTATCATACTTTTCCTTGAAAACCCTTCTGATCTCATCTATGTCTACCTCAGCTCTGCTTACCAATGCTCTTGCAAAACTTTTTCTTTCCCCTTTGATGCTTCTGTACAGTTTCTGTCATTATTAACCAATTTCCAGCTTTTCAGATAATCACTTTCTTCCTAAACTAAATTTTGGAGAAAGATTAAATAAGTAGTATAGGAACTAAATGAGTAATTAAAGAAAAGGCATACCTTTGCAAAATAGTGTGCTGGATTACATATGCATTTTACAACCAGCATTAGAGCTTTACCAAATTGGCCATAATTCCCTCTATTGATAGACTGAAACACAGTGCATTGAAGACAGTAAATTTCAAAACCCTTCACAGCAATACATTGAATAGCATATTCTTTTTGTTGATACCTTTGTGTAGTCATGCCCATAAATGTGTTTATAGCTAAGAAACGTTTGCTTCAGTTGGGGAATGCTCCTCTTGCTTAAAATTTCTAATACAACAGCTTCATCTGCAGCTCCTAAGCTTCCCTCTCCAGTTTCATAGAGCCTCCTTGCATCACACTTGGATATGTGATGGTTCACATCCACTTGGTGAGCTTTGTGTGATGCAGCCAATGCCACCAGAATCTACAAAAACCAAACCTATTTCTTTAAATTTACAAAGAATTCATCAATCTAAGTATAATCCACATAAAGAATTAACATCATCTTTGATCTAAAATCTTAAAACAATAGATTTGTAGGTCTTCTTCCTTGTATTTAACTTTATTTTTAATTAATATGAAACTTAGACTTACCCTTGTATTCTTAAATTGAGTGATTATGATAATATCTCACCTTTTGAAATGGGTGTGGAGGATCCAGATTGATAATATCTTGGTCCAACTGTCTCCTGAACATTCTGTGGTAGGCCTGTGTGATGAGAAGAACATGACTTGATTTTCTGCAGACGAAAATCTCCACAAGAGCCTTGAAATCGGTCTCATCTTGCTGAAGAGACTCTCTAACCACAACAGCATCTCTGTCATGTGGGTCAAGCATCCACAAGGACAAGGCAGAACAGTTCATGGAAGCACAAAACACATCTTCATACCTTTGAAGATAACTTACCAACTCCTCTCCATACATTGCCTTGAAGGTCTCTTTGAGCTTTTGTCTTTCAAGGAGGGTTCTACAACTCAGAGATGGGATCATCTGACTCAAATCCCCTATAGAATCATGGATTCTCTTGCAATCATGTTCAAAACTGTGGTTTGTCATTGTAAGAATGTTGGTATCTGTGTGAGGAAATGAAGTGTATTTAAACAATAATTACTTGAAGGGTAAGGCAGGAATCATACTTTTAGTTTAGTTCTTGTGCATTGGATGGTAGAAAAATGGAATAGAGTGGAGTCATGAGACACTTATTGGTATAGGGTAGGGTTGAAAATAAAGTTGAAAAAGACAAAAGAAAATGAAGTTTCTATGCATTGAGTTGATGGTGATGTGTAACGCAGGTTGTACTTGTATGTGCGTGCCATGTGAAGTTTGTTTAGTAGCTGAACATGTCATTGGTGTCCATGTAGACTCTTAGTCCACTATAACACCTTTCCCAACATCATCTATTGTCATAAATATAAATACAAGTTAACAACTTTTTCTAATTTTTTTACAATAGATTACGTGTCATTATTTTATTGGTATGTATATTTGAAACGGATTAATCACAAGTTACCACACTTGTAAAAAAGTTATCAATAAAATTGTCAAAAAAGTTGTTAAAAAGACATTTTTCTTATTATAATTCTCATTCAAAATAATTTAAGGACTATGATATGTTAACTTTTTTTTAATAACTTTTTAACAATAGACTACGTGTCACTATTTTATTGACCTGTATATTTGAAACGGATCAATCACAAGCTATGGTTGTAAAAAATTGTAAAAAGAAAAAGTTGTTAAAAAAATATTTTTCATAATTTAATATCTCTTTTCCTTTCCATATTTTTCTTAATTATTTAATATTTTCTTTAGTTTTGTTTCTTAATGTGGTCTCACAATTTATTAGAAATACAATTTGTTAGAAATAGTCAATGTGATTTTCTCTGAGTATTAACATTGTTAGAAAACGATGACATGATAGAGTGATATAATGTGTTTCTAAGAGAGAAAACGTATCTATATTATTTTCTCAAGTTATAGTCTTCTAGCGACCTTAATTATAAAAGACTACCTTCTTATAATAAATATTAAGTCCATACTTAATAAAAATAAAATTAAAGAAAATTATCGAACAATTGTCACAAATTTTAATATATTTTTGTTTTTAAAATTTTAAAATTGAATATATATGATTTTATTAATTCAACGAGGCTACTTGTTATTTTTACCTATTAAATAGTTTCTGTAGAGCTGAAATTTGAGTTGAAACATAAATATTAGCATGAAACATTACCGTTGGATACGTTAAAAAATTTTAAAATAATTATTATATTTATTTTTAAAATTTGAAAATCAAACTAACTAAATTAAAGTTTGAAAAAAAAAGAATTTCAATTTTCTGTCTTAAAAGTTAAAATTATATTTAATAACAAAATTGTAAAACTTTAATATTCAACTAGAACTACCCACATTTGAAGACTTTAGTAATGCAACTTTTTCTTTGAATGTTTGTGGACACATAAAATCATTAAATACGTTTAAGTTTATTATATAATGAATATATTTTTCTAGTAAAAAAAAATTGTTTTTAACTTCTTATGATTTATTAGCAGACCCATAAAAGAAAATTTATAATTAAAAACCATATTCTCCTCTTGTTTAATTGAGAATTATAAATTTCTTCAATAGTCCATGAATGGTTATTTGACCTTTGAGGGTGATTTAAGAATGTATTTCTTCTTTGTTGTTGTGCATTGAAAACTAATAATTTTCTCCTTTAGTTATAAAGATATTGTTAGAGCTCCAACATGTGGACTTTAAAGATTCCTACAAGCTTTTCTAGATATAGACAATGTAGCTTTTTAGACTTTTCCAACATTGTCAATTGTCACCTCTTCTATAGGAAAACTACATAGTATCTTACCAATGTTTCCAACAGTACAATGATATTTTCTTAGTGAATATTGTACTTCATCTAATAGGATTTCAAATTTCTTAAACATTTTTTTCTATGTTTTCTTTCTTCTACATTAAATAACTCATATTGTCAAGTAAGTAGATTAATTTTTTCTTTCATTTTTAACTAAGTTGAACTCTCGTACATTATTAAAATAATTGATATTTTTATTCACCTTCTATTCTAAACCGATCCTTTCATTTGAAATTAAAAAAAATTAATGTATATAGAAGTATAAAATTATAATAAAAATTTAATTCTTTTTACATTCAGGTAATTTTGTGAAATGTTATTAACAAAATAATTTAAATATCATTTTCAATTTTATAAATTAATTACTTCCTAGTTAATAATTTCCAGTTTTTATTCATACACGTTAATAATAAAATTAAACTAAGTATATATAATTAATTAAAATAAAAAAATTGGAATATTTTCTTGCATTACATAAACTAATCACTTTATAACTATTTATTATTCAAAAAACATATCAGTAATTCATTATATAACATAATTACTTTTAATTTCTTTTTAAGTCACATCAATCATTTCTACTTCAAATCTTCTACTTAAATCTATTCATTTTCTCTATCTTCTTCTTCTCTTTTTTATTTTTTCCTTTCCACCCACTCTGATGAGATGATACTTCTTTATCTTCTTAAGATCACAAATACATGAGTTTCTTTAAACTGAGTTTCCTATGGTGAATGTTAACTATTGAGAAAGAGAATTATTTGACGACCTTGAAACTTATCAAGTTTCAAATCTATTTTGAAGAAAATAGCTAAGAGAAAATTGTTTTTTTTTTTTTTGTTAAAGGTGTATCTATTAACACACCACCTATAATTTATTTTGGGAGAAAGGTTAATTACCAATTTTGAAAAGTGAAAATGAAGAATCCGATCCAATGAAGACATTTGGGATGGTATTTCTAATGAGTTATATATTTTAATGCATAAATTTTATGATTCTCATTGGATTGATTTGACTAATATTAAAAATCATAAGGCACAATATATATGTTATAAGGTCAAGAACATTATCTACACTTAATTTTGATGATTTTTTCGTGTTTGTCAATATAGAAGTTTCAAGGAAACATCGAATGTCTTGGAAGTTACTCATGAAAGCAAAAAAAAATGATATTAAAAGAATAAGAACATATACTTTGTTGCAAGAATACGATATTTTCCATTTGCAATAAAGTGAGGCTATTTTAGATGTGCAGAAAAGGCTTATCCACATTATAAATCATCTCATTGAACTTGTAAAGATTTTAAGAAGGAATATACTATTCAAATAAAAGTAATTGCCCCAATGAGTCTTTCATCTTTGTGTTTTTGCAAGATGAGATATCAAAAGCTAAAATTAAATAGATTTTTGACCAAAATTTAATTACAAAAGGAAGAAAGGAATAATACTAAAAAACGATTGTATAGCAAGAAGAATCACTTGGGGAAACCTTTAAGATGGAAGTGACTCAAAAAAAATTGTCCCATTTACTTAAAAAGTTCGAAAGATATTTTGAAAGCAAGAATAAAAATAAAAACTTCACACAATCAAAGTACTTTCAAAAAAGAAAAAAATGATTATAATCCTCATAATTTCATTTGTTTTGGTTGTGGTGAATAAGGACGCACAAGGATTCATTGTCCAAATACAAAAAAAAAAATGAGAGATTTAAAAACAAGAAAAACATAATAAAAAAGCTTGTGTAGCATAGGATGACAATAATGCATCTTATCAAGTGGTTATTTCAAAGTTAATGAAGGAGTTAACTTGTGTCTCATGATTGATCGTGAAACTTCTAACTATATGAGTAATTTTGAATTTGAAATTGACTCTAGTTATACCAACTCTTATATGCATTTAATGAAATACATCACGAGTAAAATAAGTTGTCATATTCAAATAATATACTACTAGAAGGTGTAAACATGAAAGTGGATTAATTTAGAAATTGAAAAAATCAAAATCTAATTATGAAGTATTAAAAATTATTTACACAAGTTTTTCATGTATTCTGCTTCTACTTCTCAATGTGCATTTTCAAATGTGAAATCGTAAGGTTTTGAGAGATGAAATTCAGTTTTTTTTTTAATGAAAACGCTTTCAGAATTCACAAATGAAAGAGTTAATTTGGATGCAATTTTACTCCTCAAATGTGTTTTTGAATAGAATTGAAATATGGTATAGGATTATTTTTCATAAGAATAAGAAATGTCTAACAAAAATCTTTTTTTTGTTTGTTTTAGAAAGCCTTCCGACACACCTTTCATTATATGTTATTACCCTTTGAACAATGGTCATACTTTTGAATTTTAGTTGGCATTCATGATACTATGTTTTTTAGAGACCAAAAGAATATGAAACGTAAATGCTACTCCTAGAATATTATATGCCAAATAAAAAAAAAATTGAATTAAAAAATAAAGAGGAAAATTCAAATTCTAAATCAAAATGAAATCTTACGACATTTCTCCATGGCAAAATATATGAGACTTTCTAGAGCACATACATTTCACAAAGTTTTGGAGTCCAAATAAAGTCAAATTTCAACTAACAATTACTATTTACAACCGAAAGTAAACGTAAAAGAAAAAATAAACCCTAACTTTTACATAATTAAAAATAAAAAAACAAAAAAGAATTTTGTCCGTTAATGATGTTTTAGTCCATGTAAAATTGAAACTCATCCATTTTTCAACTTTGATACATTTTAATTTCTAAACTATATAAATCAACGAAGATAGTTTTCTTAATCTAATAACGCTAATTTTATTGAACATATTAAATAATGTTTTAGAGTTAGAACACGTCAAAATAATATAAACAATCCAGACGTCATTCTAAAATGTATTTGATAAGTAAAACAAAATTAATGCAATTGAGATAGAATAACTATATACATTAATTTTTAAAATTTAGAAACAAAAAATATATTAAAGATAGATTAGGAAATGAAAAAGATATTTAATATTTTATTAATGAATAAAAATATTTTATCTATTTAGATACATGAGTTGATGAGTTTGTATCCTTTCTCTTCCTTTTTTAGTAATTAACCAAGACTCATCTACTACTTCCGTATTTATGAGATACGTAAAATCTACAAGAAAAATTACTCAAATACGGGAAACAAATAGAGTTATAGTAACATTAAAAAAATGTGGACGTAGTAGACTCTTAAAATATAGAATTAACTATAAATAAAAATATCATTTTTATATAAATTTATATATGTGAACTATTAGAACTTAAAAAATATACATAAAAAAGTTGTTTGAATTCTTGTATAGATTTCAAATTCACATTGGTGTGTTGAGTTCATAAGAAGTAGGGGTGCGTATGGATTAAATCCAATTTAAATCTAAATTATATCTTTTAAGCAACTAATTTGAAATTTTGTAGATCCAAATCTAAATAATTGGATTGAAATTATATTTAAATATGTATTTTCAAAGAAAATAATTTAGATGTTTATAAATCAGTCTAGTATCAATTATAAAAAGATAATGATACTTTCATAACATTTTTTTGACAATATTTTAACATCATCTACGTGTCATTCTTTGATTGGTTCAAAATTACTTCACAATCAATAATAATAATAATAATAATAAACACCAATATAGACCAATCACAAAATGACACGTAAGTGTTAAAATTTGTTAAAAGAATGTTGTTAAAGTATCATTATCCATTATAAAATTGATAGGTTTTTTAATATCAGTTCTAAGAATAATTTTTACAGTGAAAATTTATTGAAATCTTCCAAATTTCACAAATATGCAATTAATTAATAATTTTTTTTAAAAAGTAAGTTTTTCATATTTAGCACATGTTTTCTGTAGACTTCTATATATGTTTGATACACGTCTTTCTTGATCCTGGGTGCACAAGAACAAAATGATATATTATTTAAAAGATTAATATTAAAACATGAAGATAAATTATTATACATACACACACACACATATATATATATATATATATATATATATATATATATATATATATATATAAATATATATATATATATATATATATATATTTTTTTTTTTTTTTTTTTTTTCTAAACAACAAAATAATTTAATAAGGTTTGCCCCTAACATTTTTTGTGTATGTTCCTTCTAGGAAAAGAAATATTATACACTTATACACTTATTAAGATTAGGAAAAGGAAAACTCCAAAACTCCCGCATTAACTCAGAAATATAACATGATTATGCTAGCTTATATGCAAACTTACTAATATTTATAATTTCATCTTTAAAAGGATCACATTAAAATAACTTTTATAATCCTAATTAATATATATTTAAATGAATTATATTTTTTATGTGAGTGTATCTATTATTACATTGAATAAAATTTCACCACTAGTAAACATATTTATTATCGTTAATTTTCAATTATATTTTATGTACAATTAAATTTGAAAAGATATACCTAATTTTAAAATCAACATCAAGTCAAATCATATAAATCAAAACTATTTTCTTATAGAAATATGGATTTCGACTTATCCAATTATTTGAATTAGAATCTATAAAAACTCAATCTAGCTTTTTTTAGAAAATACAGATTTAAATTTAGTTTCAATCCAATTTATTTCTAAACCCATTTTGTGAATTTTTTGCCTACAGAGTATTAGCTGAAGGGCAAGAGGGCAACAATAGAAAACACTCCTGAGCACAAAATTTAGAAAAACCGAAAATCAAAAGAGAAAAATTTCATAATGGCCGGCATTCCGTATATTAGTTACAAGGACACCTTGAATGATTTTATAATATAGAAAAACTTGTAATTGACATGGGATTGATCTTGTTTTGGGCATACCACTTAGTTCATTTCCAAAATACAGAACACTCTTGAACCTCTTGACAAAGGGAAGGAGTCACAAAAAGAAAAAAAGGTTATACAGAGCTACACGCAAAAAAAATAAAAAATAAAGCAAGGATAAACAGTAATGTCTGTTCCAAAACGGCAATAACTTCATTTACCACCTTCACTTGCTTTCAAAAGATCTGCAAGTTCAGATGATAGTCAATTCAAAATCATCCACAACAACGAATCAGTACATTATACTACTTTATATGGTCAACACTAGGGTTAAAAAAGTTCAAAACCAAGTTATTGATTTCTGTTGAGGGTTTGGGCTTTCAGCAAAACTAAAACGGAGGAGAATAATGTCTGGAAAAAGACTCATTAATCAAATGTTGTGAACTAGAAATAATGTCAACAGAGATGTACCAAAGTGTGACCTGCTTCCATCAGAGAAAAATAAGTGAATTTGAAAAGTCAGACCGTTGGATTCTGGAATTATCTACCTTAAAGGAAGGAGAATCAATTCCTTGGGGGATGGAGTGATGAACTTGCCTAACTAACATCTTCCTGAATGATTGCAAGAGAAGTTGTAAAAAGAGAAATAAAACAAATAACCAGAAGAGAAGTTCGATTCTTTCCTTTTTCTTCTTCTACTAGTAGCTATATAGTATTGAGGGGAGGTTAGTGACTTAAGAAAAAAATAAGGAGGCTAGCTAGTGACATTTAAACAAATATCAAGGAGGTTAATATGATCAGTCCAAGAGATTATGAGCAGAAAACTACACTTCGTAAAGAGCATATATGCATTAGCAATTTTAGAAGTATCACAACATAAATTGCACCTTTGAAGGATAAGCACCAAAGGAGCAGAGGCAAATTTGCATGACATTGCATTAGACAGTCAACACAAAAACAAAACGCTTCATTCCATCATCCCCATCCAAGCCTGGATGAGAATGAATGTTCCTGCCATGCCAAATTGCAAACCCAAACTGAACATACTGTCAACACTAGCACCACATATTCTCCATCAGAGTTAACAAAAGTTGCTACATGTTGCTAGAATTAAAAGAGGCTACGATCCCCGGTGCATGAAATGGCCTCCCATATAAACAGCAGGATCAAAGATTATAACAAAACCCTCCATGCACAATTAATCAGGACCACAAACTTACAAAATCAGACCAGTACTGCGTTTCGTGCAAGGTAGTTTGGTCTATTTGTTCAAATTTTTTATAAAGAAATATTCTTTAATAGCATAATCACTTATCAGCAAAATTTTACATATTGGGCTAAACTTGTTTTGAAAAAGCAAAAGTAATTTCCCGCTTTCTCTTCTTATGTAATAACATTTTTCAGCACAAACAAACAGACCCAGCAATAAAAACGGTAAATGTCTGTACTTTGGAGTTAGAGAGAACAGGCAATGGACTGTGCAGAAAGTTTTCACAACACTTAGCAAAAGAAGACTATGCCACATACACCAAAATTACAATAATCCACAAAAGGAATGATACATAGAGTACCAAAGGACCAATAAACGATACCTAACACAATGAATCCTAATTGTTGGATGACTGTAGGGCTTCAGATACCAACTTAATCTGCTCCCCAATCAGTAGAGAGCGATTCGCAAGCAGCTCCATCTCAGAATATTGCAACACTTTCCACCTTCTCTCCAATTCCTTCCTCTTGGATTCTCCAATCAAAGTAAGTCCTCTCTTCATCTCATCCTCATCCAGCTCTTTAAAACAAGAAATACTGCTGTAAAGCAAACTCACGTCACCACTTTCAGGCGCCGGCAACGCCAGCAGCGGCGCTGATGGCTGCGACGGAACTTTGTCCTCGGCTTTTGATTCCTTCTTTTGAGTCTTGGTAACGTATTTCGCAAGAGGCTTGGGCTTTTCCACCAGTCCGTTGGGCCATTCACCCCAAATCTTCTTGGATAATTCATACACGGCCCGGTCGTGAGGCCTCAACAACCGAGGCCAAATCCCTTTCTTCTTTTTCGCCTCACGAGTCTCGAACTTCTTCTTCATCCGTCGAATCTTCTCCTTCAGCTGATGGCTGGAAACCTCCACGTGGAGTGACTTCTTAATGAAGTTGTGGAAAGCGTCGACGTACCTATAAGGCTCTTGTCCGGTCTTTGAGATGAACTCAAGTATGCCCTTAAGAATGCCGAGCTCGTCTTCTTCGCTCCAGATCCTCTGGAACAACACCCTCGCTTGCCCGCCGGACTTCTTCCCGTCCTCCTCTGTCTCGTCGTTAGCAACGGAGGGAGAAGGAGCCTCAACTGGTTTCTTTTTCGCGCGTTTCTGCTCAGTTACGTGGGCGGGGCGCTTGGATCCCGGTTTCACCGGCGTGGAGGAACGCTGGGCTTGGACCTTGGGCTGGGGTAGGTCCGTGGGCTTGGGTTTGGGTTTGACTCGAGCTGGTTCCGAGTCAGTGTCGGGTTCGGATTCAGATGAGTAGGACTTGGGGTGAGGCTTGGAGGGATGGTTTATAGAAGCAGGGAGAGTGGAAAGTTTCTTCTCGTCTTCTTCTTCTGAAGAATCGTCTTCCTCCTCAGAGGAAGAAACCTGTGGTGCTGCTGCATGCTGTTGAGAAGAATGCGGTCGGTCATCATCTTCCTCAGATTCGGAGGAGGAAGCAGTTGAAGGATCTTCCACCGGTGCAGGGCGCTGCTTCGACTTCTTTGTCATGGTCGAAAATTTGGGAATTTAGGGTTAGCGGGGAGTGACAGTGAGAGAGAACTCAACACAGAAAAGTGGACAGGTTATACACACGGGAACAAGAGAACCAACACAAAACATATAATAAAATTAATTCTTTTTATAAATAATAAAAATAAGATTAAATATTATTATTTCTTTACCTAAAACTTTTTAGTTATTACTTCCTGGTTTTTCTTTGTTTTTGTTGTTTTATATCATTATTACATGTTCCATTTTCTTGTTTTTTTTTTTCATTTTTGTTCTACTTATTTTGCTTTCATTATTTATTTTACCGCTTTTGTGATTTTTTGGAATTTTGTTTTATGCAAATGATTTTACATTGCTTACTTCTTTTAAATGTTTGTCTATTTCTATGAGCTTATGAGTACTTTTATTTGAAACACTATATATCTAAAAATTTATTTTAGAACTAAATTAAATTAAATAAGAATAAATTGTTTTATATTAATTTAATTGAACATATTGATAAAAAGGTATAGATATATTACTTTTATTTATTGGGATATAAAATTTGCTTCCGCTCATAAAATAAATTTATTATAAATCACAAAGATAGTATCTGATAAGTTTGTTATTTTATGTATAATTATATTTTAATTTTATATATAACAATCCAATTATGGTATTTTATCCAAATTGTAATAAAAGATAATTTAGGTAGTTCTATAACATGAATATAAATAAAATCTACAAGGTAATGTATTATCATTTTACTATGAATTAAAATATCATAAGTATTTTAAAAAGACAGGAGTTGAGATCAAAACCTATACATTAAAATATAAGTTTAAGTTTTGACTATATAAAATTGGCTTAATACCAATTTTGGTTCCAATTTTTGTCAGTTTTATTCGAAATGGTCCTAATTTCTTTTTTACGTTCAATATAATCCTAAATATCGTAATTTGTGTCTAATTTAGTCCTTTTTGTAAACATCGTTTAAATAGTTAATAGTCAAATGTCCAATTGTGCAATCCGTAAATGACATGTCATTTAACTACTAGAGTGGACAATTTAAGGCGTAGTGAGGTGGATGTGGCCAATGAGGCCTTCTCATGTGTCAGCCCCTTACCCACCCAAAATTAGGGTTTTAGATTAGGGAAAGGGATCTCATACGCCTCTTCTCTGTTCTTCCTTGCGGTGCGAATTAGGGATGGATTTGCAGGTATGTGAAGAAGCTTGGTGGTGCTATGACTAGCGAGATGGTGGAGAGGTTGATGACGGTGATCATTGTGCTTGCACATGGTGTCGTGACATGGTTGCGATTGAATGGAGAAGATGAAGATGTTTTGATGGCGATGATTGGAGGCGCGATGTTGATGCTTCTCGCGTGATCGCAATTTTGTGTGCAGGTTTTGAACTGGTTTTGCGACTCTACAATTTTTTAGGGTTCGCATGGTGGTGGCGGCACTAAGGTCTTGCGGTGTTGATGGCGGCGACGACTTGAGGCATTGGTGGCAAGGTAGGCGTTGCTTGTGTTGCGAATAAGAAGTGGCTTATCATTGCTGTCGTTGGGTCGCGTTTCTGGGTTCTTCTCTGCAGGTGCGTGTTGATGGTGGTGAGGTAGTGTCGCGGCGGTGCTCCGCAATGAAGGGAGAGTGGTGGTGTATTTGGGCTTCATGGCGACGGGTCGAGTGGGGTTTGATGGTGGTGAGGTGTTGTCAACGTCAGCAGTTAAATGACATGTCATTAACTGATTGTAGAGTTGGACATTTGGTCGTTAACTATTTAAACGACATTTGCAAAAAAGACTAAATTAAACACAAATTACGATCTTTAGGATTACATTGAACGTAAAAAAAGTTACCATTTTGAATAAAGCTGACAAAATTTGGGACCAAAATTGGTATTAAGCCTATAAAATTTAACTGCATATCTTAGTTTCTCTCTCAAACCAGCTCAACTACTTCTCTATCACACTTACATTATCATTTGTTTACGTGGATTATTAAGATCTTGACAGACAAATAATAATATCATATGCTAAAATACATAAGTAAGCTATAGGAATTTAAAACTTAAAAGTTTTAAATAAAGGGATAACAATCTTATAAATTCATAAATTTGGTTATATACAAATAATGTCAAACAATCTATCATCCATATTCATGTTATCAAATTTTTAGGAATCATTTAATATATATTATTGATATAATCTCTAGAGGACTGATGTTTTGACTAACACTCAAAATTTGACATTTATCATTACTCAATCATTCTAGCTTACAAGAATTATAATTTATTATATGTTTGGGTTTTTCCAAATCCATAAAGTATGACAGAATGAATTCTATACTTGTCGAGCTCAACTTTCGTTGGAACAAGAACTTCCCTCGACTCTCACCTTTAACATTTTTCATCTATTTGATTCCAAAGGTTAATAGAGTCGGGATAATCTCAATTCAGTCCCTATCGTCAATACATCCAATACAAACCGCATGATAGTATATCCTCATTAGGAATAACTAACTCCAATATATTTTCACACAATTATCTGTCATCTATGTGGATTTAATATTATTATATCAAGCATAGTCCACAAAGGGCAGTACATACAAACATTCCAACATTGTCCGTTCTAAGGGCTCACTTGCAAGTGAGCACCCAACAATGTTATCCTAGCATGCAATGTTGAAGACCATTAAAGCTCATTGAAAAAGTGAGCACCCAACAATGTTATCCTAGCGTGCAATGTTGAAGACCATTGAAGCTCACTGAAATAGAACCACTCATAATGTAGACAATGCCTAATGTTACACACCTTTGAAGCTCATTATGAATTGGCGCCCAACGGTACAATGTGACGCCAAACGCTTTGATGCTTGGAACTCCCTAACCTAGTTTGTTTATGAGTCAATGCCTGATGTTCCCTGTTTGTCGCTTGACGCTACACTAGAAACCATCAAATGTAGGAAATTTGTGTTTTGTTCACTTGGGGGAGAGTGAGTGAATGGATTTGAGGGTGAATTAATTGTTGTTTATTTGAGTGGATTTAGAGGTAAATGAGAGTGGATTTGGGAGTAAAGTTTATGAGAATTAGTGTAGGATTTGATTGATGTGACAGATAAAAAAAATTTGTTTAATTGGTAAAAATTGAAGATTACCAAAATGCCCCTAGTTATTAATGTATAGAGCTGTCAAAATGGGTCACAACCCGCGGGCCAACCCGGCCCACCACGGGTTTGAGCCGAGTTGGGTTTGAAAAAATTGAATTTTTTTATGCAGGTCAGATTTTAACCCAGCTCATGCGGGTTGAACCTGTGGTGGGCCGAGTTGGCCCACCAACCCACCTACCTAATTTTATTTTATTAAAATTTAATTTTAATTTTATAAAAAAATATTTATTATTTTGGTTTTGCTTGAAAAAATTATTTAAGTTCCTTATTTTCAAAATTAATTAAACACCCATGTTCGGAATGAAATTTGGGAGTGAAATGTGTTTATATTTGAATTATAGAATGTTTGTAATTTTTTTTATTTAACAAAAATTGTAACAAGTGAGCCAGTGAGCCAACCCGTTTACCCACCAACCTGTGGTAGGTCGGGCCGGGTTCGAATTTTTCTGGGTTGGTAATAAATGAGCCAGGTTGGGTTAGCTCACTAAGTGACCAACCCGTGGTGGGTCGGGTCGGGCTGGGTGACCCGTTTTGACAGCTCTATTAATGTAATATAAAATGATAATTGTTAATGTTATATTTAATTGTAAAATAGTTTATAAAGAATAAAAGATTAACATTAATTATTAAAATTAATTTTAAAAATGTAAATAAATTATAATTTAGTAAAATGAAATTATTTTAAAATTTAATATTTTTTGTAATATAATTTACTACCAAGTATTTGATAATAGTTAATATTATATATAATTGTAGAAATTATTATAAGAAAAAAAGAAAAATAAAAAATAATTTTTAAGATGAAGATAAATTGTATTATTATTATTATTATTATTATTATTATTATTATTATTATTATTATTGACATGTGGGACCCACTTTGATGGGAAGAAAGAGAAAACTGAGGAGAGCTTTTGCATAGTTTATGTTTAAGAGAAAGAGAACCTATTTCTTTCATTTTTCAAGGAAATAGAATGTGCATAGGAACATTTTTCTTTTATTTTTCATAGGGAAAACACTTCTTTTAGTAGTGCTTCCATTACAGTGAATGTGCAGGCTTCTAGCAGTGCTTCCATTACAACGCGCACCACCTCCATAAACTCCTTCACGTTGAGATAAACGTCAACCACCTTGACAAAGTGTTCTCCCTGTTCAAAGTTGCATCAGATCCACCATAAATCCACCATAAATCCACCACAAACAACCTGCTGAATGGACTCTCGCTACCATTAACAACGTCTCTCACCGCTGCACAAGGTCATCATCAAGCTTTCAAAGCCCATGTAACACAATCCAAACTTGTGGAATGGGTTAACCCGTTGCTGGAACTGAATACGGTCTTCTTGGAATCGAATACGTAACTCTGAAACTGAAGAGGATGTAGTCAAATACATTCTCTCTATAATTGAATACAAGTGCTTTGTTCTTTGTTGGAATCGAATACACTGCTTGCGGAATCAAATACAGTTGCTTTGTATTATGTCACATGGCTTGGAATTGAATAAACTTTCCTGGAATTGATTCCAGCTGCACTCGAGGTCTGCGCATGAGAAGTAAATACTTCAACATTTATCAAGTAAATATCTTAATATAGCAGCGTAATTTCCTCATTTCATCGTGAATCGCACAAATCCGAGCATTTTGCGAATATACAAAAACTTCATCCATTCCTCAAATCCACGGTCTCACTCGCTCTTAAATCAACACAAATGAACGTCCTAATCTTCGCATATCAGCGTGAATAGGAGCATCCACGCAAATGAACACACGCTTATAGTTTACTCAAAGTGTTCCACTTTTGGTACTGATCACTATTTTAAAAGATTTGTAATTGGCTTAAAAACTTAATAAAAGGTTACCATTATGGGCTAATTGATTAAACCTCAATGTCCTCACACAACTTTTATCAATTTATTCAATTCCACATATACACACACAAACACCCCCTCCCCTCTCTCATACATACACGCACACACCCATGTTAAGACAAAATCGTCTACACGTCCAAACGCTCTCATGTTTTGAAGTTTAATCAAATAACATTAAACGAGGTGAGAAGCTAAAAATACCCAAGCCCAAAGAATTGGATAGATAGAAACACAAACGCTAGATAAAAGATTCCCAAATCATCCATCAACATAGAAAAGCCTTAGGAAAACAAGTAGGATAAAAGCCTCCAGACACAATGTTAAATGACTCACAAGTCAAAGCGTGGAAAGAGAGTTATGATAAACACATAAGCTATCTGTACCTAAGGGTATTTAGTTAAACTCTCAAGATGCAAAAAGGTGTCGAGACAATGTCTCTGACCAAACCCTCTATAAGCCTAAAAAAGATTAAGAAAGAAAGAAACATACTAAACCCTCAAGCCCTAAAAGGCAATATTCCAAAAAGCACGTATATCAGCTTAGACGATACCATAAGCTAAAATATTTACTTATTACCCTTAATCCTTTTAATAATTAAATAATGGTATGAGTACTCATGCAATCATCCACATCAGCATAGTACTTAATTCCCTCAATCGTTTTAATAATTTATGGTAAGAATACTCATGCGATCGTCTGCATCAGCCTAGTGTTTATTACCCTTAATCCTTTTGTCGCAACCGGAATCGCGACGGGACGACGATCCAAAAAGAAACGGGTTTTGAAAAGAGATTTTGGAGTCGCCACCATAGTTTATTTTGGAAAACTACGGAAAAACCATAAAATGATAAGACACAGTCCGTAAAAACCAGATTCTGGGTTCGGGAGTCGGTTACGTGTAGGGAAGGTATTAGCACCCTACAACGCCTGCCCTAAGGCAGTACCTTTAACTAAATACGCGAATTTGATGTGGTTTTCAAAATGTTTAACTATCCCTAAAACAAAATTCTAAATAAACAAAATACATTTTTTAGTTTTTGGGCCCGACAAGGATTGACCTTGCTCCTACGTATTCTCATTCAAAATGAGAAATCAGGGTTACGTAGTTCTTTTGGAAACTATATTGAAAATTTTGATTAAGAAATTGTTTGAGAATTTGGTTTGGAAATGATTTTGTATTTTTGGGAAATGAACCTGACAAGGACTGGCCTTGCTCCTACGTATCTCCATTTTTGATGGAGAATCAAGGATCACGTAGTTCTGGCTGAGAGATTGTTTGCTATTTGAAAAAGCAGATGTTTTCTTTAATTTTTTCAAGATTTTATATAATTTTTGATATTTTCGAGAAAAAAGAAAGTAATGAATACTAGGCCGACGCGGACGGTCACACGAGTACTCATACCTTTAGAATGATATTTAAAAATTTTTAATCATTTTTTAAAAGAGAAATAATGATATTAAGCACTAGGACGATGCGAACGATCACACGAGTACTTATACCGTTATCTACTTATTTAGGAAAACTTAAGAGTATTGAGTGCTAGGCTGATGCGGACGATCGCACGAGCACTCATACCCTCGTTTAATATTACATAAATAAGAGAGAAAGGTATTGAACACTAGGACGATGCGAGCGATCACACGAGTGTTCAACCTTTAAAACATATTTTTGAAATTTTATTTAATAAGAAGAAAAGGTTTTTAGCACAAGGACGACGCGAGCGGTCACACGTGTGCTTAACCTTCAAAACGTATACTTTTTGTAAATTTATTTAAGGAAGAAGAAGAGGTTTTTAGCACAAGGACGACGCGAGCGGTCACACGTGTGCTTAAACCTTTAAAACATATTTTTGAAATTTTATTTAAGAAAAGAAGAAAAGGTTTTTAGCACAAGGACGACGCGAGCGGTCACACGTGTGCTTAAACCTTTAAAACATTTTTGTAATTTTTTATTATTATTTTTATTATCGTCATTTTCGTGTTTAAAGTGCAGCAAATAAACTAAAATGAAAATAAAAGACAAGATCTAGGAGTGGGGTTATCATACAAGGGGTTACATACAGTAAAAACTAATAACCAAACAAATACTAATAAAAATAAAAGAACAAAAGCATAAAAATAAAGCAAGAGAACAACCCAATAAGAATAGGGGTGCAGAGATAAAAAACCAGGAGTGCAACTCGAGATTTCTTATCCAGGTCCCAAGATAGGGGTGCAGCAGTAAAGTTGGAGGTGCATCCTGAAATAATGTGCTCAAGCCCAATTCTTGTTTTTTATTTTTGTTTGCAGAAACAAACTGGGCTTCGACCCAAATGAAAAGGGGTGCGAATGGAGCTGCACGTGTGGCAGGAAGAGATGGGAAGCAAACCGCACCAGCCCAAGGCCTCTTAACCCTAATCAGAAACCCATTAGGGGTTCCTCCAACTTCATTTCATTTGTGTAGGCAGCCCTGAGACCCAGGGTCATCTCCTCTGAAGGAAAGAAAACAGAGACGCTCATCTCTGCCACCCACGGCCATGACTCAGCCTCCCCACAAACCGGCCACCGCTAGCCGCGGTTCGCGGCGTCGTCAACGACGACAGACGCCACCGGAGCCATCGCCGACCACTACACCACGTTCCCCTTCTTCTTCTTCTCTTCGCGCGTGAGGGAAAAGCGCTCCCATTCATCGCCGAACACCGCTTCCTCCGAAACCAGCCACTGCGCCACCGAAACCAGCCACCGCGCCACCACCTCTTCCAGTCTTGGCGTCGGCGGCAACCCCAAGCGCCACCGGAACCGTCTCCAGCCGCGGCGCCTCTCTCTCGTCCCTCTTTCTCGTCTTCGCCTGCAATGGGGAAATCCCCTTCCCCTTCATTTTTCACACAACACTGCCACCAACCGAACTCCGACAGTTACCCCCCTTCATTTGAACTTAGAACTTGCAGCCGACGATTATTCCCATACCCCTCTGATATCCATTTTCTGTTTTGGGTGCTGGAATGAATTTATGTGATGGGAAACATGGTTGAGGTTAGGAACCGAGTGAGTTCTTTTCTGTTTTTCAGGTACAAGATGGGGGAAGAATGGAAAATGATGAAGAAGGTGTTTCTCTGTTCTAGTGAAAGAGGAATCAATTTGTGTGTGTGAGAAAAAATGAAGATGGCTTTGCGTGTGTTTTTTTTTTATTTTGAAAGATAAAGTCGAAGCTGGATGGGAGAATAAGGTTCTGTTGAGTGAATGGAGGAATAGAAATTTTGTGTGTGCCCGTGATGGTGAATGGGAGTTGTAGCAGGGGATGGAGATGATGACAGGTATTGGAGATGATTACGGGTATTAAGTGTTGGAGATGAAAATGAAAGATGAAGGGGATGAAGATGGTGATGGCCGTTGGTGAGACAAAGGTTGGAGTGGGCAGAGGCTAGGAAAAATGAGGGAATGATGATGAAGGTTGGGGTGGTTACGGGTGTGTGTAGAGCATAGGGGTGGTTACGGATGTGTGTAGAGCATAGGGGTGGTTACGGATGCCCAAAAAGGATCAAAAACCCCTGATAATATAAAATGAAATGATATATAGTAAAATAAAATTAAGAAGATAAAATGAAGTAAAATAACTTAATAATAGTAAAATAAAATAAAATAACCAAGAAAGACAAAAAGGATAAAATAATAAAATATAATAAAGTGAACTAAAGAAATAAAATAACATAACAAATAAAATAAAAATAAAAATAAAAATAAAAATAAGGAAAATAGAAATAAGGCAGAATAAAAAGAGAGTCGTTATTTAGTCAATCCGGACGAAATTGGGTGTTGACAGCTGCCCCTCTTTACTTAGCTATTACTGGATAATATGAAAAGTTGATATTTTTGTATTATCAGAGTAAAAGCTAAGTAAAGAAAGAAACACTAATTTCGTCTGGATTTCCAAAAGAGAAAGATGAAAGAATAGAAAACTAAAACCTGGATTTGACCATTGCCTCGCAGAGGGCCAAACTCACAGAACAGAAATTTAAAACCGACCATTGCCATGTAGAGGGCCGATAACAGAAAACTAAAACCTGGATTTGACCATTGCCTCGCAGAGGGCCAAACTCACAGAACAGAAATTTAAATCCGACCATTGCCATGCAGAGGGTCGATAACAGAAAACTAAAACCTGGATTTGACCACTGCCTCGCAGAGGGCCAAACTCACAGAGCAGAAAATTAAATCCGACCATTGTCATGCAGAGGGCCGATAACAGAAAACTAAAACCTGGATTTGACCATTGCCTCGCAGAGGGCCAAACTCACAGAGCAGAAAATTAAATCCGACCATTGCCATGCAGAGGGCCGATAACAGAAAACTAAAACCTGGATTTGACCATTGCCTCGCAGAGGGCCAAACTCACAGAGCAGAAAATTAAATCCGACCATTGCCATGCAGAGGGCCGATAATAGAAAACTAAAACCTGGATTTTACCATTGCCTCGCAGAGGGCCAAACTCACAGAGCAGAAAATTAAATCCGACCATTGCCATGTAGAGGGCCGATAACAGAAAACTAAAACCTGGATTTGACCATTGCCTCGCAGAGGGCCAAACTCACAGAGCAGAAAATTAAATCCGACCATTGCCATGCAGAGGGCCGATAGAAAAAACTTGAGTTTAGAGTGCCAGGCGAAACTGGGCTTGGTGGGCTAGTGAAACTGGGCTTTCAAATTTTGGAATTCTTGAAATTTGTAATTTTGTGAAATGGTTTTTTTTTTTTTTTTTTTTTTTTGAAATTTTGACAGAAATTTGATTTTTGAAAAGGCATCAGTGACCATTCGCTAAAGAGAATGTCCTGACATGAGGATATGGGAAACAAGGCGTAAAAACCATTGTAGAATACTGAACAGGGTGTAAAGATGTGTATTAAAACCCCAAATGAGAGAAAAAATTATCAACAAGAAACAACATGACTTGAAGATAAGACCATAATGTTATTCTTTTTGTATTTTTGAAGAAGGATTTGACAACCATTCATATGAATGAAGAGAGTTTTGATCTGAAAGAATTTCTTTTGATGTATGCACACATATGGAAAACATTTGCTTTGTTTTGTGTTTCATCTAATTTTTTTTTTTTTTGCTTAAGTCATTCATCTTACTTGCAATCATCATCAAACTGATCTTTATTTTCAATGTTTTGTGAAATTGAGGAATGTCATACATTCGAGGTCTAATGTTTGATATGATTACATTCTGACTTTTTCTTTCGAGACATCGACGCACACATGCTTGAATTTACTGGCAAGTGAAGGATGTGAGCTATTTAAAATGGTTTGGAGAAGTCTGGGACAGCCACATAAGCACATCATTCCTTATACATTGCTTAAAGGAAACGAGACACCCAAAAGTTGCCCCAGTTTGGTGTTTGGGAAAATGAGCATTGGGTTTGGATTCATGATAGTTCAGGTGAAACCCGCAAAGCTGTTTCAGTCTAGGATTATGTGTCAATGAGTTGCAAGGCGAAGAATTCGTGTGATATTCACAAATCTGCACCAGTTTTTCGGGTATGGGTTCTTACCTGGAAGAGGTAGTGGGCATGAAAAGGATAAGCTAAAAGGGTGCCCCCAATTGGTCTGATTTGCTTTTGCATGCTTTTGCTTAGTTGGCAAAGAGATCCCTTATTCCTGAGACATTACTTTTTTTTTCTTTTTTTTTTTTCGTTTTCAAAGTTTTTGTTTTTGTTTTTGTTTTTTTTGTTTTTATTTTTTTGTTCTTCTTTTTTTTTTTTTTGACACATTGCAAGTCATTTTGTATTATCGCAAAATTAAGTTTTATGAAAATTTGAGCAAACATTATTCAATCTGCGTGGGCTTTATTAGGCTTGTAATGTGGCTAGGGCTAGAAGGTATCGAAAGAAAGGGTTAAAGGCCCAAATGAATGCTTATCGGATACATTTTTTGAAGCAAGGGTTGTCATCTGGCATTGTGTCAACTATTTGACCTTTTGAGCACTTTGCTTTTCTTGAACTCCATTTTTATTTTTTCATCATCACTTTGTGATTTTTTTGTTTTTTATTGTTGTTTTTTTTTTGTTTACCCTTTTGAAGGATTCTCTTCCGTTTGATCATTGAGCGCTCTTCAACTGCTTCCTAAGTTGACTCATACTGATGACAACCCTTGCTTGGGAATAATTTTGAAAAAGGATTTATTTTTGGCTCAAAACAGGGTGACAATGGATCTATTTTGTTTTTTTTTTTTTTGGTAAAGAAAAGATGGCCACACATCATTTCAAATTCTGATTGCTTTCTTTTCAAAAGATTAATTCTACGACTAGATGACCTCAACATGAGTGATTTTTCCCTTTCCTTTCCTTTCTAGACTGTCCTCTCGGGTTTTCAATCTAGTGGACTTATTCTCTTTTTGAAAGTTCCTCTGTTTGTCTCAATGGATTCAGGGATCACCCAACTAGCGCAAGCAAGGAAATTTTGGCCAGGCCAATCTGCCCCAGTGTAAAGGCTTACATCATTACTAAGGGCAGTGACAGTGTTTGTTGGGGAACATCCTTTATTTTGGAACAGTGAAGGGTGAAGGTTTTCAAGCAAAATGCGCACAAACGTCTCGAGAGAAAGTGTCAAATTGTTATTTTTTTATTAAACACTTGACCTTAGAAAAACTTGACATCCCAATTTTCCTTTTGATTATTCATCATTTTTCTTTTGCTCTTTTCTATTTTCGAAAAACAAAAGTTTGACGATTTGCAAGAAAGATAAGTGACTCAAGATTGACTTCATTTCATTTTTTTTCAATTTTGTTTTCCTTTTTTCCACGATACCCTTTCAGGACTCGATTTCCAGCACTACTTGGAGAAACCCTGTGGTGAATGCTCGCATCCAAAGTCATGGATGAAGACGTGATACCGATGAGCATACTTCCCAGTAGCAAGACACTCCACAACATCAAATTCACTTGTATAATGACTTATGATTTCTTGTGTGATCTTAAAGCCCACTTCGTTTCTTCATGGCACTTGTAGAGGCATTCTCAAGCCTTGCCTCAGTGTCTGGGTTAACTTTCTTCACACTTTAATCATCTTGAATGAACCAAAGTTTGCCTTTACGCTTGAACAACCAGCACTTTTGGTGGAATGACAGATAGCCACTCCATGGTAATTACCTTTTGCATCACGAGTCTTTAGGTATTGAGGCTTTAAAGGTTTCATGTAACAAGTAGAGACCGAGCCTTGTCATGCAGGAGACTTGGAAGAAATGTTGCATAAGTCATATGGATAGTATTGAAACTCATAATCCCTTTGTCTTGATCAACATGTTTGCCTAACAGTTTGGTGGGAAGTTGAGTTTGGGTCGAGTCCAATTTTGTCTCAAAGCAGTTTCAAAGGGTAGGCCAACGGTATTTGAGCAGTGGGATGTGATTGAGCTCTTTCTTCTCTTCTTATTCCAGGCTTAGACCAGACTTGTTCACATTTGTTGTCATAGTAGAACCTTGTGCGACCTTTTCAGTCTTCACACCAATTTAAAATCTTTCTTGGATTATCACCAAGTTTGAGGAGTTTAGGGAAACACTGCTCATCATGGTCTCACAGAAGGATGATTGCAGAGTATTTAGGAATGTGGTAACCATTTCCCTGTCACTCTCATGAAACTTCATTTGAGCAACAGTCTCTTTCCACCTTTGGCATATTCTTTGAACAATTTGGACTCCTTCATTAAGGTCTGCAGTTGTAATCAATCCAGTGCCCCATCCCTGATATATTTGTACTACCTCAAGAAAGCATCTACCAAATCCTCCCAAGACCGGATGCACGACGGTTCAAGGTGAGTGCCCCAGTTTGGTGTCATGCCAACCAAATTATCTTGGGAAAAATGAATTAGCAACTTTCATCACATGCATGAACAACCATTTCCTTCCCATATGTCATGAGATGGGTCTTAAGACAAGTGGTATCTCATTTTCATCTATACTTTGGGAGGTATCACCACATCTGGGACTAAGCATAGCCCTACAACATTTTCAAACTTAAGGCTTCCTCCAACTTCTATGGCTCTCACGCTTTTCGCAAACATTTCAAATTTATGTCTGTCAGCCTCAACATCCATTGGCGTAATGACACGAGGAGCAGATTTCAACTCGGGTTCCTTCGTCATTGTCTTACTCACAAGGCGTGGTTGAATCATTTCTGCAGGGACCATGAAAGTGGTTGCCCTAAGCTTGTTTCTTCCTTCAACTGCGTTATATTCTGCCTTTTGAATGCAAAGTTGTCCCGAGTCCACTCCCAAGGGTGTAATGTAATTCTAGGGGAGACCATAAGGAGGGAAAGTTTGTGCTCTTGGAACTCTTTGTTGTGCTCGTGATGAGCGCGAATCTACAAGGCTTTGCAAGGCATTCAGAAGCTCTAGAATTCAACTCATTTGCTCATTCAATTGTTGGACACCTACTTTCATCCCTTCTTGAACTTCTCCTTGGTTCTCCAAGATTTGATAAACTGTTCGAGTCCTTTAGGGTATCTTGGCTGTTTAGCCGTATTTTTAAGTTTTTTTTTATTAGATGAAACAAATTAAGAAAATGAAAAGAAAAAGAAGATACAATGTAGTTCAAATAC
Organism: Vigna umbellata; assembly: GCF_029865625.1. Lineage (NCBI taxonomy): Eukaryota > Viridiplantae > Streptophyta > Magnoliopsida > Fabales > Fabaceae > Vigna > Vigna umbellata. The sequence goes on from NC_142168.1 coordinate 41,230,114, forward strand.
TCTAGTCGGAAATTATAAGGTTATGAGAATATTGCCCCGGTATAGTTTGGAAATTAACATGAAACAGAGTCAATAGGGTGTGGCTCATTATTCAGAAGTTCCGAAAAAGTAAGTCATAGGCAGTCTTGGTCAACTGACTCGAGCCTCATCCATCAGATTCTTCATTTCTCCGATCAGTTTCTAGTAATGATTGAAGAAAGTTTCAATCCCCTTAGGCGGGTTAAAGATCGGCATTGCAGACTCAACATTAGTTAATAACTTTAGAACACCTTCAATGGCTTCACTGACGAGGGAAGCTAGTTATGAGAGACTTATCCTCCAATTCGCCCTTGTTCAACAATATGCTTCTTCATATGAATTACAAATTCTTGATGCCTCTTTTCTTAGCTCGATGACATTTCTTCTCTAGTTTTCCCACTGCTGCTTTCACACGCTACTCAGCAGTGTGAAATTACTTTTCACAATTTGGGTCTGGAGAAATTACATTGAATGACAACTTGATTGTCTTAACCCTCTCTGTGATCTATTGGCTAAGGGAACCTTCATCAAAACTCCATGATCTTGGGCCTTTCCTCGAAGCGAACAACATTTCCCCCAAGCTTCCTTAACTTGATGGAGCATTTCAGCAAATATCCATTTCTCATATGATCTGCCGTGTGGCAAGAGATGCAGGCGTGGGCGATCCTCTCAACAGATACCCAGAATTGTTTTTGTGCTGACGCATAGGATTATAATTAATACAACATCGGATACCCATGAGGGGGACATCAGGATAACTCCCGCAATGGTGTATGATACACGATCTTTGTTGTTAAGAAAACACGCCATTTAAATTTTCTTTATAAGCTTGCGCAGAGCTACACCCATTCATTTGCCCCTTCAATTTCTGGTTTACATTGTAGTAACTCCTCCACAAGACCTGAAGCATTCAAGGCTCCCTTACTCATGCGAGAGATGAATCACAGATACAACATTGGTAGACAATGTAACATCTTCCTTCTCCTTGGCTCACAGCATTGACTAAAGGGTCCCATAAGATTTGGCTAGGACGATAGAATCGGCGTCACAGAGCGAACTTTGTATCCCGCAAATGCATTCGTGGCAGCACAGTCGATCAACTCCATGGTATTAGGAAAGAGAAAGACACCATAGTGGATAAAAGCTAGTACATTCATGAATGTTTCCCACTTTTCCTCCTTGGTCAATCAATGCAAGAACCACTCTAGGCATCCTTGAGTAAGGCCCCTTGTTGTAAATATGAATTCACTCTCCAACTTCAAGGTTGTATTTTTATGATTCTTGCTAGCTGCAAGATAGAGGTATTCTGTCCAAGGTATTTGTATGGAGCTTTGCCCTTGAGAAGTAATTCTAAGATTTGCTCAAGTTCTCCCATCATAGGCACCAATTGGAAATCCCGAAAAGTGAAACATCTTAGTGGTGGATCATAGTACTGGGCTAAAACAGCAATGGCCGATGTTTGAACTTCAACCTCTAACATGCTCAACAAATTCCCCTACTCCTTCCTGAATGCATCCTTTTTGTTGTCTTCATTTTCTTCAGCTGCTCTCTCAAGCCATCCATATTACCCTCCTTTACTTCAATGGCTAACCTTTCCCTTAAACTGTCTAAACTTGAACCCCCCTTGACTTCATATCTCATGTTAATTTCCATTTTATCTCAAAGGCTTAGTCACAAATTTATAATTTCCTGACTAGAACCAGTGACAAGACCATAAAAATGCATGAGAAAAAGAAAGAAAAGAAAAAGGTGTATAAAAAGGTATAAAGATATGTATAAGGTGCCTGATTTTATTAAGAAACAATGAGGATTATAAGGCTGCACACATCTCCCTTTGTGCCCTAGATAAGGTTCAACGCTTCGGATTCGAGGTCAACCATATGCAATCTCACCAGGATGGTTCCCTAAACTTAAAGGTCGACGGTCACTAGAGCTATGGCCCCCTTCATAGCATCTCCACAACAGTCGAGTAATAAACTAGGTGTGAAGACACAAATGAAGAGAACAAACTCTAGCTGGGGTTCTCACGATAGCCAAACAGGAAGTACATCCCAGAGTGACACCGCTACACAACCCCTCTAATTCTAAGTTGCGCTCAGACCCAGGTATAGGGCCTCACTCATGATATGCATAAGGTGCGTGTGTGAAGGGAGAATGTAATGCATACCCAAACCCTCACCTGCAAAACAACCAGAAAAATCCCCAGGCAGATATAAACATATTGTCTACCCTAGGGTTCAATATCCAACAGGCAGATTTACTCACATGCGATTATTCAAATATCAAAGATAGATAAAGAAAAAGGGAAGAAAAACATAAAGAAAAACCACATTGAATTCGCACATATAGTTAAATGGCTTGACTCTCTAAAAAAAATCCCCAGTGAAGTCGCCATCTGTCGCAACCGGAATCGCGACGGGACGACGATCCAAAAAGAAACGGGTTTTGAAAAGAGATTTTGGAGTCGCCACCATAGTTTATTTTGGAAAACTACGGAAAAACCATAAAATGATAAGACACAGTCCGTAAAAACCAGATTCTGGGTTCGGGAGTCGGTTACGTGTAGGGAAGGTATTAGCACCCTACAACGCCTGCCCTAAAGCAGTACCTTTAACTAAATACGCGAATTTGATGTGGTTTTCAAAATGTTTAACTATCCCTAAAACAAAATTCTAAATAAACAAAATACATTTTTAGTTTTTGGGCCCGACAAGGATTGACCTTGCTCCTACGTATTCTCATTCAAAATGAGAAATCAGGGTTACGTAGTTCTTTTGGAAACTATATTGAAAATTTTGATTAAGAAATTGTTTGAGAATTTGGTTTGGAAATGATTTTGTATTTTTGGGAAATGAACCTGACAAGGACTGGCCTTGCTCCTACGTATCTCCATTTTTGATGGAGAATCAAGGATCACGTAGTTCTGGCTGAGAGATTGTTTGCTATTTGAAAAAGCAGATGTTTTCTTTAATTTTTTTAAGATTTTATATAATTTTTGATATTTTCGAGAAAAAAAGAAAGTAATGAATACTAGGCCGACGCGGACGGTCACACGAGTACTCATACCTTTAGAATGATATTTAAAAATTTTTAATCATTTTTTAAAAGAGAAATAATGATATTAAGCACTAGGACGATGCGAACGATCACACGAGTACTTATACCGTTATCTACTTATTTAGGAAAACTTAAGAGTATTGAGTGCTAGGCTGATGCGGACGATCGCACGAGCACTCATACCCTCGTTTAATATTACATAAATAAGAGAGAAAGGTATTGAACACTAGGACGATGCGAGCGATCACACGAGTGTTCAACCTTTAAAACATATTTTTGAAATTTTATTTAATAAGAAGAAAAGGTTTTTAGCACAAGGACGACGCGAGCGGTCACACGTGTGCTTAACCTTCAAAACGTATACTTTTTGTAAATTTATTTAAGGAAGAAGAAGAGGTTTTTAGCACAAGGACGACGCGAGCGGTCACACGTGTGCTTAAACCTTTAAAACATATTTTTGAAATTTTATTTAAGAAAAGAAGAAAAGGTTTTTAGCACAAGGACGACGCGAGCGGTCACACGTGTGCTTAAACCTTTAAAACATTTTTGTAATTTTTTATTATTATTTTTATTATCGTCATTTTCGTGTTTAAAGTGCAGCAAATAAACTAAAATGAAAATAAAAGACAAGATCTAGGAGTGGGGTTATCATACAAGGGGTTACATACAGTAAAAACTAATAACCAAACAAATACTAATAAAAATAAAAGAACAAAAGCATAAAAATAAAGCAAGAGAACAACCCAATAAGAATAGGGGTGCAGAGATAAAAAACCAGGAGTGCAACTCGAGATTTCTTATCCAGGTCCCAAGATAGGGGTGCAGCAGTAAAGTTGGAGGTGCATCCTGAAATAATGTGCTCAAGCCCAATTCTTGTTTTTTATTTTTGTTTGCAGAAACAAACTGGGCTTCGACCCAAATGAAAAGGGGTGCGAATGGAGCTGCACGTGTGGCAGGAAGAGATGGGAAGCAAACCGCACCAGCCCAAGGCCTCTTAACCCTAATCAGAAACCCATTAGGGGTTCCTCCAACTTCATTTCATTTGTGTAGGCAGCCCTGAGACCCAGGGTCATCTCCTCTGAAGGAAAGAAAACAGAGACGCTCATCTCTGCCACCCACGGCCATGACTCAGCCTCCCCACAAACTGGCCACCGCTAGCCGCGGTTCGCGGCGTCGTCAACGACGACAGACGCCACCGGAGCCATCGCCGGCCACTACACCACGTTCCCCTTCTTCTTCTTCTCTTCGCGCGTGAGGGAAAAGCGCTCCCATTCATCGCCGAACACCGCTTCCTCCGAAACCAGCCACTGCGCCACCGAAACCAGCCACCGCGCCACCACCTCTTCCAGTCTTGGCGTCGGCGGCAACCCCAAGCGCCACCGGAACCGTCTCCAACCGCGGCGCCTCTCTCTCGTCCCTCTTTCTCGTCTTCGCCTGCAATGGGGAAATCCCCTTCCCCTTCATTTTTCACACAACACTGCCACCAACCGAACTCCGACAGTTACCCCCCTTCATTTGAACTTAGAACTTGCAGCCGACGATTATTCCCATACCCCTCTGATATCCATTTTCTGTTTTGGGTGCTGGAATGAATTTATGTGATGGGAAACATGGTTGAGGTTAGGAACCGAGTGAGTTCTTTTCTGTTTTTCAGGTACAAGATGGGGGAAGAATGGAAAATGATGAAGAAGGTGTTTCTCTGTTCTAGTGAAAGAGGAATCAATTTGTGTGTGTGAGAAAAAATGAAGATGGCTTTGCGTGTGTTTTTTTTTATTTTGAAAGATAAAGTCGAAGCTGGATGGGAGAATAAGGTTCTGTTGAGTGAATGGAGGAATAGAAATTTTGTGTGTGCCCGTGATGGTGAATGGGAGTTGTAGCAGGGGATGGAGATGATGACAGGTATTGGAGATGATTACGGGTATTAAGTGTTGGAGATGAAAATGAAAGATGAAGGGGATGAAGATGGTGATGGCCGTTGGTGAGACAAAGGTTGGAGTGGGCAGAGGCTAGGAAAAATGAGGGAATGATGATGAAGGTTGGGGTGGTTACGGGTGTGTGTAGAGCATAGGGGTGGTTACGGATGTGTGTAGAGCATAGGGGTGGTTACGGATGCCCAAAAAGGATCAAAAACCCCTGATAATATAAAATGAAATGATATATAGTAAAATAAAATTAAGAAGATAAAATGAAGTAAAATAACTTAATAATAGTAAAATAAAATAAAATAACCAAGAAAGACAAAAAGGATAAAATAATAAAATATAATAAAGTGAACTAAAGAAATAAAATAACATAACAAATAAAATAAAAATAAAAATAAAAATAAGGAAAATAGAAATAAGGCAGAATAAAAAGAGAGTCGTTATTTAGTCAATCCGGACGAAATTGGGTGTTGACACCTTTTAATAATTTATGGTATGAGTACTCATGCGATCGTTCACATCAACTAGTACTTAATACCCTTAATCCTTTTCAAAAAGTTAAATAATTGCATAAGTACTTGTGTGATCGTCTGCATTAGCCTAATACTTAATACTTTCTTTTTTTCCTCAATCATATAAAAAATATCAAAAAAATTAAAAATCTCCAAAAAGCTAAAAATCGTCAACATTCTCATATAATCAATCCAAGCCAGAACTATGTGATCATTGGTTCTTTGTCATGAGTGGAGATATGTAGAAGCAAGGTTAATCCTTGTTAGGTTCACTTCCCTATAATCCAAATCATTTTCTAAAAAAATTATATTCAATGAAGAAGTTTAAAAAAGAACTACGTACCCCTGATTTCTCACATGAGAATACATAGAAGCAAGGTCAATCCTTATTGGGTTTCCTAAAAATAAAAAAAAAATGTTTCCTTTATGTTATCTTATATTGTTACTTTTAGGGAAAATAATCATTTTGAAAACCACATCAAATTTGTACGTTTAATTATAAGTACTATCTTTGGCCAAGCATAGTGGGTGTTAATCCCTTTCCTACGTGTAACTGACTCTCGAACTTAAACTCCTTTTTACAGACCATGTCTTATTTTATGATTTTTTTTTGTAGTTTTCCAAAATAAACTATGGCGATGACTCTCAAACTCTATTTTCAAAACAAAATCGTTTATTTTTTAAAAGGTCTGCCATCCCCGTTGCGATCCTGATTGTGACAACTATGTTTTCGAGTTTTGAGTTGAATATAGTATCATGATTTGTATATGACTTACTCAAAGTGTAGCTAGAGTCAAGGAAAATGTCTTAAGATAAATGAAGACAAGTATATCCCATTGTGATAAAACCCAACTCACATTTTAGAAAAAAATGGTTAAGAATTCAAATATGTCATGTTCTCTTAGGTTGGTCATAACCTATTGAAGTTAAATTTTTCCATTGTATCACAATAAAGAAAACCCAATAAAAATTACAAGTCATCTCTTCGTTTAAAGAAATTTGATTTGTTATTGTATTGGGAGGGCTGACCGGCCATGACATTACCCTATAAGGCAGACACACTCGACTCAAGTCAAGGACGTGCACACTATCATAATCATACAATCACACAGAAACACTTTGGTGTCAAGACAGACCGAACGTCCCACGCAAACAGGTGCGCGCTAAAGCAATTGGATTAAGACAAAGCGTATAACGGACGACTATATTTAAGACGTCCAACTTACTACACAAATTAAGGTAATTAGTGATTAGCGGTATTGGGCTGAGATTGGGTTGTGATTAAGATTTCACTAATCTCAAACCCATGTCGAAAACTATAAATACAAGTCAAATGTAAGAAGTAGGTGATCGCATTTACTGTGCATTTATTACTATTGCATTGAGCTACTGCACAGACAATTCACCGACTTTAGCATCCGAGAACATTTGGTAGGTACACCTCCGGACGGTAAAGTAAAGACGAAGGTTCGGGCGAGATACCAGACGGTTTCATCGGAAAAATTGTGTAAGAGTTTGAAGTGACTCGACCTCGTATCCGAAACGGTTATTTTTGTAATTAGTATAATCTCCAATTTGTACTGATTTTTTTTTATTTCTTTGGTTTGAATCGTACCAGTGAAAAGCCACTAAATTTCTTCTCAAATCTTTAAATTTCTTTACTTTTTTTCTTATTCATTTTTTAAAGTTTTCTTACATAGAGTTTTGTTATTTTGAAATTGTGTGATAATTCTTGGATAAACTTTTGTGAATTGAGATTGTGTGATTGAGTGGTTGTTGACAGATGGTTTAGAATTGTTACTGGGGAAGCTTATTGAACTTACGATAGCGATACTGAGCGAAGGTTTTTGTTGAAAACTTGGGTGGATTCTGATAATTTGTGAGAGAAGGAATGGGTCCTATCACTGTCTCATGTGGAGGCACAACAAACACAGCCCATGACATCCGCGTTCGTTCCTTATTCACCAAGCTTCTATGTTCCACACTCTTGTATTTTCCGTTACTTAACACCTGTCACAATATTATAAAAATAAATAAAACCTTTTATTTAATGTGAGTACATATAACAATCCTATTAACTTAAAATGAACCATATTAATGTCACTCTAAACTAATACATTATTAAAGGTTAACACTAAAAACATTTTAAAAAATTATTTTTAAAATATGTGAACTTTAGTAACAATTTTTTTTTTAAATTACTACTTTTTCTCTATCACCAAAGTAGTTCCATTGATTTTATCACCTCTATCATTCACTCTCCCAAGACTTCACAAGTATGTGTCTAAATTCTTTATTATATTTTTATTGGTTTTCTATTAATTTTCAAAATACACCGGTTTTAAAATTTCATATAAAGTCAACATATTTTAAACCCATAGTAATTATTTCAATTAAAATAGAAAAGTTACAAGAAAAGAAAAAATAGGAAAAAATTTCATATGATATGTCTACATGAATAAAAAAAAGTAATAATACTTTGATAAGGTTTTTCATTTTGACATTCAAATGACAACCTATGAGTTTTATTAATAATTTTGTTCAATCAATCACATTGTATCATTCTATAAATTACTGATATAGTATCGTGTCAAATGAATGGATTTGACACTTTGGCGTGTCAAGGAACTGGTATTCTAAAAAAAATTATATATATTTATTTTAAAAATTTAGAAACTAAAATATATTAAAATTTCAAAAAAGAAAGAAATCTAATTTTACATCAAAATTTAAAAACTAAAATCATATTTGATAAAAAAAATCAATAAATAAATAGTTTACCTCTAATTGATCACCAACAAGAACCAAGAGTGCATCATGCAAGTAATTGACTGCAACCCAGTTATCATCCTTCCAAACTTGCAGACCTGGAACTTCGTTAGGAAGAAGTAACGTAAGGGCACTCATGTCAGTGTGAGGCTCAACGCCCAAAGCCAAATGTGGTTGTGGACATGTTGGATACATATTTATCTTCATTTCTAATTCTATCGATTCACCTCCCAACTCACTCTTCAAACCCTTCTTCTCCAACCCTAACCCTTCTGATAGAACCTCCAAAAGCTTCTCTGTTATCCTTAACATCTCCTTCCTGTAATTTTCTGTCACTTCCCTATAGGAACAAGGTTGTTTAGGCCACATCAGATAGTTCACCTTAGAAGGAGGATACATCAGATGAAAAAAATAATCAACCCACTCCACCTTTTCTTCAAGGTTTTTGCTCATTTTTGTGCCATAGCCTTCAAACTTACCATTGGAAGGATCATTTGCATAAGCCTCTTTCTCTTCTTGAGGGAGCCCGAAGAACTCCTCGCCAACCTCTTTCAAACTTTTGATCAATGTTTCTGATATGTTGTGGTCAGTTATTTGAAAGAATCCCCATTCACATGCAGCTTCGACTATTTCTTTCACTAAAAGATTATGTGGCTGAGATAGTGAGATTAGTGGCACACTCACACCTTCTATTGCTTTGCTGTTCTCTGGCCTTTCATTCGGTAAACGAATGAACTCTGGTGGAACCTCCTTCAGCTGCTTCAGAGCCAAACTCTGTATTCTTTTCACTTCCATTGACAACTTTCTTCAACATGCACACACGATAAAGAAGTGATTTTCTTTTACTCTTCCCCGATTACTTAACAACCCATTTTTTAAAATAATATGATCTTTTAAAAAAGATTAACTTTTATAAAATTTATTGAGTATCAAAATGTCATCTTTCTAGACAATGATAATGAGTATGTATAAATGTGTGCACCATTAATCGACCATTTTGTTTTACCTCGCAATCAATATAACCTAGGAATCATTCTAATATGGTATAGTCTTATTAAGCATTCAACCAAATCTAACACCATTGTATTCACTTTTCACTATAATTTGATTTTTTTCCTTCTATATGTGTACTGTGTATGTAATGATCTTTATAGAAGTAAATATGGTTTCTACTTTGGAAGTTAAATGATAAAAGTTAACTTATGTTTGAGTATATTTGAGAAATCAGTTTCTTTTAACAGTCAATTACTTCTATTAATAAATTAGATAGTTATGTTTGGAGAATTTTACAAGAAACTGTCAATATTTAATTAAATTAGACAGTTGTTTATTATTTACGTTTTAGTCTTATGTTTTAATATAACAAATAAATTTTGAAGTTATCAAATTTATAACTATAAGGCACCTTGAATTCAAATTATATTTATAAATCATTGAATAAATTTAGGAAGAGATTACTTTAAATACTATTAAAAACTAAGTTCATGATAAAGTACTAATGAAATACTAAGGTCATTGGATTGAATTAATCCAAATCCGTAGAATAAATCATTACGATATTATAAATTAAATTATAAGGTATGCATTTTATTTATTTATTTTAGGCTTAATAATTATTTTATTTTTATATTTGCTTCAATAATTCAATTCCCTTTCTTTATTAACTTTTGACTTAATGTGGTTCTTATATTTTTCTAAAAACATTAAATATAATTCTTTCTGTTAGATCAACTTTAACATGATTAAAAGATGATGAGTTATGTTAATACTATTATCCATTATTTATACACATTTATTATCTAATAAATTATTACATTTGTTACAATAATTTAACGCTTTCTCTATTTATCTCTAACTCCAAATATTTATGTTATATTTGTATTAACACTGTTTACAAGTTTATCAACTGATATATGCTATATAATCACCCTCTTTTTTATGTATTTCTTGTCTAAAAGACCATTCTAAAATGTGATGATGTATTGTTAAAAATATTTAAGTAATTTCTTTTAAGCAATCTCATCTTAAAATAACCACATCTACTAAATGTTGGCCACTCATCGCAATAAGAAAACTTTGTATTAAACTAACATTAGTTTTTTCTATTATTATTACGCATATAAAGTTTTATATTAATTTAATATTGTTTGATATTTTATTTATATAAATAAAAATCAACGTATTAAATATTTTTAAAAAATATACTAAAATATAAATGATTTATATTTTTTTTTATCAATTTTTATTTTTGACAAAAAATTGGCATAAATATTTGTAATAATATTTATAACTTAAATATTGAATCAAAAAAATTATTTTTTTATTTAAAATTAGTAATGTTATGATAATTCATAAAAGTCAAAACTTGTATAATTTATCTCTCGGTACATTCAAAAATATAATATAGTAACAATCATATTAGTTTATCTAAATTGTGTAACATCCCAAAATGTAACATAATACTATATCATAGATTAATCACATATAACAATATGATAAATCAGTTCTCCAAGAGTTAGTAAAGTATTTAACACTACAGTTATCCAAAAATAACTATAAAACTAAAAACTTTACAGAGTATCATAAGTCTAAAACAAAACATAGGAAATAAACCAAACAGTTCTACTACTAGGTTTATACAAATCATCACATACCGAACGGTTATAATACACCCTGTATAAATCGATCGGTTTACAAAAGATAAGCTAAGCCTAATAACCGAACTCCCTAGATCAAAATAGGATATTTTTCTTAACTTCTAAACCTCCAAACTTGATTCATAAGTTATTTTAAACCTATCCCACTAAACCTATTTCACATTGACCCCCAACTCACATTTTCACATACTTTCTTTCTCAAAACCAGAAAAGACCGAACACTCTACTGCAGAAAACTCCAAATCAGTTCACAAGTCTCGGCCAAACTCAGAATTTGAATACAATTCAATCAAACATAAAATTATTCATACATGCAAATGTTCAAACAGAAATTCCTGATACAAAAAAACATAATTAAATTACTAGCTTCCCTTACCTCTTAATTAGAAAACTCTCAGTGCGGAAACTCGCTCACCACCAAAAATCTTAGAAACTTGAGGTTCATCGATTGATGAAAAATAGACCAACCACAAGACCAGAAATGTGATCAGAATTTTAAGATAAGAAGATGATAAACACAGGCAACCAGAAACTTGGCTTGCATTTGCCAGAAAACAGAATTTCTAAGAAGAAGAAGAAGAACTTACCAGCTCAAACGAAGTCTAGATCGGTGCAAAGTGAAACTCTTGGCACCAAGAGGACTCAGCGCTGCCTGATTGATGATCGGAAGAAGAAGAAGTGATAATTTGTAGAGAAAAGAAGGAGAATTGTAGAGAGAAGGAGGAGAAAAGAGGTTAGGAAGTTTGGAGAGAAGAGGTCGATGCAGAAAGTGGCTTGAAGTTTTGAAAAATTTACTTATATACTACCGTCAAAAACCGATCGGCCACTCAGCTACACACACCTGTCTTCTACTTTCTAAATTTCTAAATCCTTACACTTATGCCTGGCTTCCACTCTCTGCTGAATTTAATGGTCATGACATTCTCCCTAACAACAAAAATTTTCGTCCTCGAAAATTGAACTTACCAGAGAACAAGTGAGAGTGCAATTCCTTCATGACATCTTCCACTTTCCAGGTGAAGTCACCTGTTCTCCTGTCCCAAATCACCTTAACTAAACTGATGGATTTTCCTCTAAGATTCTTGGTTAGGCTCTCAGCAATATTGACTGGCTGCATCTCAACCAAACGGTCTTCTCGTACTTGAATATCATCCACTTCCAATACGTGAGAAGGATCCGGTACATACTTTCTGAGTTGTGATACATGGAAAACCGAGTGAAGGTTGGCTAGTTGAGGAGGCAAGGCTATTTCATAAGCAACTGGTCCTATACGCCTTAAAATTTGATAGGGTCCAATAGATTTAGGAGATAGCTTCTTAGACCGAACGACTCTTCCAACGCCCGTAGTAGGATTTAATCTAAGGAAGACGTGATCTCCAACAGCAAACTCTAAAGGTCTTCTTCTACGATCGGCATAGGACTTCAGCCTACTCTGAAACGCTCTTAACCTTTCTTGAATTAATTTCACTTTCTCAGTCGTCTGTTGTACTAATTCTGACCTGGTCAACACTGATTCTCCTTCTTGAAACCAACAAAGAGGAGTTCTACACTTTCTTCCATACAAAGCTTCAAACGGTGCCATTCCAATGCTGGTCTGAAAACTATTATTGTAGGTGAATTCTATCAAAGGCAATACTTCATCCCAAACTCCCAAATGATCCAAGACACACGTTCTCAAAAAATCCTCAAGTGTTTGGATCGTCCTCTCTGACTGACCATCCGTTTGAGGGTGATAGGCCAAACTCAATTGCAACCGACTGCCCATCTCACTTTGCAAAGACTGCCAAAATCGAGACGTAAACCGAGGATCCCTATCGGAGATAATACTGGATGACACCCCATGTAACCGAACCACGATGTAGAGTTGAGCCAACTTGGTCATTGATATCTTCAAATTAACAACAAGGAAATGAGCACTTTTAGTTAACCGATCCACTATCACCCAAATAGCATCATGATTTCTGACCGTTCGGGGTAAGTAGGTAACAAAATCCATAGCAATGTTATCCCACTTCCACTTAGGAATTTCCAGTTGCTATAGTAAATCGCCCGGTATTTGATGTTCCACTTTGGCTCTTTAACAGGTTAAACATGACATCACAAATCGAGCCACATCACTCTTCATACTTGGCCACCAAAATGACTCCTTGAGGTCCTGATACATTTTAGTCATGCCTGGATGCATGCTAAAACGACTTTGATGTCCTTCCTCAAGGATCATTCTCTTCAACTCACCATCATTAGGTACACAAACTCTATCTCTGAACCTTAAGAGTCCATCCTTCCTTATCTTGAAATCTTTTCCTTGCTCAGAACCGATCAACTCCCTGTTCTTTTGTAGTTCAGCATCAGTCGACTGCATTTCTTGGATTCGTTCTAACAAGCTACTTGCCAACTTAAGACTGCAACACTTTAAACCACTCGGTTCCAACTCACAATGCAGTCTTAAGTCTCTAAAACTCTCAACCAACTTCAGCTCTCGCACCATCATGGCAGAAACATGAATAGCTTTTTTGCTCAATGCATCAGCTACAACATTAGCCTTTCCTGGGTGGTATAACAACTCAAACTCATAATCTTTCAAAAATTCCATCCACCTTCTCTGCCTCATATTCAGTTCCTTCTGATCAAATAGGTACTTAAGACTTTTATGATCACTGAATACTTCGAACTATGCACCATAAAGATAATGCCTCCATATCTTTAAGGCAAATACTACTGCTGCCAACTCCAGATCATGAGTTGGATAATTCTTCTCATGAGTTTTAAGTTGCCTTGAAGCATACGCAACCACCTTCCCTTCTTGCAACAGTACACAACCCAAACCTTGATAAGAGGCATCACAAAATACTCCAAAGGGCCTACTCGTGTCAGGAATAACTGATACTGGAGCACTTGTCAACTTTTGCTTTAACTCTTGAAAATTAGCTTCACACCAATCAGTCCAGGCAAAAGGTTGATCTTTTCTTGTCAATTGAGTTAATGGTGCTACTATCTTAGAGAATCCTTCAATGAACCGCCTATAGTAGCCCGCTAATCCCACAAAACTCTTGATCTTAGTGACTGAACGGGGTTTCTCCCATTGAAGCACAGCCTGTACTTTTGCAGGATCCATAGAGATACCGCCTGTTGATATTACATGCCCTAAGAATTGCACCTCTTCCATCCAGAAGTCACACTTAGACATTTTAGCATAAAGCTTTTTCTCCCTCAACACACCGAGCACTGTCCTAAGGTGATCCTCATGTTCTTCATCAATTTTAGAATAAATAAGTATGTCATCTATAAAGATGACAACGAATTTATCTAAGAATGGTCTGAACATATGGTTCATGTAATCCATGAATATAGCTGTAGCATTAGTAACACCGAACGACATTACTACATACTCACATACTCATAATGACCATACCGAGACCGGAAGGCTGTCTTCTGCACATCTTCTTCCTTAACCAAAATCTGATGATATCCAGACCTCAAATCTATCTTGGAAAACACAGTAGCCCCATATAATTGATCCAACAAATCATCAATCCTTGGTAAAGGGTACTTATTCTTAATTGTCAACTTGTTCAGCTGCCTATAATCTACACATAGTCGAGAACTTCCATCTTTCTTTTTAACCAGTAGCACAAGAGCACCCCACGATGATACGCTTGGCCGAATGAATTGTTTATCCATCAACTCTTCAATTTGCTTCTTGAGTTCAGCTAGCTCTGCTGGAGCCATTCTATAAGGGGCTATTGATACTGGCCCTACTCCTGACACCAAATAAATTGAGAATTCCACTTCTCTAGGAGGAGGCAATCCATGTATCTCTTCAGGAAAAACATCCAGAAATTCATTTACAACCGAACGGTCTTCCTTCTGCTTACACTACACCGAACCGTCCAAAACCGAACCGTCCAAACTCTGCTCACCCTGAACCACTTCCAAATGAGATAGTATCAAGAAGCAACTAGCACCTTTCATTATATCTTGCCTCAACTGACCGATTGCTAACGACTCTTCTTGCTCTTCATCTGGAAACAACAATTTCTTCTCACCTCAATCTATAAGAATGCGATTGGCAGCTAACCAATCCATTCCTAAGATTACCTCTAAACCTTAAAGAGGTAAACAAATCAGGTTCACTTTGAACCGACGACCTTCAACCACTATTGGACATTTAGCACAATAAGTAGTCGTCCTAACCTCCCCAGCTGCTGGGGTTGACACCACCAGATCAAACTGAAGAAGAAGAAGAAGAACTTACCAGCTCAAACGAAGTCTAGATCGGTGCAAAGTGAAACTCTTGGCACCAGGAGGACTCAGCGCTGCCTGATTGATGATCGGAAGAAGAAGAAGTGAGAATTTGTAGAGAGAAGAAGGGGAATTGTAGAGAGAAGGAGGAGAAAAGAACTCAGGAAGTTTGGAGAGAAGATGTGCATGCAGAAAGTGGCTCGAAGTTTTGAAAATTTTACTTATATACTACCATCAAAACCGATCGGCTACTCAGCTACACACACATGTCTTTCACTTTCTAAACTTCTAAATCCTTTCACCTACACTTGGCTTCCACTCTCTGCTGAATTTAATGGTCCTGACAAATTGAAAGTTAAAAATTTCAAAATTTAAATAAATTTATTGAAATAAAGCATTTTGAAAATATAAAAGATTTAAATAAAAATAATTTACATTTCAAGCATTTTAAATTTAAAAAATCTTAAAATTCCTCTTACAATTCCAAACACAAGGTTTAATAAGACAAAAATCCTTATTTTTAATAAGACTTGGTTTTTAAAAGTTCAAGTTCTTTAGGCACATTTTTAAAACAGTTAAAACCACTAGACATTTTGAAAGTATCGGAAATAACTTCATAACATGCTTGAATGATAGAATGTGTATGAAAAAAATTTGCTTCATCATTCAAGTCAGCAGAAGGTTTATAAGACATTATGTTCTCCATGAGACCAAGATGGACTTCTTCTTTCTTATTTTCTGATTCAATGATCAAGATCTTTTCATTTAGACATGAAATTTTGAACTTGTGTAGCTCTTTTTCTTAAGACCTCTAGCAGGTAGGATTAGTTCTTAGAATTTCATCAATGAGATCATACTTTTCAATGTTCTATCTATACTCTCATTTTCTTCAATTTTGAACAATTCATACAGAAGATTTAGAAGACTTAGTTTGTTTCCTTTTACTGCTTTTCATCCTTCCAATGTGATAACAAATGTGTCTCATGTCTATTTAACACACTTTAAAGAATGTACCATAGCATAGAATGATGCAGGGTCTAACATAACTTGACAATGGTATTTTTATTTTTATTAAATATGTTTAGTTTTTCAATGTTTAGTAAAAATTAGAATTAGTTTATTTCATAAACTTTTGACCAATTTAATTTTTCATATTTAGAATCACTTGGATTTATTTTTTTAACAAAATTTTGCATTGAAACAAAAATGTATCAAACGATGGATTCAAATACTATCATAAAATACGTTTGAAATATCAAATAAACCTAACAAAATTAATTAAAAAACTAAATCCACACATTTTTAAAGTTTGGAGATTAAATTAGACCAAAGTTTTAAGGAGAAATTATTTCTAATTTTCACTTAAATTTAAGAGATAAAAGTAAATTTAATTATTTATTCTTTAGTCCAAAACTCTCTCGGTATTGACTAATGATTTTTGTTATATAAAAAGTTGAGTTTAAAAAAAGACGTAAGTTTTTATACAACTCATAACCATAACTTTATTAAACCACTTAATTATATGATCGGTTACTTTAATTTAATGCAAAAAAAATATCAAGAATGAAAATGCTAAAGAGAGAGAAAATATGTAAACAATTGATTTTATACTAGTTCTTAGAGTTATATTCAACTATAACTAATCTCACACTAAAATAAGAATTTCTACAACGTCCAACCAACACATTGAAGGTAAACAACTAATGAAATTACATCTTGAACCCTACAAGATTGGTTTTCACACCTAATAATACTCTTACTACACTAAATTTAGAAATCCTATCTAAAGACAATTTAAGAACTCAAATGAATACAAAAAATGAAAACAAAAATCACTTGAAACAAGATAATCACAGTGAAAAAGAATAAACTAGGTGAAGATCTATTTTTCTCTTCAAACAGATATTGATCCCATATTTTTCCAAAGAGAGAGCTTCAAGAATAGTTTTCAGCTCAATTTTGAACTCTCTCAATAGAAAAGATTCCTAAAACTTATGTTTTTATTTCATGTAAAATGATTTTGAAATGAGAGAATTACTCAGATTTTAAGCTGTTTATTTTAATGGATTAAAATTTCATTTTAATATATTAATTTCACTGGTGGTATTTATCAGTTAGCTCGTTATTTTAACATTAAAACAAAAAAAAATTCAAAGTCTTTATAGAGCTTAAGAAATTTTAATTTATTCAAAATTCGTTTTACATATTAAAATGAAAAGTTCATAACTATTCATGGCTAAAAGTGATTCTAATCAATTAACCATATTATCTAATCGGTTAAAAGGCCTTCTGCAATCATTCTATATACCCATATAATTTTTTTAACACATTAAAACATCTTTTAATCAATTAAAACACATCCTATCACCAAGACAAACTCTAATACATTTTGAAAACATTTCTAATTGCTATTATAAGATCGAATCACGAAAGAGAAACTTAAACGGATCCTAATCAACACAACATAACCTAAAATCGTATTGAAGTCTTCATGAACAAATTCAATCTTCAAATCCTTCAAGAGAGATGTTAGATTCATCAAATATACCATAGTTCCAACAATTTTAATCTAGTAGAATATGATTGCCTTTCTCTACCACGTCTAAATAAAGCATCCTCTTGTTCTAGTAATCATACTTTAAGCATTAAAACATAGGCGGACAATTGATTACACGACCTTCAAACTCCATGAATCTTGTTATAGGATCATGTCTCTTATCCTGTTAAAATAGTTATCCCAAGAGGTTGTTTTAATTCATATAGCAAATTAGATGGATTAGGTAGAGTTTACGACCCCTTTTTGACATCATTAAAAGGTAAATGGATGACCCAGTAAAAACAGTGAGTGGTTGATTAAAATTAATTACAAGCTCAATCCTATTCGATCAATGTAATAAATATTCAATTCAATTATGCATTGACTTTTCTTTCATAAACGTAATAAAATTTCAAAGATTAAATTTAAAAACATTAAAAAAATTTGTAAACATTCAATATTAGAATCTTGAAATCGTCCACAGTTAATGGGAAAGTCGTTATAATTTTAAAAATGATAGATTGATCATCTATCATCTATAAATAAAATAGAGAAACACTGATTAAACCAAGAAAAAAAAAACAAACGTAACCCCGCATTAAACATATATTGGCTAGGTGTTGTCCATCTGAAGCTCTCATATACTTACAATTATATTTTAATTATGAACAAAGGTGGAATACCCTCAATCGTCGCTAAAATGGTGAAGTTCAATCCCAGCCAGATCACAAATAAACGTCAAGAAATCTAATGTCACTCAATTCCAGTACTGCAAATGCTGTATCAGGGCCGAATAATACCTGGGACTAACAATGAAAGGCACTACTCCACTTTTGCTCCCACAAAGCATTAAATGATTCCACGCCCAACTACTACCAATAAATTTCTATATGAAAGGAACGGCGTCATCCTATGCAAAAGGATTTCCCCCAAATGAAGCAACTGGTTCTGGTGTCTGGATGTTCCTGTAAATGTGCAACTCAGTCAATGAATACATACACACGATAGACCACTTCTTTTGACAACATTAGAAGAAAGACAACATTGTAATATACTACTGTATCAAAACCATATATGAAACATGCACAACAGATCTATTAAAGATGGAACTTCGGATATAAATAATCTTTGAAGACAAGTTGCTCAATGAAAGATGTTCATTCAGTGGATCACACCAAGCAGCCAACTTCCTCTTCCTTTCAGATCTATATGAAATTCATTCTATATACTGCTGCATGGCCAATCGTATCTACAAAAAGGGTGTTTAATGCATAAGCTTGTAGACCAAGATACCATTTACTTGCCTGATACCCTTGTGAGTTTCGTAGTGTAAGTGTCATTTTGATGAATTGATTGTGCACCAATGATATCACTAGATTACAATTACAGCTAAGAAACAGATGCAGAAAGTTTCCAGTCTCGGTAGAAAGAATGATATCCAAAAGGAGAAAACCCATAAATTTCAATAGCTTGCAACCAACATATACAAAAATAAAGACGATGAAAAAAGAAACGCAGAGGGGAAACGATCTTGTATTCAACTTACTGTATTTGAGAACCTGGTGATTGCACAGCCATGAATGACAAACCACCTAAATCAAATTATCAACACATGAAAAATAGTATTACAGTAAGAAAATTGCATTGAAACAATTATTTGAATTGCATTTACTAGAGTGATATAGAAAACATACTGGATAATTCAAGACAGTAAAGAAATGAAAGTATGTAAGACTAAAATATTTTATTGGACAAATAATGTTTCAATATTCCCTAGATGTTTTCAAGCACTACCTTCTCCAGAAGAGGAAATAAAAGGGGTCACCGTGTTTTGGGGAAGCCAAGATTCAGCTATACCACTATGGAAGGAGGTTGGAAACAGGGAATCTGGCAGTGCATCTTGCAAAGAGCTCATATCAAGAAACTGAAATTGAAATACCAGACGTGTTAGATATAATACGTGACCGAAGGTAAGTCACAATCTCACTGTCTTCTACATCTCATGATTCAAATTGTCATATTGGTATCTTTTCCATAGGCAGTAACACCAGAGTATTGGAATCCATGCAACAAGGATAAACTAAAACCCTTTAGATTTTTTGAGCTGTGCGGTGAAATTTCAATTCAGAACATTAAAATGAACCAGATAGAAAGGCTGCAAGTTATAATGCCAGATTGAAAGGGTTAAAATCACATGCTAGGAACATTGAAGAGAAAGATCACAGGAACTATCACCGATGAGTTAAAATTTTGCAGAAATATCATGTAGGAACCAGTTTAATGAGGTAATACTAGAAATATTAAACAGACAAACAGCTAGCTATTCACTGTTCTTGACGTACCATATTGTTGTGAGCTACATCAGATTCATCAGGAAAATCAAATGGATTAGTTGATTTACATTTCGTTCCAATAGGTTCAATGTCTCCCTGAAAGAAGAAAGAGTATTAAAGACCAAAATTTTTTAAAACCTATCACTTTATAAATAAGAAATTTTCAATCAACCTAAGAAAACTAACCATTGAAGGAAGCATGGATGGTGGATATTCTGAATCATTGACATGCGATGGGATGTCATGATTTTCAAATGCATCAACAGGGACAATGCCTTTAACACCATCACTTTTGGACCCCTGATTTTTTAAAAAGGAAAAGGTGGGTGAGTGAATAAAATAGGAGAGCTTGTGAATTCTACAAGCTCATAATGTAATTAAGGATAAGTATAACAACCTCAGACTCTCTTAATCCCAAAATTTGATTATCAGCTGAGGGAAAATTGTGCAATTGTAATCCTTGACTTAGGGCATCCACAGGATGATGGCCACCATAATCTTCAAATGCATTCCATGGCTATACAAAGTACAAAAAACACATGAAACCTTACACAAGTTTTTAATGTACTCCATGAGATCTTTCAATTCAACCAGGAACAAATGCAACGGTGTCCATAAAATTATTCATTTCTGAACAGACACAACATACAAAACCTTAAATAAGTTTCAATCTATTCTATAATATCTTGAAATTTCTCCACAAAAAAAAAAAAAAAGCAAGGGAAACAAATTTCCTTCATAAGAATCCAAAACCAGCCATTGACCAAAAACTCTTGTACTTACTTGAGTGTTTGCTGATATAGCGGAAACTTGTTCTTCACTATTCCACACACCATCATTCCATAAATTAGATGTAAGTGAAGAATGTATACTGCCACTTGAAAATTCAAAAGATGGCCATTGTGTGTTTGCATTTGAAGTGGAAAACGGATCAAATCTTTCTTGTAAAGATTTAGCACTTAAGGGTACAGTAGCTGGAATTTCCATTTGTGCAGTGGATGAGGTGCTCTGAGGCATGTCAAAAGTTGCCCATCCTTCATTTTTAGGGACAGATAAATCCAGTGCCTTTTCATTTGAGTTTACAGTGGAAGGCTTCTCAGAGAGATCCGCAAAAAATTCAATGGATGCAGGTTGGGATGCTTGAGGAAGTTGATTGTCATTGAAAAATGGAACTGCAGATGAAAAGGATGATTGAAACAGATCCACTGTTGGAGCTTGAGATGCCGCTGCTGCTGATTCAAATGATGCCTTGGAGAGGTCCATGCTAACAGATCTTGTAGGACCAGGTGGTCGTGGGATGCCAAATGCTTTATTCTGAAGTGGTTCTGAAGGTTGAACTGGTTCAGAGAAAAAATCAACTAAACTGCCAGAATTATAAGATCTCAAGGATGAAATTTTGTTGTCTCCTGATTGTTCTGATGCAGTTATCTGAGGTATGAGTGCAAATTAATATCATGCAAAGAGAAAACACCCAATCAGCTTTCTACAGAAACAAGGACTTGGAAAGTGCAATAAACACGATCGTTAACAGAGAATATTCAACAAGTAGTTTGAATCTATGTTTTAAATCCCTGATAACAGAGTGTAGTGGTCAGCCTAGAAATGCTTTAGTAAGATAGCATCCAATGGCATAACTATTATTTTGAATTTGTTTATAGTTCATATAAAGTACACAATACACATTAGTTCTCAAAAGTGATAAAAACTGCCCAATATTACTAAATTCAAACCTGATATTAGTTTATTATTTTCAGTATTACTAGATCTACAGATTTCAATTTTGAAATTAAAATCCCAAAAATAGCCAAAAAAAAAATCCCTAACGTCTCTGTTCAGAACTGCACCTCTATAGCACCACAATGTTTCAGTAACGCAGCCAGCTATTTGGTCTTCTACCGCAGCTAAACTAAATTGCTCTGTGTCTGCTATATAAAACCTGGGTTTGAAGAATACTCATGCTAAGCTCATGGTTATTTTAGAAAGGTGATATTTGGATGTTTGGAGTTAAACAAGAGGTAGTAATGGAAAACACCATATCTCAACATTTTAATACATCTCTGAATGGTGCTGACCAATCAAAAAATCCATTCTTAATAAGACACTTGGACTCAATTTTCTCTCTGTACCAGATTTGTTATCCTGCTGCCCTGAAAAGTTGATCTGATTATCTCCACAAATCCCAAAATGTAATGCTTCACTAGTAATATTTTTATTATTCCTTGACAAAAATAAAAATAACTTTAGATACATAATTTTACATGATAATAATTTTCATTATAAACTAGAAACAGCTTGCAAGCAAAATATGTTTTTTATTCATATAGGAACAGAATATTCCAATTGTCTGATACCTGTGGAGGACGAAATCCATTTCCATCTCTCTTGGCATTGACATTAGTTTCCAGAGATGCATTTCTTGCGTGGTACCACACATCTTCACTCGAACTGGAACCAGAGCGCCTTTGATAGGATGGACTGCTAATCTTAATATCTTTATAGGAATTGGGTGACTGAACATCAGATTTGAATTGTTCGCCACCACTAAAAACAGAAAAGTCAGAAATTCTTGGACCAGATCCTTCATTTGCAAATCTGTCATCATATGCATGATCACTGAAGCGGCCAGGACTGTAGATAATACTAGATATTTTCCCTTCATATCGAGCTTTATCTGAACCAGGCTTCCTGGTGAGTGCAGCTGCTTGTTTTCCATACTTCCGATCCTCATACTGATAATCATATGGAGGACTTTGAGAATATGAATGATAAGAACTAGCACGCCTAACCTCATCTTCATGAATTCCAGGGCTCTACAGTTAATTGCAAATATAAATGTTCAGAAATTAACCAAAGGATTAAATTAACTTGGACTACAAGGATAGTTAATGCAATTAATTATGTAAAGCTGTTTACCTTAGTAATTGCTAAGGCACCATATACTTCATTACATTGACAAATTTAAGTTTCATTAAATAATTATATGCATAATAGTAAGAAAAAGATCAGTGTGATTGATCATCTTCATTTTTTTATTTCTGCAAAATGAATTGAATAGAACAATTATAATAATAATATTATTATAATTTATAATTTATTATTATTATATATTTAGAACAAGGAAAGCCCAAAAACTATCATAAACCACAAAAATATTTCGAGAAATGCAGGGGAAGAATAAGCAATGCTACTCTCTAGAAAAAAAAACAGTATTTAAGTATATATTGCCTGTGCATCTCTTGGGGGCTTTTCTGAAGACTTCACTGCAGCATATCTTCCATCCACATATACACTCTTTATAAATTCCCTTACTTTATCAACATTGCTGCAAAAAGCATGAGATCATAATACACAATAAGTAAAACATATTAATAGGGGTACATCAAAGGTTACTTAAATAGCTTTAACAGCAAACCATGCAATAATTATACCTGTTATCTGGCAACCGCTGCCTTTGGAAGTCCCAATTTTTCAAGTATATTTCCCTTGCACGCTAAGTTAAAGAGCCACAGTGAAATCTTATTTCAACAATGAAACATAGGCACATTTCAAAGTCGAAAAGAAGAAAATTCACCCTTTTACCTGGTTACCCCCAATTTGAAGAGCATCGACTTCTTGCGAAGTGAACTTTGCCATTGAGACAGACTTCACACGATGAGTAAACTCACGACTGCATGACATAAAAATAATCAGGTGATTTTGAGAATAATGCAATATGTAGAATTACTACAACAACAATCACAAACATGCCCTTTCTAACTAGATGAATTTGACACCAAGAAAAACATTAAAAGGAATACAAAATTGATTATATTATAAAGCATAACCGATCACTATTCTAGACGCAAACAAAGCTTAATATTGATTATAAGATTAATTCATATTATATGAACATAGTTTAATATACTAAACATACAAGGCTTTCACTTTTTCTATGATTTCAACCCATGTTAAAATGTTCAAAAGTAAAGCACAAATTTATAAGAAGACCATTATGGAATTAAATATTTTCTCAAATTATTATGAAGTACTGCAGGACACAGTTTCTTTTTATTAAAAAAACAGAAAGAAATTAGTGTAGTTAGCGGAATAATGCACTTTCATGATTATTTTCCACCACAAGAGTATCTAACATTCAATGACATTCATGTTCTGACTTAAAAGTACATATAAAAAATTAGCCTAAACTTGACACCAAGCCTCAATTTTTTTTTTTTCTGAATCAAAATCCCATCTCCTTCAATCATTGAGGACTGACAAGGAAACCAAAGGAAGAAACATAAACAAGATAATAAAGTGAAAAGGAACTCACTGTATTCCACTGCATGTCATGCAAATGAAAGTCCAAAAACTTGTACATACATATTGTGGTCCCTGTAAAAGTGACGGGAGATGCATTAGCTAGAAACCATCACATAACAATGACAAAAATGGTTCACAAGTTATTTTCTCAACTACTCTGTAGCAAAAGAGTAAAACATCATATAAACATCATTCTGGTAACTTGTCCAATCCTTCTAAGTTCTCAACAACCATTCCCACTTCAACTGAAAGGCTTAAGACTTGTTCAACTTCAAATTAATCATAAAAGCCAAAGCCCAAAACTTAAGAAACTACAACACAGTTTCACTAAAGCAAGGAGAAAAACGAAAACCAAATTCAAATACAGGAGTTGAATTTACCAAGCTGTTGCAGTTGATACATCTTCGATTTGGGGGAAGCTTCATGAGACCTCTGATAATTTTCTCATTCTTCTCTTCTTCCTTTCTGCTTCCCATCACCAAACCCCAAATCAGAAACAAATAAACCCTAGAAACTGCAATCGAAGTCACAGCGAGAAAAAAAAATGAGAATATTCAAACTTCCGAAACAGAGAACGGATTTTTTCCACCACCAAATAGTGGTGGCAGCGTTCGATCTAGGGTTTTGGGGTTCCTGAATTGGGGAAAGGTAGAAGGCGAAGAACCCAAAAACCCTTTGTGAGTTGTTTGGTTCACATAAAATGGGTGATCCAGGGAACAGGAAAATACAAGTAAGAGAAACTTTGCTTTGTCACGTTTTTTAAATTTAAATTTTGTCGGATGTTTTACATGAATGTTACCAATAATTTTATTTTGACATAAAGTGATAAACCATATTATTTTTCTTTCATGACATAAGTCATAATGTATTATATTACACAGCTCAATGACAAAAATGCCAACAGTACAGAGTTGAACAGCACTAATTAAGAAAATAAAAAGTAGGTAAAAACATGTTTTTTAATTAAAAAATATTATATAACAAAAAATATATTTATTTTTCTTTATTCATACTTGCTTTACTCTTAATCATAATTTTTTAAGACATATTAATAAAATTAATAAAATAATATAAGTTATTTGATTATTGATTACATATCTAAAGCTTTGCCTTATTTGTCCTTAATGAGCTTTATTAAGGAGTTAATTTGTTTCTTGATTGGAGGGAACAAGGTTCTGATCCTGTATTGTATGATTTGAATCATGAATTCAATGTTTTTTTTATTATTAAGCAAAATAATATTAGAAATATTTTATAATAAATAATAATGGAAATGGATTTGTAATTTACTCTTGCTTTTTTATTTTGTAAGTTATATTATTTATAAACCAACTTTTAGTTTTTATTATTTGAAAATATGTAACATCTCAGTTTAATAGTATGAAACTATCACAATGAAACATAACATAAATGTTAAAAGAATAACTAGGTAAAACAAACATTTCACAAGAAAGATATCTACTTCTGTAGATCCATCTAACTACACATCTACTTCACCCTCACCACTCGCTAGAGCAATTGTAAAGAGTTTTTCTTAAACTCATACCAATTAGGTGATCATTGCAAAAGAGAAGAACAACACAAAAGCAAGGATAACCTGAATACAAGACAAATCATATCACCTTTATAACATAGCATACACAAATCATTTATATCACATACATCAACCCAAACATCTTAATATACAAAGACCTAAACTGACTATCCGGATATTGTATGGAATGTCGAGTTACAGAGGTTCCTGCACTTGTGGTGGTCTCTACTGCTCTACAGAGTCATTGCCAATGAGTTTCACCATACCACACACAATGTTAGTCCTCAAACGCCCCTTTGCCAAATGGAGAAAGGCCCCTCAGGATCGAACCTCCTACTATTCTCACGACATGACTCTTCACTCTCTACTTGAGCATGGATGATCATTAGAATGTCAGAATAAACCCTAGCTTAACTTCGATCATTCATACTATCAATACTTGAAACCACCACCAAAAAGTTCCTCCTTCGAACTCATTTTCATAACTTTGAAACCATTGATATCACTTCACCTTTACATTGAATCCATTTGAAACCATATACACATATCCTTCACTTTCACATAGCATAATATATCAATCACACCTTAAAGTATCAATGTAATTATCTTTTATTAAGAAAATAAGAGAAAAGAACACAAAATTGATCATCATTATATAACATACATAATCATATACATAACCTTGTTTCCAATTCAAATTATAAATCAATTCATACTTTACAATAAGTATTATAAACCAATCATTCAAACAATCACATACATTGAATACACCTTAAGGAGTATATAAAAACTTAGTTGAAAATATGATATTTTCGCTCAACCACCAAATCTGTTCGCTTAGCTAAAAGTGTCTGACAGGTCACTCGCTCAACAACCATGACTCGCTCTACGAATACAAAATAGTGAGTTATACTCGCTCAGTGACTACACTCACTCAGTGACTACACTCACTCAGTGACTACACTCACTCAGCGATTGCATTCGCTCAGCTACAAGTGTTCTGCTCGCTCAATGGATACACTCGCTCAGCTAGATTGTATAATTCTACAGCACCAAAACTGAATAATTTGCACCCTTCAACCCCTCATGACTTATCCTATGCATCTTTCCCAACTTCTAACACTCATAGGTTGTATTCTAAACTAAAACGAACCTAAACATATTTGTATCATCCAACTTAAACTAGTTCTTAACTGTTTTACAACCAGAGTTTAACTTAAAAATAATTAAAACCTCTCTTTAGAGACCAAAATTTAGTTCTACAAGTTCTAGCTCATTTTTTTTATCAACTTAGGGACTCTAACAAGTTCTACAAGTTCTAGCTCATTTTTTTATCAAATATAGGTGAAGGTTGAGGAGGAGGCAGTTGGTACTGGTCATCGTTTGAGCTTATTGGAATAATAGATGCTATCAGAGGAGTGCTTGAGGACATATCTTTAGACTCTATTTGAGAATAACATGTAATGACTATACATTTCCTTTTGGGAGGAGGCTCAACAACAGTCGCTTCCTTAGACGCTTGGGAGTGTTTCTTGGACATTTGGGAGAAAGACTAGAGTTGTTTAGTGGCAAGTCAATTATCAGAGTTTGATTTCTCTTCAGGACGCTCCATGGTGGAAGAAGGTTTCTTTAGCTTCTTTGCCTTTTTTTGTTTTGAAGCTACAGGTCGAGGGCACTTAGTAGACACTCCACCCTTGGATGCTAAGATCATTTGCATAAAAGGTGCAAAGTGTTCACTAGACGCAATTACACTAGACGTTGTTAGAGACTGTTGAGCTTTAGATGTTGCTTCTTTTTCTTTTTCAAGAAGCCTCTTCCCACCATAATCTAGTTTAATGTGGCGACACTTCGATTCCATCTTTGTGATGTACAACGCCTTATAGAGGCTTGATACTTTGAGCATCTTCTTCTTTTCTGGGTTAATGTGAGGATGGGTCAACCTGTTGACAATGAGTAGAAGTATTTTGTGCAATTTCTTGCCTCCAACTACATCTACCTCACATTGCTGATGTTAAACTTCTTTCCTCAAAAAGCACCATTCACCAATATGTTGTTCCTTACTGAACAAGAATATTTGGAGATATTAGGTGCTTAATGACCTTCTACTCAACAATCAAATTGTACACCAACGAGGAACAATAACAATTGAGCACATCCTCATCCAAGTTTTTGATTGAGCAGATGAAATGGATGAATATGATGTGTGGAAAGTTGAAGGGCAACCTAGTCATCATATGGTAAATGGCAAATCTACCAAGCTCCATGATGAGAATCCAAAAGGGTGAATTTTTTTTACGGATCTATCTAGGTTGAATGCCAATAATCAAGAAGTTTACAATGTTCAAAAAATATTTAATGCATGTACGAAAAAGTACTTCGATACTTGTATACTTTGTTTCTTGATATCCGTGCATATCAATAAAGTAAAAAGATACTATCAGAATCACGATACCCAAGAAAAATACGTTGCGAGAGAAGAAGAACATTCTAGGAATGTTTCTTTGAAACCATTTGTCCTATCACATCGTACAAGTTCAAATTTCGCTTAAGGCTATAAAGTAGACTAAAGTCAAACTTCACATCCATAAGCTACCAACTCTTAAGAAGTCAACTTGCTAGACTAACGATCATCTTTCAAGAGAAGATATATATAGAAGAAATCTTGAAGAGAAGAAGTTGTTGAAAAGTGTTGATAGAAAAAAGCGTAAGATAACATAAGAAGAATATCAATGAGAAAAGAGAGAAATCTTTGTAAAGAGAGAAACACTTTCAAGTTTCAACAATTGTATTGTATTTGAACATAAATCCTCTCACTGAAATTCATTCATTTATACCTTGTAGAAAATCCATTTATGGATTTGTTGTAAATTCTAGAGAGAACTCGAATACTTAATTGTTCAAGTCAGGTTGACTTGAATGTCTAGACAATTGTCTAGGGTTTTAGATCTTGAAGAGGCTAAACTTGGTCTAGTCAGGTTGACTAGAAAACCAAGAGTGGTACTAATGCTCGTTGTAACTAGAAATGGTGAGAATACTTAGTGAGATTCTAGAGAGGCAAAACTCGTGTAATCTTGGAAAAGATTAGTAAAACTCCTTAAGAGTTCTTAAGGGAGAACTGAATGTAACTCAGGTTGAGTAAACTAGTATAAAATTTTGTGGTATATTGTTTCTCGGTTCAAACGTTTTTTATTTAATTATATCATTAAAATCTAGTGTTTAATCATCTTAAAACTCTTGTATACTATCTTAATAAACTATTTGATGCTAATTTGAGAAAGATTTTGAAAACACTAAACACCCTCCTCTCCTCTTCCTTCCCTCCCCACCCTCCCCTTCTTTAGTGTTCTCCTTACAACTTCCAAAAGATGAAGTTATGATGTGGATGATGGTGAAGATAAATAAGGGTTGAAAAAATATGGTGGTTGATAATGATAGAAAGAGAAACATGTAATGCATCAAATAAGAATGAAAGATGAAAGAGTTTTCAAATGATGATTGATGATGAAAATATTAGGTGATGATGAGGATGAAGAAGAAAAACCTCTACCCTTGGTCCCTATAATGGTGAGGCTTTTAAGCATAATAGAGAGAATGATGAATTTTGTTTTTTGAAACAGAAGAAATATGCTATGTCAAATGAAATAAACCATCTTATTAACTATGTTATTAATTATTTAAATGGTATTATGAAAAAGATTAAATTGACAAAAATTAGGATTTACTTAAGAAAAAAAATTATGACTAAATTAAATAAATTTAGTTTAGGAACTAAATTTTTATTTAAACCAATTTTTAAATGTAATATAGTTTTGTGTCGGCATAGGATGCTAAAATATAATTTTTAATATAAAATTTTAATTTAGTGTTTAATTTAAAGTCGTAGCAGCCAGGTGGCATTTCAAATTTTTTTAATGTATATTAACTGTAGCATCAACTTCACACCGATGATAACATTTAATTTTATTTTTAAGTCAAAATTAACTTTGTGTCTCTTAAGCCGATGTTTTTTTTTTCAAATTTCATAAGTTTTATTATCGTTTTAAAGTGGGTTGGGCTGACACTAATTGTTACTTTTTCTTGTTTGTGTCCGTTTAGCCAATGCAAGTATAGTCCATTGTAACCAACACTAACATCTGAAAACTATTACTCCATATATATATATATATATATATATATATATATATATTATAAACTTAATATTTATTTTCTTAAGTTAATAAATCACTAAATTCAATATATTTGAACAATTTTATACTCACAATTTAAGTTTGTATATATATAAGTTCTTAAATTAATAATTCTTTAACATTAACTGTTTCAATAATTTTGTACATATAATTTAAGTTTATACATATATAATATCTATTAAAATATTATTAATTAAATAATTAATATATTTACATTATTAATGATTAAATTATCGACAAATCCCGTTAGTACACGCGTTTCATTATTTAACGACAAATTTATTGATAGAAAATTCAATAGTAATTCACTAAGGGTATATTCATTTTAGAAGATTGATTTGGAGGCACTAGTACAAAAACACCGTATAACGTCGGTGCTTTTTGACTTTTAACGGCAAATTCGAGGCCAACGTCATAGCGGTAAACGTTAATTTGACGTTGAGTCATAAGAAACGACGTTAATTTTTACAATAGACGTCGGCCTGTAACACCTTCGACTTTTAATATGTAACAAAATCCACAATGCTCTCTTGGATGTAAAGGAGGATATTAACGTCCACTGAAAAGGGGAGAGACGTGAATAGGACGTCGAACTAAGCTTGAGGTCACTGTCTAACATGACCAATTCACGATGCCTTATTGAATGTAAATGGGGATATTGACGTTCACTGAAAGTGGGAGTGACGTGAATATGACGTCGAACAGACCCATAGGCCGACATCAACCTCGTCGAGCCACATAAGAGCTCGCCCAGCGGTGCATTTCTTTGGGTAGGCACTAGAAAGGATTTAACGTCATGTAGTGTAAAGGTTGACGTCAATATACCCATAGTGATGTCGAGCAATGTATAGGTTGATGTTAACTACAATTTTTTTTAATTGGCTTGGTTTTGATGATTATACCACACTAAAAATTAGAAACCAGTTTTCCATACAAAATTCATCTATTTAAAGTTTAATTCATATCAAAAGTAAAACTAAAAGCTATAAAGCTATTATTAAAACAAAAAGAACTTAATGGAAAAACCTAAAGTTATAGCCTAATGAAATTGTTGATTCAAATATCCTTCCCATTCCTCTTTAAGCTTCCTTATTGTGGCCTCTGTCAATGAAGAGGAATTGTTGAAGCACTACAAAATCAAGGAAACTTTATTATTATATTCATTTTAATGTGAAAAGTAGATTGATATTTGTAAGATTTCAAAGGTAAAGTATCACCTCAGTCCAATCTTCTTTGATTCTTGCTCGGATGATTGCCTTCATCCATGACATGATGTAGTAGCTGCATGCTTAAGAATCTGTTTGCTTGTTAAACTAAAGAACATAGTCAAACGTGATGGTTTAAATTTCACTACGAAAAATTAATAAGTTAAGGATCATCAAATTCTAACCTTAGGAGGATATACAATTTCAATCTGTTGTGCTCTTAGCCTACCTAAACTCTAAACAAATTTGAAACATTAGAAACATAAGTTAACATATTAATATCATAATGAGTTGATATGAAAGATTGTTGTTTTTTTAGGGGATTTGGAGGTGAGTGAGGGTGGATTTGAAAGTAAAGTTTATGAAAATTAGTGTAGGATTTGATTGATGTAACAAATAAAAAAAATTGTTTAATTGGTATAAATTAAAGATTATCAAAACACCCATAGTTATAAAAGTAATATAAAATGATAATTTTTAATGTTATATGTAATTGTAAAAATGTTTATAAGGAGAAAAAAATAAAAATTATTTTTTATAGATTATATCTATATTTTAATTTGAATTTTACTATATAAGAAAATGTTTTTATTTGATAATCACAATATTAATTATTTTTGTAATTATGTCTTTTATAACCTGAGTTATTATAAATTTTTAAAAAATAATAATCAAGTTATTAAAAAGTTAAAATTAAAATTAATTCTAATATATGTAAAAAGTTAATTATACGTTTTAAAATTATCTTAAATAGTTAAATCAAAAGAAATATGGTTACTGACATAAAAATTGTTACATAATAAAAAACTGTTAAATTTAACTGAATGAAATTAAATTATGTAATATGAAAATAAAAAAAAAATAACGAAGAAAAGTTACACTTTAACTATGTATAATGTAAAAATAAAACAATTTTGATGTTAAAAGAAACATTATATAAAATATTTGCTGTGAAGCTCTGCGGGAGGAGTAATTGTGCTTTGTTATCTGATGCTGAATGTTGTGCTTGTTAACAAGGGTAAAAGAGGGTTTTCACCATAATTATCCTCAAATGCATTCCTACAGATGAAAAAAACACTTCATCTCGCAAATCAACGTTAATTATTCATTCCAAATCCCTTTATGTAAACATAGTTAATCTCCCAAATCCATCTCCTCCGATTCTTCTAAACAGTACTTCTCTTCAAACGAACACATTATAAGAGATTTATTGATGAATAGTAGGCATTTGAAATTTCTTATGTCAACTACCCTTTCCTCTCAAATTTCAAGAAAGAAATCTTAGATGATTTATTGGAATAAATCTTTTAAAGATTCTTGGGATATAATTTCAATATTGCAGAAGATATAAAAAAAGATATAATCCTCCAGTTATGCAATAACAATTCATCATATGACATTTTCATCACTCCAAATTATCCTAAAATGAACTTCCAAATTATCCTACAACGAAGTGATAATTTCTTATAACCAATAAACTTATCATTTTCATTTTCTTTATTTTAGGTTATCATTAAAAGTTTCATGCTAACTAGATAAAGTCAATTTAGAATATATAAGTAAGTGTAAACCTCATTTTTCAAGTCGATTTTGTGGGATTAATTTAGACTTAAAGTCCATCACTTAACATGGTATCATAACCATTGTTAGAGTCTATTCTAGTGAGATTTATTGTTTGTTGGACATATTGTTCCACCCGCTATTAGACCACCTATTAATGTTTAGTTCTAGGCACGCGATGTATATACCTCGATATGAGGTAGGTGTCTTGGAAGTCCCACAACAACTAGAGATAAGACCAATTTAGAATATATATATAAGTGGGTGCAAACCTCACCTTACAAGCTGATTTTTTGAGATTGAGTTAGGCTTAACACTATATGAAAATTGAGTTTTATCGATAGACCATGATCCTTCGGTAAATGTTAATTACCAACGGAGTTACTGACAAACAAAATTTTTGTATTTACCAACGGAATGTTTTGTCGGTAAGGTATTCTTATTTTAACTTACTGATGGATCATTGTCTGTCGGTATGTTCCTAGATGAATATAGGTCAAAATTTGGATTTCCCTCCCCAAATTACTTTCTTATGCAAAGCCTTCTTTCACTTTGTCTTCCTTCTTCACTCCATTCTTCGTCATTCATCAACCTCCAGTGCTTTTTGACCTTCATTGTTGTTTCACTCCTTTCACTCGTGCTGAGAGTGACTGTTGCATTGACGCTAGTGAGGAGGCTGCCACTATGACGCTGCCATAAGGCTACCTGCTTCGTTTAGAAGTCGTGCTTGATGGTTCGTGTTGCATCATCGAGGGACGTTAGTCGAGTGTTCATCGTTGTTGTCATCGAGCGAGGCTATCATCGTGCCCCTCCCATGAGGTAAGTTCTGATTAAACTTTAACAATTTATCCCTTGCTCTTTGTAAGAAGGTGTTTAATATGTGCAAAGAAAACACGTTTTCATTTGGTTGCGAAATATGATTTCATAAAGTGTTGAAATTGAGCCCTGCATGTCTTCATTGATGTGTTATGTTGGAGTGGTGTTTGGAGTGCAAGATTATGTGTTATGTTGTCATTAATTATATGTTCTATTGTGTTTGATTTATAATTTTGTTCTGTTGGAATGGTATTTCGAGTGCAAGATTCTGTGTTCACGATTTAGAGTGCTATTTGAAGCTCACATATAGTTTAAAATTTAAACTGTTCATTTTTAATATGGTGGCTCTGTTTTCAGTTTAAACTTGTCATACAATAAGGCATGAACCTTTCATCGATGCAATTTTGTTTCCTTGTAAAGTCTTACCTACTTAAACTATTAACAATTGAGAAGTTTCACCTCCTAGTCTCAATTAAGTACATAATCAGGCTAATTAATTGTTGAAAATAGAATGACTTAGTTTCAATACCAAGAGAGGGGATGAATTGGTGAAACACAAAAATAATGTTTTCTTTAAATCTTTTTCGCAAAGTAGATGTCTTTAAAAACTTTCTTGAAACGCAAGGAAAAAGACTTTGTAGTGTAGCGGAATATAATCGAATGAGTAAAATACAAAATCGACTGAATGTAACATAGTAGGGATAAAAAGATCAAACGTTGAGTTTTTACACTGGTTCGGCCAAGCCTACATCCAGTGTCTTTCCACCACAGGAAGCAAATGCACTATAATGATCAAGGTTTTTACAACAAGGCTTTTATAGCGATATCCACGTAAAAAATATAAAACACCTCTCTAACCCTCTAATCAAAATATAGGCATATACAAACAAAGAACAGCAGAAAAATGTCCCCTCTCCTGCAGTCTTTAACACTTTGAACAATCCTCAAAGTCTAGAATGTCGCACGTTCTCTTTCTGTAATTACAATAGGGCAAACTCCAATCTTCACAAGATTAATAGAAACTGATCACGAAATAGACACCTCAAGTGTAGGTTGATCAGACAATAAGAGCACACAGATTCTTGCTCGTCAAGCAATCACCAAAGATGAACACCACAGTCTTCTTGATGAATTCTTGGAGCTTTCACACTTTCTGCAAGAGATCAATAATCTGAAAGAAATCAATCAAATCGTTAGAATCACAAAAGTTCTTGCAGAAATCAAATTCGCGTCAATTTATAGCAATTCACAACTCTGACGCATTTTAATCGACTTTGCTACTAATTCAGTCGAATATAACAAAACAATTATAACAGTTAGCAGCAATCAATGCAGTTAATTGAATGGACAATTAATGCAGTCGAATCACCATAAATGCTTGGTCAACATATTTAAAAATATAGCCGTTGTAACATTTAATTCAAGCATTAAAGAAATTTCAAAACTGTAACAAACTTAGTCCAATGCAGGTTGCATGTAATCGACTATACAACACAATTAAACAAAGTTTTGAAAAACTTTCTCTTCAAAAATTCTCATAGCACACTTTGAAAAATATTGTGCAAAGCCACGAGTTTTAATCGACTTACTTCATAATGAAGTCGACTTAAAACTACTATTTTGCCACATATTACAAGTTCAACAAAAGTACAAGTGATTTTCCTTTTCTCAAATATATGTCAGACATTCATAGATAAGATCTCATGTAAAACACAATGAATTGCAGCAATGACATAATCAACTCAAACATGTTCTCAATTAATCATAAACATGAAAGTTATGAACATGTAACACATAAACACATGTGTTATTAATTATGTGTTGTCATCATAAAAAACCAGAAATTTTGAGATTGTAGGTTTAGCTAAACCAGTGCTCTCCCTATCAACAATCTCCCCCTTTTTTGATGATGCACAACCATGATTAATCAACAACCATATTGTACAAATCAAATCATATCATATCAAAATGTATCCGAGCAAATGATCAAAATGTATCAAAATGTATGAGAGCAAACGTTTTGAAATATTCTCATTTTTTATTCAGCTCAAAAAATATATCAATTCATATAAGAACATATCAGAGTGTATCAGAGTAAACAAAATATATCAGTGCTCAAAATGAATATCAGAGTATTCTCCCAGTATTATCAGAGTATTCTCTCAACATTCTCCCCCTTTGTGCATTAGCAAAAAAGGTATGCCTTATGATAATGATATGCTGACAAACAGTTATTAAGAGATGCATCAGTAAATCATATTTATCAAACAATTATGCTTCCTCTGTCATAGATAATCTCATGATAAAGATATAATCTCCCCCTAAAGTGTAGGCATGTGAAATTATCTAAGATCCTATGCAATGCTCCCCCTGCCATTATGCATGTTTTATAATCAAAATCCAAATGCACAATGTAGTTTTCAGACAACATTTCATAGCATGTATAAGCATGTGACAGTATTGTATCAAATCAGAAATTGTGCAAACACATCAATGAAGCATAGATATAATATCAATCAACAATCTCAATATTATCTCAAGTAATTTCAATCAATTATATGAACAAAGATATATTGAAAATGAAACAATCAACAATATATGATCAATAATCAGAATAACCGAATTCCAAATCATGGAATTTATAACCCTTGTTAAACATTAATTGATTGATCCACTGTTGCAATCAACTTCATTGCTTTCCATTTGAATTGTATCTCCAATAGTTAATCTAGAAGCAATGTTCCTGCAAAACCTTTCAAGATCAAGCATTTTAGAATTATTGTAATGCAAGAATTATTACAGGCATAATATATGTGTGTAAATGTATGAGTGCAATGATAAACAATAAAGCATTCAACTTCATACATAACACAATCGACTTTAATCAGATATAAATAATTACTTTATACTATTGTCATTTAAGATTCCTAGTTCATTTCGAATAGTATAAAATCTTTCTTTGTTCAACGATTTTGTAAAAATATCAACCCATTGATGTAAGGTATCTACATATTCGACCTTAATTTCACCCTTGAGGATGTGGTCTTGTATAAAGTGATGTCTTATTTCAATATGCTTAGTTTTTGAATGAAGAACAAGATTTTTAGTCAAATTTATTGCACTTGTGTTATCACATTTTAAGGGAATGTGATCTAGTGATATACCGTAATCTTCTAGTTGGCTCTTGATCCAAAGAGATTGAGCACAACAGTTACCAGCTGCTATGTATTCAGCTTCTGTGATAGATAATGCCACACAAGCTTGTTTCTTTGAATGCCAAGAGATTACAGAAGATCCAAGTAGATGACAAGTGTCACTAGTGCTCTTTCATATTTGCCTACAATAATTGTGACAATTAACTATCAAACATACCAAATTTTAAGTTATTACTAGTAATATAGTTTTCCCTCAATAGTAACCCTCATAAGACTAGCTTGCTTGTTGTGGTGCATAACTTGACTACAAACATCCACAATATAGCAAAAACATAACTTATTCACAAATAGAGGAATAATCGTAAGAGTGATGCTAAACCACTAGTCCCCAATAGGATAAAACCTCCAAAAGGCAAGAACTAGGATCACTTATATATAAGCATTACCAAAATATAGTAATTAATAGTTAATACGATGACCATCATAAAAGCTTCCATCAATTGAACCTAAAATCACATGAGGCAATCAAGTCATGAAATCAAGCAACTATTTTTCACTAAAATAACAATTTGATGTGTGATGTTCATATATTATCTGTGTCATAAATACTATATTCATTCATTCTTATCATCTTGAATACTTCATTCATGTTACGATGGTTTCTCAACCAAAGGCTATATTTCAAATTGGAAGA
This sequence comes from Vigna umbellata, assembly GCF_029865625.1. NCBI lineage: Eukaryota > Viridiplantae > Streptophyta > Magnoliopsida > Fabales > Fabaceae > Vigna > Vigna umbellata. Next base: position 41,267,610 of record NC_142168.1, read on the forward strand.
TGAAAGAAACTTCCAAGATTTGCCATTACAAATTCAAATTGAGCTGACTTATAGTTTGGAATTTAAACTAGTGAATTTTAATATGGTGGCTTTGTTTTTAGTTTAATTATGACTTGGCACCAGTATTTGGTTTAAGTCCTATGCTTGTATTTTTTTGTTTCCACGTTTTGCTATCAAACCTGTAATCCATGAGGCATTGCTTTACTGTTCACCAAGAATTGCTCTATTATCTACCACACCAGTCCAGTCCACATCAGTCTAATCACCTTCAAAATAGCAAAACCAGTTGAACGATGAACATGATTATGAAGGTGACTATTTAGATTATTAGCATATTGTTTATGTTTATGAACATATACTTGTACATATTATTTATGTTTCATAAACATATACTTTGTTTGTGGATATCAACATATTTAGTTGGATATTGTTCATTGACCAGATATGATTGTCTGGTTGTGTAATAAACAACCAATATCAAATTATACTCGGCCATAATTATTACCAACAGACTTACCAAATAAATATTCTTCGGAAATTACTTATAGAATAATCTTTCAGTAATTACCAATAAATATATCTTTCGGTAATTAGTATCCATCAATAATTTTTATCTAGAGGATTATTATGAACGGAAAATTCATGAGAAAAGAAACATTACTTATAAATTTTGATTGTTTTTGAGAAATTACAACCGCCGATAATTTTAGTTTCTTGGTGTAAAATCTACTTTCTTAACAGTTATATTAAATGTTGATGCATATCTTTTGGTGTGGATGAATAATATTTGGTAATAATATAAAGAGTTGAACAGTGAGTCTGAGTGTAGCACACGTAAATGTGTCTAGATGCTATCAATGTAGCACATGTAAATCCATCTAGATCCTGTGATAATACAGCTATAGAAATAGGAAACGAATGCTTTAGCTTCGTTCTGGTCATTGGGCACGGGGATTACGAAAGTATTGAAGCTGGGTGTTATCCACATTTGACACGAAATGATGGAGACGTAATAAGAAGTGGATTATAGCTCAGCATGGTGTGGAGAAAAATCTAAATCAGTTTCTCATAATTGTTGTTGACATGGAATGTGCACAATCATGCATTGCCACTGTTCACAAGTACAAGACAAAGCCACAGAGGAGACAAAGACTTTGGATCAAAAGCGAATCAGAAAAGGACCCGACGAACCTATTTGGAAGCCCAGCATTGGTGATTTTATAGGTGCATGCTCATCTTCCGGAAAGAAAGAAAAGTAAAGAATCATTTCCGAAAAGCCAATTTCTTTGCTCAACTTTTTCATGGTCGTCAATGTTTGTCAGTTTAAATTCCTCTTGGATAGAGAGCAAATACAAGAATTGAGGACGACAATTGTATATATCATGTTTAATGAAAGAGGAGAAGTTGATAAATGATTTTGAAAGTAAGATTTATTGTATTATTTTTAATTTGTTTTTCACTTCTTTCTTTATCTTATTTATAGAACACAGAGCTGAATTGAGTTTTTAATTTTTTGTTTGACATTTTTTAAAAGTATCATATGAAAAGTGATATTTAGATTATAATTTTATATATTAAGTATTCAATAAGTAATCGGTTGATGATAGTTGGAATGAAGTTCAAGAGATGTGACCTTATAACTTAACCTAATTACTTGTGAAGTCGTTTAAATTATTGTTATTCAAACAATGACTTTCTTTTTAACTTAATACATGTAATATAAGAGATGAAAAGAAAAGAAATAGAATATAATGTATTATTTTATTAGGTTTCTTTACTTTGCATATTATATTTAGTTCACAACCCAAATCTTCAGAGTAATGGATTGATGTTCAATTGGTCATTTTTAAATCTAAATGTTTTCTAGTTTAAGGAACTTTCATGTATCCAAATTACTTTTGTGGTTAGCCAAAGGCTAGTAAGTCAAAGGTGGTCAATTTAGAATGGTCAAGCAAGAATGGCCAGTCTGGAATGGTCAACCAATAGTAGTTAGTCCATATAGGTAGGTCCAAAAATAGGTCGGCCAAAGTGGTTGACCTAGAGTGATCGACCAATGGTGGTCCGTACACATACAATACATAGGTCTCTTAAGTTCGAGCATTGAATAATTTGTAAAAGGGTTTAGACTTGATCGTTTGGTGTATCAAAGACTGAGTACCTGACGCTCATGTAAGTCGAATGTTGTAACTTGATCGAGAGGGGTTCTTTAGTTGGAACTTGTCCTTAACCAATAATTATGCGCTTTGTTGTATGTTGATTAGATGACATTCAATCATCTTTAAGGTGAACAATTTGGCAGAGGTTTTTTTCCCATAACTCTTCCTTAACAATTTGGGTGCTCCATTGATAAAGGTTCTTTTGAGAATTATTCGTTGACCGATCGGTTAAAGGGTGAAATAGGAGTTCACTTGGATGAACTAGTCCTTAATCAACCTGTTAATCAACCTAGTAGGTCGAGAGGATGAGCTCGACAAGACAAGGAGATGAGCTTTTGAAACTGAAGTCGACTAAGATGTCGAGACCGACAAGTTAAGGCTGACTAGTTGAGGTTGAATGGTAGAGCCGAATGAGGTTGAGAGGTCGAGGTCGAACGAGACCGAGTTGTCAAGACTTAGAAGTTGACAAACAATAAGGAAAAAAGGTTGGGTTCGATTTGTCAAGACTAAAAAGTCGACAAAATTTGAAGATAAGTTAAGGCCAAAGGAGACTAAATGGTTGAAACTGAAGGAGGTCGAGAGGAGGTGGAGGTCGAACGACCGAAGGAAGCCGAGAGGAGTTAGAGGTCGAATGGACAAGCTTTCAAGACAAAAAAGTCGACAAATTTTTTAAGCTAAGTTGAGACCAAAGGAGGTCAGCCGACCGAGATGTCAAGGACTGAAAATGTCGATAGATGATGTGAGGCCGAAAGAGGCTTTTGAGACTATGCAATCGAGACCGAACGAGTAGAATGTTAAGTCTAAAGAGGATGTTGCGACCGCATGATTGAGACAAGACGGGCAAAATGTTGAATCCTAAAGAGGCTATTGAGAGTACACGGTCAATACCAAATTGGTGAGGCTAGACGGGCGATATGTTGAAGCCTAAAAAGGCTATTGAGACCACACACTCAAGACCGAATGGTTAAGGCCGGACGAGCGAGATGTTGATCCTAAAGAGGTTGTTGAGACCACATGATGAAGATTGGGCAAGTGCGACGTTGAAGCCTAAAGAGTTTGAGATGTTAAGGCCGCACGGTTGAGGCTACAAGGACGAAACATTGAAGCTGAAAGAGGCTATTGAGACTGCACGATTGAGACCGAACGACTAAGACCGAATAAAGACAACAAGTTGTGGTCGAAGGAGGCCATGTGGTTGAGGCTAAATAAAGCCAAGAAGTTGAGGTCGAGGGAGGTCGTCTAGTTGATGCTAAACAAAGCCAAGAGGTTGAGGCTGAACGAATGGGCGATTGACTTCTTCCACTATATTTCTCATCTGATTCCTTGTGGTTACAACAGGAGTAAGAGATATACTCGCTCAGTCCCATGGTGAGCACCAAAATGTTTCGAGATGGGTCGGGCAAGTCTTCCAATTAATTGGTTTGTCTCTAACTTGTCACTTCCAAATTCAAGTGTTGTTTGGTTTAAGGAGCCTTCTGTGGGTCCAAACTACTCGAATGGTACCTACAAAAGATACTCTGATGGTAAAGTCAATAAGTGACTAAGTGGAAAAGCATTAGCTGTGATGATGCATGTGTATGAAAGTCATACCTTAGACTTTTATTTATAGTAGTTGTTATAGGCCTAATCACGACCCAATCATATCTTAATCAATAGTAGTAGGTTTATTTGTGATTATCATTCGTGTTAATTTGACCTTTATCTTGTACTAGTTGGCTATGTCGTTTGATCAGGATAGTTGACCAAGGATAGTCGTCCATGAGTGATCTGCTCAGAGTTTGATCAAAAAATGGTTAACCAAATATGATCAGTCCATAGTAGTCAATCAAATGATAATCGACCAAAGATAATTAGTCCAAAATGATCGACGAAAAGTTATCAATCCAAAATGGTCGATCAAATGTGATCGACCTAAGATAGATCGACCATCGATTCATATAAGTCGGTCAAAATAATCGAGGTAAAGTAATCGGCCAATGATAATCTAATACATTTACTAGGTAGTTTTAAAAACACAAATAAAATACTTTTTTTACTCAAAACTGACAATTCTTTTTTGTTTGACCGACCTTACTGACCGACCCTCTTTAGGTATTATTCTATAAGTCACTCCTTTCTATTTTTCTTTAGGTATTTTTTATTAGTAATTTCTAATTTAACTTAAATAATTAAATCAACTTTTTTTACTATTTATTATTATTAGATTCGTGAAATTATTAGTTAACAATGTAGAATCGTATGTAACCATTTTTATTACCTTAACATAACTTACTTAAAAATAAATTCTAAAAGATAGAAATTATCTAAACTTAGTCATCTCATCTTAGAAAATAATGAAATCCACTTTGAAAAGTTAGAAAGATGATAGAGAAAGAGTTTAGAAAAAGGAAAAATAATCTAGAAAGAAGATGATTTTTGGAAGTAAATAACCAAATATAATTTATATTCTTAAAATGCAACTGTAATTATAATATTTATTATTCAAATAATCTCTTCTAAATTAGTAAAAGTATGTTCTCATACTATTTTATACAAAAAATTATTCAAAATTGATGTAAACTATATAACACTATTGAAAACACTTGTACTAATGTACTCTTTTTATGATAAAAAGTAATAAAATTATTATTAATGTACTTGCAAAAATAAATATAGCTATTTTTATAATTTTATTATAGATAATTATTTTAATTTAAAATATAATTTAATTTTAAAAGATGATCAAATAAAAATTTTAATTTAAAAAAAATAATTATTTAAAGGGTAAAATTGATAAAATAACTGTTTTAATTTAAAAAAAACAATTATTTAAAGGATAAAAATAAACCATAGATGTATAAAAAATAATAATAAATTTCCTTTGTATTATAATATAAATAATATAAAAATACAGATCATATAGTTACGATAATAATATTAATTTAGTATTTTACATTTTTAAGAAAAAAACACTTCTTTTTCTCATCTTATATTTGTCTCTTGTAATATCTCATTTAATAGTGTATAACTATTAAATAAAACATTATAGATGTGATAATCTACAAGAAGAATAAACAACTGTTCTACTACAATATTATAGTCATCTATAAAAACATATATCGAGTATAGAAAGTTATATATATATATATATACATATATATATATATATATACATATATATATATATACATATACATATATATATATATATATACATATATATATATATACATATATATATATATATATATATATACTAACAAAGTAGAATTTGTCAAAAGAAAAATGATTATACACAACAAGATTTTATCCTAAACTATGATATTGCATTGCCCTCAATTTACATTGGATCAACTGAAATCTTCATTCCTCATGTTATTAAGGTGATCAGTGCAAAAAAAAAGGCCACACAAACAAACAAAAGCAAAAGTAAGGGTAAACTAATATGAAAAAAAACAAGAAGTCATACAACATATATAGATATATTAACATATATGTAACCACACACATCAACCAATCCTAGCACATACAAATACTCGTACTAGACTCAACCATCTAGATACATATATTGATATCAGACTCTGGCGAGTTATGCACTTGTGGTGGCCTCTACTACTCTGCAGAGCCATTGCCAATGGGTTTCACCCTATCATATACAAGGTTAGTCTCTTAACGTCATTGACCATGGTAAAGCCCCTAAACTAAGACCTTTCTACTTTTCTCACTACATACCTCACCCTTCTCTACTTGAGACTAGATGACTATTAGAACGACAAGATAACTCCCAATACAGAATCCATATATCAATACATACACTATTGAAATTACCACAAGAAACATCTAGAAATTTTCTCATAACATTTACATACATACTCATAACCATATTATCAATCCATGAAACATCAAAATACATATTACACATACATAAAAACCACAATAAAACCATCTCAAACAACTCAAAATATCAGAAAATCAAAGCATACACATTGATGCTCAGTGTCAGACCTTTCGCAAAAGATGACACTCAACTATAGGTCATGGCGCTCAACGTCATTCCTCTCGCAAAAGGTCACGCTCAACGATGCCCTGCCACGACTTAGGCCAAAGCATTTTCATTTTTGCACACTCAGTAGTACAAGCCTGACACTCCGCGGTTTGGAGCTAAAATGCTCATAAACCTGCAAAAGATGACACTCTACATTGGATCAGCTGAAATCTTCATTTGCTCACATTATGAAGGTGATCAATGCTAACAAAAAGATAACACAAACAAACAAAAGCAAAAGTAAGGGTAAGCTAATATGCAAAAAAAAAACAGTCATACAACATATATAGATATATTAACATATGTAATCACTCATATCAACCAATCCTAGCACATACAAATACTCGTACTAGACTCAACCATCTGGATACATATATTGATATCAGACTTTGGCGAGTTATGCACTTGTGGTGGCCTCTACTACTCTGCAGAGTCATTGCCAATGAGTTTCACCCTATCATATACAAGGTTAGTCTGTTAACGTTATTGACCATGGTAAAGCCCCTTGACTAAGACCTTCTACTTTTCTCACTACATACCCCACCCTTCTCTACTTGAGACTATATGACTATTAGAATGACAAGATAACTCCTAATACAGAATTCATATATCAATACATACACTATTGAAATTACCACAAGAAACATCTAGAAATTTTCTCATAACATTTATCATACATACTCATAACCATACTATCAATCCATGAAACATCAAAATACATATTACACATACATAAAAACCACAATAAAACCATCTTAGACAACTCAAAAAATCAGAAAATCACAACATACACACTGGTGCTCAATGTCAGACCTTTTGCAAAAGATGACACTCAATGATAGGTCTTGGCGCTCAATGTCATTCCTCTCGCAAAAGGTCACGCTCAACGATGCCCTATCAAGGCTTAGGCCAAAGCGTTTGCATTTTTGCACGCTTAGTGATACAAGCCTGACGCTCAATTGTTTCAAGCTAAAATGCTCCTAAGCTTGCAAAATGAACTAGTTCTTAACGCCAGCTTGCCACCGGTCCATGTTACATCAGATATCAATAAACTTAAATTTGTGATTTGGGGAAAAGAAACATGTTCAAATGGTAAAATTGGTATTCCTTACTTAGTACTTTGGTAAAAAACAACTTTTAATATTAGCAAATTGCTCAAACGATCCTAAGTTCCTCAATTCAACACCAATTCAATCAATGCAAACAATACACAAACATTTAACACGACTAGATTTTCAGTAGTTCAAACACCAATCAATATTATCAAATAAAACATTTTCAAACCAACCAAACATGAAATTTACAATTCTTAAAACATTTATAACTTTTAAACAAGAGAATTGACCAAATAACTCTAGAACCTTATACACACCCCTTGAAGTATAGAAAGCTCTATTTACCCATAAGAACCATACTAACACGATTAGGACACGTCATTAGAACCACTGATTAATATAGACTCATAAAGAAGACTCAAAGACCACATGCGATCCTAGACGGTCCACATGCATAGGAAGACTAAAGAGACCAAAGAAAGAGACAAAAAACCAACTTACTCTATCAAAGAAACGAATCAGATAGAATTGGAGAGTTCACTTCGAGGATCATCTTAGTAGTCTCTGATTTTCAAAAGAACTAACAAATAGTAAGAAACTCTATAGAGAAATGAGAGAGGTCTAAATAAAAGAATTTTAAAAAAATGATATAATTTAAAATAATAAAAATTATTTATAGAAATTCTATTTATACTTTAAATTTTTAATATTAAAATAATCAAATCTTATGGTTTAATATAAGTTTCCATTCTAAAACATTTTATGGAGTATTACATCTTTCATCCACTTGAATCTCAAGATTCTTTTCTTGTCATTTTCTTTTATGTATTCCAAAACTTATTCAAATTAAATCTCAAGATTTTTTTCAGTCATATCTTTTTATGTAATCCAAAACTGGAAAATAAAACACTAAATAAGATTATTCAAATTGGGCGGAAGAAAATTCATGAAAAAAACGCAAATTTATGAAAAAACAAAAAGGCGTTTTATTTTCCTTATAAATATTTCAACACGTTTAATTTAGGATTTAATTTTCAAATTTCTGCCTAGTTTCTTTTTATTGGAATTATTGGCTTTATGAACATCCTAATTCTAATTAATTAACTTTGGTCATTCAGATAAATAATTAGTACTTCATCAAACACATCAGTAACAAGCTTTCAATTTATTCACAAATTTGACTCGACATTTTCCTTAAACACGTTAAAAAGAATTTACTTTTACAAGCACGAAAAGAAGAGACTAATTAACATTCACACTTACTGAATTGAGACATAAAAAAGAAAAAGTATTCATTTGACTCTTCAGCCAAGTAAGTTCTTCATTGGTTGACTTCATTGTTTGATCTTAAAACGGTGGCAACACCTCCGTATCCCTAAGCCGCCGCCACAAACTGCTGCCGGCGTCAGCGGCGAAGAAGAACTCGTGATCGGTGGTTTCATGGCACTGTGCAACAGAAGGTGTAACAGTGGGGCATGGGAGTGTTGTAGTGGTTTGAGTGCAGAAACTCTCAATCTCAAAAAGATCAGAACTTGCGTCACTGGCCGCATCATCATCCATCATGGCATGTGACTTTGAGGGGCTTGGAGGTTGGAACACATGCAAGGACTCTCGTGGTGTTGCGTCCTCTTCTTCATGAACAACGTTCAGAAGAACCTGGTGGGGTTTTGTGGAGTTTGCTGCCATGGCCAAAGGGAAAGTGAAGCCCTCCTTTGATGGCCTTCTGGATTGGTTCATGGCAGGTTGGAATTGGAACAGCCTTTGAGATTTCAACTCCTTGTTGGATGATGGTGATGTTGGTGGTGATGCTTTGTGATTCAAGGAACCTTTGTGGATTTGGTTGGGTGAAAGGGTTTGAGGTTGTGGGGGTGAGGTTTTGGGTTTTGCAGAGTTTTTCTGTGTGTTTGCTTTGACTTGCACTGACTTTTTATCATTGCAGGGGCATTTTCTTCTCAAAAGCCAAATGGGTTTTGACAGAGAAGTTCTTAGTTTCTGTGTGAGATTGGAGGAGGTTTGAGGAGGGTTTAGAACTGAGATTGGATTTTTCCGAGGGTGGTGGAATAGCAAACCAGCTTTGTTGTTTAGAGTGGATTTGGATGAGGAAGGTGATGGAGTTGTTGGAGTTGCAAGATGGAATGAATGAGCTTTGTAGTTGTTGATGATGATGTTGTTGTTGCAGTTACCATTACCACCGACAACTGATGATGAAGCAGAATCAGAGAATGATCTTGTGGACTTTGTGATGATGTCACCTTGTTCTGGAACACTGTGTTTGTGTTCTGTGTCCATGTTGAGCAGGGGAGAGACTCTACTGTTGCTGTTGATGGTTACTCTTTGGAAGTTGTCATGGTTGAAGTACTTGTGTGCAGCAAAAGTTCTGAGCTCTGAGGTGGGATCATGGAGAAGGGTTCTAACTTCATTAGGCTTCATGGCATGGTGTGGTTCAGATTTGTTTGGTTTATCAGATGAGAGATGATGAAGAGAGGAAAAAGATTCACTATTTCTGTGTTTGGAGGTTGGTGACTTTGGATTCAGGTTGGTATGAATTGCTCTTTCCATTTTTTTTTTCCCACTCTTAGTTAAATGAGTGAATGGAAAAGATGAAGATGAAACCAAACATTGGAAGTACAGACTCTGAAATTCCTTGTCCTCGTATATATTTATGTGATTGTGTGGGGTGTTCTGAGACTAGGTAGTTTCATAGATATGTTGAACAGGAACCTAAGTGTGAACGGATGTGAGAAAATTTTCTAGTACGTTAAAAAGTAATGGTTGAAATTTGTTGAGTCATTGTTCATTTTATTGTTATAGAATTTCATTTCCATATCAGTTTAGAACAATTTTAAGTTTGATTTAAGAAAAAATATGTATTTAGCATATGTAACTATCTACCAATTAAAAATTATTTTAGAAATAGTTTTTAAGATAGTTGATGTAAAAGTTAATAAGTATTAGTAATATTATTATTATTATTATTGTTGTCATCAGGGTATTCAAAATTAAATTAATCTAATTTCAAAATAAAAAATGAAGTCAAAAAATTGCAATGTAATTAGCCGAGTTGTCACATTGTATCTTTTTCTTCTTAAACTGCGTCTTTTGATTTGGTGGGAAGTTTGAGAATTGAAAATTAACTCAAACCAAATTAAACCGTATATTTATTTATTTATTATTTTAAATTTATGTTTCTTTTGTTAAAATATAACTAAATTTCATTCAAGACAATTGAAGTGATAACTTATTTGCCGAATGAAAATATTCTAGTGTTATATGGTTGTAATTGACTTGCTAAGACTCTAACTTTTTAATTATAGTACAAAGTTAAAGTGAATTTATAGAATGAGTATTTTATTCTAAATTTGTTTTGTGTTTGAGAACAATTCATGTTTGAAGTTTTGTTTTGATTTCATTCATTGCTAATTGTGATTATTATAGTTTCACCAAACAAACATAAGAATGATGAAAGAATGTGTCATATATAAATTAAGTACACCAAGTTGAAATGAAGAACAAATAGTAAATTTAATGTTCGAAAGGAATGAATTGTCTCATATTTAATAATAAGCATTATTTCATATAGCCTAATGTGTCTCTGTTTTATTGTATGTGCATGACTCTTATGAACATTGTTTACACTTATAAAGAATTGCAAAATGGTTATAAATTAGTTAGATTTAGCAAAAAATAATTTAGATAAGTAAGAAATATATACTTATTGATACATCAAATTACTAAATGTTGAGTCAAACATTTTAATCAAAAAATTATATTGGTCGATGTTTAAAACTATCAAATGGATTATTTTATTATTTTAAAAAGAGTTTAGTACAACAAAATCTAAAAAAACATTACCTTTTTTATTTAAATTTTTATTTTTCGGAATTACTACCAACATTTGAATTCAACAAGTTCAAATAATGTATTAACTTATATTTAGAGAGAAGTTACAAGATGACATCCAGATCATTTTCTTTTATATCAATCTTATTCCAATCACCAACTTTATATAAAGGAAGTGATATCTAACATCATGCATCCCTACCATCTTACACATGATTCTTGGTCAAACAAATTATACTCAAATTATCATACAATATGATAATCTTTCCTTGAATTAAATATAGATCGATCATCAAACCCTTTTACCATAAGGATAATGATACTTTAACAACATTTTTTTGATAACATTTTAACATTATTTACGTGTCATTCTATGATTGGTCCAAAATTACTCTACAATCAATAATAATAATCATAAACACTAACATGGACCAATCACAAAATAACACGTAGATGATGTTAAAATGTTGTCAAAGTATCATTATCCTTTACCATATCCCTCCTTAGTTTCCTTCATTAACATCATATAATTCGCCTTAGTAGTCGACAAGTCTATTTTTTGTTGGAAAGTATCTTTAACTGACTCATAACCCTTTATTCATGAATGTGTAGCTTGTTATGAACCTTCTAGCATCCAAGTCTACAACAAGTCAAACTTAGAGAACCTTTCTAAAGTATACTATAAGTTACCCTTTAAGATAATTTCAATGCCTATATTCCACATATATCGTAGGATTCATTTCACAATTTGCCAATATATCGTAGGATTCATTTCACAATTTGCCAATACTCCTTCTCTATAGGTTACTCGCATCCTTCACCAAGCTAATTGTTTGGGCAAAGTTTGATATAGTGGAAACAAATGCATACATCAAACTTCCCACTACTAGAATAAGGAATACGTATGTCTTCTTTCTCCTATTAGTTTAAGTAGAATTGAGCTCAAAAAAACTATAGACATTGTCATAGGTATGTTCATGGATTTTTCACATATTCAATGTCAAAATGTATGAACACCTTTTATTAGTATAGTTTCTAACATAAAAAAGGTTTCTTTTGGACACAATCCCTTATAATATCTATACCAAAATCTTCTTAATTCATTAAATTTTGACAGCATAACATTTGTAATACCAACATCCTAAACTGGTCACACAAATTTAAATAGACTTTTATATAAATTATTGTGGATTAATTATAGTTATAAATTAATTGTTAGGAAATTTTAAAAGACTAATACTTTTATTTCTACTTCTTTTATGTGATTGTGTTTTATTTTGTGTCATGAATATGAAATAATCATACTTAATGTAACAGATTTTATCTTCATGCATAGTCAACGAGGAAAGTTGTAAATAATCAACAAAATCGTCCATCAACTGTGTTTATTAAAATAATTTTTAATGATTTAAAACATTTTATTCCTATTATTGATCGCATATGTTTTAAATATTTTCTCAAATTTAGATTTTATAAGTTAGTCCTAAGAATAATTATATAATTCATTAACTATATATAATTTCTCTAAGACGTAATCTTTATAAATTTCTTGTAATTTAGCTTCTAGAATTTTAAAATATTTAAAGCACTAAAACTATTATTTAGTCCTTTTGAATTTAAATCATTTAAAATTTACTCCTAGGTATTAACATAATTTAGTCTTTATATTTTAATTTTTTTGAAATATTTACTCTTATAATTTATTAAAATTTTAAAAAACTTATAAAATCTATTTTTACAATAAATTTGTGAAAAAAAATAAAACATTCTACTTTAATTTCATTTTTAATTTTTTCTTTTTCAAACTTTCAATATGAACAAACATCAATTTAATAGACCATTGTTGGTGATTTTTCCAAAATCAACCACAACTTTAATTTTAAAAAATAAAATAGTGATACACAACCAACCTAAATTATATATTTACTAATGGTATAAATGTTATAACATAATCAGAGAAATATACCTCAATCGTGAAAAATGTTGCAAGAAGGAGAGGATGCCTAGAGTGGAGAACCTCCAAATGCAACCTTCCACCACCATAAGTGAAGATTGAGATCTTAAATTCCTACTTTTGTGAGCATAAACAAAAAAGAAGAACAAAAAGTTTTATAAGAACATTTTGTATTGAGTGTCTTCAATATATTGAAACCTATTTTTGCATCACCTAACATTACATTCAACATAAAAAAAAAAGAAATAATGTAATATGCACATTTTCTACTAATCATGTTACATATTTTAGTTTATGATATAAAATTAGACAATAAAATGTTAAGGTGATTTAGAAATTGCATTTGATAAAAAAAATGAGTAAAATGGACTATTATATAAGTAGAAGACTGATAAATCTATTGTTTTGAAATTTTGAATTTAAAATGGTATGATAGTATCTTATATAGGCTTATTTACATTTTATTGTGGTGAATCCTCTATTCTCTTGAAAAACATCAAAGTAGTATCGAGAATATTTATGTGTTGTGAAAAATCATAAAGTTTAACTTTTGCTAAAAGGTAGTTTTATTTAGAAAAGAAAATGAAATTATATTATGTATGTTGAAAGAGGAGTAGACATGGATAAAAAGTAGTTTGAAATATGCATGAAGAGAAAGAAGGAAGTGTTGTAAAATCTGATAGAAAAAGAATGTGGACAAAATGGTTGTGGAGGGCAAAAGCAAAATCCAGACCACCTAAACAAGAAACATACATGAAATGTCCAGAGGCAGGCAACGAAAGCAATGCATGATAGATACAACGTTAATGCTGACCCACTCACTTTCTATCCAACTTTCATTGATTCAACAATTCATCGGATTTTAACTCATAAACACACTTCTTTCCCATCGCATTTCTCACCACATCACTTCACTCACACATTTCTGCATTCACAATGCACTTTTTATTTTCTATTTCAAGCAATATAAACAATTCCTCTATTTTATAATTGATCTTTTGAAAAACATTTCACTGTTTTTTCTTTATAAATAAATAGGTTAATTTAGTAATAACAGTTAATCTGTTACATTTAAATTACTGACAGTTTGACATTATCACTAACCAGAATATTTAGTAATAACCTATTTTTTTTATTTTACGATTACTATTGTTAATATAGATGAGTTGAGGTTACAAACCTTATTCTCCTTTTTCTCTTTCTTTCTCTTTCATCAGGTGGCCACATGAAGATAAAAACTTGAAAAAAAGAGAGAAAAAAAGTGACGAAAGGTCACGTCTCGAGTTTGGATATATATAAACAAAAGTGGGTTAACCACTATTTAGGTATTTGAATAGTGACATTATGTTTGTTAGTGATGATTCACTTTTTTCTAATATACTATATATTACTAGTAATTTCGGAGCGTGCCATTTGTAATTTAAACAAAATTTATATATGGAGAGAGTAAATAGATAAATCAAGATGGATATCGATGGATCTTTTAAGACAAGACTCTACAAATCATTACTATCTTACTTTATTACCATTTATTATAATAAACACCAGTGTAACCAATATTTTTTACGATGGGTAGAAAAAGTTTTCTTTTTTATGCTGGTTTGGAAACTAATATAAATATAGTATAATTTTTTTTTACTTTCTATTCGAATTATCGTAGAAAGGTCATATTTTATATTAGATTTCGATTCATTGTAGAAAATTCACTTAGAAATAAAAAAGTTTGTAGTAAAAGTTATTTTTTATATTAATTTTAGACACAACTAATAATGAGATATTCTCTAGTGATCAAGTTTTTACAAGAAGAGTTAAAGTCATCTATGAAGATGGTTTAAACTCTACTTTTTGGACCACTTTTGAAGTCATTATGGAGCATAACATAGAATAGTATAAGTTTCTTTATACCATGTATTCTGGCCAAGTAGTGTAGGTTTCTTTAGGTTATTTATTTCGCTCAAGTAAGTAGATTTGTTTAAAGCTAGTATTAAGACCTAATTAGTATAAGATTTTTCCTTAAGCTAGACATCCAAACCATGTAAAAAGTATGTGCCATGTGTCATGCTCCCATTGAAGAGGATTTAACTTTAGTAGTGGCCACAGGTTCTTCCCTCATTGGAGAGGATTTGTGGACCCTTGTCCACTCCTTAGAGGATCACTTTTTTGGTCAATGAATGCAAGGGAGAGAGATCATGCTTTTAGGAGACACCCTCGGCTTACAAATAAAGGTATCTCCTATTAAATATTTACCTTTGATTTAGAGTAAAGTTATGTTACCAATTTTGTGTCATACTACTTTTATTAGGTCATCCTAGGCTAGAACAACTTAAGTGGTCTCCTCTAGCCACCTTTTTTCAAGAGTTGACCCGACCTCTCTTATAGAATCAATAAACACCACCACTATCACCATAAAACATCACAAAATCATGAGCTTAGCTCCCTTGTCCATCAAAGGTTCCACACACATCATCCTTTCGCCCACCTCCATGGCTTTCCTTTTAGTTTTGACCCAACCTAGCTAGGAGGTTGCCATCATTTGGTCTCAATAGCTTAGGTTCTTCAAGAGCTAAGTGTTTTGGTCCTTTATCTATCATTTTATTTTCATGTTGTCCTTGTGTTATCTCCTTATTTTCTTGTTGTAGCTATCTTGAAATGGTCCAAATCAACCTCCCTTACTTTACAATTAATGTTGACGATTTTCAAAATTAAACTGCATCTAGCTTAGAGGTCAAAAAATATGTATTTATAGTCAAATTAAAGCCCTTTAAGTATAATTTCCAACAAAAAACAATCATATCATTTGGAGTTTTGTAGAGAAAGTTATGATCAAAATAGTCGGCAAAGATCAGTTGCCAAAATGTTGTCATCAACGTTTTTCAAGTTTTATTTTGGTAGTTTTAACTATTTGTTTATGTACTTTTAACTTTGTTGTGTTTTTTTTTTCATTTTTTTTGTCATACCACATATTTTGAGTCATTTTTATTTTCAAATTATTCCATATTGTCTAAAGTAATGTTTACTTCTTTTTATGTCATTTTTTCCTAATTGAACTTTACAAAAATCATAAAAATATATGTTCAAATGTGTTTTTCGAAACTGAATTATATATGTGCCTTTGAGTGCTTTAAGTTTGCATATTTGAGTTCATACTTATTGTTAGATCATCAATAAGTTCTTAGAGTTAGGTTTCCTTTGTGTCATTGTTTTGAGGTTCATGTTCTATATTGATTCTAGTAAGATTTTCTTCCATTTGGTATATTTGAACTTGTGAAATTTCAAAAGAGTTTTCAAATCTGAATTTGTGTTGTGTAGTAGTGTTTTTATGTGCTTAAAAATCAAGACAAAAAAATAGACAAAAGGTATGAAAGAAAAAGCAAAAGAATATTCATGTATTACTACCACTACTTTTTGGTGTGCACTCTCATGTTGATTTTGTGAGCTATTTACATGAATGTGCTACTGTTTTATAGCCTTCTCAGTTTGCAATTGAAGCTAAAAGTGTGTCCATTAGGCATCATTTGTTCATTACTTGCTAAAGACAAGAAACACCACTTTTACTCTAATCTTATTTTTTGGTTTTTTATATCTAATCTAGAGCTTTTTCTAGGACTTTATTTTCTTGTGCTAACCTTCTTTCTTGACCATTTATTTTCTTGATTGTCTGATAATGACATATTTTACTATGATTTCAGTGTCGAATTGAGAGAAAATATCAACTCTTTCTTAGCTTTTTGCCTTGTAAATCCTAATTTTCTTTTAGTTTCTTAAGTGGTTGCATCTTAAAATTTAATGATTCAATTTCATCACTAATCCCCATTGTTTAGTATGTTTTGGTCATTTACATCCAAGCTTGTATGCCAAACTGAAGAACCGAAGAACCATATAAGCAAGAATGAAGGTAAAAGAGGAAGTTTTGAAAGCAAAGATAAATGCTGAAGTTGGGGTGCAGCTGGCGTGCAGCTGAGCCCCATTCGTCCAGACTTGCTATAGCTGAGGTGCAGCTGGGGTACAGCTAAGTGCTAGCTCTCTGGAATGCTGCCGCTGGGGTGCAGCTGGCGTGTAGCTGAGCGCCAGATCTCTGGAATGTTGTCGCTGGCGTGCATCTGAGCGGTGGCGACGCTAATGTGGCAAATTTGGTCTATTTAGGGCTGAAACGCAAGGGGATCTAAATCTTTTGCTGCCCAAACACGATTTCTCTCATTTGGAGCTCTTGGAGGCGAGCCAGGAGCTGTGGGAACAGTCCTTCTTCACCCTTGGGTCTTCTTCCTTCTTCCATTTCCACCATTGTTGTAAGCTTGAGCTTTCCATTCATGGAGGGCTAGTTTCATTATTGTTGGGGGATTGATGTAGCCACTGAACTCTTATGTAAACTACTGTGTTTTGAATGAATATATGCCTTTTTCATTGATTGTTA
Organism: Vigna umbellata; assembly: GCF_029865625.1. Taxonomy (NCBI): domain Eukaryota; kingdom Viridiplantae; phylum Streptophyta; class Magnoliopsida; order Fabales; family Fabaceae; genus Vigna; species Vigna umbellata. The sequence goes on from NC_142168.1 coordinate 41,285,050, forward strand.
GTGTTTAATTCCTTTTCTTAATGCTTGTTGTGAAGTTGCTACCCATGACATGATTTCAGGCTTTGCTTGATATTGGAAAATGTTGAGTAAATCTGGACTTGGATTAAACACCTAAAGGAAATAGTATCTAGGGATAGAACTAGGACCTTTGGTTGTCTTATATCTCAATTCTTAATGCGGAAATAATTTTTAGGTCTTCCAAGGGATTGGAGCCTAATAAGGAAGTCTAGGCTCTCTCTACCAAGGGATTGGGTTTGAGTAATTTAGTAGATTGACATTGGCATATTAATGAAGAGGAAGTGATTTTCTATACATAAGAATGAAGTAGGTGAAATCATACCCCCAACAATACCATTCCATATCATTTCTAATCTTTTCATTTCCAAGTGTTTGAGTATCTAAGATCACTTTTATCATTTATGTTTCATGTTTACTTTAATTGCACTAAAACCCAAATTATGAAGCATTGTTTAGTCTAAGTTAGCTGGAAATTATACGATTGTTTGGTGACACGAGTCTCTTGGGAAACGATATCCGGTCTTACCGATTTTATTACTTGAAACGATTTGGTATACTTGCCAAAGTCCCAACATTGTCTCCTTGTTATTCATGGTCTTTTCTACATCAAATCTCTTTTGAATAGCCTCTGTTCATTTTAGACCCTTTTATTGCTTTCTCTTTTGACTCTTTTGGCTTTTGTGGTGTTATTTCCCTTTGTGTGGTGTATGTTTGTCTTTGTGGTGAGCCAACACTTGGAGGTAGAATCCTAGGTGATGAAGGCCTAGTTGGAGCTTGAGGTCTTTGTGGAGTTACAAGAACACAAGAGAGTAAACACTTAGTGAGAAGAGTGATTTGTGTTTATTTCATTTTGAGTTGTAATATTGTGTTTGATCTGCTTGGGCCAACAATATTATTTCATCTACTTTAACCCTTGATCCGTTTTATAGGATTTGTGTTTGTAAAAGCGCTAAGGAAATGTTGAAAATTTTTAAGAGTAACTCATGAAGGCAAAAAGGAAGTCAAGCGTGCTCGAAAGAACTCTTTAGTAAAAGAATATGAGATGTTCCTTATGAAACACTGGGAAACAATCCACAATGTGCAGAGTTGTTTTACACATATCATAAATCATTTATCCGATTTAGGTAAGAATTTTGACATTGAAGAGTTATATATTAAAATTCTAAAATCTTTGAACAGGACATGACAGCCAAAAGTCACGGCTATCACAGAGTCACAAAATCTTGCAACCATGTCTATGCCGACTCTGTTTGATAGGTTAAGAGAGAATGAGATTGAACTTGAAAGGTTGACAAAAGAAGAGGATCAAGGAATAAAAAGAAATATTGCTTTTAAATATGAGATTGTCTATAGCAAAAGCGTCAAAGATGATGATGATTATGATTCCGAAGATCCAAAGAAATTGATAAAAATACTCACAAAGTTCATGAAGAACATACGAAAATACAAAGATCGCAAAAAGAAGCATCAATGATCCTCCTCAAATTTTAGGCGTTACGGTTGTGGAGAATTAGGACAATCAAAGCAAATTCTCTCGATAAAGAAAGAAAGCTCTCCAAAATAAAGGAGTGGGAAGAGTATAATTCAAGCTCTTCATCAAGTTTTGCATCAACCATTAACGACTTTAATGAGCAAGCAAATATTTGTTTAACGAACAATGATATAACTGGAAGCTAAGTAAGTACCTCTAGCGATTCTGATAATTCTGATGATATAGATCTTCATGAAGATGAATTGCATGATACATATAAGGAATTATTGCTAGAATCAGAAAAACTAGATCTTCCTTATAAGAAATTAAAAATTGATTTTAAAGAATTAAAATCAAAAATTGAAAATATGCTTGAAGAAAATGAAAATTTGAAAAACAAAATTTTCTATTTAGAAAAACAAAAATTTATTAGTAGTGACGAATCAATATCTTGCAAAAATTTGAAGAAATTACAATAAATAATCAAAGGAAAATGTAGTAAAAGTTCTATAGAAAAGGAAAAGGCCGTTAAAAATAGGTATGTTCCTAAATATAAGAATAGAACTAAAAGAACTTGTAGAGTTTAGGTAGAAGAAGGAACCACTTATTATAGGAACCCAAATGTTGTTACTTGTTTCTATTGCACGAAAAATGGTCTTACATCAAATAAATGTAGAATAAAACATTATGGTGTTCTAAATGGAATATATGCATGAATTCCTATTGTAAAATAACATGTCTCTAACTTCAAAGGACCTAAATAAATATTGTGTTTTGTAGGTTATTTCAAAATTAAGGAAGAAGTTTATGTATGTGCACCAAAACTTGGTAAAGTATGGATTGTAAAATTAAGGGGAAGTTGTTAGTAAGAAAGAAAAATTTTACAATTTTTTTTGTATTGTTTTATGTTTTGCATTATGCCTCTTGTTTCCAATTAATAAAAATTTGTTTTGTTATTTATTTGTTTATGGCTTATATTCAGGCGAGTCTTATTTTAAGGGGGAGAAATAATTAATCATGCATAGCTCTTTTTTTATAATGATAAAAAAGAGGAAGAAATATGTTTAAACGCTTTAATATATTATCTCTTATCTACTAATGTCCTCTCTTCTTTAAGTTGTGTATGAGTTACTTATTATGAGTACAGGTTAAAAAAAGCTTTAAACTCAATGAGTTTTTGGTCATCATAAAAAAAGGGGAGATTATTAGTAAAAAGATGAAACATAATAGTTTTGATGATGCCAAAATCAAGTCTCAAGTGCTCACTTTTCAATTATGAAGACTTGTATTATGTGTTAAAGCTTTTATAATAAGTAGTTTATGTACAGGACTTAATGTTTTGTTTGATTCCATGTAATTTATACTTTAAAATTGTCTTTGGAGTCAAAATACTCTTAAATAATCGATTAACTTCTTAAGATAATCGATTATCACAAAGAGGTTTTTCAAAATGCTAAAAACTCTATTTTGGCCTCTGGAATAATCGATTACCAAATACTAATAATCGATTATCCATAATTGATTATGACTTACCATAATTGATTATCACAACTAGCCGTTAGAATTTTTTAGCATGTTTTTTACCGTTATGCATTCATTAAATAAATAATCGATTGTCATAAGTGGATAATCGATTATCACGCGAGAAAAGGCTGAAAACATAATTTTGGAGGTGTCCTTGACTGAGGTCTTTATAAAGATGTTTTAGACTCTCATTCTAAAACACAACACACAATTGAACCTTTCTTGACAAAATAAAGTGTGACCTAGGGTTTGTGTAACTCTTGTACTTTGACTTTGAGAACTTGGTCTTGGCAAGAGCGAGAACTTTCACTAAGAGTGTGATTTAGTGTTCATCATTTGTCAAACATTCGGAGAAGGTGTTCATCCCATGTGGTCTTCAGGGGAAGTGAGTATCATCTCTTCAGGTAAGAAGAGATGTGTTTCTAAATCTTAAACTTGTTTTTCTGTGTGTAACAGTTTATTGGTTTTGTGATAGTAGAAGTTAATCTCTGTTTGGGATTAATAATTGGACGTAAGATTCTTGTGATCTGAACCAGTATAAAATTATTTGTGCAATTTTCTCTCTTCCGTTAATCTTTATAATTATTTTAATGATTTCCTACGTAAGTTAAAAAGAGAAAAGGAAAATTATTTTAAAACATAAGAAATCAATTCACCCTATCATGTTGATTTTTTTCCAAACACGCAAGCATTTCATTGCACTGCTCTAACAAGCTTGACCAAATTGTTCAGCAACTTCTTAAGGAAGGTTTTTCCCTTTCACTCATTGTAAGATAAGAAATTGCCTTTATTTTGTTCAAATTGTAAAATGGTTGGTCATGATTTATCTAATTGAAGACAATTACAACAAGATACAAATGTTATTTCTAGTGGGGAGAAAATAATTAGTGCAAAAATACAACAATATTATCGTCCTAAGCTGGTTGATGCACAAGATGGGATTAAGGGCTCTTTAACTCAAGTGGTAGAGCCTATAGTGGAGCTTATGGTGAAGTTTGTGCTTTAGTCTTTTATGGTATAACCTGTTGCTGAGTCACAACCTAAGCTAGTGGTGGTTAATCGTAATAATATTTGTATTGTGAATGGATCTCCTCTTGTTAAGAATCTAGATGGTGGTGTGCTAGTGGAATTTGATTCCTTGACTGATATGTCTTCTTTGAGGATGTCACTCACATAGCTTGCAAGCTTTACAACAATTAGATTCAACTTATAGTAGTTTAGAGGTAATTCCTAATTATTTAACATCTAATAAGAAGCTAGTTTTGTAGAAAATTTGAAAATAACTTATAAATAGACTAATATGCTTGATGAAAGGAAATATTATAATATTAAAGAAGATAATGAATTAATTCAAACTACAAGAAAACTTAATAAGAGTAGACTAAATAAAATTAATACTAAACCTTTCAAAACAAAAACTTCTAAAAATTAAAGTTATTTTTTAAAATATGAGAGAATTAACTAATGATAAATTCTTTTAATATGACTATAAATTTGTTCTTTTACTTATATATAAATTCAAAGTATGAAATAATTTTTATAAAGAAAATAATAGATTTATTATTAAAAAAAATCAGTATCATCATAAATATTGCAAAAGCTCAAACTCTAAAATAGTTATAAATACTCAACCTTTATTAAATCAATTGTAATAAGTCGACTATTTGTTCATCTCTAAATGAAAATTAATTATCCACATGCTTATTTAAATTTCGGTGATGGTCTTGAGTAACAAGTAGGAGTTGATCCCTAAATCCTCAAGAAATTGACAAAGCTTAATTGGATAAGAAAAATGAGCCTCTTCTGAGCTAAAAAAACTAGCCTTTTCATTCCTATAACAATAGTATGCAACTCAAATTTATTGTTGTGATGCCTTTTGCAGTGATAATATGTTAGGGTTAGTTGAACTTGTCTATCTGTGTCTTCTTTCTTCGTGGTTATCCAGTTATATAGGGATTGCGTTCTTATCCACGATAATAGGATGCTCATTGCCTGCATAATGCAGCAGAGAAGTTGGACATTTCTTGTTTTCAAGCCTGTGGTCTTTTGCATTGCATAAATGTTTCACGTGTACCAAATAGCATCTATGGCGTAGTTGGTATGACAATTCATATGAATTTTCCTATACCAGAATTACATCATCTTCTGTTGTATCTTTGATTCGCTCATTTCTCTTTGCCTCTCTGTATCCTCCGTGCGCTTTGTTTTAACATATGTGACATATTCTGCATGGTTGGTTACGTAAGGTCAATTAAACAGCATTTAAAAAATTTGGTATTGATGTTACAATTGCTTATGCATTGTTGCTGACAATGTTTATATACCACTCATCAATGTTTAGATGAAGAGATTTTTGTTACCAATTTAAGTTATATTTATCAGTCAATTTATTAAAGTGATATAATTAAAAAAATATATGATTAAAAACATATATGTTATAAAATATTAACTGTATAGAGCTTTTAAGTAATATTTTAATTTGGTAAGAGATTAAATTAAAAATATATATTGAAATTCAAAAAATAACGGACAAAAGTTATATCAAGAAATTATTATTCTCATCTATGACCTTATATTGTATATTCCAAATTGTTTCTCTTCGTTTTCATTATAAGAGAAAATTAAAAAAGAATCAAAATATTATAAGATCAAATATCATTATTCGATCTATATTGTTTCCAATTATTAATACAAATACACTTTTTTATACTTCTCTTGATACATAATATGGTTTAATTGATTTTTGTTATTGGTCAATTTTTATTCATAATCTACCTATTCAACAATAAATGATGTATGAATCAAAGACACATAAAAAAAATATACTACTTTTAATTAAAGCATTACAACAAGTTCATGAATTATTTTTATATGTTGTTTAACTTTTTTTATATGTAATTAATGTTGACTATTGAACATAAACATACAACCAAGAAAAACAATAAAGAAGGAATTCCACGATCACCGATTACCATTGCCCCTTATATCTTTAAGAATTGAGGTTAACTATGTTCTATATACACTTTTTTTATTAAGGAGTTTTGTTTGTAATACACATCCTTTTAGTCCATGTAGTTTCATAATCATGTAATTTTGATTTCTATAAAATTTTAATTGGAGATTTAGTGGTTTAATTTTTTGCATTTAATGCAATTTTTGTCCTATATTAATACGACATCTAATTCATTATAAGAAATACTACATGTTTATAAGTAAAAGTAGTGTTAATTATTCATTTATTTAAGCTATTAATAATATATTTGACAAATAGATATACAATTTAAATTTTGTAGAGACTGTACATCATAAAAATACCAAAAGTGGATCTAAACATAAAAAATTAACTTTTATATACATTAAAATCAACTTGTTTACTTGAACTTTATAAACCTTGTGTGATCCAATATTTCCAAAACTTTTGACACGTATTTTTTTTAAATTTGTTTGTTTTTTTGTTATTATTGTTTGTTGTTACACGTTCGTAGTTCATGCTTTATAAAATACCAAAAACTGAAATTTGTTGTTTTTCTGCTTTTCAGGTTTTCTAGGATTGTAAAAAAATCATAAAAAAAATTGATTAACGTGACAAAATTGAACGTTAAGGTTAAAAATTCAAGGACCGCGATATTCCAACAACGCATATTTAACACTGTTTTGACAATGCCACGTGTCGTTGTTTGATTGGTTTGTTTTAAAAATAAAATTTTTTTAAAACCTACGAAACGGAAGTCCGTAACCCTTATTTTTACTGAAATTCCGAAAATAGCCCTTTCTCTGTTCCATTGGAAACGAAGGTGCGTTCTCTTGGAAGGTCGAAGGTCGCGTTTCGTGGCGCTTCACTTTGTTCTGTGTGCGTTCGTCTTCGAAGCTTCCATCTTCGCTGTCGTTGTCTCGCTCTCTCGCTCTATCATTTTTACTTTGTGTTAATCTCACTTATAATGACAAAAGTAGTGATTGAAAAATGAACGCAGCATTATAATAAGAATTTGAAAAGTACGAGACCATTTTCAGTAAAATTAATGGTAATTAATGGGAAGGAGTTGATCAAATTCTGAGTGGGGAGATGGGTGTTGGTCATTGATGTAAACGCAAGAAGTGTGGAGTGACCCATGAGTAGGGGGACGAAGTAGTGCAAGGGATGAGTCAGAGTGTTGAAAAAATGGTCTGGTAATCGTTTACAGAATCCTGGTAAACGATTACCCGAGAGAAAATTGGATTTTGTACATAAAGTCCAACACAGGTAGTCAGCCAGGTGAACAGGGGTCACCATTGGAAAAAAAGCTCAGTTTTAGGCAATTCTGCACCTGTCTGAGGCTGGTCCAGGTGTTTCAGTGGTGGGAGAGGGTGGTTGGTGATGTGATGTGTGTCCAAGGAGTGTGGGGTGACCCCTCATCAGTTGAAGGAGCAACCTCTGCAAGGGATGAGTGAGGGTGTTGAAAAAAGGGTCTGGTAATCGTTTACAGCATCCCTGTAAACGATTACCCGAGACAAAACTAGATTTTGTACAGAAAGTCCAACACAGGTACTCAGTCAGGTGAACAGGGGTCACCATTGGAAAAAAAGGTGAGTTTTAGGCACTTCTGCACCTGTTTGAGGCTGGTCCAGGTGTTTCAGTGGTGGGAGAGGGTGGTTGGTGATGTGATGTGAGTCCAAGGACTGTGGGGTGACCCCTCATCAGTTGGAGGAGCAAGCTCTACAAGGGATTTGTTGACCAAAAAACCATACGAGTGAATTTAAGGGTCATTACTGGTTGGGAGGTTATGTTTGATGACCCCAAGAAGTGGGGAAGAAGTCATTCTTACTGAGGGGACCAAGTTGGACAAGTGCAGAGCTAATCTGCAGAAAAAACATTGTCGTAATCGTTTACAGTGGCCTCGTAAACGATTACACGAGAGAAATCACTGTTTTGTACAGAAAGTTGAACTGAAGTAGTCAGTTGTAGTGTCCTGGGTGATCATTGGCAAAAATTGTTAATTTAAAGCACAAGTCCACTTGTATTTACTTGGTGTTGGTGTTTGACTGGTGGTAGAGGGTGGTAGGTGATGGGAGGTGACCCCAAGAAGTCGGAAAGAAGTCATTCTTACTGAAGGGACCAAGTTGGACAAGTGCAGACCCAATCTGCAGAAAAAACACTATGGTAATCGTTTACAGTATCCTTGTAATCGATTACAGTGTCAAAAAAGGTGTAAACTTGATTTCTAAGGCATAATTTGAAAGGTCTTTGAGTATAGATTCCAACAAAACAAGAATCAACTCATTTGGAGTTCGGTGAAGAAAGTTTTGAGCAAAAGAACAAGCAAAGGTGAGAGTTGACAAAAATATATGAAACGCTAACTTGAAAGAATAAACTGTACCAACTCAGATGTCCAAAAATTACAAATTAGTAGTCATTGGAAAGATTTTTGAGTCTAGTTTCTAATAAAAAAAGAATCACATCATTTGGAAGTCGGTGGAAAAAGTTATCAGTAAAATAGCCAGCAAAGGTCAAAGTTGACACCATGTTATCTCACCCAAGTTGCTCATCTCATAAACATTGTTTTTTTCCTTCATCATGGGGTGCCAAAACATCACTTCCCACCACTGAAACACCAGGACCAGCATAAGAAAAGTGCAAAAGTGCTTAAAACTCACCTTTTTGGCCAATGGTGACCCCAGTTCATCTGACTGAGTACCTGTGTTGGACTTTCTGTACAAAATCCAGTTTTGTCTCGGGTAATCGTTTACAGTGTCCTTGTAATCGATTACAGTGTCAAAAAAGGTGTAAACTTGATTTCTAAGGCATAATTTGAAAGGTCTTTGAGTATAGATTCCAACAAAACAAGAATCAACTCATTTGGAGTTCGGTGGAGAAAGTTATGAGCAAAAGAACAAGCAAAGGTCAGAGTTGTCAAAAATATATGGAACGCTAACTTGAAAGAATAAACTGTACCAAATCAGATGTCCAAAAAATACAAATTAGTAGTCATTGGAAAGATTTTTGAGTCTAGTTTCTAATAAAAAGAATCACATCATTTGGAGGTCGGTGGGAAAAGTTATCAGTAAAATAGCCAGCAAAGGTCAAAGTTGACAGCATGTTATCTCACCCAAGTTGTTCATCTCATAAACATTGTTTTTTTCCTCCATCATGGGGTGCCAAAACATCACTTCCCACCACTGAAACACCAGGAGCAGCCTAAGAAAAGTGCAAAAGTGCTTAAAACTCACCTTTTTGGCCAATGGTGACCCCAGTTCACCTGACTGAGTACCTGTGTTGGACTATCTGTACAAAATCCAGTTTTGTCTCGGGTAATCGTTTACAGTGTCCTTGTAATCGATTACAGTGTCAAAAAAGGTGTAAACTTGATTTCTAAGGCATAATTTGAAAGGTCTTTGAGTATAGATTCCAACAAAACAAGAATCAACTCATTTGGAGTTCGGTGGAGAAAGTTATGAGCAAAAGAACAAGCAAAGGTCAGAGTTGGCAAAAATATATGAAACGCTAACTTGAAAGAATAAACTGTACCAACTCAGATGTCCAAAAAATACAAATTAGTAGTCATTGGAAAGATTTTTGAGTCTAGTTTCTAATAAAAAAAGAATCACATCATTTGGAGGTCGGTGGGAAAAGTTATCAGTAAAATAGCCAGCAAAGGTCAAAGTTGACAGCATGTTATCTCACCCAAGTTGCTCATCTCATAAACATTGTTTTTTTCCTTCATCATGGGGTGCCAAAACATCACTTCCCACCATTGAAACACCAGGACCAGCATAAGAAAAGTGCAAAAGTGCTTAAAACTCACCTTTTTGGCCAATGGTGACCCCAGTTCACCTGACTGAGTACCTGTGTTGGACTTTCTGTACAAAATCCAGTTTTGTCTCGGGTAATTCTTTACAGGGATGCTGTAAACGATTACCAGACCCTTTTTTCAAAACCCTCACTCATCCCTTGCAGAGGTTGCTCCTCCAACTGATGAGGGGTCACCCCACATTCCTTGGACACACATCACATCACCAACCACTCTCTCCCACCACTGAAACACCTGGACCAGCCTCAGACAGGTGCAGAACTGCCTAAAACTGAGCTTTTTTTCCAATGGTGACCCCTGTTCACCTGGCTGACTACCTGTGTTGGACTTTATGTACAAAATCCAATTTTCTCTCGGGTAATCGTTTACCAGGATTCTGTAAACGATTACCAGACCATTTTTTCAACACTCTAACTCATCCCTTGCACTACTTCGTCCCCCTACTCATCACGGGTCACTCCACACTTCTTGCGTTTACATCAATGACCAACACCCATCTCCCCACTCAGAATTTGATCAACTCCTTCCCATTAATTACCATTAATTTTACTGAAAATGGTCTTGTACTTTTCAAATTCTTATTATAATGTTGCGTTCATTTTTCAATCACTACTTTTGTCATTATAAGTGAGATTAACACAAAGTAAAAATGATAGAGCGAGAGAGCGAGACAACGACAGCGAAGATGGAAGCTTCGAAGACGAACGACAGAGCGAGAGAGCGAGACACAATATGGAAGGGTTGAACGAACTTCTTTCCCACCCGAAACCGCCCAAACCCAATTCTTTAAATTTTAACGAGAGAGCGAGAGAGCGAGAGAGCGAGAGAGCGACAAGGGTTGAACGAACGTCTTTCCCACCCTAAACCGCGAAACCCAATTCTTCAAATTTTAACCTTGAAATCCCAAAATATCCCTCGCCCCGTAACTCTTTCTCTGTTTTATTTTCAATTTATTTGGCCAATCAAGAGCTGACACGTGGCGTTGTTAAATCTGTGTCAAAATTTCGTTGTCCAAATAACATTTTCCAAAATTCAATATGACGAAGTTCTCTATTTCGCCGTTAAAAACCCATAATATTCGACCGTACTCAATTTTGGTACCAAAAACATAAGTTAATTTCAATTTATATTAAAAAATTAATTTGTTTTACTTTTTATTTTCTTCTTCTATAAATGTTTATAAGTAAAAATATGTAATTTAGACGAATTGCAAAATGTAGTAAAAAATTTAAGTTTTATTAAGATTTTGAAACGTAAAAATCTCTAACATTTTTATTAAGATACGAATTTCGAAATCTGAAGCCAACGTCATTATGATTTGAAATAAAATTTTATCTCGATAATTATTTTTCATAATACACACACTAAAAAAATTATATTTACCTGACTCGACTTCATCCGAACTTCAAAGACTAAAATTTAAATTTTAGAACATGAAGAATTTCAATCTTATTTCTTTTTTGTAAAATTTTAAATTATTTAATTTTAAGTTATTCTAACGAAATTCTAGAATTTCAATTTCTTCCAAAATTCCTTATCCAAACATTATTTTTTGTTTATAAAACATTTCAAATTCTCTTAAGAAAAAGTAAAGTACTCTCTTAAAACAACTTGTCCAAACGCATTGATATTGTATTTGGATATAAGCAATTTCTAAAACATTTAAATATAATAAATTTGAAATGCTTTCATTTTAAATGATTTCATTTTTTAAATGTTTTGTTTGAAAGTGAAAAATACATATTTATGTCTTCATTCATGTTTAATTTTGAAATTTTAATAAAATTATTCTGTTTAAAATATTGATTTAAATAAGATTTGTAATAATTAGACTTATAAGATTTGTAATAATTAGACTTATAAATTTGTGAAATAAAATGTCTTAAGAAAGGAATTTTTAGTTGTATAAATTATTTTTGGATATTCTTATGTTTATTGATGCAGCTGAATTTAAATTTGATTAATTAAAAATGTTAAAATAAATTGTTTCAAGCTTCAAAATAAGGCCAAAATTAATAAATTCTAGAAAAGAAAATATACAAGGAACTAAATGTACTCATAACTTTCACTTATCCTCTCCTTTTTCAACAATGGGCCACAAAATTAGCTTTTTCTGTTACACCTCCCTATTTATCCATTTTCACCCCTTCTACCACTCACAAAATCAGATTTAACCGGATCATGTCATGTGTACATCAATCCTAACACACAAAGTTGAACACGTCAAACGCTGCTACATGTCCATGATCTTCCACACGCCAATTTGTCCAATGACAAGTCACCTCATCATCATCATCATCATCATCATCATCATCTCCATCTTCTCTAACGGAAACCTAGAAGCTCCACTATGACACACCAAATTCATTCGTTGGCAACACCACCACTGCAAAACCCTAAATCTCCATCATGAACATGAAACCAAGAAAATGCAACAAATCGCTAGTCATCAGAATCCTTCATTGCATCACCCAAGTCGTGCACCACCATCATTCGCGATAGCCATCGCGCACGAGAAATCTGAAATCACCCCTCTATCTTCCACTACCATCTAACCTACAAATCATAATATCGCACCACTACAACCCAAAACATGAAACCACCTTAGAGCAACTCATGTTCATTGTGCCACCGTAATCAACGCCACGCGCAATCAACAACCCAAATCACGAGTCATGGTAAACCAACTTGCATCTAAACAACATTTAAAAATTATACTTTAAACCTAACTTAATTCTATAAAACTCACTTATAAGATGTTATATATTCTAAACTTTACCTTATCTATACCTTATCTATTGGAATCTTGAACATCTTACCTAACTCTTCTTTTAATCTTGCTTTAATATATTATTAAGCTTAAACATAATTATTACTCTTAAATTAATATTACACACTTACGTTAGTGGATGAAACACAAGTTCAATGTATATATGTGAGGAATATTCGTAAGGTGTGGAGGGATATGGACATGAACATCATGTTGAAGAGCTAATAAGTGACCCAAATCTGATTTAATTGGAGAGTGTTGTAGGAAAGGGGATGAAAGTAAAGGTGGAGAGACAACAGCTTAATATATCCAAGCATATGCCAATGCAGTGGTTGTAAGTTCAGATTTCTGAAAGCTACAAATTGAGTTGCTTTGTTGTGTTTCCTACATTAAACGTACATAGCTTCGTCTCAACTTTAATGTCCCCTCAACTATGAAGAATAAATAGCTAAGTAGGAAAAGAAAGAAAGAACTTATACTCCAACAACAGTACAAAACCTTTTCTATTTTTATTTCAAAGTAATATTTCCCACTTCATTTCATTTCTTCATAAAAGTAGAAATCTCTTTATTTATTTCTCAGACTTTTCTTTTATTAATTTTTTTTTTGTATCTTGGTTTTTTTCAATAATTACATTTTCTTCGATTTTTCTTGATACAAACTACTCACATCCTTCTCCAGAGACAACCTTTCTTGAACAAATTATTATGTCAAATTGCTCTAAGGTTTAAGAAAATCGTGACAAAGCTCATCAAATAAAAATACGTACAAATTATTATAACAGTAAATGGAGAGTGTATAAAATTTAATCAAAATTCATCTGTTTCCTTGTTAATATTATATAGATTCATATATTATATGATTTTTTTTTCTTTTTTGATGTAGCAATAAGCATAAATTAAATTCAAGAATATATACCGCTATAGTGCTTAGGTTTAATATGATACGATTTGACTTGTTTGACTTTGTTATTAAAAGATGTTTTCGATGCTAATTAGACTGTCAATAGTTGTTAAAAGGAGGATGAACAATTTTCACACTTAAAAAGGGAAAAAATCGTTGAGAATGAATGAAAAAGGGTCTCAAACTTTTCCCCAATAGTCTAAGGTGTCAAATTCCTCTTTATGAGATTTTTTGCATATATGATGTTTCAAAATCATGAAAAGGAGGGGAAAAAATGGAATTTGCAACCCATGTGACCTAATGTCGATGGAATAAGTTCCTTTGTAGAAGTTGTACGTTTCTCAATAAATTAACACCATGATTTCAAAATCAATAATTATTCATATACGTACTTCCTTAGTACATATACAATTTTATTAATCATCAATTACTAAAAATAATATTTTATTACTCCTTTTAATATTAATTATTTAATCATCCATGTAGAATAAAGTGAGAAGACAAACGTTAGTATTTTTCAAAGTATTTTGTAAAAACGACCATTAGTCTTAATAAATACTTTCTTTATTACATAAAATTAAAGTAGTTATGTTCAAAGGTATTTAATGTTCCTTGTTTCAACTGAATTAATTTATGGCTTAACACTTACACTAAACACTAAAATAAACTACTAATAGACTAAGAGTGTATAGTACTTCTACGAATTTAATAACATTTTGTTGTAGCTTTCAGGTATTGTATTCCGTATTTAGGGTTTGTTCTTGTCCTAAATTTATAATATTAACAAAATTTTATTATAAAAAAATATCAATGAAATAATATTTATCAACGAATATTATTAATAGAAAAAAAATTGTTAGTAAAATAAAATTTATTATAAGATTTTATTAATGAGTTTTAGGATTTTAATTATCAGTAAAATTATCTGTCTATTATTCATAAAATTTGTTAAGTAATTCAAAATTTTTATTATTGATAGATATTATTGTCGACAAATTTAGTTAATAATTTGTTAAGTATATGTTTTTGTGATTACATAAATATAAAATATTGTTGTGATTATTATTTGTATCCACTTATTTTGATGAGTTATTTTTCAATACAAATATTTTTAAAAGCTTTATATTTCATTAGTGTTATTAGTATCCATTAATATAAGAATTAAATGAAAATTTTTATACATATTTATATGAATGTAATTATTTGCCAAATATATCTCTATTATGGTATTTGGTTTATACTAACAAATAAAAGAGATGTTGTCCAGTTTTTATGAGAAATTCACATTCTTTATCGTTTAACGTATTTGTAGTGTAGTGTTAGGGATTACGAGTGATAGAGATTGTAATGTTATATTGAAGTTATAACTCAAATGAATTTTTGTTTCCTATTTATGGTTTTATATTATAATTAATATAGTATTAATTGAATGGTTCACCTGGGTACTTTAGAATATATTTTACTTTTCTCGACTAATTTCTAAAAATCAAATCTCATCTTAATTTATAATATATCCACTTTCATGTTATTGACTTGGAAATCAATGCTAAGATGATACCAAGTTTTGGGAAAACGATATAAATTAGACTTATGGAATGATATTAATCACATTTTCTAATAATTGATCTTTAATTACACTACTATTTTACCATTTTAATTACATACAATAATTCACTATTAATTAGATGCGTAAGTAATTTATATTTTCCGTATATGATCATAAATTATTTGAATTATTATATAAAACTCTGATTGATATTTAATTTTAGAGTAATAGAAATCCTGGTAACTATGTATATTACTGTGTTGGATGACTCATACCGGTAGACAACATTTCAAATTCTTTCCACAGACGCGGATGTTGTTGGAGTCCCTTCAAACCAAACTTTTAAAATTTTATATATGAGAATTTACGAGATTTAAATTAGGTACACTTTTAATTTTTTTTAATAAAACACTTTAATATTGATAAAAAATAAAACATAAAATTATTAATATTTTTTTTCTTTCTATTAATTTACTTATAGTTTTTTTCATCTCCACTTTTTACATGATTTAAAAAAAATGTTAACACATAAATAAAAAAAGAAAATCAATTTTTTCGCTAATTATAAAACATGATGTTAATGATCTAATTTTTTATCTTTGTTATAATGATAATAATTAAATATATGAATTTTAAGCGTATTATTTTAGCTCTTCCAAAATTATTAGTCAAGATCTGTCACATAAGAAAAAAAGAAAGTTATTTAATACTGGTAACTATCATTTGATAACCTTTTTATAAGTGTAAAGTAGTTCTAAAAAAAAGAAGGAAAAATAGAGAAGAATAGTGTCAAATGGAAATGAAAATTTTTTTGGTATCAAATTATCATTGTCTTGTGAAAATTTTTTTATTACTTTAACTCGTACTTAGATTATACTCGTAATTCATTTTATGATTTAGGTATATAGAGAAATACTAACTTATCAAATTTTTAGAAGTTAGGATCAGATGACCCTATAATATTTTAGAATTTGTTTACTTAAATTGGTATTAGACAATTTAAATTCTTTTCAAAGTTTATACAATAATATAGAACTTTAGTATATATTTATGTTGGACCATGATATCTTAACAAGTTTTTTTAATAATTTTTTAACAATAAACTATGTTTCACTATTTTATTGGTCTGTATATTTGAAACAGACCAATCAAAAGTTACCACATAGACTATTAAAAATATTTGTTAAAAAAACATTTTCCATTTATGTTTGTTTGTTTATGATTGTTTCAAAACTTAAACCATATCTTACTACCTAGGTCTAACTTTTTATTTTACAGGTTGGAAGTACTCCAAAAACAAATTTAAATCATACATTAAAAAAGGTATTCCATATCTATTATGATTGATCATAGATTACTTATAGAATGTTAATTTTTATAGTAATTATGTTAGAGCTGTCAAATTGGTTATAACGTGCGAGTTAATTTGGTCCACCAAGGATTTCGACCGGGTTGGATTTGAAAAAAATATTTTTTTTATACGAGTCAATTTTTAACTCGACTCTTCCGGGTTGAACCTGTGGTGAGTCGGGTTGGCTCACCAACTCACCTAGTTTTGTTTTATTAATTTATTATGTTATGAAATCCTAAAAAATACCATCTGAGCGACTTATTATATGTGGATTGTATTGTATTTTTTTTATTATTTTGAATTATTTTGAGTTTAACATCATTTTGAGGATGAAATTTATTTAGATTTAAATTACAAAAACTTTTGTAATATTTTTTATTTTAAAAAGAAATATAATTTAGTAAACCAGTAAGTCAATCCGTTTAACCCACTAATCCGTAGTGGAGTTGAGCCAAGTTCAATTTTTTCTAACTTGTTAATAAATGAACCGGATTGGATTGACTCACTAAGTAATCAATCCGTGGTGAGCTAGGCCACATCGGACCAGTGACCTATTTTCACACCACTAAATTATATTCATAATTGAAGAAAACATACTCAGTAGTATGTTTGATATTAATGGGTGTAAAATATATATGTATTCTATATTGAGTAAATAAGTAACAAAAGTGTATATTTGATGTATTAAATCCGTTAGCGATTTTCAATATAGATTAAGGAATCAATGTAAAATCTTTACTACCACCGATATAGAATAGTGTGTTAGGCCTTTTGAGTGCCACTGTTCATATTGCAAATAAAATCGATACCCAACAGAAATTGTACTTTCTTTGCTTTATCTAACACAAATAATATTCTTTGAAAAAAAATCTAAAAAAAATATTTAGGACTTTTAATGAAGCAGATATTTTAAGATAAAGAAAATAAGACACGAAAAAAAGGACAGGTGATTTGTATCCAATAGAAACACATTTCTACCGGACAAAAGAGAGAATAAAAATAAGCATAGATTCGTCCACTTATCAGTTCCAATTATATTCCTCATCATGAAATTCCTAAATCTTAATGTTTTATTGCTTCAAACTCGTATCTTTTTTATTAATAATGGTTGAAAATATCAAATTCATTAGAAAACTAATTTATAAGTGAGATACAATCTTACCTCATAATTTTATTTTAAGTCGTTTTAATAAAAATAAATTAAATTTAAATTCATTTTTTAATATTATATCTTAATGAATGAGATATTGTTTTGTCTATAATTTTATGTGCGAGATATATATGTTTTGATGCGAAAAGTGTGGATTGAAAATTATAAATTAATTAGATAAGATTAATTTATACTTTAAAGTTAAATATGCTTTCATTATTTAATTCATAAACTAAATTATAAATTTTTTCATCTATCAACTTTAATAAAAATAATGTAAAACCAACCAACAACGGAATGTTTTCCATATGATAAATATAAAATTCCATAGTAAACTATATATAACTTGTGTCTGTCATTTAACCAGAATGATTTTTTTTTACGTGACTTTCATGAAGTTCAGAAACAAATTGCTCTATAATTTAATTTCAACACGAAACATAACTTTTTATAATAATTTTAATTAGGATAAAAAAAAATATAGAATCCTACGTTTATAAATTCTCACTTTACAAATCAGAGCGGAAAATTACTTCCAATTAATAACACGAAGCATATGATATAATTGCATGTGCTTATCTAAAC
Source organism: Vigna umbellata (assembly GCF_029865625.1). NCBI lineage: Eukaryota > Viridiplantae > Streptophyta > Magnoliopsida > Fabales > Fabaceae > Vigna > Vigna umbellata. The sequence goes on from NC_142168.1 coordinate 41,303,153, forward strand.
GCCTTGTTTCTTGAAAACTTGTTATATATAAATGGAGAAGCATCCTTAGTCCTGGCAACATGTATAACATGTTTGGGTGGAGACCTCGGAAAAAGAAGCTTCCTAATGTTTTGTCAGTAAGTACTCTGTTTGGTTTTTTGTCAGTGCAATATTGCATGAATACTCCTAAACCAAGAATGATAGGTTACCAATTTCTTCTGATAATTTTTTGATAATAGATTATGTGTCACTATTGATCTGTATATTTGAAACAGATCAATCACATGTTATTACGTATTGTAGATTATGTATTCCTTTTTGTATCTGATTTAGTGTGTATTTGAAACGGATCAATCACATGTTATTACGTATTGTAGATTATGTATTCCTTTTTATATCTGATTTAGTGTGTATTTGAAACGGATCAATCACATATTATTACGTATCGTAGAAAAATTGTTAAAAAAAATTGTTAAAAGAACATTTCTCTTTGTATCTGTTTTAGTGTCATTTTCAGGTTATTTTGTTGCAGATAGTTGAACTTAAGGTGCATATGGATTGCGAAGGATGTGAAGGAAGAATTAGAAGGGCAATCTCGAAATTGAATGGCAAGAGCTCAACCATTGAAAAAGTTTTAATTTTATTTGATCTTAATGATTGTAATAAGTTAGTAATTTCTAGGGTTGATGAAGTGTGAAATTTGGCATGCAGGAGTTGATAGCTTGGACATAGACATGGATCAGCAGAAGGTGACAGTAAGAGGGTATGTGGAGAAAGGGAAGGTGTTAAGGATTGTGAGAAGAACTGGAAGAAGAGCAGAATATTGGCCATTTCCTTATGACAGTGAATACTACCCTTATGCCTCTCAATACTTGGATGAGTCAACTTTTTCTTCTACCTATAACTACTACAGACATGGTTACAATGAGAGTGTTTATGGCTACTTTCCTGATCAAGCATATTCTACTGTTCAGGATGAAACAGTCTTTCTCTTCAGTGATGACAATGTTCATGCACCCTGTGCCATCATGTGAATCATTATCTACCTGCCTCTGCTCATATAATCACAACTAATCAAGTTGTCTGAGTTTGAATCATCAAAGGAAATAAAAAATAAAAAGAGAGTTGCTATGGTAGCCAGAGAAATCTAAGGTTTTTTTTATGAATCTTTTGATTTAATAGTGAATGAATTTCACAGCAGCTATAAAAAATTATAGTAGTCCTAATCTTGTGTTTGGATTCGACATGATTAAGAGAATAATTATTTTTATATGAACTGAAGTATTTTATGGTAAAATATGTTGTTTGGATAAAGAATTTTGAAGAAATTAAAACTTTTTAATTTTATTAGAGTAATTAGATTATTTAAAATTAAAGAATTTAAAATTTTATTTTTAAAAAATTAGAGTTTAAAATTTTTCACATGATTATATTTATATTTTGATATTTGTACTTTGGAGTTTGGATTCGATCATCCAATTTAATTTTGACACAAAGCTTCATTATTTCTATTTTTTTTTACATAAAGAAATATTAGTATACAAAATAAAAATATTTCTTTGATGTAAATTAAGAAACATTTTTGTAAATATAGAATAAAAAAATCTTATAAAACATTCACTATAAAATAACATAAATCTAAATCAGTTAAAAAAAATATTAATACTGACATTTTTTAATTTTTAATAATTATTTGATATTTAAATTGTTTTGAATTTGATGACAATCCAAATATATCTATTCACAAAATTTAAATTTTATATAAAATTAAAACATTTAGAATATAAATATTTTAAAATAAAATCCATTCATATTTAATGTGACATTCCAATCACATGGTATAAATGAGCTATCATATATTCAATAAAATAGAACAGTTAACCGACATGACATATAAAGTTTAATTACAATCATTTAACATAATATAAATCAAACTTCATAAACAAGTTATTAAAACAAAATTATATACAAAATATTAGGTCTAAAAGAAACTAAACATCAACTGCATCTCCATGCTTGCTCTACCAAGACATCATCATCCTTTGCTTACACTCATTAGATTATCGTCACCAAGAAAACAACGCACAATAATACCCAAACAAAATAAGCTAGTGATACAAAATCAATCATAGCATATCAAGATTTCATACATATGTCATGTTTCACACAAAACAATTCAAGCATTCTAATCATGCCTTTGACCTAGACTTGAACTATCTAAATTTAGTATGAATATCGAGCTATGGTGGGTCGTGCACTCGTGGTGACATCTACTACTCTGTAGAGTCATTGCCAATGATTTTCACCCTATTACACTCACAAGGTTAGTTTGTACTGCGTATTAGGTCATACTAGAAGCACCTAGATTAAGACCTCCTACTACTCTCACCACATGTATCACTCCTCTCAAATCGAGAATGAATGATCATTAGAGTGTCAGGATAACCCTCAAGACTAAGCTCCATGCATTCATGCCAACAACACTTTGATACAACCGTTAAGAATTCTCCTTAGAGCTTTTACACACCTCATTCCATTTAATCATATGTTCCAAACCACACCACAGATCATGCAATAAACCACTATACCATTTAAAACTATAAACATAAGAGAAAGGAAGTTAAAACACCCAAATAGACTCGAACCCACTCGTCCAACGAGCAGCCAGAAATAGACTTCCTAGCGAGCATAGGCTCGCCCAGCAAGAGACAAAACAACAAGCTTCACAACTCCAACGAGCTGACTCGCTTAGTCTCTGAAACTCTCTGCTAGAAACCTTGTATACTCGGTTGACGAGCAACCTTTACTCGCCCACGAGAGCCAAAACAGCAAGCTCCACAAGCCCAACGAGTTGACTCGCCTAGCCATTGGAACTCACTGCCAGAACTCCCATAAACTCGCCCAGTAAGCTCTTCTTGCTCGCCTAGCCTCTCTACATAATTCTGCAGCACCAAAACTACAAAATTTGCACCACTAAACCCCTATAACATATCCTAAACACTTTTACCAACTTCTAACACTCCTAGATTGAGTTCTAAACTAAAATGGACCTAACCAAATGTGTATAACCCAACTTAAACTAGTTTTCAATTATTTTACAACAAGATTCCAACTTAAAAACAACTAAAACCTCACTTTATAGACTTTAAATCAATTCTACTTATTTTAACTCATAGAAAAGCAACTTATGGACTTTAACAAGTCAAAAATGACTTAACAACATACTTCAAACCTTTCATTTTGACACTAAACCTATATTTCAAAATCTTACTAGTCCAAACCTACAAAATGAACTTAAAAACTTTATAAACTCAAATTTTTGACTACTCACACCTCATACTACAGATTGTTAACAACTAACAACCCCAACAAGTCTTAATTGGTCACAAATTATCATATATACATCAATTTTATCCTTTTAACTCGTAATTCAAAATTTCAACTATCAACACCTCTATTTTGGACTAAAAAGACCTATTGTTTCACCTAATCTTTTTTTCTCAATAACTTAGCAACATTTAACACCACCAACATCCAATAACAGAAAAAATTCATAGCTAAAGCAAATCTTAACAACATCATCACATTCCATAAATATCATTCACAACATCAAGCATCCAAAGACTAGTTAGAATCATTCAATTACAATTTATACTAAAATTGATATTTACTTTCAACTAAATCAACATAATTTACTACCAAATCATAAATCATACAATTCAAAGCAAAAGTAGAAACAAAGAAAGTTCACTAGCTTCCTTTACCTTAAGAAGAACTACCAAGCTCTAAACACGCACAATTGTTGCTTCAAGCACAAAGAACTCTAGAAACGTCTATAAAACACAGAATTGTGATCAAAGAGAGTCCTTAAAACCTCTGATCAACAAGGAACTAGGAAAAGAGACCATAAGACACATGCAACAAAGAATTTACGTGCACAATCTCAACCTAAGAACTACATGAAAAAGTGTTGGGAATCCAAGAGTGAGTCAAAGTCCCACATTGAATAGAAATGAGAAAGTATAGCAGTATATAAAGGTGAAAGACCCATTAAATCATTGTCTTAATATTTTTGGTAGAGAGTGGTGTCGATCCCTTATATAGTTAGATCAGATGTTATTGGTGTTTGTATAACGCATAGATAACCTCCTCCTTGATAGACCCAAAAAAAAGGAGTTGAAACTTACTTCACTGCGAAAATCTTATAGGCACTTTCTAATTGTCAAACAAATGATCAAGAAGTTATAATACACAAAAAAATAATTTATTCTTTATTTTAATTTTTATATATTTAAAAAAAGACGGGTTAACGGGTTAATCCCACCTTTAGTCCACTAATTTGGCTATCTAGGTGGGCAGGTTGAATAGACGAGTTGAAAAATACAACCTGGCTTGCCAAATTTTATCAAGTTGACTCGTGAGCATGAATTCGTTTTTTCATTCCTAAACACAAGCTTTAAACATTTCATAGTACATGTCAAACGTTAACCCCTAATTATTTTATGCTCGTAAAGAATACAAGCTTCTTAACTTTGTCAATATGATTTCCCAACAGATCACTGTCACAAAGATCTAACGAAGGACTTACTAAAAGTATATTTGTGCAAATGACACTCTAGAAAAAGGCAAGTTGTAGCTGTAGAGTGAACCATCTGTGTCAAAACCTGCACTATGCTCAAAGGTGGAAAGAAGTCACCTACCCTACTTGTAAGTCTTTTTCATGCTCCAATGGTGTTGTCAAAGTAGGTGCACGTATTCAATGCTTCACACTAAGAGCATTAATGCATCTCAAAGCCCCAAACGGAAGAAGAGGTTGCTTCATATAGAAGACTTTCAAAGTGGTCAGAAAAGAAATTGTAATGCCTATATTCTTGATGTGCCTATATAAAGATATGTTACAAAAGAAGAAGATGCAAATTGAAAAACTAAAAATGAAATAAGGAAGAGATGGTACAAAACATGCCACCTTAGAGAGAATTGGAAGCATAAGTGTAATGGAGATGCATCACTTGAAAAATGTTCTTCAAGATAAGATCCAACAAACTCTCAATAAATTCAAGGATGATTACAAGTCTATTTATTCAAGTGTGCCTTTCCTAGAAAGAAGTGTCTTATCTATAGGTCATGTGGTTTGGCCAAATGTTACAAAGAAATGGATTAAAAATAATGTGAACATATTTTTAATGATGGTCTAAGTGTGAACGCAAAACCAATAAATACATTGACGTGAACTTAAGTCTAATAATTTGTGAATGTACTAATGCACTAATCCTATTATTACTCAAACTTAATCAACTAATCATGTGTTAACTATGCTTTAGATAACATGTGAAGTTGTTACAACATTTAAAAGGGATGCGGGATAATTTATATTTATCACACGAGCTTGAAAGTGACTAGTGAAGAAAATTATAACTTTCGATTGACTTTCTAACATTGGGCCATCCATCTCTTAGATTTCTAAAATATTTTCAAACATTTTATAATCTTCTCTAAATGATTCTAGAAGCTCCTAAATTTACAAGATCTTTTAATGCTTCTACCTCTTCTCAACTCCTATTCTCTTTTTTCTTATCTTCCATGATTCTGTGTTACTAGAGATTCTTATCGGCATTGATGATTCTTATATGTCTTTTGTTGAGCTTGACAATATTGATGTAGTGTTCAAAGTTAATTTGGATAGGCACCTGCTTTGAGAACTTCAAGATGTTCAGCATTACAAATTATTTAACCTATGTAAAAAAGGTTTTCTTGCAACGAACGGTGGAAGTGTTGGTGGTAGCAGAAAATTGTTTGCACTGAGAGTTTTCCTTGTAGTTAAGAGCAATTATGAGTTCTTTCATAACGTATCTCCTTTGTATTTGAGAATGAATCGTTATGTTTATGGGGTTTTATTGCAAAAGATATATGTCAGGACCAAGGTGTTTAAAATTGTGTTTTTATAGGAGACGCTTGTGTAATGCATGAAATGTGTTAGATCGTTCACTGGTTATATAGCCTTTAGACACTCTAGTCTAATGAATGTGAAAAATGATGCATTAGAATTATATAGAAAAAGACATATTATTAATCATATTTTTTAACAAATTCTATGTTTCACGAAGTTTGTAAACGTTTTAATATTTCTATAAGAGGTTTTGTAAAATTATCAACTAGTTGATCTTTTGTAAGTTAAAATGTAAATTTACAATCTCATTTCAATATAATATTTTTAGATAGGTTAATGGTAACACTCTTCAGCACAAAAAATAAAAAATATAAATATTTCCTTCTTATATGCTCGTCTAAATTCATTCCACATTAACTTAGAAAATTGTTCATTAGTAACACTAAATATAATATAATTTACATAAATTTAAATGAATTTAGATACTTATTACATACCGATGGACTTTGCTTTGCATCATAAAAGACTTTACATAGGGAAGGATTTTGCTTTACACTATAAAAGACTTTTTCACTGCTGAACTAAAAATATCTATTCAAAGCATATATTAATATGTTAAAACAAAAGATTTTGTGTTTCATATATATATATATATATATATATATATATATATATATATATATATATATATATATATATATATATATATATACACTTTTGCTGATAAAGGAAATCATAAAAGACTTTATTTAGATTGAGAATGTAACATTTTCAAATTCGAAGGACTATTCTAAGTAAACTTCTTTTATTAGACTACTTAAAAACGTATTTTATACATCTTTTTAATTATTATTTTCATCCATTTGATATAACTTTATTTCCCTGGGTGGCATTTGATATAAACCTTACATCACATAAGCATATATTTTCAATAGTCCAGTTCATCAATTTGAACATAAGAGTACTTCGATTATTTATCCCTCATTCTCTATATCCAATTAGGAACTAGTCTTTTGTTCTATCAAATATTATCATTTTAATCTTGTAGTGCAAGAAAATTAATAATATAATGAAACGTAGTCTTAAAAGTGAAACAATTTCTAACGTGAAAACTACTCTGATAGTTTAAACAATCTACTAAATTGTTCTTTTAATAATAGTTCAACTTTTAAAAACTGAACTAAAATATAGTTTAGCACAGAACTTAAAATAGTTCGATTTCAGATCAATTAACTACTTGAGGTCATCAATTTTGGATTTTGCAAATTTTAAAACAAACCATTTAAGTAAATATATGTTTGCCTGTAATTTACATAACATGATTACTACTAAAAAAGATCGTTTTCGGAACAAAACAAACCCTATATGCCACATATGAAACACCAGAAAACATTCTAGCAAGTTTAATTGTATTTTCGATAAGATTACATCAGAAAAAAGAATAAATGAGATTGCATGTCGAAAAGTCACAAAGTAAACAAAAATGGCACCAAAACAAATACAATAAATCTCATGCATTAGAGTACAAGATTGCTGACACCAAAACTGCACCCTCGGGAAGCTTAATGAGGGCATGTCTATTGAAAATTCTCACTCAAGTGAAGCGCTATGAAAAACCCTGCAATATATAAAAGCTAGCACATCAAGATCGAAAGACATGCAATACCACAAGCTACAAAACACAAACGATAGCGCATCAAAGCCAAGCACAGCACATATTGAAGTGATGGCCACCTATTACAAAATATCAAAATTATAAGTTACAACTTTTGTATTCCAAGCTTAGATACGATAGGAAGTATAAGACAAAGTTGACATTTAGCTTGCAATTGACTGGAGATCTTTCTCTGTTGCTGTTGAATTAGCAGTTCAGAATTCATAGCTTATTGGGGAAACACAACTATGAGACCAACCATGCAAGATATTATCATATCACCTTCAACACAAAAACCTTAAAGCTATGGGTTTGTGAATCTTCCTCTTTATATATTATTTAACTTTCTTATTTCTACTCAATGTAAAACTCAAACTTCCTTGGATTTCTAACATAATTATGTGTTGTGGGGAACACACATGATTATTCTTATTTATAATGAAGAGATATAACAATAAGAAATAAAAATAATATCTAATAATGGAAAATAAAACATAACATATTTCTCTATCAAATTATACCATAATTCCTTATTTAATGCAACCAAACCATATCTTTAACATAATAAAATCATATCTCTAACAATATACACACACATTATAATAAAAAAATTACCTAAATTTAAAAGACATTAATAATTGAAAGTCGTAACTCACGGTCAGCTGATGGTTTGCAACATATACACGAGAACAGGGTATCAATTAGCATGCCCAAAAGAGTTGTATACTATACAAAACAAAAAAGGGAGAAATTATGAAATAATCCCCAAAATTTTGGATGAACAACTATCACTTAGGGACAGAAAAGGGCTTGATAGTCCCCCCATGGAACCAATTTTTACTGCTATTGCTTCTAGCAGAAAACACTCAGCGGAGAAAACCTGAAGGCTCAGGGTGGCTCTACATTGCTACAGAACTATAGCTAGCTTTGATAACTATGCTACCAATTTGAATTGGGTATTTTGGGTATTTAGATTTATTCAACAATCACCCAACAGTCCATCGCAGTCAACTTTACAAGGTAACAAAGTAATCCATAAATAAATGAAAGTGTAACAGGAAATGCATGAAAAGTATTGCTAATAAAAAGATAAAATCTAATGGCAAGATCAGAACCATACCACAATAAATTAATCCTCCTCCATTGGTACATCTGGAATGTCAAATCTATCCTCTTCAATAGTCTTGTTTATCACAAATACTGGACTGGGTATTGGTTGTCAAGGAAAGAGTATGCAACAGCAATATTTATCAAAATCATAATTGAGCTAGTTTCAAGTTAGAATTAGACATTCTACAAGATGAATGCCAGTTGCTGTAACCAATCAACAATTTCTTGCTCATAAATTAGTGTAGTTCAGAAATTTAAATAAATAAAAAAAAAAAGACACGATCTTCTGTCAGTTAGGTATTTCGGCTGTCATGTCGTGTCAATTACTACAGTATCATCATATTTCTTCCTGAATTTCTGCTGAATTAAATGCCTTGAATGTTTACAGGGCTGAATAGTTGACACAAAAATTTAAGATATTAACACTCAGCAGGGGGACCTGAATTTATTATAGCAAAATTGCATTTAAAGCTTCTTCGTATTAATTAGTTATATTATCTGAATTTCTTGTTTCTAGCCACGTCAATACACTGAAGCTAACATGCAACTAAGACTTCATCATGAAGCCCTCCTAGATCATACGTGAGTTACTATAGATACCATATCATGCATCAACCTTAAGAAAGACAAGTATGGGTAAGAAGGTGGAAAATGTAAAGGATATAAATTGACATAAGGTCTTCCTCCTTTTCACCTCGGTTGCGGCTGTGTTCTAGCTCTCTATGGATTTCTGGTGTAACCTGCAGTAGGAGGAAACAAAATCAATCGGAGCCAGCAATTTGAAACAGAAGAAAAGCAACCCATTAGATTTGATGCTCTCACCAATTTATGCTTCTGCTTTTCCAGTAGATCCCTTAATCCATCCTTATCTTCCTTTTGCAACTCATTCTTATACCTGAAATATCATAAAAAATCAACTTAAAATTAGAAAGGGGTCAGTAAAATTAATCATTACTGTATTTCATGTTACCCTAATTATAAGTATTATTCATTGATGATATAGGAATTATACCAGAATTCACTTTATCTGCTCTAACAGTTTGTTTGTCTTGGATGATTTAGGGAGGATAACGGATATTTCTTGTGTTTGTAAGAAATTAAGTATTAAGTATTTGAACAAAAAACATGTAGAGCCATCATTGGGAACACCATTGCAGTGTTTGCCCAAAGTTGAGAGAAAGATGACAGGTTTTGTAGTTAGAGTGGGCCAAGTATTTGCAAAAGTGAATAAAAAAAAGGGTTGATCTCATGTTGACTAGAACCATAACCAAATTATAATATATACACACACACAAGTGAATGCAATCCTTATTTAACAAATCAATTTTGTTTGATTGAGTTAAGTTTAAGGTTCCCTGTCTAAGAAAAAGAATCGGATAATATGTAACATGGGCTGGGAGAGGTTATTATCAGTTTTATCCTTAAAGAAAAATCAAATCTGGGCTGAGAGGTTATATAGCAAATTCCCCTACTTTAGTGAAAAACAGATCTGAAATTCAAAACAACACCATTTTGGGACATCTTCTCCAGCCCCTTGGGTTAAATGGAGTCACACCAAAATGGCATGATTGTACACCAGTCTAGCCACGAAAGGCATCACTGGCTACAACACGACCCACAATTACTGTTGGTGGTCGCCCTACTCAGCACCTGTACTATCGCATGCTATTGAGTACTCTGCTAAGGAAGAGGACCCTTCTATAGAAATCCTTATTCTCCAATCCATTTTCTTTCTTCTATCCTTTCTTAATTCAACACATACAACTTCAACGATGAGTTTTTATTAGTTACTGCTCTATCAAGATTATTGTGGAGGTTGACTAGAAACATAATCTAATTATACTACATATACAGATGCAAACCTCACTTTAAAAACTAGTTTTGTATGATTAAATTAAGCCTAAGTTCAATTTCTAATATGATATCAAAATCTATCCTAAAAAAGTTTGTTGAAACCCTATAGTGTTCCACCCTATCGAACCACCCACAAATATATAGTCTTGCGCTCAAATTATTGTGTCCCTAACATATGAAGGTGTGTTGGAAATATCACATTCACCGAAAATATGACCAATCTATAATATATAAATGAATGCAAATGTCATCTTATAAATCAGTTTTGTATGATTCAGTTACCCCTAAAACCACTTTCTAAAAACCATATTAGAGCAGCATTAATAAAAGTAAAAGGTTAATCACTGACCTCTGCACAAAAGCAAGAAGTGACTGGTGCCATATGACAGGCATTATCCTGGTTTCATTCAAAAATCTCATAAAATGAGCAACAACTGCATCAACAACACGATATGGCAAAGCATATTTTTTCTCCAGAAGAAGCTTTATGAAATAGCTGCAAATACGGTAAGTGTGTATTAAACATTGAAGGGAAAAAAATTAAAGGAAGTTTCATCAAAATGACTAATGGTTCACTATTGCTGTAAAATATAAACTCAACTCATGAGAAATTTCATAAACTGTATTTTCATTATTATACTTTATTAAAAAAAAATAATGCAGTATTAAATACCTTGTGGTGCCGCAATACTCCATTCCAGAAAGCTTCAATAGAGCAACACTGCATACACATCCAAGTGTTTGGATACATCAGACATTGCATATGACTCAAATAATTCAAACTCATACTTTCAGTTTCAACATGAGATAGCATACATACAGCATGTATTAGTTTCATTATGTCAAAATGCCTCATACACTAGGGTAGACTACCAGCTCAGCAGAGTTAGCTACAGCTGTAACAGTTGTAACATAACTGTAACAGCTTGCAATACAAATCCTGATTTCTTAGATTAGAGATTCAGAATATAAATAACACAATTTTCCAGTTTCTCTAAAATTCTTTAAATCTCATAAGTCTTTAACATGAACCATGGTTTTAAATCCTAGATTGTGCCAACAGTCAACAAAAACACTATAGTTTTTATCGGGTAATGGTACCAAGGAGATGTGTTTAAAATCCTTCTGTGATATTAGGAGTGCTTAAGAGAGAAAGGCCTGGAAAACCAAGTAAACACCTACGCTATTTTATTGGATAATAATAACAAGGAGAAATGCTAAAATCTTTACACAGCAAGAGAAATCCATCCCTACATCATCTCTCCAAAATACTAAAGGCTATGCCCCATAAACTATTGTCCAAGAAAGCGACTCCCAACCACTATGGTACAGATCTCAGTGAACTTCGAATAATAAGTTATACACCCAAGTTTCAATTAGGCATAGTTAACATACCTTGAATGAAGTGGAGGAATAGAAACCTTTTCTATAATGCTTCCAACAATAACTGCTTCCCTGAGAGTGCATGTGCGTGACTGTACATGAAGAAAATTGTCAAACATTGCAACAAAGCTTACAAAACTTATGTTGACACGGTTGGGGTAAACTGGAATTAAAAAGATTTCATTTCATTTCAGTGAATAAATCCAAATTATTAAAATCGCCAAAGAAAGCATAAATAAATAAATAAAAAGAAATCATTTAATTTGAGAAGGTGAATGAATTTACTTAAAAATACCAGAGCTAATACTTTCACTAATTTTTATATAACTTCGTAGGTAATTTGTCAAAACAACAACACATAAATGGAAATGAGCAAATTCTCAACATATGTGCAAACTATAATATAAAGATTCTGCTTTCCTCACAACCAAAGAGGCGCTTTCTATCTGTCAAGTTAACTTGATAGAACTTATATATCATTCACAATACACCATAAACATAACTCTTTCTCAAGTTAATTCATCACTCTAGAATCATGCTATTCTGTATTTCCTATTTTCCACACAGAATTCATGGTTAATTTCCCCCTCTTTCTTCCAGTAATTATGACAAAGAACTTCAAATGCTGGTCACATCAGCAAAGGATATGCAATATGTAATTCGATGAAAATGAACAAGTATGTACAATAGTTTAAGAATTAACAGAAATCCACAAATACAACTTGAGAAAATATCCACCAATAATTAATTTGAAATATCAAAACCAGCATAGACACTAGCAAATACCTCACATAGGGGAAACAGTATTCCCTTAAAGAATGCAGCAGGTTTGTACAATGCCTTTTTCAGAGTTTGGTATAAGGCAAAATGCAACCGTTTATTCTTCCGTATATCTTCTCTCACTCTTGGAAGCAACACAAGCTTGTAGAAGCGTTCTGCCTTTTTTGCACCAAAATTAGAAGCAAAAATCCTGGTGGCTTGGTAAAGAGCATTTGGAGACCAATTCTCAGGTTCAGTTATATACAGGACCTCCTCCCAAAGTTGCATAGAGGGGATGTGTTTAAATGCCTTGGGTATTTTGCCTATTGTATATTTGCTGAGATGGGTCCCAACCCTACCAATAGGGAAGAAGGCAAACAGCAGTTAAGTTGAGGACAAGAGATAGAAACTACATTTAACCAGCTAAATAACCTGACAGAAAAGAAATTATTAATCCAATTTACATATTGATGATAGAACTGAATAGGAAGCTATACATACCCCTTGTATATGTCAATTATGGATTTATCCAATTTTGGGACAGGTCGTATTTCTGCAGACAAAAACATTACAAGTTCAAGAGTGAGAATAATACCTCCAAGCAGACAGAGAAAACATGCTAAAAGCACTCAACACCAAAACCAAAATGAAAGAAAGCATGAGCAAAATAAAATGCAGTCAAGTATTGCCTGAAGCAACAGAAGAATCCTTTTCTTTTATTCTTTGGACAATGAGGTCTGCCAGTGTTTTCTGCTGACCAGCATCTTTTGATAAAAATGCTTCCATTAGTTTCTCATCCTCCTCATTAATTTCCTCCTGAATTTCAAAAAATGATCACATATTAACAAAAATCACCCACATCACAATAATGAGGGAAAATAATTGAAATGAAAAAAATTCACTCCATCCAAAACTGTTCACTAATAGAAATAAAAAATTTCATACATTTAGTCCAGCCAAACATTTCTGAACCTCCTCTTCAATTACACAGTTACAAATTGTCACCTTATTTCAATATCAGATTTACAAACAGACTCTAAAGATACCGAACTCACATCTATGAAGAACCAAAAAAATAAACTCCATATTACCCTACTTGAAAAATCTTTCATAATCTACAATGCACCCATAGGTGAAGAAAATAAAAAGACAAAAAATGAGCTTATTTAATAAGTTAAAATCAACTCAAGTCCTATGTAACATTTACTTGTATAGATACTCTTTTACTTACTACTTGAAAGCATTGTTTCCAAGTGTTCCTTAGTAAGAACTTTCTCTTCTAGAAAAAAAAATATGAAGAAAACAATAAAATTGACTTCTACACAAATTAAAATTGTGCGAACAAGTTATATGACAGAGCTTCTATAAAGTAATTCATAGACAAATAGAATTAAATGGTGAAGTAAATTCCATTTTTGTTTCATGGTTTTCTCTATGGGATGTCCATAAGGAAAAGTTTGTTCCAATGGGACTGAAATAAGTATAGTGTTAGCTATGGTTCTGAAAATTCTTATTCAGGACAAAACCTATAGTGCCTGAAAAATATAAAGTGAAAGTCATTTGGCAAAGCCAATGGTTAACCAAGGGTTAAAAAAAGGGAAAGAGCGTTCATAGTTTTTGGCAGTTCAATGAAACAAAAAGTCATGAAATGAAGGAGAGAGTAAAGGTGAGAGAGTCAACTCACTTCATATCCAGCGAATTGGCTCTGCGTTTCAGAAAAGCCGACAAATTCATCGATATCGTCTCCGTCTGCTTCCTCCGCCTTGGGAATCTCTTCGAAGAAAGTGGCAGTGTTGTCATTCGCCCCCTCATCTTCCTCCTTTTGCTGCAGCAGAGCCTCCTTCATGATCTTCGAGCTGATTTTGGAAGCGATGAGTTTCTCTTCCTGCTGGTACTGCTTCGGCGCTTTCGAACGCTTCTTCGTCTTTGCATGGTCGGCACCATACGGATCAAACGGTTCCGGGTTCTGAATCCGCTCCTTCCTCTTCGCCATTCTTCGCTGCAATTACTGAAAGAAGAACAAAAATTGGATAAGGGAAGTTCACGGAGTAGCAGCTTATTCTGCTGCCTCTCACAGAGAATCTCTTTTGCTATCGCCGGAAGTGAGAGGTTTAAGAGAAGAGGGTTTTCTTTTCTATCCTCGCTGAATAATTTGTAAACCCTAATTATAAATAATTTGGGCATTGGGGATAGATATATTTTTATTTTATTATAATTTATAATCAATATGTTGATATTATAATTACAATATATTTTAATATTTACTGTAGAAATATAGTTTTATTGTATATCATATTTAAAATAGTAATATGTACCTTATATTCGCAAATTAATAAATGGTTATTTTTAAATATGGACCTCGTTAAAAAAAACTATTAAGATATAAAGTTTGATTTTAAACGTAATAAAAGAATAAACTATACAGAAAAGGAGAGAGAGACTACTCGATAAAATGTGTTAAATACATTTTATAAACATAGAAATCCTGAGTTGTAGGGATGTTAAATTTATCATTTTAATAATGACATCTATAAAATTAATTTTTATATGTGCTTCATTTTATTTTACTATATAATTGTTTCTATAAAAAAATATAATGTTAACATATAAACTAAATATTTCATTTTAAATTATAAATATAATGTAAACATATTAAGTTTTTTTTTTCAAATAAAAAATATCTTATATTAAAGAATTCAAAGAAAATAACCAAAAGTAGATACAAAAATAAACTTTAAAAGCCCTAAAGTTTAAGAGATTACGCTAATTTATTATCAGCATGTAATATATATATATATATATATATATATATATATATATATATATATATATATATATATATATATATATAGTATATATTTTCCATCCAAGTTAAGATTATATATAAAAGTCATAATAAAAATTTCATTTAATAGGTTTTATTGGATATATAATATTTGTAATACTTTGATCACAATACTAAGATAAAAAATTTAGTTGTTAATCCATAAACTAAAAACACCTTTTTGGTGTAATTTTCTTTTTAAAATTATCAAAATTACCAGATTTAAAAAATATATAAAAATAAGTACACTATTTGCTATGTTTGTTTACCCAGGTAATATACTATAGCTTATATTTACCTACATAACACTTTTTTTTCACATGTCAAAATTAGGTCCACGTGGTGTTAGAATTCTGAACCTAGTTTGTGCTTTGTTTTGCCCCATTACTAACCAAAATTTATAATTTTGTTTTGCTATGTGAATTTAATAAAAATAGAAGGTGAACGAGAAAAATAAAAATATATATAAAAATGTAAAATAAAATAAAATTAACGTACTAATATTTTAAAGTTGTTATTTTAAGGAAATAAATTAAAAAAATCATAAGTATATGGTTACATAATTGAAGTTAATAATTATATTGATGTTGAAACTAGGGAAATTAAATTGAATTTATAGCTTAATAATTGTATATAAAATTAGGAAAAGTAAATTGAATTCATAGGTTATTAAATTAAAGTTAAAAAATAAAGGAAAAAAAATCTATAATGAAAAGTCTTGTTTATTAAAATAAATTATTAATAGATTTGTAGTAAAATAAAAAATAAAGAAAGAGATTATTTAAGATATTTGAAATGAAGTTGAATTTTCACAATTTATTTAATTATTTAATGTAAAGACGTAATTTTTAAACATTTATTGTTATTGAGTTTAATCATTTTGATGTGAAGAATGAAATTATTTGTATTTGATTATGTAACTAAATTGTTTTAGTGGTTGTAGGTATGTATATAGTAATAGAATGTAAACCATAATGTAAAGAGGAAAAAAAAAAGGATTTGAAGAAATTAAATACTTTTAGACTAATTGAAAAAATAATTTTAAAAACCAAATGGGAATGATTAACAATTCTTCTTGGAAAGGAAATATTCTTGACATAATAAAAATGAAATTAACATAACAAAATTATACAGATAAATTACAATAGTCGGTATATCTTTTATACTTTCTTCTCTTGTCAATATAACTTCAAGTTTTGAAGTTATCATATTCTTTGACAAGGTTGATGGATGTATTTGTGTTCTTTGCATGAATTATTCAATACATTGTCAACAGTGTAGATGTAAGATAGATCGGTTTAGATGTTGAATTTTTTTAATAGTTAATTATTTGTGCAACATCATTATCATATTTTATTTCAAGTATATCATGTACAAAGTCATTATTAACTATCCTTACTAGATGATAGAAGTTTATTTTAGTAACTCTTCTGTTGTTAACAAAATGTAATTCTTGTGTTATTTTTTCATATAATTCATTAAACATTCAATTGTGTCAGATTAACATGGTTATAAGAGTGTCTAACGAGAATGTGAGACTGTATTCGCATGAACTTTTCATGATGCTTGCCCTTTTGAGAGGTCCTCCAAAATAAACTATTGTACGTGAACATTGTAACACCCTAATTTCTAAGGAGTCACAAGTTATTCAAAAATCAATAAAAGTTTCAAACTTTAACATAACGCGAAAACGTATTTTCAAAACTTCAACATTTAAACGTGCATAAAACATAATAGTTCCAAAACATTTGTCCAATGAAAATAACGAAGGAAATAAAATAACTCTCATTACATTATATTATCATCGTCCACATATCATTCACAAACACAAACATGTATGAGTAAGCTACCAGTAAAATAATCATAATAACATGATATAAATATATTGATTAATTCAATAATAATCAAGCACCTCATACATAATAGTAATAACAATAGAATTTCTAGTCTTCTAACATAACAATTCAATCAAACTTAAGGTAATCCTTCAAACCAAATTAAGGGTCCAATGTGATCACCAACAACACACATGGAAGTATCAGGTAATCCTCAAACCAGAAATCGATTATGGGAAATAAAAAAATAAAAGAGACTCACACGAAGGAGCTCACACATGTGCAACACAATTGATTTCAAAAAGCCACAATAGGCTATGTCTTACATAATTTCCTAACACATTGGTAAAATCATTGAAGTTGGCCCTTCTATACCAATTGACACAATCATTGCTATCATTAAATTCTCAATAGGATACACTATAGTGTACAAAAAGGCTTGGTTAGTAAAGCAACATGCAATAAAAATGTCAACAACAATTGAGAAAAATATTTCAACAAATTGTCTATCCTAATACATGCCATAACAACATTTCTTCCTAGTTTCCAAAACAAACTCAACATAACAATAATTGATGACAACCAAGTCCTTCACAACAAGGTACACTTAAAAGAACATTTCTTGGCCTTCAAAGCATGCATTGATGGCTTTTTGTTTTGCAAACCATTAGTCTTAGTCGATGGAACATTGCTAAATGGAAAATATATGGACACCCTTCTTGCAACTGTTGCACAAGATAGGAAGAATAACATCATATGATTGTCATAACTGAAGATGATTGAATGAATTTGAGAGAATTTGAAAGTAAATTTTCTTGTGTTTATTTGAGTGAATTTTGGAGGTAGGTGAGAATAGATTTGAAAGTAAAGTTTTTTAATTTGTCACATCAATCAAATTTTACACTAATTCTCACAAACTTTACTTCCAAATCCACTCTCACTTACCTCCAAAATCCACTCTCACTTACCTCCAAAATCCACTCAAATAAACAACAAAAAAGTTACCTTCAAATCTTCTCAAATTTATTCAATCACTCTCTCTCAAATCCATTCAAGTAAACAAGAACTTAAGAGTCTCAGGAGGTAAGTAACACCTTAAGACAATTTGTGCTTAATTTTGAATCATCACAATTACAACCCATGAGTGCAACATTCAAAAGACTAAGGAGTAGATGGAATGAAAATAACTATGTGCATATATATTGCATTCAACACACATAAAATTTCATCAAAAGATTCAACATGAAGGACTTTGTGAATATTGTCAAGGACTTCACTTTTCAAACCTGCAGTTAATTCTATGCCATCTTCAATTTTTTTTTTTAAATTTATCACTAATATTTTATTACTCCAATATGCAGCATAGCATAGTAATGACTGAGCCGAGAACTAACTATTATTACAAAATCATAAAAAAATCATAAAGGAAGTGAATCCAAAAATAATAAGTTGGATTGACAAAATTCCAAGACCCCATTAAATTTATATTTAAAAAAAACCTTATCCTTCCCATTTTTCTTCCCCTTGTTCCATGTTGCACATATACTCCTGCACCTTCCTCCATCTTCAACATTGGCCCTTCTTCCATGGTGCGCATATACCCCTGTCTGAAATGAAAGAAGATGGGTATAAAACACAATGCACAAGTTATGGGTATAAAACTATATATATTAACTTTATACTTTACCTTTCCACTAATTTCTTGATGATAATTTAAGTATAAACAGTGACAAATCATATTCATAGAATTTTTCTTCACTGGCAAACTATTCCTTCCAAGCTAATTTGATGATAACTTTCTTTCTTGTGTGAACGTAGAATGGCAAGCCAACCTATAAATAATACAAGGCCACCAACAGGACAAATCAAGGGACAATGCATAGGAAGTAAATGAAGTAGGTGCATGCATTCAAATTTACCATTCCAGAATATATGTTTTTTTATACATTTCAGATTAGATATTTTAGAGGATAATTCCAGATTTAGAAAATACTTTTCGCAATACTCGATCTAAAATATAAAAATATTTTTCCAGTATTTTAAAAAATATTTTTAAATCAGAAAATACCTTTCAAAACACCCAATCAAGAATATAAAACAAATTTAAATTAATTGTTCAAAAAAACACTTCTGAATCTGAAAATGTCTTTCACAACACTTAATTCAGAATGCCTTTTTTATACTTTTTAGATTGAATATTCCAAAAAGTATTTTCTAAGTATAGAAATATCTTTCGAAACATTTAATTTAAAAAATATAAGGCACAGATATTTTTATTATAATTTTAATGAAAAGATGCAGTAAGAAATACCCTTCAAAAAATTCTGTTCCAATCTTATTTTGCTAAGATCATTCAAAAAGTTGCTAAGATCATTCAAAAAGAATAGAGAAACTAAGCTGGGGTATATGCAAATTACAACATCACAGAAGTAAAAATGGCTCCATCCCCATTCAACAAGAAAATAATATTAAATAACCTCTGCACTAAACTTTCCTATTTTTCTCTTCCACAAAAACTCTCCTCTGAAATTTACACAACCCCAACTAACCTAACTCTATTGAAATTATTCCAGAATATTATTATTAATTAACTTATTGGGTACAATATGCTTCTATTGAGTGAAGTACTCAACTTCTAGTTCAGACCTTCTATTTCAAAAATCTACAGAAAACTGGATTTATTAGTTTTAAAAAATACATAAAACCGAACTAAACTGTTTATTTGAGGAGTTTGCAATATTTTAAAGAAAATCAAAATGTCGACACGAACCTGTTGGCGGTATGCTTGATATTGGATTTTTTTCATATGATACCATTACCATTTTCCTTGAGTTTTTCTTTCATGCTAAATAATATATTTGGAAAGGTTTAAACTATTATTTATTTAATGAGGGTATCTTGAATAATTTGACATGAAACATACAAAATGAAAATTGACAAACGGCTAAACTAATCATATAAAACTAGACTCAAGAATACAAATATATAAAAATAAAAAATTCATAACTATCTTTTAGTCTCGATACACTTAAATATTTCCAATTGAATCTCTATTTCTTTTCCTACTAAATACTTAACATTTTTATATTTTCAATTAAGTTCCTTTCATTTAATTTTCGTTTCATCATTTTATTTGTTTCTGCATGTTAAAAAAAATATAAAAAATTTCATTAATATAAATTGATATAAAGTAATAAATGACTTTTATCATTTCTATTGAAAATATATTAAATAACGAAGTCATTATGTTTCTCATAAATTTCACATTATTACCTACATCGAGGACCTTCATCACCACCACCATTAATGTAAATGATGATAACAATCACTTATTATTCAACAAGAATAAAAATCACTAATTATTTTATATTAACCATAATATCATTTTATATTAATTATAAAATCTCACATTTTTTTTATAGACATGATAAAACCATAGGACCCAATTAACAAAAACTACAGACTTAATTGAAAAATATATAAATATAAATTTTGAATACTTAACATACTAAAAACATTTAATAGAAATTCAATTGAAAATATCAAACTTGCATGCCTATAAAAAGAATGGAGGGTGAAGTTTATGACGCACAAAATAGAAAGGGAGGATCAAAGCAATTTACACAAAAATAAGATTCAAAAGCAACAGGGGCGTAGGTAATTTTGTTAAATACCAGCTTTCTAAATGACATCTCAAGCATAGCTACATCAAAAATATAACTAATGGACAAAATATGGCGGCAGCAAAAGATGAACACAACAGAAAAATGACCTACAAAAGAGTTCAATCAAAGGAAAGAAATACTCCAACATCCAACTGATAAGAATCTCTTCAACGTATCGGTATCTATAATGCAATGGAATCACAAGTTCTACACACAGACAGAGAATCAAAGTAACAGTACTTACGTGGATGGTGTATTTTCTATGCCTCTACCATACAACGCAACACGTCTATTTTTAAGTCAATTTTAAAAAGAAAAATTCTCTAGTAAATAGGCTGTCAAGCACAACATTGCCGATGCACTCACTTTTTTAGACTACTATATGTAAATACATAATTATATTATATATCATAAACTACAACTTAACGTTCTAATTCATTTCAGTACCTCTATATTTGAGGACAATTATAAACCCAGTCCGTTATCACAAATACTGACCACCTTTGCCTTCAACTTTAGATAAAGAATTTGTACGAAAAAACATACATGTTTAAACTTGTACCACAGACAACATGCAAATGCATGCAAGCTCTGGAAGAATGCAACACATTCAGAAAGAAAGTCAATAAATCAATAATGCATCTGCGAACATTTCACAGCTAACTGAAGCAAATTTAAAAATGACGAAGGTATGCCACATCTATCAATATACAGAGATATAGGCGGTTTCACAATCAGTTGACTAAGGGTTCCTTTTGGGAGGAGGGAGGAATGGGGAACAAGAAAAAGTCAAATTTAATCAACAATGATGAAAGCACTGTACAATGCTCTTCTTCTAGCCTGTCTTCAGAAAGTTTTAATCCTAAACTGCTTCGACAAGAAATATGACCCAATTAGAAAATGACAGCCAAAGGTCTTACATCCATTTACACAACCAGAATTTGCTTCAGCACAGGCAACTAACTGGTGTCTAGGGAGAACAAGAGAGTATGAAACGAAAAAAGAGTACAAGACCAACTAACTCCAGCACACCAACAGCATCAAACGCAAAATCAGGAAATTTAAGCAAAGAAGACACTCTCTCCAGTGGGTGGCAAAGACCCCAAGATGACTTTGATATTATCAAAAGGTGATTTTAAATTACCATGGCTATGGGAAAACTGTACGGAAGAGAGCACAAACAAATAACCTCTTGTTTGCTTGATAGTAGGAATAAGGAGCTTATTACCAAAGTGCATTCTAGAAGAAATAGGAAGATAACAGACCCAACTGACTCACAAGTCAGTTAGTCACACAGTTACATGGGCCAATAAGGAGTTAAATTGCAACTGTAGTAGTATAGATAATGCAGAGGAAGATTTCGGAAATTCATTATGAAGAGTTCCGAAACTCGAATTAGCAATCATGGGCACAACCTCCCTCCTCGTGAAGAACGCTATGAAGAAGAATATACTCCAGTGGAGGTGTTTATTGTTTGGAATAAGGAACCTATCACTAAGGAGACGAAAACAACAAGGAACCAGCGAGAAATCGCAAAAACAGCAAGGAAAAATGAAAGCCCTAGGGTGACTTCCTCACGGATGACTTCGAACAACGTTGGAATGAAGCTTTGAAGGCCAAAACAGAGACAGCAAGGTCTGGCAAGACTAGCGACAGCAATGCGACGAAGTTCCAGCGAGTGGAAGGCGGGGCGTGAACATCACGCACTTGGCAGAGGCAAACTAAGGTTGAGCGCATGGCAATGCGTGGATGAGAATTAGCTTCCGCCTGGCGGGGTTGGTTGACGCTCTTAGAGACGCTCCATATGCAGTGATCACAAGCAAAAACTGTGGTGGCCGGCAAAGAGACCCCTCTCTTAATCTTCTATCTATAATGAAAAGCTTATTCAAGACTAAGGTATTGTACTAGACACCTAGGTGTAGAACTAGGTATAACTATCTGTATAGCTAATAGATTGTCTAACATAGTACACCTTACCTAGGCTTAAGGATGATATATAAATGTAATTATTCTAACACATTGCACCAACAAGATAAGAAAATCATATGCTATTGTTGCAACAACTAACTAGAGCAGGATATGATATCCTTATCATATCATATCCTTACAACCAAATGAGCCCAAAAAGGAGAGCAATAGAGAAGCCACAGGGAAAGACACTACAACATTTGTGTTAGAATCAAGATTCTAACCATGGGGCATTGCAAGAAATGGTAGCTATTTTTTTGGCTGACTGGTGTAATTGGCTTGAATATCATGCTTCAATTGATTGAACATAGATGGAACTTCATTTCAGCAACCACAGATTGCCTTGAGGACAATTTGAAACATTTGGCTTTGGAGGAGAGTATAGATACCCCCATTTGACGTAGGTTAACTATATCAAGTGGGTGAACTGATATGGTAAAAAATTTGGCATATTGCCTATGACTAACGTGGGGAGATTAAGAGGGAAATTATCTTGTCATTTAAGGATCAGATTCTTACAGTGCAGAAAACCTAATCTCTCATACATCCAGGGAAATATTTCGTTTTGTGTCTCTTCTAAACCCAACAGGGATTTAGTGTTCATCAATAAAAATCCACTCTTTCCCTCGATTCTGATGCATTTCTATCATCACTTTTCCACGTGGAGAAGGATTGGAAAAGGCAGAAAAGTCATAGATGAGGAATTCTAATAGTTGCTAAAGTCTACAATATTACTGAACAAAATTAGCAAAGCAACATACTTTTTTACGAAAGTCAGTAAGTCAATTATTTGTTAGTTTCTAAGCAATTTTTTCAAGGTATACTTAACCAAAATACTTAGCACATTACGCAAATTTCATTTCAATAATACTGGGTGAAAAAATAACCAAAATAGAATATACATGAAAATTAAAAATAAAAAATAGATAAAAAAAGAAATACACTATAGAAGAACCATATAAA
The DNA here is from genome assembly GCF_029865625.1 of Vigna umbellata. NCBI lineage: Eukaryota > Viridiplantae > Streptophyta > Magnoliopsida > Fabales > Fabaceae > Vigna > Vigna umbellata. Next base: position 41,327,034 of record NC_142168.1, read on the forward strand.
ACACTACAAAGAAAATATTGAATACCAAGTACAAACTCAATGCTTCACACAAACATAAATTTCAAAAACATACTTGGCTTTAACATGGATTTCTCATAATACAGATATAAAGTAAAACTCATTGTACTAAAACAGTTCTTCAAGGAAATTTTGAACTAAAAGTGAAATACTACAATATTTTATAATGGAAGTAAATATAAAAATAAGTACGCGGTGAAAACAGAACTTCATTTGGTAATTAAAATATTCTGATCTTTGAAGTAATATTTCATTATAAGGACGCCAATTGCATTTGCATCAGCTCCCTAAACTTCAGAAGAATCACCAGGCGAGTAATAAAAGATTGATGCTTAAGTAGAATCTGCAAAAAATGAATAAAAAAGCATGAAAAATAATTTCAAAGTGGGAAAAAAATGAAAGGTCACCCCTACAAATTAATTTTTTTTCGCAAAATTGATTGGAGTGATAAAAAAGTTAAAGATCAAGCTACAAAATGATTTGACAGTTGACCAAAAAGTCTGTAAATGCAAGACAAATTGTGAATTTCAAGATAATTTTAAATTGTGAATTTCAAGATAATTTTAAATAGTGAATTATAAATTGTATCATACTGAATCTTAAGATTTATAAACACAATGAAAATAGCTTGAAATACATCATACAGGCGATAATGCTCAATATACTAAATTTTAGGTAGAAAACGATCATTACAAGTCTTACAAAACAAAATCATATGTTATGATGAGTGTGAGAAACATCTACTGCAAAAAATGAAATGGATTAGCCAAATATAGGCTATACAATGTGTCAGCAACACTGTGGAACTCATTTCAAACGAATGTAAATTGAACAATTGAATAATTAAATCAAGTGTATTTAGTTGCGACCCTTTAGTTCCTTCTTTTTCATTTAACAAATTATGTTTATCTAACTTTCCAATTTCAAACCTCCATTTGTCGTGCTCAATGAGGTGGTGGAAGTCCGTCACAACTAAAAAGAAGTGAGATTTTCTTGCAAAGGTGTGACACATGTACATCAGCTGCCCCACTGACCTTAGGTCCGTACAACCACAACAGGAACTAGGTCATTCCTAGAAATTCTCCCACTTTGGTCCATTGTGCTTCATGCAACTATAACATAAGTCTGGTTTGTGTGCCTAAAATTATCATGCTTTTCTATGCAATAGTAAACCAAACCCAATAACTCAACAATGGAGAGATAAAAGATGAGAAAGGATCAAAGAAGGAATTAAGAATTTGAGAAGGATAAGATGTATTTTATGCCGGTGTCACCTCAACCCTAATGATTCAAACACACGAGACTTTCAATCCTAGTTGTCTGACATTATTATATTATCCTCTCTATATCCAGTGAGAGCAAGTATGCATGGAGAACAAACATTGTAATCCTTTAAACATGCACATCTTATCTTAAACTGGGTATAGGATAAATTAAAATGTTTTTGACCTTCCTTACAATGCACAGAATCAGAAAACCTACACAAAGAAAGTCAGACTAGTCTTCAAACTTAAACTCTAAACACACCATAAGTTATAAGAAAAAGTATCAACTCAAACAATGGTCCTCAGCAAGCATGAATGATAATAGTATAGCAATAAAATAACAATAATAATCTAATTCCTTCTTATTGACATCATTTTGACCTCCCTCAATCTATAAATGCATAAGAAATGAGAGAATTGTATTAATGGTTGGAATACACAGTATTACCTATTCAACAGATTAGCAACAGGAACACCAGACTGCTTGCTATATAATCATTTACAAAACTTGAGGGGGGATGTATAGGGTTGAAATGGGAGGTGGCAAGTGAATATAAAAATTTCGTTAAACCTGAGTGCGGTTCTATAATGATTATGGCGATAATTTATGATCAAAGAATACCTGAAAGCACACCTAGTGACCCATGTAAGGCACAACGCCACCATACTGTCCCACACCATGAGGCTGCTGCACCCTTCCAGATCCACCTATCCCCACCTGCTGCTGGCTTGCATATGAACCTGGCAACGCTACTTGATTCCCCCCATACCCACCAACAGCAACAGCCCCGGGATTCACACTCCCTTGTCCAACATAACCGCCAGTGTTCGTCCCCGGTGACCCAATACCCAAGAACCCACTCAATTGCAACCCGGCACTCCGAGATGCCAGCAATGCCGTTAGTGCCTGCCCAACTGCCGGATTAACTGGTTGCACCGCCGTCCCTGCAACGCCTCCTCCTACCGCTGGCCCCGCCGGAGCCATCAAGTGTCCCGGCACTGCCCCCATACCAACATACCCGCCATTCTGAGAACTACCCGGAACCACCCCCACTCGCTGTTGCTTCTGACCATCAATTGCCTTCTGGCAGTGCAAAATATGCCCCTCAAACTTCTTGTGCGGCACCTCCAACGCCCGCTTTGCACCCTCCACACCCTTATAAACAAATAAACAGAACCCTTTCGGTTTCCCAGTTACCTTATCAAGTCCTAAAGGTCCTTCCTCAATCTCCCCAAACTGCGCAAAAAACGACAGAAGCCTCTGCGGGTCCAATTCCCCACTCACATTGCTCACGTAGATCTTCCTCTGCAAGAAATCCGAAGCCCCCGGCGCCGTCGAAATCGTCGCCGGCGACGACTGGACTGGGCCCACGGACGCCAGCTGGCATGCGGCAATGCGGTTGCCGATCCTTTTCTGCGGCTCGCGGAGGGCATTGCGCGCAGCGCGACGGGTCTTGAAGAGGACGAAGCCGTAGCCCTTGGACTTGCCAGTGGCCTTGTCCACGACGGCCTTGCAGTCCTCGATGTCGCCGTAGGGGGAGAACGCGGTAGTGAGGGTGTCGGCGGTGGTGTCCCAGCCGAGGCCGTGCACGAAGATCTTCCGGTGCGCGGGGTCGGCGTCGGCGGTGCGGCGTATCCGGTCCGCCACGTCGCGGTGCTTGGAGGCGGCCTCGATGAGAAATTTGGCGATCTCATTCTTGCCGAGGGATTCTAGAAGGTTCTGGATTGGCTCCTCGTCGTCGCTTGGAGAGGAGGAAGAAGTGGAGGGGGGCTTCGAGGTTTCATTGATTGGTGCTAATTCTTCTTCAATTTCTTGGCTTTCTTCTTCTTCTTCGTATTGTTCCTCTTCTTTATACTCTGATTCTAGATTCAACTGTGGCTGTTCTTGTTGTTGCTGTTTGAAAGCGCGCTCTGCCGATTTGGCGGGACGAGGTGGCTGTTTTCGCTTCCTCGCCATTGTCTTTGTCTGATTAGCGTATCCCAACTGCTGCTAGAACTTCAGGTTAGGGTTTGATGATATTCCAAATTATGAATTTTTTGTGTCATATTTGCCTCTTTCTTTTATGCTTTTTTTTAATAAATCTAATAAAAATAATTCCTCTTGTAGATTCTCGGGCTACAATTTCGTTGCAGGTTTTCTTCCATACCTTTTTATAACATTCAAAACAATGTTTACATTCTTTTTAATTTATTTTATTAAAAGTAATTATTATTAATTAATCTATTTAACACAATTAACAGAAACCATATTTATAAATAAGATTTAAAGTGTATTTTCAATAATTTTAAAAAATAACCTATAAAGTTTTAAAATATCATAATTAATTTTAATAATTGATTTTTTATATTTATGAGTAATATTAAAACAAAAATATAAGTAATAATAAAAATTTAAAAATATTTAAAAATTATGTTAATATATAATTAATTAAAATATCTAAAATATTAAAGATTATAATAAATGATTATTAAAATTTAATAAAATTAATATATATATATATATATATATATATATATATATAGACGTATCTGTATATGTTTTTATTAGTATAAATAATAAAATTAATATTGATAATTAATGTAAATATGAAATTAATTTTAATATAAAATATTAATATTAATTAAAATTTAATAACTTAAATTATTAAAAGGAATTAATAGTTTTATTATTTTTATATTACAAATAATTATTTTATAATTCAATTAGTATCAATTGAAAGAGTTTGTAGTTAACTACTATTATGAATTTAAAAATTTGTTATTGTTAATAAATGTAAAATTTAGTTTTAAGTAGAAATGAACTATTAAAAAAATTTAAAAGTGTATTACAATTAAAATTATGTATGATAAAGAAAACTAAAAGATTTCAAAAAATTATTTATGGAAAACAAATTTAAGGAATAATATTTTATAAAAAAAAGTTAAATGTAGAGAATTTTAAAATATTTAAAAAAATTATTTAGGAAATTCGTAAATAATAAATTTAATTAATAGTATTTGAACAAACTTATTTTTAAAAACTATAAAATAATATTTAATGACAAAAACACATAAATGTAAAATTATCTAAATATTTACATAATAGCAATTGAAATTCATCCACTAGAAAATTAAAGTAGACAAAATGAATTAAAAACATAATTGAAATTGAAAGCTTTGTATGACGTAGTGGGAGATGTAAATATTGTCATGTAAGTCATGAGTCATATATTAGGCTTGTATAAATATTTAATTTGAAAAAGATAATGAAATGTTGCTCTATAGTTATTCGCATTGGTGAAGAGTTCGACTTTTCTTTCTCACATTATCATTGACATTATTAAAGTCGAGGATGAGTATTTCATTACTTGAATTGGATTTTGGTAGCTAAATTATGTAACTTGTTTACATTCTCTCCATAGTATAAGATTTATTGATAATTTGAAACAATTCATCATAAAACAGATTGTTTTGGATGATCGTTGTTAGAACAATTACTTTTGATTCAGCGGTTAAATAATGTAAAGCTTAAAATATGAAAAAATTATATCTAATAAACACTAATTAAATTATGAGTGGATATATTTTGTTTGATAAGTATTAGAACATTATATAGAGTTTAAATGCGTTTTATAAATAGATGTTGATTGATGAAAACGATAAGTACAATAAAATACTTTAACTTAACAAACTCAAAATATTTTTAAAACTTAAGTTTGTGATGAGAAAATGTTTTCAATGTCTATCATCAAGATATTAGTTTCAAATTGAAGTTTCTGTCAAATTTCTTAAACTTTAGATTAAAGCTAAAATGTAAGTCAATTTTACTTAGACACAAAATATATGTCAACATTAGCTAAGTTATTTGTACAAATGATTTTATCACTTTTTCAACTAAAATATTATACAACCAAGAGAGATAAGTATTGTCAATTATTAAAAAGTGATATGAACGTCAAAGTCCAAGAAAATGATGAGGATTATGAAAATCAAGATGAAGACCCAATTCAAGACTTAGATGAGTCCATAAAGAGACATTACAATACAAGGTGACTCATCTTTTGGAGACCTAGTTGATGATTTCACGCCTTGAAGAGGCTAAATTAATTAAATGTATTACATGACTAGATTATTAAAATAAAAATATTAATATTATAGTTATAATCATGATTTAAACTAAAAATCATTTAGAATGTGTCATCATGACCATTAAAACATATTATCTTTTCTTGGAATTTAAGGATTGTAATTTCCTTTCATTTGCTTGCAAAATAGGCAAGACCTATAACTTAAAGTATTTTTCAAACCTTTTGGAACTCATAAGAGTAAAACAATTTTGCCAAAAGTAACTGAGGTTATCTCTACTAGAGTTTTTCATGCATCTTGTCATTTTATCAAGAATTTCCCAATGTGGCAATCCTCCTCAAGCTTATTCATGGCATTTTTTCCTTTTTTCTTTATCCAGGTTTTCTCTATTTTATTTAAAATTTCCAATTTTTTTTGTTCTTAATTGATTCCAATCCCTAAATATTTGCATCTCTTATATTTAGAATCATATCATAAAATTGCATAAAGAATTGAAAATCAATTAATGTTGCATGTAGTACATTGAAAGTTTTCCAACATCTAAGCTCGACAAACATAATAAAAAGAAGAAGAAAACATTTATTATAGTTCAAAGCTACTTATCAAACATAAAAGAATTTGTAACCATCATTCTTCCCGAGTCTATCTAAAGACATTGTTTAAAAGACAACTATTATTTTCAAGTGTCAAACTTCTATTGACTTTTCTACCTATCCCAAAACACTTTGTAAGAACATTGTTTGTGTTCATCCTAGCAAATTAATATAGAAAGTCTAAACCATTATATACGTTAGAAAGACCTTCTCTAGTAAATTAAAATTGTGATATTTTGATTATTCAAACATTGTATTTGTCTCGAGTTAAGAATAATTTGCTAAAGAGAAAAATACTTAGTTTAGTAAAAAATGAGGAAAAGATATTTAAATGAGGTCATGACATATATTAGTCAACTTCCGTAAAAGACATATACAATGATCTCAAGTTAGATATGAAAAAAAATTTCAAACCACCTTAAAAAAAATGTATGTATGAAAATGAATTGCCAGACAAGCTTCAAATATGCTAACAAAGAAATATAAGTATAAAGAAGTGCATGGAACAAATAGAGTTTCCTATGACGAGGATAGGAATTATGGAAGAAGAGCACATAACCTTGTGAAGGTGATATTCTAAAATTTGAGGAAGAATTTTTTATTTTTTTTACCAAAGAAACTTAATAATGATGAGAAGACTTCTTGAAATCAGTCTTGTAAGTCAAAATAATCCCAAAGATAATTTATTAATGATGTAAAGTTTTTAAAAATATTAATGATGAAATCAGTCCATTTACATAACAAATTATTCAAAGACTCATAAGTCAAAATCTCAATCTTTTAGAGATGAAATTATATATTTACTCATTATATTCTTAGTTTTGTTCTTAACTTCACAACTCTAGTTGGCTTGTGGTGCTTCCACCATCCTTTATACTGTCTTGTGAACTTTCCCTTTGTCAGTTTGGTAGAACTATGATCTCTATCAACTAAAATATTACTACAACATTGATTGATGCCACTAACGTTGAAGTGGCAAGTCACACCAACAATAACAATTTAGAAAACAACTTTGGAAACTAACCTGCATTCACCACAAGAGTTTAAACGCATGAAACACTGGCAACCTTAATCACTTGTCACTTCAAGTACACCACATGTTGCAATTTATTAGTTGTCTTAAAACCATTACCGAAAGACAGCACAACCACATTATTACTATTCTCATCTCTAATCCTTTCTAAAACTTTAGCCTGGAGGCCAGTTCATCTGTCTCCCTCCAAGGAGGTGCACATGAATGTGGTAAACTGATTGGCCTGTCAAGAGTAAAAGCACAACTCAATATACCATAGAAGAATCACTTTTAGAATAAAAAGCTCAATGAAAGATGATTTATCAAAGCTCAGGATTTGGCCTGGAGAACAAAACTTACATCCCTTTGGCCCGTCGTTGATCACAACCCTGAAGCCGTCATCCAGACCTTCCTGCTTTGCAACCAGCTTGGCTGTGTAAAGAAGACGGCCAAGAATATCGAAGTGCCTTTCCTCTGCCTGCAGAAAATTCAACAAGAACATGAACAAGCATAATTGATACCAAAGTTTCGGTCACTGAGTTTGATTACTCAGAAAGAAGAAAAAACGTTGAAGCCCCTCTAAGTGTTGGTGAGAAAGAGAACTATGAATGTAGCATTGCAAATGTGTAGTATATAGTTCTTTTTCTTTTGCTCTTGTCAAGAGATATATGTACAAGAGTGTAATGAATTTTAACAACAGTACATGATTTAAAAAATATCTCAACTTTGCAGGAAGTGGAGACACTACAAAAGTGGTAAATTGGTTCAAGAAAATTAGTGTGTTAACTGACGAGTTATACCTGAATGTGATCTGTGATAAATTATTCAAAGAGACTTCATCATCTCCGGTTCCATGGATGTAAATAAATCAAAACTGTTTGCACAATTTCTTCTACCCCCCTCCCCCCCGTCCCCCCAAAAAAAAAAGAACTTCTTTCCATGACTCCAATCTACTATCTTCCAACCATGCTTCTAGGTTTCCCTCTAACCATATTTAATCAAACTATCTTCTAATCTAAGTTTCTTCCATCAATTGTTTCAGGTAACCAAACCAGTTTAGCTAACCTTCATGCACAGTATTTGCAAACATAAGCCATCGCTTAGAAAAAGTGACAATACAAAAATGACCAAACAAATAGGATTAGGTAGCATGCAAATTGTCATATTCTCATCATAAAATATTAATTCAAACAGGATTAATTTACGACAATTTGGTAGGAGCTAACCACCATGAACCTGTTTCAGAGCAAAGCAACTAAAAGTAGAAACACACTAAACTTTATCTAGCTATAGAAGCGGCATCAGCCACACACAGATTTAGTATCAGCATCATCATTCTGAAAGAATGATTACAAAAGTAGCCATAACTACAATTAGTTGTTAGCTAAGTTTTGATACAACCATAGTTCCACATCGAAAGGTTCAAATCAAGTACATGTAGCTGCCAACACTAACACTTTATAGTTGAAAACTGTATCTTTGTTACCACAGGGTAATGCAAGCTTAGCGTTCTGAAGGAATATATAATTCATCACTTGCTTTCAAATACTAGTAAATAACGGGCTAAGTTACATTATTACTTTCTAAAGTGAATATAAAGAGGAAGATAGTTTATGTTCTTTCTTAAATGTGTAAATATAGCAAGCATAACCATACGTGGGTGCAATTGATTTTCCAGGAGTTTGAGACACCAAAATAAAGCTATGTACAGAGAAAGTGCCACTAATAAGTACCTTGGATAGACCACTTAACCCATCTTTCACTTTAGGAATGATAAGAATATGAGTAGGAGCTTGAGGAGTTATGTCCCTGAAGGCAAGCACCTGTCAAAATGGGGGAAAATAATAGGACCATTAATAGTTATTGTAAACCTTCACTGATACCTAACTGAGAGAGGCTAAAATATAGATTAGAAAAATGAAATATATTTGAAATGTCATAAAAGATGAAATTAGAAAAAATCTGGAAGTCTATTTTCGCAAGTACTACTTAATGTGGTAGTCCTAACATAATCAAAATGTCCAACAACCACTTTTCTGTGTTCAAGAACAATATATCTAGGCACTAAACGGGAAAGAAATTGAAAATGAAAAAGTAAAAAAAAAAAAAACAGTGAAGCTTAAATGTTCAACATAGATGTACATTGTACTGTTTTCACCATGAACTGAATGTTTAAGATTTTCTTCTCGTACGCTCACCAAGAAACAATTAGCATAGAACAAAACACATCAGGCATCATTACATTACCTTATCATCCTCGTAAACCACAGTAGAAGGAATCTCCTTATTGATGATCTTGTCAAATCTGCGCACCAAATAATACAAAATTAATGATAGGTATTCATAAAATTCTCAAGAAACTGAGATGACTTGTCAGATCCTTTTCCAACTTCCAGCACTAATAGGTAGAACCCTCTGGCTCTTGCAAATAAATATAGGTGACTGCATAAATCCACCATAGCCATATAAAAACACGGAACAAATTTCATCAAAAGCAAACCAGCAAAACTAAGGAAACAATTCAAATGGAAATGGGCTATCCCATCAATCAAGCATACATCTTCACGTCAAAGCAGCACCAATAAGGACATACCTAATACCTTTCTTCCCAAAACAAATTGTTGAGAACATAAAAACGCAACCCTTTTAGGGTTTTTGCAAACTCAAAACATCAAACAGATAGATGGGAAGGAATTACGTGAAACAAAGAGATACCCACGAAAGATTGAGAATTGAAATACTTTTGAGGACAAAAACCAAGTAAGGAGAGAAGGTGTGGAGTAGAAAAGATGTAAACTTTAAACCATACATGGTTGGAGCATCAGCATCAGAGGGAGTGGCAGCAAGAGCAGCTTCCTTCTCGGAAGCCATGGGGCTGGAACTAGTGAAATGAGAGGACAAGACACTGATTCTGTCCCTTTTATTGTTATCTTTGCCACTCATGCATGGAACAATGGTGGGGAAACCCCAAATCCAATGAGTTTTGGGCTGAATCCAAAAAGGGTTCTTTTTTGGTGCCGAAGAGAAAATCCAAACAGGTATAATTCTTAGTACTTTGTATGAAAGGCTTTAATGTTATGTCCCTTTGTTTGTGGTCTTTATGACATGGTTGTAATTTGTGTTTGACTTTAGTTTTGGAAAAATAAATTACATAATTAATTAAGTTTATCATTATACTAGAAGCAGTAACGAGGATTATTGTAACATCCTAAAAATACAGTAATAAACCATACATTAGAAATAATTACAATTAGTATATCAGTTCAGTCTTATACTCATCAAGCGTACAATATTGACCAAACGGCCTTACATAGAACTATAAACTTAACTGCATAAGATAAACAAGACTAGACCGAACGGTTTATAAAAGGATTACCGAACGGTCATTCCTACCAAAAGAAAAAGGTGACCGAACGACACCTTATATTAACTAAACTATACTACTAACCGAACGTACTACGGTTCGACCTTAACTTCCACGTCGACGAGGTTCTCTTCCTCCAAATTTCCTTCTTCCAGCGCCTCTTCCAGTAGCGCGTCTTCATCTGCTCACATCCACACGGATGATCATTGCAAAGACAAGACGGACGTACAAGGACAAGACAACACAAAGAAGACACAAGGTAAGCTTATGTAATTTAATTCAAGTAATAACATACATTTTCATATGGAAGCACATTCAAACACATTCAAATAACCAATTCAAATCAAACCCTGATACTAGACCGACTGTCCGGACTGTATGAATTCTGTGTAGCTACGACGTTCGTGCACCCGGGTGATGTAGTAAATGGAATTCTCATCAGCTGCCACCCGAGGTTAGTCTGTTCCATCCAAAGTACCCCTAAGGACTAGGACCTCCTATCGTTCCCACACATGACCTACTCCCCTCTACGTGAGGACGAGTACTCACGGAACATCAGGATGAATCGCCAGCTAAGCTTTGTCCACATTCATACTTTACGATATCAATATTCATCCAAGAATCGTTCCTCCCTGGAACGCTCGTCCAACTTCACATCATTTCATTCATAATCATTTTCAATTCCATCCTTCATTATCACTTTTCTCAAATTCATCTTTGTTCAAAGGTTTATAAAGACTCCAGAAACCGAACGTTCAATCCTCACCCAGAACGAGGACGAACACTTGAGACGAGACAGATAGGTCTCTAGCCCCAGAATAGAATAAGACCAAGAGAATTACTTTTAGATTCAAGAATAATCCTGGGTAAAATATATATATAATATGTAACGAACGTTATTTACATTGTGAATCAGTTAAATGAACTGACTCTCGTGAGTTCAGACCCACACTCAAAGAATAGAGTAAGTACGAAGGCTCTAGGCCGGATCAAATGAACATAGACACATCAGAACGTTAAATAACCATAGTTTAGAATCAATCATATACAGGAACCTAATGCCCGTCAATGACCGAACACGATAAAAGGATTTACTGAATTTGGACGAACGTTGTTTCATCAAGTTTGATAAATTAAAAACGATTACGAGCGCTCGGTATAAGACCGAGCGACACTCATTACGAGAGCTTGGGTTAAGACCCATTACTGATTTAAACTCATAATAGAAATATTAATAGTAATAAATATAATACGAGATGATGAAGATAGGGTTTAAGAATGACTAAGTATCCAACTATATGTTTACAAGATTCTCAATTCCTCACATAACACTCAGGGGCATCTACGCTTGGCCGAACGCTCAAACATAGCATTATTACAAGAGGGCGTTCGTCCTCAACTAGAATTCTTTCCAAATGAAAGAATCTCATTTCAACTATGTTCAACAGGAAAACCGAACGGTCAATGATCGTTCACGCTAGAGGTAAGGCAAACCACAATCCTATATCTTGAACGATCGTTGGATGGACTGAATTAATATGTTGTATGATGGTTGAGATGTTTGAACTATATGAAGTATGAAAAATTGATTATGTTATGAATATGTAAAATGATGAAGTTATAAATTAAGAAATGAAATTGATTGTATGAATTCTGAATATAAATTTCCCTATGATAATGTGCGTTCGTCATTGAACGGTCCTTGACCGTTCGGTGTTTCTAGCAGTCTGATTTGAAATTTGATTCTTTCATTTGGAAAGAATCTTAGTTGAGGACGAGCGTCTTCTTGTGATAATACTGTGCTTGAGCGTTCGGCCAAGCGTAGTTGCATCTAAATATTCGGAGGAAAACATAAATCTTGTATATGTATGTATGTACTTGTATATGGTAATTATTCTTAAACACAATTCCTATAAAACTCTTATTTACCAATCGTGTATGTTAAAACATTAGTAGTGCTCGGCCTCATATCAGATTCTCATAATGAGTGGTGCTCGGTCTTATACTAAGCCTGGTACTCGTTTATAATTAACCAATCTCGATGAAACAGCGTTCGTCCAAAATTAGTAGAATCCCCTTTACCGTGTTCGGTCATTGACCGGCATTAGGCTTCTGTATATGAACATTTCTACGAATGGTTCTTTAAAGTCTTTGCACATCTATATTAGTTGTATCCAACCTAGAGTCCCCGTACCTGATGTGTTTTTCGAATGATAGCTGGAGTTCACGAGAGTCAGTTCATTTAACTGATTCATGTTGTAAGTCACGGTCGTCTCATTTGGTAAAATTGTACTCGGTTTATTCCTAAATAAAAGGGTAATCTCTCAGTCTTATTCCATTCCAGAACGAGCGACTTCTCAGTCTCGTTCTTAGTGTTCGTTCTCATTCTGAGTGAGGATTGAACGTTCGGTTTTTGTCGTTAGTCGAATCGATGTTAAAGATGAAATGAAAATGATGTATAATAAGAGATGGAAAGTATATGAGATGGATACAATTATGTGGAATATGAACGAGCGTTCCAGGGAGGAACGACTCATGTATGAATACTGGATTTGGTAAAGTATGACTGTGGGCATGCTAAGCTGGCCGTTCATCCTGATGTTCCGTGAGTACCCATCTTCACGTAGAGGAGGGTAGGTCATGTGTGGGAACGGTAGGAGGTCCTAGTCCTTAGGGGTACTTTGGACAGATAGGGCTAACCTCGGGTGGCAGCTGTTGAGTGTATCCCAGTTACTTCATCACCCGGGTGCACGAACGTCTGTAGCTACACAGATTTCATACAGTCCGGGCAGTCAGTCTAGTGATAGGCTTTGTATGTTACGTACGTTGAAGTTTTATCTTGGGTGTTGGATTGGTTGAAATGTATGTGTATGTATGAATTAAATTACATAAGCTTACCCTGTGTTTTCCTTGTGTTGTCTCGTCTTGTGCGTTCGTCTTGTCGTTGCAATGATCATCCGTGTGGATGTGAGCAAAAGAAGATGCGCTGCTGGAAGAGGCGCTGGAAGAAGAGAACTTGGTCGAAGTGGAAGTGAAGGCCGAACCGTTGGATGTTCGGTTAGTAGATAGTAGTTTAGTATGAGGTGATCGTTCGGTCACCTCCTCTCTTTTCTTGTTATCTGACAGTTCGGTATTAGGCTTTTGTAAACCGTTCAGTCAAGTTTTCTCTTATCTTGTATAGTTTAGCTGAAAAGCTTATGTAAGGCCGTTCGGCCGTAACCGTGCATTTTCATAGAGTAAAGACTGATCTAAATTATTAAGGTTTAATACCTCTTTTGGTCCCTCGAAAGGGGGCAAAAGTTCAATGTGGTCCTACCTTTTTTTAGAAGTTCAATGTGGTCCCAACTTTTGTAAAAAGTGTGCAATCAAGTCCTTTTTGGAAACGGCGTTGAGTTTTTAACGGAGCAGCTGACAGGGTGGATTGAAGTTAGCTACGTGGCTGTGTGTGGGTAATACGTGGCTGTGAGAGGGTCATACGTGGCTGTGAGAGGGTAAATGTGATAATATTACTGAGGTTAAGAAATCAGAAGTTAGGGTTTGAGTTGCAGAGAAATTGGTAATTTGAGATACGAATGGCTTCTTCTGAAGGGTGTTCGTCGTGTTCGAGCAGTTGGGGCAAAGGATCTTCTGGGTGGTCCCATGGTTGTGGTGTGAGAGGAGGTGGCCAAGGGTAGCTTGGATAATCACTTGTGTAAGAGTAAGTTTCTTTTTGAGTTGCTTTTCTTGTAAGCACCTTAAGCTCCTGAAAATCTCATATCTACCAATGTTTGTGGATCAGGGGCCTCTTACATTGAACCGCTCTCTTGGAACATCCGTATAAAGATTGCTCTTGATGCTGCCAAAGGGCTTGCATTTCTTCACAGTGATGAAGTAGATGTAATATTCAGGGACTTCAAAACTTCTAACATCTTACTTGATTCTGTAAGTGAAATCAAATTGATCATACAAGAGTAAGATATAGGTTTATTAGTTAGCTCTGGCATTCTAAAATTGGCTTTTGTGAATGACAGAATTATAATGCAAAACTGTCTGATTTTGGGTTGGCAAAAAATGGACCAGAAGGTGACAAGAGTCATGTTTCTACAAGGGTGATGGGCACCTTTGGCTACGCTGCTCCTGAGTATATTGCAACAGGTAAATATGGGTGAAAAATTTTCTGCATAAAGCTTTTTAGGAAAAGATTATCTTTTATATTATTAACCTTTTATCCAATTGTGCATGTTGTGAAGGTCACTTAACGAAAAGGAGTGACATATACAGTTTTGGAGTTGTGCTTCTGGAACTTATGTCGGGAAAACGTGCACTGGACAGCAACAGGCCGAATGGAGAGCATAATCTAGTTGAATGGGCGAAACCACTTCTGATAAACAAACACAAGATCTCCCAAGTCATGGATGCACGTATAGAAGGCCAATACTCTAAGAGAGAAGCAAAGAGAATAGCTCACCTTGCAATTCAATGCACGTGGCTGTGTGTGGTCCCTAACCTGATTTGCGGTTTCCAATTTGAGCTTCAGATTTCCGGTATCCAATTCGCGCTTCAGATTTCAACACACTTCCTCCACGATGATAAATCCAAAATTACCAATTTCTCTGCAACTCAAACCTTAACATCTGATTTCTTAACCTCAGTAATATTCTCACATTTACCCTCTCACAGCCACGTATGACCCTCTCACAGCCACGTATTACCCACACACAACCACGTAGCTAACTTCAGTCCACCCTGTCAGCTGCTCCGTTAAAAACTCAACGCCGTTTCCAAAAAGGACTTGATTGCACACTTTTTACAAAAGTTGGGACCACATTGAACTTCTAAAAAAAGGTAGGACCACATTGAACTTTTGCCCCCTTTCGAGGGACCAAAAGAGGTATTAAACCAATTATTAATTAATGTGATTATTCTATTATATAGTTTTATACTGTATTTTTGGGATGTTACAATTGTAATAATAAAAAGTTAGTAAATCTGAACTTAAAGTATTCATTGTCAGAAAAACTTAATATTATTTTTAAAAATAATATATGTACAAAAAAATTACAATTTTTTTAAATAATTTAATAGACAAACCTGTTTCGTAAACATACTATTAAATTTTAAATTTATCTTAATTGATCCTTAAATATACAAATAAATAAATATTAGATTAAAAATATCACTAGCGTAATATTTACTTTACTATCTTATTTTATAGTCCATTATTTAAAACCATTGTAAAGTTAAAGAATTTTTCATTTTTGTAATAATATTAATATGATCTAATTTAAATTTAAATAGTGTTTTTTTGGTGTGGATTTACTGTTTAGATAAAATATAAGGTATATTGTTTGTTTGGAATGATTCACAGCCAAGTGTGAGCACGGAATAATAGGTCAGATCCTCGTTCTATTCCGGACATTTGTGGGTGGAATATGTTGTTTTACAAAACTAACCTTGCTTAAGTGTGTCAATTTTGTTGCTTTTAGTGAAAGTTATTTATCTTTCATTTGCTTTTTATGTGAATATAACTTAGCTATGGAGAGCTCGGCTACACAGACAACTCGTTGTGGAGACAACTTGATTATAGAAATAACTCAGTTGTGGAGATTATTTGGATGTGGAGTATGGAGATAATTAACCTTAGAGATAGTTAAATTGTGCAGATAACTAAACTTTGGAGAAAGCTTAATTCTGGAGATAGTTCGGTTATGGAGATAGCTCGACTATGGAGATTATTTGACTATGAAGATAGCTTTGATGTGGAGATAGCTTGACTTTGGAGATAACTCGATTATGGAGATAACTCAAGTGTCTAGACAACTCGAGTGTGGAGATAACTCGGTTGTGGAGATAGTTTGATGTCATACCCTACTCGTCATGTCACATCCTACTCGTCATGTCGTGGTGTTTCCTTGAAGTTGTGGAAATAGTTGGGTGTCATACACTGCTCAAAGCCAAGTAAGTTCCAAAATGAGTGTGGGAAGTTTGTTGTGAATATTCATATTCATGGTGAAGAATCCTGTAGGGATTATGGTTCATGGACGCAACTCGAATGGGATGCATACACATGCTTGGAACTCGATCTGTTAGCACTAGAAACCAGATCTATCAAGACTTGAGACCGGATATGTGAACACTTGGAACCGATTCTAAAGAAGAGTGGAATATGTTCAATTTTATTTGGAACATCGGTGTCGGAATCAGTTCTGTTTTATTTATTTTAATTAATACTTTTTTTAAAATTTCATTCATTAAAAAAATTCTAAAATAATATTAACTCATTCAAATATTATTTTATATTACTTTTAACATCAAGGGTAATTTGGTATATTATTTTTTAAAATTTATATTTTTTATTATGTCACATCAATCAAATCTTTCACAAATTTTCACAAATTTTACTCACAAATTCACTTCATCATCACCTCTAAATCTCTTAAAAAAAAAATACAAACTTTGCCTTCAAATTCATCCAAACTCATCCTCTCCTTCACTTTTAAATCATTTCTCCCAAAAAAACACAACTTTAATGTTATTTGATTAATGTAGAACTATGCTTTATATGTGTTTCCTTAAAGTTGTGGAAATAGCTAGGTGTCATACACTACTCAGGCCCAAGTGAATTTGAAAATGAGTATGAGAAGTGTGTTGTGCATATTCATATTCATTGTGAAAAATCCTTCAAGGGTTATGGTTCATGGACGTAACTCGAATGGGATGCATACATATGCTTGGAACTGCATCTATCAGCATTGGGAACTATATCTATCAAGACTTGGGATTGAATCTGTGAACACTTGGAACCGATTCTGAAGAAGAATGGAATATGTTTAGTCTTGTTTGGAACTGATTCATGGGTGTTAGAATCAATTCTGTTTTATTTATTTTAATCAATACTTTTTTTTAATTTTATTCATTAAAAAAATTCTAAAATAATAGTAACTCATATAAATATTATTTTATATTACTTTTAACATCAAGGACAATTTGGTAATCTTATTTTTTTAATTTATTTTTTTTGTTATGTCATATCAATCAAATCTCTCACAAATTTTCACAAGCTTTACTCACAAATCCACTCTTCCATCGCTCCCAAATCTCTTAAAAAAACAATACAAACTTACCTTCAAATTCATCCAAACCAATCATTTTCATCTATTTTAAATCATTTCTCGGAAAAGAACACAACCTTAGTGTTATTTGATTAATGTAGAATTATGCTTTATATGTGTTTCCTCAAAGTTGTGGAAATAGCTTGGTGTCACACACTGCTCAAGCCTAGATGAGTTCGAAAATGAGTGAAACAAGTGTGTTGTGCATATTCATATTCATGATGAAGAATCCTGCAGGGGTTATGGTTCAAGGACACAACTCGAATGGGCTGCATACAAATGCTTGGAACTGGATTTGTAAGCACTGGGAACCAGATCTATCAAGACTTGGGACCGGATCTGTGAACAATTGGAACGATTCATTGGTGTTGGAATCGGTTCTATTTTATTGATTTTAGTTAATACTTTTTTTAAAATCTTACTCATTAAAAAAATTCTAAAATAATAATAACATATATAAATATTAATTTATATTACTTTTAACATCTATGGCAATTTGGTAATCTTATTTTTCTAATTTATAATTTTTTTATTATGTCACATCAATCAACTCTCTCACAAATTTTACATACAAATCCACTCTACTATCACCTTTAAATCTCTTAAGAAAATAACACAAACTTTACCTTCAAATTCATCCAAATTCATCCTCTCCATCTCTTTTAAATTTTTTCTCCCAAAAGAACACAACCTTAATGTTATTTGATTAACGTAGAATTATGCTTTATATGTGTTTCCTTAAAATTATGGAAATAACTGGGTGTCATACACTACTCAAGCTAAGGTGAGTTCGAAAATGAGTGTGGCAAGTGTGTTGTGCATATTCATATTCATGGTGAAGAATCCTACAGGGGTTATGGTTCATGGACGCAACTCGAGTGGGATGCATACACACTTGAAATTGGATCTGTCAACACTAGGAACCACATCTATCAAGAATTGGGATCACTTGGAACCGATTCTAAAGAAGAATGAAATATGTTCAATTTTGTTTGGAACTGATTCATGGGTGTTGGAATCAGTTATGTTTTATTTATTTTAATTAATACTTTTTTTAAAAAAATTTCATTAAAAAAAATAATAATAACTCATCTAAATATTATTTTATATTACCTTCAACATCAAGGACAATTTGGTAATTTTAATTTTTTTAATTTATAATTTTTTATTATGTCACATCAATCAAATCTCTCACAAATTTTCACAAACTTTACTCATAGATCCACTCCACCATCACCTCCAAATTTCTTAAAAAATCAACACAAACTTTATCTTCAAATTCATCAAAATCCATCCTCTCCATCTCTTTTAAATCATTTCTCTCAAAAGAACACAACCTTAGTGTTATTTGATTAATGTAGAATTATGATGTATATGTGTTTCCTCAAAGTTATGGAAATAGCCGAGTATCATACACTCCTCAATCCCATGTGAGTTCGAAAATGAGTGGGGCAAATGTGTTGTGTATATTCATATTCATGGTGAAGAATCTTGTAGGAGTTATGGTTCATGGATACATATGTTCAATATATTGTAGTTAATATGATGAAATATTTATGCTAAATTTTAATTTTTATTAGTTTAATATTTAGTCTTTGTGTGATTTCATTCAAGTGAAGTATTGTAATTTTTATTAATGTATAAAAAAAAGATTTCTTTATAATTTAAAGAATAAAAATAAAGAGACATTTAAAATATTTTTAATTGTTAATATCTTTTTTCTTTTTGTAATTTTTTAAAAATATTTTTAAATTTTATATATTTTGTTTATTAACTTTTGCAAATTTAATAAATGTTTTAGTTCTCATGAAAAATTTATATTGTACTTTAATTTGAAATGTGTACAATTATAATTTATTTCCAAATATTTAATTTTGAAGAAACCAAAATACGTCTTTTTAATATTGAATATTTGATAATATTATATTTCAGTTGCAATTTTTTTTATAAAAATTAATTAATATTGAAAGATACATTTACAAACATTGGTATGAGGTGGTGAGGATAAAGATAAGGCAAAAATTCATATATGTTGAGTTTGAATACGAGGATGAAGATAAATTTTTCTTTGGGACGAGTATAAGATAACGAAACTTATCTCTTGACACTAACATTACCACGTGATCTGTTGTTGACTTGACATATGAACAATTATTTTTAAACTAAAAAAATAAAATAAAAAAACAAAAAAAAACTACAAAATTAAAACATGAGATACATTATTCACATACTATTAACTATTTAAATCTCGTTATAAAAAAAACCAAATAAACAAAAATTGACAAAAATTAAAACTTATTGAACAAGAAAAAATAATCATATTAAACAAAATATAAAAAATAAAAACCAAAACATTATTTAAACCTATAATATATAAAAATTAAACTTTTAAATTTTTTTATTTTGAAAAAGAAAAAAATGGGATGATGAACCAATCCGTTTCGTCCCATTCCTGACACCGTTAGTTTGGTGGACTAGACATAATAAACCATAGGATAAAACTCACTTTATCGTCCTAATAATAATAATAACATGCCATATTAGATCTAGGAAAAATTATTTATGTGGATATTGTTCTTTCCTCATTGGAAAATGATACTTGAACAACCATTTTTGACAATATTTAGACACGCGCACACGTGTCAAAATCTGAGTGGTCCAGTTGGAAAAATTAAATGAAAATGGACCACTCAGATTTTGACACGTGTGCGCGTGTCTAAATGTTGTCAAAAATGGTTGTTCAAGTGTCATTTTCCTTCCTCATTTATGAAATAATGTTGTTCCCAACAACCCTAACTACTTCGGTGGCACCATGACCAAAATTTCTCTTGTATTAATGAAAAGTACAAAGAAAAGCATGTACAAAAGAGTCGTGGCTCCTACATTTTCTTCACTTACACACCAAAATTACTACACTGTGATCTCTATCTGGTGGGCTAAATTGAAGGTTAGGTTTCTTTTCCATCAATGGCTTCTCTTGTGCTTATTTTGTCTTTTCTATTACGAACCAAAATTGAAACCCAAGCTTCTATTGTAACTGCTGCCTCGTTTGACACTTTCGAAGATGATTCGAGTTTGGTTGCAAGAGCTGAACAACTAAGAAAGTATGACAGAATGTTGGAGATGATGGGTGAGAGGATTTTGGAGGAGCCAAAAGTTTCTATCTTTTTAGTTTAGCAAGAGAGATTAATGTATTTTAACTTCATTTATCTCTGTTGCTCATAAATGGAACAATTTCAGGTCCAGTTTTCAATTAATGTCATCTTTTTCACCTTTTTTTTCTATGCCTCTTCTCTCCCCTGTTTTCATTTGCAAATTCTGTACTTTTTAATACAACTATTATGCTAGGATTATTGTGATAATGGCTTGGTATATTAGAAATATAACATAAATTTATCAGTGTATATTCCCAGTTTTAACAGCACAAAATTTATTGCAAGTTTTGATTCATTGTACTTTTTCTTAGAAAAAAAAAGAGAGTTAAACATGAATAGTAATTTGAAAACATATCTGAACTAAAAAGTGGAATATAATAAGATAAACAAATTCAAAAGAAATATGTTTTCTTTTTTAAAGAAGGATCCATATAATATGATGAATATATTTTTGATGAATCTTCTTCTAGATTAATTAAAAAAACACAATACCAATTAAATATGAATATAATTCACATAAAAAATTTGACATCATTTTTAACTAAAAATATTTTAAGATATTAAATTTATAATTTTTTTTATTATATGAAACTTAATTTTCTCATATTTATTTAATTATGACATAGGCGTACATTTAAAATTTTCAACACTTTATATAATATTGGTTTAATTTTCAAATAAAAAAGTTGCGGAGTGATTCAAATATAGGATTTTTTGTGTACACTACTAACTCTTAATAATTAAATTAGAACTTTAAATAAAAGGGAATTGACCGAAAGACGATAATATATGAAATATAAATTATAAAAAGAGGTCTAACAATATATTGTAAATTTGAATGTTACCAAAGCAAAAGGCAAATTCAAATTGAAGTTCAACAATATGGCTATTTAAGTACATCTATAAGTCACATTCTAAATTAATGAATGATATAAGTTTTCCATGGCTATTAATTGAATAAAATCGATACATCCCGTTATTACATGATCAACGTGTAACAAAAGAATATTTACACGAGAAATAATTGTTATCATAGTTTGAACACGTAGGAGAACTCTTTTTGTGCAAAATGCAACTATAGAACATGCAACTCACACTATCAAGGTTACTGTAAGCAACAATTCATCAAAACATGTATACATGGTAATTCAGGACTTTATGTAAATTTTATGTAAATAGGAAAGTTTTAGAGAACTCGTAACATGTACAAAAACTTATACACTATTTATAACAACAACAAATTAAACGACTTTTTTAATTAGAAAGTGTCAAAATAGTTCAATTCAAATATCTTGATCTTTCTAACAGAGATTTTCATGTTTCTCATAAGTCATATATAGTTATCAAAAACATGATAAAACCATTTACCCAAACTAATATAATGCGATTCACAAATTTCATTCTCATGTCAAATCCTAATATCAATTTTTACATATCAAGATATATTCTACATTCCAAACTGAACCACTCATAATAATCATGCATGCTAATTTATCATACAATAAAAAATCTCAGTTATAGACAATCAAACAACCAAATTTAAACCTGAAATAGATAAAATTAGATTCCCCACCTATAATAGTCCTTTTTTCACACTATTGCACCCTATAACTTTATAACACATAGGGCCAATTAATCAACAAATAAAAAAAAATCTAGTTAGAGCTCTAAACACATCATGATAAGAGAGTAACACAGATTTACCAAGAACAACCTTAAGTCATATGTGTTACCCTAGGCTCACATGCAACCCAAGAGATAAAATTTTTAAAAGAGAAAAAAACAAAAACTTACTTTATTTGACTATTTGATTAAATTGTTATGTAAAGCTCCTTACCAGTACTACGTCCTCTAATCTTTAATTTGATTAAGATTGGAGTAAAAACTTAAAAGAGAAGATGTAAATGAATCCTAAGAAAAGTTTAAAGATTTAGTGGTTTTATAAAAATAAATTTAAGTTATTAGAAATCTTAATATAGTGTAAATCTTTTATTATTAAAATATTGTATGATTTTTTTACATAAAAATAAGCAATGCTATTAAGCCATTCTCAAAAAACCATCATTGTAATTATTATAATATAATTTGAATACAATTATACTTTTATTTTCATAAAATAATTATAGTTTTATAAATTATTAAATTTTAGTGAAGAATACATATTTTTATTATATAAATATGATTATTTTTGTTAATAAAGAAGTTATTTCGTGTGTGTATTTTAAAGAAGTAATTACACATACATAGTATAATTTTTTTAATATAATCTTCTATGGAATCATATAAATGAATATTAAGAGAAGGTTTAAAGACTTATTTATTTTATATAAAAATGAGTTAAAATCGTCCCCAAAATCAACTGGGTTAAAATGAGTATGAGCTGGCTAACGTCTCACATGTTTCATAGCTAACGTTTCACCACGTATCATGCTACCACGTTAGAAATTGAAAACATTGAAATTCGTGTAAAAATGTTTTGATCATCCTCCTCCACCCCCGACACCACCACCTCTGCCCCGACTTTCGACTTCGACCCCGTCGCCTTCCGCCGCCTCTCCGGAAGCCTCTCATCGTCGTTCTCTTCATCTATACATAACAGCTCATATTTACTCATGACAAGAGATGAAGAGATATATACCCAGTTTTCTGATCTAGGATTGCCGGAAACTACATCTTGAAATAAGTGCAGGCACATATCCCAGAAGTATGACAGTTAGAAACGAATGGAAATTGCTGACTGAAAACGTGAAATTTGAATGAAAATGAGAAGGAAATCATTATTGGGTATGCTTAAACAGTGATAAGAAGGGGAAAAGGGGAAAACAAGTAATAGTACTGATGTGTTACTTCCCTTGCTTGGTCAATAATCGACATTTCGCGTAACAGTAGATATGCATTATGAAATGTTGTTTTCATGGTTTCTCTATAAATATTTTTTTAAAACAGGAAGTAAAGTGAAAACAATAAAATTTATGTAGTTATTTGTTAAATCGTAAAGAGAAAAATAGAGAATATTTTCACGAACCAAACAAGCTGTTACCTTTTCGTTGCTTTTTTTTCTATTCTTTCTCCTCTCTGCATGATGAGTTGGATCAATTTAAATAATATTTTTCTTAATTTATAAACAGGGGTTTCATCAAAGCTGAAGGTAGGTATTATGATATCTTTGGTTTCTCACCATGCATTTGTTTCTCATAATTTTTTCCACTCTTGGATATAAATTATGTTTGAACCCTTTATATTGAAATTCAAGAGTGAGTTGCAGTATTCTATTACTCAAATAGACAGATTAAACAACACAGTAAAAAATTCTCACAAACATCATGTTTAATTTCAAGTTAAAGATAATATAATGTTTTCTTATGTTTTGACTCAGATTCACTGGTTAAGATTTTCCACTATTTTTTTTTTCTCTGGGATTGTCAAGTCATCTGATCTGGGAGCTTCATTTACCTATTAATGATGCCTGCTTTGTGCTCTCAATGGATAATGAGGTCAAAGTACATAACAAAGTTGAGAAAGAGGTATAATTTGGTGGAAGCACCATACACGGACATAGTCTTTCACATCTTTTGTCCATGCTGTTCCCTTTGTCAAGAGTTCAGAGAGCTAAAAATTAGAGGACTTGACCCTGGTCTTGGTAACTCAGCTCCTTCCTTCTGTTCTTCCTTATTCAACTTTGCGTTCTTAATTATTATCTCACATACCTTATTGCAATTTTAATGCAGGATGGAATGGAATTCTTGCATAAAAGCATGCAAAACAACAAAGTGATCAAACACTGAACAATCCTCCTTCAAACCAATTCATGTCCAAGTTGTTAGAATAAACAAAAACCGAACAAGTTCAGTGTATCCAGTCAATATAAAAGCAGAAAAATAGACTATTGTCATATACAGAGAATACAAGAAATTATTCATTACCTTACGTTCTTGTGCTCTTTCTGTTTTCTCTCTGAACTCTGAGCATCATCATCTTCTCTGTGAATAAGGGTTACAAACCCTAGCATCTCGTTTTGTCTCTGTCTTCTCTCTAGAAGCCTCAGTAGCATTGAAGTGTATTTCTCTCTCATGCCAGCACAGATTTTCACTTTTTTTTTACGTTTAAACGTTGTGTGTTTTTACTTTTATGTCCTCACATCTAATATGGTATAAAGAGTGTGGTTCCTGGCGTGTACAGTGAGTGTGTGATTGGTGACTGGAATTGTGTGTATCTAGAAAAGGAGAAAGAAGGTTTCTTTGGGTGTGGGTAAATTAAAGAAACTGCAAGAAGCTAGTAAGAAAGTGATGGAAAGTATTGGAGGAATACAGGGGCCGTTGCCAGTAAAAACGCATTTAAACAGTTAAAAACGTGTTTAAACAGTAAAAAACGTGTTCACTCGCTGGTAAATTCGCCCAACGAGTTGACAAGCGAGTGGACAGAATTTTGACAACTTTGTTAGTCCGATTGAACCCCTTCTTGATGTTGGAATTATGAGTATGAGTACTCGAATCGAAGATCTTAGAGTCTACTTTCGAATGGAAAAAGAATCAACTCAATATCTAGTTTGTACAAAAAGTTATAATTAAAATATTAAACCATGTCAAAGTTGACGGCATTGTATTTTACACACTAACTTGAACTTTTGTTACAACTTGATACATTTTGAGTTTCTTAATATTCTAATGACCCGAGACTCACATTTTTCTTCAATTTTTCATGGTCTTACACAAGTGCCTTTTTAGAGGTAGTTTGCTAAAAGAGTAAGTGAGCTCATTGAGCGAGTCTGCCGAAATGTTGTATTTAATATGGGTTTCAAAAGTGGAAAATCTTTTGAGAAATTATTCTAGTATGATTATGGTTTAAGGGAATGAAAAGAGACTAGTGTATTAAAATGATTTTGGATAGAGGTGTTGAGTATATTGTATCATTATGATGTTCCTAAGGAGGAATGCCATAATATATAGTTATTATAAAGTTATGCCTTTAGTTGGTAATCCACATTGTGAATTCATCCTAACTCTATTAGACTTGTTGACTCATACAGAGGATATGGCTTACATAGTGTGAGTTGAGGAAGGTTCCTATAGCACGATATGAGGTTGAAGACCCCTTTTTTGGAGAGACTTTAAGTGAATTTATCCTGTCATGCATGATTGAGACCAGGTAAATCAGGATCGATCGTGACATTTTATTTCATGATTTCAAGACAAATTCTTGACTTCACAAGTATTCGACTCAATGCATAAATCTATAATTAAGTCTATATTTATTTTATTTATGAGTCTTTTAAAATGTGTTGTTTGCTGGTAAGAATATATGACTATTTAAGTGTTAAGAAATTTTATATTGTAAAATTTTGGATTTATGGAGCTTCAAAGTTATCATTAGTTTATTTTTTGTTTGGTTATTGAGTTTTCCACCTATAATAATTGCATGTTATATGTAAACTAAAAATAATGTAAGTAAAAGGATTGAGAAGCAACGAGGCTCCTAATGGTTGATTAGAATATAGTTGTTACATATGTATATAGTTTTGTATTGTATAGATTCTTTAATTGCTAAAAAAGTTTATATCTTCTCATAAATATATTTTAAGTTTTCAAGTAGATTTATAAATACATATTATAGTATTATATTATAGTATTATGTGATTGCTTATTGCTTAAATACCTAAATTGCAATAATTAATAGCTAAAGTGAGATGTTAGAATAAAATTACTACTTTTAATCTTAAAACTTATTTAAAAATAGATAAATAGCATTCTATTTGGATTTTTTTGTTTTGTTTTAGAGATATAATATTAAATATAACACGACATTATTAAATTTATCTAAAATGATTTAATAATGTTACATTAGTCAAAATTGAGATTATGGTTAATATTGTAAGGTGTTCATAAATTCTAATAGTTGGATCGTCACACGAATTATAAATTTTACTTTTTATAATAAAAATGACAAATTATTAAAATAAAATTATTTCCTCCGTTAATACTTTATCAACTTAAGTTTATAGAAAACGAATTATGTATAAAAAATTCGTCATTTTTAATTATATTTAAAATTTATTTTAATTAAAATCTTATTTATCAGTTTGAATTTTATTTTAATTAAAATTTATTCAAGTTAAAGGGTGTAATTGAAAACTCCTTCAAATTTTAATTAGGTGTTAATTTTATTTTAATTAAAAGCCATTCACAGAAAAATTAGTGTTGTGCGTCTAAAAAAGTGAATTCAATATCAATAATAATTTTAATAGAGAGATGTTGAGATTGACAATACCAATAAGGTAAAATTTTAATTATATTAACTTTTAATTAGGTTAAATGCAGAAAAAAAAGATGAATTTTACTTAAATTTATTTTTAATTGGTATATATAACAATAAATTTTTAATTGTATTAAAGTTTAGTTAGATTTAGATTTTATTTAGATTTAATATATTCATATAAAAAAGTGAACATATAATGTATGTAAAAATAAAGATGATTTACACAATATTTATGGATTTATTTGATAATTCTAATAATTTTATTGTGTTATGATTATATGAAGGATCTGAAATACAAATATTGTTTCAAAGAGTAGAAAATACAACAAATTTTTTTTTTGAGAATTTTAAAATAAATAATACCTTTTTATAAATATAAAAACCATTTTTTAATTTTAATTAAAAATATTAAGGTAATAAAAATAAATATTAAAAAAATAATCTGAACGAATACATTGAGTCATCACCTTTTACCCACTCATCTTTATCATTTAACTATTATATTTTGTACAAGTAAAAAGAAAGAAAAAGACCGATGAGAGAGAAAAAGGCGGTGCTTCTTCCATTTAACAATGATACTAATTACTATTGTTTTTAAAATATTTCTTCTACCTTGCTTGGTGTGCACTGGAGTTCCCATTCCCAATGAAAAATTTGAAATGTCCATTTTTGTAGATTTTGGAGATTTCAAATTTGGTATGTAAGACTGTATAAGTAGGTGAAATATTAGTTAGTGAAAGTAATGTGACCCTCTTAAATTTTGGTTTTGTTCATAGCTCACAAAGTCAGAACTAGAACTAAATCATTTGAAATTCCAAATTTTTTACAAACTAATGAGTTTATCTTTATTATTTGAAGGAAGACAAGAAAACTCAATAACCCTTTTCTTCTGACATTGTAATGAGCAATGTTGTTTCAGTAGGGAGTGTTAATTTTTTATCACCATAAGGGGTTTCATTTGTGCTGAGATTTTGCAGGATCAAGTTTGGCCTTTTATTTCTTTAATGCACAGTGGTGACGATGATGATGATGGAAATAACATGCATGATGATTAGTTGATGGCTTTTATCTTTTGCTCTCAAGTGCCATCCTATGTTGGTGTGCGGACCATTTATAACATTGATTCCCTTGAAATCTGATCTGGCTTGTCTTTTTCATTTTCTTCAGGATCAATTTTCCCCCACCTCTTCACATTTGCTTGCTTTGTCTTTGTGGGTGCTTGTTATCAAATATCCATAGCTTAAAGAAACCGCCTTTTGGAATCAGCATTGGTTTTTTTCCTAGTTTTCTTTCTGGGTATTTTTCTGGGGGGAGGAGGAATACTAACCTGATATTGAAATGCTTTCTGGTGAGCTTTGGAGATGCATGGTATAGAATTGTAGGGTTGTGTTGGGGTTAAGAAAATGGGATCTCAAGGTGGGGCAGTTCAAGAGGCAAACACTACTACCCCTTTGGTTAGGCAAGGATCCTTGTACAATCTGACCCTAGATGAGGTGCATAACCAGATTGGGAATTTGGGGAAGCCACTTGGCTGCATGAATCTTGATGAGCTGCTGAAGAGTGTGTGGAGTGCTGACATGCAGGATGGCCAAGCTGCTTCAGATTCCTCTCTGAATCCTCAGGGCAATGTAACTTTGTCAAGGGATCTTAGCAGGAAAACTGTTGATGAGGTGTGGAGAGATATGCAACTGAAGAAGGATGAGAAAACCCAGAAAAGAAATCCTACACTTGGTGAGATGACTCTGGAGGATTTCTTGGTGAAAGCTGGAGTGGTAGGTGATTCAAATGGAGGTTCCTTACAGCATGGTCATTGGATGCAATACCAGCATTCTTCAGTGCAGCATCAGAATATGGTTGGGGGTTATGTGACTGGCCATGCCATTCAGCAGCCTTTTGTTCTTGATGCATCATACTCTGAGCCAGCTTCTGTAATAGGAGCTTTATCTGATACACAAACTCCCTGTCGAAAAAGGCTTGCCTCTGGTGATGTGGTGGAGAAAACTGTGGAGAGGAGGCACAAGAGAATGATTAAAAATAGAGAATCTGCTGCTAGATCTCGGGCAAGAAGACAGGTTACATTGCATTTGTGTGTTTGAGTGTGTGTGGGATGTTATTCTTTGAAATCTGTTTTTTTTTCCTTCTAATTTGATACAAGGTGTCATCTATGCTCATGCACAGGCATACACACAAGAACTGGAGATTAAAGTTAAGCAGTTAGAAGAGGAGAATGAAAGGCTTAGAAGACTGAATGTATGTTTGTAATTCTTACCTTTTTTTTTCTTTTTTCTTGCTTAGAAGGCTTAGAAGAGGAGATTAAAGTTTTGCCTTTTTTATCTTTTTCTTGTTTAATGAAATATTTGTTTGTCACATCTCTTCATGGCCTGTGGCCTGCCCATCTTAGCAGGAAACTGTATGCGGAAATGCTTGTTATAAAAAATTTCATCTGGCTAAAGCTTGTGGTTGTCTGATATCTTCTTGGATTAGGGAACTGATTTATGGCAATGAAAAGTGAGTGCTGGTTTTTTCACCATATAAGTGTAACTTTAAACAAAAGTTATCGAAATGGCCAAACTTTACAAATTTTAAGCATATTGCTATGTCATTTTTTTTCAATAACTGAAGTCCTATAGTGGCGGCTCAAAACAATTGAAGTTGTGTTATCTCTACACAATTTCACTTCAAATCAAAATATACGAAGTCGTGTCATTCTTACAGAACTTCAGTTCAAATTAGATTACATTAAAATCACCTATGCATGATTTCAGTTCCAATTAAGAAAAAATAAGAAACAGAATGGAAGAAGTCAGATAGAAGCAGGATCACTTCACTTTAAGAAATTTAAAGTCGAGCTATGCAAGCACACGACTGCTTAATAAAATTGTCATGGATACATAAAATTTTTAAAATTTGTCCATTTCCATAATTTTGGTTTAAAATTGCACTAATATGGTGAGGATGATGGACTAAATTGTAGTGATTAGTGGTAGACAAACCTGTTAAAAAGAAGGCAACGGATGAATTGTTCTTTTATTTAGAAAAGGAAAAGAAATAAAAGCGTTAGGCTCAAAACTAATACTAAGAATGTTCAAATAGTTGAACTTCTACGATAGAGTGGTCTTTGTCGCTATTATGATTCTTTAGTATTTAAATTGCATTTGGATCTACATTTTCGCGTGTTTTACATCAGAGAATGTTGACAAAAAAAAGTAAACTACAAAACTTTGTGAGGATAACGTGAAATTTTCTCTTCCCTTAAAACCATAATGTTTCCTAATAGAAGTTGGTTGACAATTAATAAGTTGCAGAAAACTCCATTGATTGGCCTAGTCAATATTTAATTTGTTACTGTGTCTGTCTTTTGTGATCGTGGCTGACAAGGGAAGATAGAAACAAAAGTATTTCGTGTTTGTACGTGCTTGTTTCTGGGACATATTAACTGCATGTGTTGCTGTTAGGTTTCTTTATTCAGGAAACCAAAAGAGATCACTCTCTTCTCACCACAATACTCAAAACAGCAAAAGATAAATGTATGTATATGTATTTTATTGATTCTGTAATGTATAGAAAGAAAAATACAATTATGTGTCCCCAAGAAAGCCTTCCTTCCTTTACTGGAAAATATGTCCAGTCTATACCCAAAAGAAAATATCTGATAATCCTTTTCTCAGCTTATTTTGTTTTTATTTATACTCTCTCTACTAACAAACTAACCTCTTTTTTTGTCTTTAATTTCCTCCTCTTTTATTCCTTTTCACGTATACCTTTAACTTCCTAACATCAACCTTGTCCTCAAGGTGAAGTCAGGGAACTACTGTTTGATGTATTGCTCCTCCTCCCAGGTAGCACCCTCCAAACCACCCTCCTGCCATTGTATTAGGACTTGGGGTATCTCCTCCCCTTGCTGCTGCTGGTTTCTTCGTTGTAGCACTTTCATAGGTGTATACATGGGTCTGTCGTCCTGCAGTTCAGTTGGTAGGGCTCCTTCAACCTGATGTGCTCTTATAGTTAGCTTCAGCTGGGTAACATGGAATACAAGGTGTATTCTTGATGTTTCTGGTAGCTGTAACCGAAAAGCTACAAGTCCTATTGTTTCTCCATTAGGAATGGTCCATAATACCTTGCTGAGAGCTTAGGATGTAGTCTTGTAGGCATAAACATTTGTCTATGAGGTCTGACTTTAAGGAATACCCAATCTCCTTCCTTGATCTCAGCCTCCACCCTCTTCTTATTGGCATAGTGTGTCATCTGGTCTTGAGCTCTGGCCAGATGATATCTCAGTTGCTTCAAAGCCTCATCTCAGGTCTGCAAATCCTGCGCAACTGCTTCCACCACTATTTCTCCAGGTATGAATTGTGTTAGTGTGGGAGGGGTTCTTCCATAAACTGTTTCAAAGGGTGTGCACTTGGATGCTCCTTGGTAACTGGTATTGTACCAGTATTCAGCCCAAGGCAACACCAAACTCCAACACTTGGGCTGTTCTGAACTAAAACAATGCAAATATGTCCCTAGCACCCTGTTCAAAACTTCAGTCTGCCCATCCGTCTCTGGATGATAGGCAGTGCTCATCTTAAGTTGTGTTCCCTACAAGCGAAAAATATTCTGCCAAAATACACTAAAAACAGTGGAATCTCGATCACTTACGATGGTCATAGGTATCCCATGGAGTCTAATAACCTCCTTCACAAACACTTCAGCTATGGATCTTGCAGTATAAGGGTTCTTAATTGGGATAAAATGCTCATACTTGCTGAGTCTATCCACCACCACCGATATAGTGTCAAATCCATGAGACTTGGGTAATTTCAGCACAAAGTCCATACTGATTTCCTCCCATATTGCTTTCGGGATAGGTAATGGTTGCAAAAGACCTTGGGGAGATGATGCCAAGTATTTATGCTGTTGACATACTAGGCATGCAACCACATAATTTGTGACTGCCTTCTTCATTCCCACCCAATGCAAAGACTGTGCCACCTTTCTATAGGTCCTATAGACCCCTGAATGTCCTCCTGTGAAAGTGCTATGAAACTCATCCAATAATCTAGGTATCCAGGCAGACTAAGCCGATAGAACGAGCCTCCCCTTGTAATGTAATTGCCCATGTTCCAAGGTATGTGTAGGATGGGAATTAGGATCTGACCTTATTTCCTCCAACACCTTCTTTAAACTCTCATCCTTCTCGACCTCCTCCATGATTCCTGAAATTCACATCTGTAGTACTTTGTCTCCTTCAACCCATTCTCCCCCTTTTCTTGATAGCCCATCAACCACACGATTTGATGCCCCTATCCTGTATTTTATTTCAAACTCATACCCAAGTAACTTAGCTAGCCAATTTGGCTGGCTTTGGGTTGTAATGCGTTGCTCTAGTAAATACCTTAAGCTTCTTTGATCAGTATAAACAACAAACTTCTGACCCAATAAGTATGGCCTCCAATGCTGTATAACGAGCACAAGAGCCATCAATTCCTTCTCATAGATGGACTTGGTAAGAGAAGATTCAGATAAGGCCTTACTAGAGAAGGCTATGGGCCTTTTGCTCTGCGACAGAACTGCCCCCACTCCAGTGCCACAGGCATCACACTCCACATAGAAGGTTTGAGCGAAATCAGGTAAAGCCAATACTAGAGCTGTAGTCACAGCTTCTTTAAGCTTCTGCATAACTTCTGCTCCTGCTGTAGACCACTTAAACATCCCTTTTTTTAGCAGCACTAAGGGGTCTAGCCATCCTCCCATAATCTCTAATGAATCTTCTATAATATCCAGTCAGCCCAAGGAATCCTCGCAGCTCCTTGATACTTTTGGGCTCAAGCCATTTCATCACAGTTGCAATTTTTTCTCTGTCCATCTCCACCCCCACTGCAGATATTTTGTGTCCCAAATATCTCACATGCCTTTTGCCAAATTCACATTTTTTTTATTGGCAAAGAGTTTATGCTCAGCTAACACTTCCATGACTTGCACTAGATGTTGTGAGTGCTCTTCCCATGTTTTGCTATAAACAAGTATATCATCAAAGAATACCAATACAAATTTGCTCAAAAAAGGTCTTAAAACTGAGTTCATCATGTCTTGGAAAGTGGTTGGGGCATTTGTTAGCCCAAAAGGCATAACAAGAAATTCATAATGCCCCTC
Source organism: Vigna umbellata (assembly GCF_029865625.1). NCBI lineage: Eukaryota > Viridiplantae > Streptophyta > Magnoliopsida > Fabales > Fabaceae > Vigna > Vigna umbellata. The sequence continues at coordinate 41,359,984 of NC_142168.1, forward strand.
ATGAGTCCTAAAGGCAGTCTTATGAATATCTTCACTCTTCATCCTAATATGATGATATCCAGCCTTCAAATCCACTTTTGAGAAATAAGATGCCCCTTGGAGTTCATCCAGCAACTCCTTAATGAATGGGATGGGGTATTTGTCAGCCACTGTCACTCTATTTAGTGCCCTATAATCCACACAAAACTTTCAACTTTCATCTTTCTTCTTCACTAGGATTACACGGCTAGAGTAAGGGCTGTCGCTGGGCCTAATAATGCCCAAATTCAACATCTCTTCCACTTGCCTCTCTATTTCATTTTTCATCCCATGAGGGTAGTGGTATGGCCTCACGTCTTCAAAGGAATTCTATGATCTATTCGCCTCTCAGGTGGCAATCTCTGGAGATCTTTAAATACCCTCTCAAAATCACTCAAAATTTGCCTTAACCCTGCCTCTTCATTATGAGTTAAGTCACTCTCTTCCGTCTCCCTTTCCATCAATTCAGCTTGGCTCAAACTCCAAACTAAAGTCATGGTTTCAATCTCCTTTTCTTTTAGGAGTGCTTCTGGAGTCACAACTCTCCGCGTCAAAGTGGGATCCCCTTTGATCTCCACCTCTTTCCCTTCCTGCCCAACCTTCATGATGAGCTGCCCCCAGTCCACTTTAATTTCTCCTAGGGAAGCCAACCAAGTGACTCCCAGTATCACATCCACACCTCCTAACTCAAAGAGATACAGTTTATCTCTGACTTCCAGACCCTCCAACTTCACTGGAACCCCTATACACCTGGTCACCTTCTTCTGTCCATCACCTAAGCACACTTTAAAAGGAAGTGTGTCTGTACTTTTCAGCCCCAACTCCTCCACCAATCTGGTGGAAATAAAGCTATGATTCACCCCGCCGTCAATCAACACCAATACTCTTCTCCCTTGCACCCAACCTTGCAGTTTCATTGTGTCAGACTGCATTAATCCTCCTGTAGAAAGAAACGACAGCTCCATGGTTGTTTGTTCCATTTCGAGAGTCTCCTCTGCCTCGTCTTCCTCAGCCAATATCATCACACACATGCTCCTCTTTGCACACCGATGGCCAGAACTGTAAGGCCCGCCATAGTGGAAACAACACCCTTCTTCACGTCTTTTAATATACTCTTGATAGGCCAGAGTTCTTACTCCTCTTCCTTGGGCGTTCCCTCCCCCGCTAGTGCCCGCTCTAGAGCTCAAATTACTGGAAACGCCATCTTTCTTCATCCCCTACCCTCCGCCGGCGTTAGCAGACCCCTCCGACGACCCTCGATAAGTTTCCGTCCTCGCGACGGTCCCTAAGCTCGAGGAATATCTTCCCCACGTCGCCCTCCTTTTCCTACCCTTTCACCACTCCCTCGTGATATAAACCCAGCCTGTTCAACGTCTCGCGCTCGCTCCATCGCCGTCAACAAATCGTGTGGGTCGTGCAACCTTACCAAATTTCGCAGTCCCTCCTGCAATCCAGCGAAAAAGTATCCCAATAATTGCTCCTCGTTCACTCCCGATGCCTGCGTCACTAGGATTTCGAATTCTTGGATGTACTCGTCGACGCTCCCCTTCTGTCACACGGCGGCCAGTTTCTCAAAAATGGGTCTCCGATTCAGTCCGCCAAACCTCCGCGTCAGAGCGTCACTGAACATCTTCCAAGTCGGATGCCTGGTCTTCTTCCACCAAAAGCGAAACGAGTAGCTAGCGCCTCCCTTCATACATATATGAACGAGCTTCATCTTCTCCTTCTCCGTCACATTCTGGAGGTCGAAGAATTTCTCCGCCTTTGCGATCCAGCCCATGGGATCCGCACCTTCAAATGTAGGTAGTTCAACGTGCTTCATCCAACTGCATTGCACTTCTCCTCTGTCCTCTTCTGATTCATCCTCTGAGCTCTCTGACACTTGTAGTTCGCGTTCGACATTGACGAAATCATGACTTCCTTCGGAGCTATGATCCTGGTTCCTGGAGCGTCGTCCGAGAGCGCGGCCAAACGCCTGAAGTTCGTGAGACCGCTCGCATCTCCGCCTTCAATTCTTCCACAGTCGACTCAATCGCCATCACTCGTCCCTCCATTCTTCTTCTTGCACGCTCTCTCTTCACCCTTCGATAGAGATCCGGCAGGTCGGACCAAATCTGTTAGGTTCCTTTATTTAGGAAACCAAAATAGATCACTCTCTTCTCACCACAACACGCAAAACAGCAGAAGATAAATATATCTATATGTATTTTATTTATTTTGTAATGTATAGAAAGAAAAATACAGGTATGTTTCCCCAAGGAAGCCTCCCTTCCTCCACTAGAAAATATGTCCAGTCTATACCCAAAAGTAAATATCTGATAACCCTCTTCTCAGCCTATTCTGTTTTTATTTATACTCTCTCTACTAACAAACTAACCTCTTTTTCTGCCTTTAATTTTCTCTTCTTTTATTCCTTCTCACGTGTACCTTTAACTTCCTAACAGTTGCACTTTCGTTGAATGCTTAGTTCTAATTAAACATTGCACTGATTATGAAATTTTAATGTTTGCCATTTTATTGAGACAGAGTGATTGGATTTTTATGAGTTTAGAATCTCAGTGGTAGCATAGACATGATGTAATATTTAGAATGCATCAACCTTTGGGGTTTATATCTTCCTTTGCTTACATGAAGCAGATTGATGATTTCAAATGTTGAAGTTGATAATGAACATTGGTTAAAACATCATTGAATTTGTGAGAGAACCTTCATATGATTTTGTCCATAGTTTTAGGTCTCTATTTTGGCTTCAACCCTTTTGTTCTTTTTGAAACTATTCCAAGTTATTGGGTTCAATTTCTTCTTTAGGACTTCACAAAAAGGAACCTTAAGGGAAAACTTCAATGAAAAGACCCCAAAAATGTAAACCACAGGGCAGTAACTCCAATCTGAATCTTCTGGAGGATGGATTTGCTCACAACTTTTTTTCCCTCAAAAAAAACTGAAGTGCTCTACAGTTTTAAACACAATGCACATATTATGGTTATACTTACATCTTATTGAAAACTCACAGCAGTTCAGGATAAATATTTATAACTTGTTATAATCTAGAACCTTCTTCAGGATCTTAGAGCTTGAAGCAGGACATAACTCACTTGCCTTTCCCTCATAACTTGAACATTTGGAATGGCTGTCATTACAATAGGATGATTTTACTTTTATGAGAGTTTTAATAAAATATTTTTGCAGCTGATAAACTTTATCAAAAGGGCATTTAGTCTTGCAGTTATATGCTATAACTGAGTACACCTTGATTATATAATTGCATAATTACCACAAATAAATCACAAATTAAAGTATATTTGTAGTGCACCTTAAATTGGAAGCCAAACTTGTCAAAATGTACTTAAGAGGAAAACATTGGTAGAATAGAATAGAACAAGATGAAGAAAACTGATTGCATGACAACCAACTACCCGGAGAAATTAGCCGCCCAACTTTATCCAACTCAAAGAGTCAAGAGTAAACAGTATAATTGTGATAGCATTTGAAATATATAGCTTGATTTGAATTCATGGAAAAGGTTTGGTTCATTTCATCTTACTTTCTTGAATAAGTACTCTTGAAAAGTTTGTAAAGCCATTAAAGATTGTTTTAGACTGTTCTTGTTTGTTCAGGATTTACCTGGTTGAGAAGTTTATTCAAATAGGGATGACTAATGATTTTCCTTGTTGCAGGAGATTGAGAAGGCATTGCCATCTGTGCCACCACCTGAGCCTAAACAACAGCTTCGCAGAACTAGTTCAGCCATCTTTTGATATCTTCTTTGCAATGAATTCTCAATTCTTTTTCATGCTATCACAATTATACTGTTTACTCTTGAATCTTTGAATTGGATAAAGTTGGGTGGCTAATTTCTCCGAGTAGTTCCATATGATGCAATCAGTTTTCTTCATGTTTTTAGTGTTGTCTTATCTTCATGTTTCTCGCTTTATGCCAATCATCCCACGAATCTTGTACAGATAAATTCTGCAATAGCCATGCTTGATGTTAGACCAGGTGACTCTATTCCGAAAAGATTAATAAGACCAGGTACTCCATGAATTTCCTCTCCCTGCATAAATGAAACAAAGAAGCCATTGTTTAATTAAAATGTAGAAACTAAAACTACTCTCTCCATTCACAGTGAACCTTCGAAGAATTAGTAGTTTGGGTTGAAATTAAAATGAAGAAAAACGATGTCATGTATCAAATATACATTCATTGAACACGAAATGGTCAGGCAGGTATATATAGCGCAAAAGATGAGCATGATTTTCAAATTACAAAATATAATTGCTTCCTTCGATCTTATTTGAAAAATACTAGTAGAGTAAGTTTATATAGCAGAACTTATTAAGGATGTTATGTGAGTGACCTGAAATATTTTCATGAATGAAACATGTGACATCCTTAGTTAGCTTGTGCATTTACAGTCAATAATGTCACGTATTTTTCTTCCCCTGATCAAAAGTCATCATTATACCATGTTGCCTCGTGGAACACTACAATGCTATTTTTATCCAAATCCATTCATGTGAAGTTACCTGAAGGAAAAAAATAGATCTAGAACACCAATGCTTATCATCTATCTATTTGCACTAAAGATCAACAAACTAGTAGTTTTAGCCAAAGCATATTTAACCATGATTACAATAAGACCTTGTAGTTTCCCAAACAAGAATCATTAACAGAAAAGTGTTTGGTGTGATTTCATTTATGATAAAAAGGTAGCAAATGAAGTTTAGCATCTAAATGAGTAACATATGGTGGCATAGACCATTCAGTCAAAATAAGAGAACTGCTACATAAATATTATGGATGAAATGCAGCATCGAATCTAACATCATGAACAATACTGCCTCTAATCAAGTATGGGAAATTGTCAGCATAAATTTTGACTAACAAAAGAGAGTGTGAGAAAAAAACCTGTATAACAAAATCAGCAGGTAGCTGTGAAGGTCCCGAAAGTTTAGGTCTGATCCCTGAATATCCAGGTTCCAGAGAACCGTCCTTTAGATTTGGGTAATATTTTCTTATCTCTGGATAAAATCGTTCAGCACGATTTGGATTCACCGAATAATCAAACCTAGGATTTATTGTTACTAAAGTCAATTTCTGAACTATATACACATTTCTTTATTCAAAGGCATACATGGAAAACACATCATGAGAGAAAAGGGAGAATATGAACAAAAATTTTACAGCAGCAAATTCTTTTTTAGTATTAAGTTAGTTGTTCATATCTTTTGCTTAAGATCATATGCAGCCAAAGTAGCTCTAGTGAGGGAAACACTTACGTATATGAACTTAAAATTTAGGATAAATCTAAAGGATAAAGAAATAAATGAATGCAGACAATACAATGGGGCATCCAAAAAGAATAGACATGATCTGGATATAGACATAAACCAGTAAATGCGGAATAAATCCAAGCTGTAGTTCCATCAATAGGATCAGAATTAACAGAAAATGCCTATTCTAAGTAGAGTGCAGAATCTATCTTCCCCTGTTAGAAACTACAACATGATTTCATTATGTTTGCAACTAGCTAACATTAAAAAAAAAGCAAAAAAAATCATCTCATGACCATGATTTGTTCGTTACCTAAAGCATGCAGTAGAGTGTTCAAGTACGTAGAATGTAATCGCAATAATGGTAGGGTGAAAAATGCTCCATGTGAACATGTTTAACAGAGCACTAAGATATAATAATTATATATCATGGAATTGAACTATTTCAGACACAAGCAGATGTTGCTATACGAAGTAGGGCATGCAATAGAAGCAGATACTAAAACAAACAAAAGCATGAAAATGACAGGAAATACTTATTCTGAAAGCTTGAGATATCATCAACACTGTCAATCCATTCAACATTTGGGCCAAACTTGACCTGACCATTCAAGTCTATAGTAACATGCACTCCAATGCCACCATCCTCTGGTATAGGATATATCAAATGTCTAAACGGAGAGACTTTAGTATTAGATAAGGTAAAGTAGCAACCCCGTGCATAGTAAGAAGGAGGAACAACTCCACTTTTTAGGCCACGAAATCTATTTGCAAGGGCAGGGGCACTTAGGCCAGTAGAGTTCACAATGAGTTTAGAACTTAGTAGTAGTTCTGGATGCAAAATTGATGTTCCTTTCCATTCTTTAAGACGGTCAGTTTCTGTCACATGAACACAAATATCATTCCCTTCGACATGGCCGCCAATGACTGTTGAATTGTACGTGAAGGTTGCTCCATGATTTTCAGCTTCCCCCTGGACGAGTATGAGGATTCATATTCCTGTGAATATATCATTCTAACTCAAAATAAAGGCAATGCGTAATTATCAAGAACTGATTGTAAAATAGATAGATTCACAATAAGTTTGGATGTCTTAATCCATCTTTACAACATGGTAAAAGAAGCTAGAAATGCATACCACTAAAGAAAGCATTAATGAATGAGAATCAACAATCCCAGTGACAGGTGATAGTATTGCTTTCATGCATTGCAATTCAGGCTCTATTTTCATGGCATCAACACCATCCACCATCTTCAAACCATCAACCCCATTTTGAATCCCACGATCTAAAATATCACATAGCTTTGGAATCTCAGAAGATCTAGTAGCCACTATAAGCTTACCAATTTGTTTATGTGGAATATCATGCTGGGAGCAATACTCATATAACATATCTCTTCCCCTTACACAAAAAATTGCCTGCAAAAAACAGACTGAATTATGGTCTACATAAAGGGGAAAAGCTGTAGTCTTGGTTAGTTTCCAGGAAAATGAGTCAGCAAACAAAAAATCACCAGTATATTATATGAATGTAACGATACTTCTAGCATTATAAACATTGTTTTCACTTTGTATGGCAAAAAGAATAGCTATGATGGCCTAAACCAAGGTAACCAACGCACTGCAAACCAGTTCACTTTTTGATAATAAAAGTGAGGTCAGAATATAAATCATGTTTGCTGCTACTACCATATAACATCAATTTTATTCACTAAAACTAGAGCATAATGATTCATCATATGTTTTTACTTTTACCCAAATGTCGAAATGTTTAAGTAATGCATTCAATAGAAGTTCAAATGCAAAAATGTCATCTCTTAATCCATTGCCTCCCAATTGATCAACTCAAATGATCAAGCCTTCTAGGTCAATGAATGACTCAACCATTTGAGTCTCCAATACCCAATATTCTCTTTTCACCAAGTAACACATAAGACAGATTTCAGACCCTCCGTCAGATTTCTGGGGTTTGTGTGGCCACAATTCTTGCTATATCGACCGCATTTGTCAGCAATTTTAACGAAATCGAACCACAGCATAGAAATGGCACCTATATTTTGTGGGTAGATAAAAATGACAAATTTGATTACAAGGGAAATACCCACCTTGAAAGAATTGGCAGGGTAATAGATTCCAGCATGAATAACTTCACTGCTTCGGGAACTGGTCCCAGTTCCAAAGGTGGGGGCTGATTCTACGACCAACACTTTCCTGCCCTTGAGTGCTAGAGCTCTTGCCACTGCTATGCCAACAACACCAGCCCCTATCACTACGCACTCCACTCTCTCCTTTGGAACACTGTACGAGGTTGACCTGTTGTCATTACTTTGGGGCTTGCTGCTCATGCTTCTCACCCAATTGCCAAATAAGTGTTTCTTCCATTTCATATGAACATCACCTTTTCTTCTTGATGCTGATATGCATCCTCCCAACCTTTGAACTGTTTGTTTCAGCATTTTTCCAGCTTAGGATGTTTCAACTCTCACCTTGTTTGTTTGTTTGCAAAGAGAGAAAGATAAGTACAAGACGAAAACATGGGCCAATTCACCATTAACAAAGGAGTTTTTGGAGATAGTATATCATCGAGAGAGGCTTTTGCACCAAACTAGGCATATTTGCCTAGCATATTACCTAAATGGGCAAATTTTGACCAAATATGAAGTCGTTGGGGCCAAAACTACTTCAAATGAAGAAGTCATGTCATTTGACCAGTGGTGAAGTCGTGCACCCCAAAAACGACTTCTGGATCCTGTAATCGATTACAAGATCCTGTAATCGATTACAAGATCCTGTAATCGATTACAAGATCCTGTAATCGATTACACAATGTTGAAATCGTGACTCCCCTGCACGACTTCAGTGTAGTAGGCAAAAATAATACTGGTAATCGATTACTACACTTCTGTAATCGATTACCAGTGTTTTAAGTGTGCAAGAACCACCCTGGTAAGCGATTACAAGCTTGTTGTAATCGATTACCAGTATGTTTTGGTTGATTTATGAAAATTTCTATTGTGTTGTAAAACATTATTTGAAATTAATTATGTGTAATGACTTGAATATTTGTAAGCACACATTGTTGTTGATGACATTGTGATATATTGTTATGTATAGGAAGAATAATTAATTTAATGTAAATAGAACAAAGAAAGTAAAATCATAAGACAAAATCATAAATGAAATTTGTAGTCTTTTATTGAATTCAAAATGCATTACAAAAGCTCGATTCAGATAGTACTCACATTGCCGCGTCGTATCAAATTCAGTCCGGACAAACCCATCCATTCCAATCAAGAGTTTGATTGCAGATATTAAAGCTCGATTCGGATATTCTGTGTCATATAGAAAAGCTTGGATCGCTAAACAAAAGGCTCTTGCTATGGAGTTTGAAGACTGGGAAGACTCTTATAACCACATGCCGAGGTGGTTGCATGCCGTGAAGGATGCAAATCCAGGTACAATTTTACAATGCACTGGTTCTCTAGTGCAGATTGATGGACAAACTGACAATAATTGCTATATTATGGAAAGAGTTTTCTGGTCTTTCGGTCCTTGCATACAAGGATTCAAATACTGTAAACCCATTCTTCAAGTTGATGGTACATTTCTAACAAGTAAATATCATGGAACTTTGCTCACCGCCATAGCTCAAGATGACAATAGAAATCTTTTTCCATTGGCCTTTGTCATTGTAGAAGGTGAGACAAAGGAGGCCATGATATGGTTCTTTCAACTACTTCGAGAACATGTTTGCCCTCAACAAAATATTTGGATCATCACTGACAGAGGAAAGGGTATCCTATCGGCCTTAAGATCAGAAGAAGTTGGTTGGGAACAAGATGGTTTGAACTCTGTTTATTGCATACGTCATCTAGCATCCAACTTCAACAACAAAAAATTCAAAAATCATGACCTCAAAAAACAATTCATCAATTTAGGTACTACTAAAAACATTTTTAATACATTTTTACTTTTATAATTTTGTAACATTATTCTAAACTTTATTTATTTATTACGTCATTACAGCTTACGAGGTCAAGCAACCAACTGTCACGGCAAAACTTACTGCCTTAAGAAACCAATACCCACAACAAGTTGATTGGATAGACAAAATCCCATTAAAAAAATGGTCTCAGGCTTTTGATGGAGGGAGAAGATATGAACATATGACCACTAATCTTGCTGAGTGCACCAACTCCACTTTAAAGGGAGCACGTTCATTACCAATATGTGCTCTCATCAGATCAACATTTGAGAGGACACAATCATGGTTTGTTGAACGAGGATTAAAGGAGAACTATATGCTACAAGCAGGCCACCAATTTCCTGAACAAATCGCCGACATCATTAGGAAAAATCAACAACAATCAGCATTTTGTCATGTTCATCGCTACAACCGTGAAAATTCTGAATTTGATGTTCAGGAAATTTCAACACCTCACCAATACCGCCCTGTTCCACTTTCTTATAAGGTCAGGCTAAATGAATGGTGGTGTGATTGTGGTCACTTCCAGGCTACTCGTCTCCCATGTCATCATGTCATTGCTGTTTGTGCATTTTCGCATATCCCACTAACCCAAGTACGATCCAGTGTACAGTCTTAACAACATTTTCAAGGTATATGAAGTACAATTTCACCCAATCCAAAATCAAGATTATTGGTCTGCGTATACAGGTCCAAACTTCATACCAGATCCTAAAATGCGACGCAAGGCATCCGGAAGACCATCTACAAATAGGATTCATAATGAAATGGATCAATCCAATCCAGATAAGCCAAAAAAATGCTCTTACTGCTGCAACGAAGGTCATCATAGGAGAAATTGTCCATTTCGTCATTAGTTACTTCTTAATCTTATCCAATTGTAATCAAATCGATTATTAATGTATTACTATTAATATTTCTTATTAATATTTTTTTCTCTTTTCTTCAAATTTGTCTCCATTCATTAAATAATAACCACAATTTCTTTTTTCGTATAACACAAACAATACATAAAATATGTAAACTGCCAAATAATTTTCATAAACCAACCAAAACACATTGGTAATCGATTACAACAAGCTTGTAATTGCTTACCAGGGTGGTTCTTGCACACTTAAAACACTGGTAATCGATTACAGAAGTGTAGTAATCGATTACCAGTATCATTTTTGCCTACTACACTAAAGTCGTGCAAGGGGGTCACGATTTCAATATTGTGTAATCGATTACAGGATCTTGTAATCGATTACAGGACCAAAAAGTCGTTTTTGGGGTGCATGACTTCACCACTGGTCAAATGAACAGTGTGAAGTCGTGCAGGGGGCACAACTTCTTCATTTGAAGTCGTTTTGGCCCCCACGACTTCCCCATTTTGGTATTTTGAATTGAATTTTTCTATTATCATAATATATGATCCATTTTTGCCTATTTTAGTAAGAAAGCCCATCGAGAGAGGATCCGTGCTTAAAGATTGTAAATATAATCATTATAAGAAAATTGTATAGTGAATATTATATACACGTATTTAGATAAGATAAGATAAGATGAAATAAATTACTATTTCTTTGCCTCCAAATTTTAAGATAAATAAATAAGTTTTTTTTAGGTTTAATGTCTCCGTAGGTCCCTATTTTGGTCATGAATTTCAAATAGGTCCTCTTCATTTTCGGCGTATCAATTGAGTCCTTTTTTTTGTAAAATTGAATCAATTACAGCCCTGCCGTTAATTTGGACAAACGGCCGTTACAGTAATCAGACGTGGCATTTAAAACGATTTTTGTATTAAATAATTCAGTTTTGGGTAAGGGCAAAGTCGGAAATTTGAAAAAAATTAAAGGGCAACTGAGATTGAGATTGGGGAAAGAATTTGAGGGTTTTTTTTTCTGAAACAGAGACATTCAACTCTGCCACCCACGACTACGCCTCAACCTTCTCCCAACCGGTCACCGTAGACCAACGCTTCTTCGAACCAGCCACTCGTGCCTCCACCCTCTACCGATCTCGACGTCAACGGCGACCTCAGGCGCCACCGGAATCACTGCCTTCCCTCTCTCGTCTCTCTTTGAAATCGGCCACCGCTAACCGCGATCCATGGCGTCACCAAGGCCGAGGCTCGCCGCCGGAGCTATCACCGATCACGACTCCAGACTCTCCCTCTCTATTCGTAGCTACCATTGCCTCCGATGCCACACCGTCGCGTCCCAAGAAAGCAAAAACAGTTCACGGGTTTTGGTGCGGTGGCTACCAGAAAGCAAAAACAGTTCAGACAACACAGCAGTTTCCTAAGAGAAAAAGTATTCGTAAGGTGTGGCGCACGCCAAAGAGAAAAAATGTTCAGAGAGTACAACGCAGTCAAAGGGCAAAATTGCTTTGAGAACACAGAGGCTGGAGAAAAGCAACAGTGGTCGGAGGATGCAAAGTTGTTGAAGAGCATAAATGCCCTAAGACCAGTGTTTACCAGAGAGCAAAACTGTTGGAGGGTGCAACAACTGCTGTGGAGCAAAAGTGATTGGTGGGGGCAACTGCTGCTGTTAAGCAATAAAAGGTTTGGATGAGTTAGAAGCTGCCAAAAAGCAAAATTGCTTGGTGGGTGCGGCAGCTGCTGGAGAGGATAACAATTATTGGAAAGAAAAATGTTGGAGGCGACAAACGCTAATGTTGGAGGCGCCGTCGCCCTTCACGGGTCTCCTTACGAGTCTCCTCCTTCCTCCTTCATGAATCGCCTCCTGGATGAGCTCGGCCCCCGTGCCGGCCAAGGCTTCCACCTCGAGACAGCCACCACCAGAGGTTTCATACACCAACATCAATCTGCTACAGACAATTTATGAACCTTCAGAAAAAAAACCCTCAAATTCTTTCCCCATTCTCAATCTCAGTTGCACTTTAATTTTTTTCAAATTTCCCACTTTACCCTTACCCAAAACTGAATTATTTAATACAAAAATCGTTTTAAATGCCACGTCTGATTACTATAACGGCCGTTTGTCCAAATTAACGGCAGGCCTGTAATTGATTCAATTTTACAAAAAAAAGGACTCAATTGATACGCCGAAAATGAAGAGGACCTATTTGAAATTCATGACCAAAATAGGGACCTACGGAGACATTAAACCAATTTTTTATTAATATTATATTGTTTTAGAGGTTTTATTGATTAATGGTATAACACCTTTGAGATCTTGAAAACCTCATTATTAGAGGAATATTATTAAATTTTGATTAATTAAAATATTTATTTTAAGCATGTTAAAAGAGAAAAATGGTAAGACTAGCAAGTGTGAATAACCTCAGATTTGTTAAGTAATAAACTCATTTCTCTTATACGACTTCTTCTAATTTACGTTTATCCAAAAAAATACTTTTTTGACACTATTTGACTACTGGTTGACCATTTTTATAAAGATAAAATGGTCTTAACAACCTTAAATCCTAAAATTATATAACATAAAACATAAGGTTAAAAAAACTTACTACAATATGTAAATTTAGTTTAGATTTGTCCGATTTTCTTAAGAAATTATCAATATGTTTGATTCACATTTGGAAAATAAAAAAGTATTTTATTCATATTAACATGCTAAAAAATATATATAATAATGAAGAACTGAATTCTGTTTTAATTACCTTTTAAAACTTTTTGTAAATGAAAAATACTTAAAAGATAGTTTTATATGATGAACAATCATTTAATGACTTTTTATCTTATATTTTATAACTTAATCTTTTTGGGTAGAATATTTTGAAAACTTATTATCACAATAACTTTTCTTTCATACAATGAGATACAATATATTTCGATATTAATTTATCTAATAATATAAATTATATTTAGTTCTCAATAGAGTTTCAATACACAAATAAATATTTTGAGTATTGTTTGAACTCATAATCATTCTTGAATAACTCATTGAATATTATTTAAGTGTGTAACTTCTTTTAACTAACTTATTTAGATATTCTTTTTACAACTAGTCACCCCTACCTTACTCCAAGTATTATTTCAACAAGTCATATATGACTTAGTCAAATATTCTTTTAATAAGACACTTTTGGTTTAACTAAGTATCTTTTTTTAAAAAACTCACTAGTGCTTTAAGCAAGTATTCTTTCAATAAGTCACTCTTGGTTTAAACAAATATTCTTTCAACAAGCAAATTTTTGGTTCAGTATAAGTATTCTTTAAATAATAAGTCACTTTTGGCTTAAGACCAATAAAATGTCTTTGTGATCAACATATCACAGTTTACACTCAACAGAGAAAGGGTAGCGTATTTTAGTTAAACCCACTACTAGTTTGCTATATAAACACAAACAATGTTCTTATAAAGCTAATGTTGTGTAAAAATATTTTGACAACTTTTTTGGTACTTAATTATGCAATTTAAGCTCTCTCTTTCTTCTTTTTCTTGAATGACTTTATATAAACTCTAAAGAAGATAGTTTTTGCAATCCTTTTTTGACCATTGAGCAACTTTATCTCTTTCAGATGTTGTTCTTGCGACTAATGACTTGATTGTAAATGATGTTAAATTCACTACATATAACATTAAATTCTTCTTCTTCTTTAGGTTATATCAAAATATCTAGATGTACTTATCTCTTCTTGGAGAGTGTGCCTTTACTTGAATTTACCTATAATATAGAAATGTATGAAACAAATCCAAAGTTGACAATGCTATTGTCAAGGAGTTGTTCAAGAACCCAAAGGATTTTGATGTAGACTAATCTTAAATGCATATAATCTTGATAGGCAAAAGCAACATACATTCCTTACAACACAAAATAAACATATTCACATAATATGAGGTTAGCTTAAAACTGTGCACATATAATTTGAGTATATTCATGCTTTACCAGTGTAAAATAAAACTACATAGTGTCATATTGTTTAACAAACAAAACATTGTGTCTTACATGGTTCGTTATTAAACTAAAACTATTCTCTCACAGACAAAGCATGACCATGTTTTACTTATTTTCAACACTTATCAAAATCATGGGTATTAAACTTTTCCTTAACAATAACACATATTACATTCTTATAATCTTCATTTGTAAATTTCAAAACCTTTAGAAAAAAAGAGAAACAAAGAAATGTTGAAATAAATAGGAAGAATTTGAAGATGTTTTTTCCTAATTACTATGGAGATATTGAGAATATATTTTATCCTAATAATATGTTATTTAAGACACTCTCCTTCACGCTGGTAAATGAATATCAGTCATTCTTAACTTGCAAGCAAGATGATGTGATGCGCCCTAAAGAAAGTCTTTTAGTGAAAATGTTTGCCATTTGAAATCTTATGGTAGCATGAATTGTAACTAATAGACATCTATCAAGCTTATTTTGATGAAGTGCCTTTTGGGCCAATGCTCATGGCAGATTGGTTGATGAATTGTTTGCCACTTGAAATCTTAAAGGAACAGAGTTGTAATAACTAGACCTCTGTCAAGGTTATTTTCAATGAAGTGTTTGTTAATTTCAATATGTTTGAGGCAATGTTCATGGTTGACTTGTTATCACAATAAAATTGCATAAGAATATAAACCTTAATTTTAACGTCATCAACTATGATCTTCATCCATAGTCTTTCACATACACCTTGAGTAAGACTCACAATTAAGCTTCTTCACTAGAACTTGATACTTCATGATATTTTTTGCTTGACCAAATGACCAGACTTTATTTAAAAAACATATAATACCCAAATGTAGATTTTCTCCTAAGATAGACTCCCAAAAATTAGAGTGAATTAAGTCAAATGAAAAAAAAAAACTCTTTTTATGTAGATATGGGATAAGATGTATGATGATGCTCTAAAGGTTAACATATATCACGTTTGAAAGACTTAACAATCTCAGTAGTCAACAAATGAGAGAACAAAGATTTTAAAAGGTTGAAAGAGGGATGACCAAGTCTTATATGATGAAGCAATATTTGGAAGTTTTCCATGTTTATGATGTTGCTTGTTGGCTTATGAAATTGGTTTTCTTTGGCCATTGGATTCCAATAGATACAACCTACTATGCATGGCAAACCTATTATGCTATTATGTGTGGCAACAAATGTGAAGAAAGTTACTAAACAATGAATGATTCTAATTCTCTCGGATCTGCATATAGGTACACTATCACCATTTTCAACTATAATGAATTATTCTTTGATCATTTTAACATACAAAATGAAGAGCTCGGGAAAAGGAGTCATGTGGTTAGATGCTTATAAATTAAGAATCTAAACACCCTAAGACAAAGGGTCAATATTATTTAATGTATCCATACCTTTCATAGGTAAGATACACAATCCAAAGGACATAGTAATCGATACAATCATTGTTTTCAATGATATATTTCCTTTTAAAAATTTTTTTACTGGGAAATGAAAAACACACATACAAACAGATTAAACCCTTATCATTTTGATTCATAACAACAACAAAAAATTATTCAACAATGACACCAAATCATAGTCAAATAAGACACCACCCTTTGATGCTCAACTTTTGAAAACCCTATCTATGATGGTAGTGGATGAGACACACCTTTCTATCCCCCCTCTTACCTTAACGAGGATGATCAAAATGGTGATGTGATGATTAGCAAGGCAGAAAAGCAAAGCTCCTAAAATCGAGAGCTATGATACCAGCTTAAAAAAATAAAGAATTATTTTTATTGATATCAATAATGCAAATTACATTCTAATAATCTTTATTTATAATAATAATAAACCTTTAGAAAATAAAATAAAAATACACTAAAATAAATAGGAAGAATCTAAAGATATTTTTTTTCTAATTATTTTGAAGACATTAAGAATACCTTTTATCCTAATAACATGCTATTTAGATCACGCACAAAATTCAATAAAATTTGTAATACAAGAAACCAACTTTTTGTAATGTATATTAAGTTTAGTATTATTAATATTGTTGGAACAACCGGCTCTAAAGGGGACTGAATAAATCCCTACTCTTCTTTACATGAATGACAACCTAAAATATCTAACGAACAAGTATAGAAAAAAAATAACAAAGAAAATTGTATTGGTTCACTTAAACTATGCGCTACGTCAAATTTTCCTTTTGAAATTATTTATTAAAATGTTTCAGGTTAATTAATCATTTTGTTAGAGTAAAGTCCAACAATCTTGTAGTTTTTATTAAGTACTTATCACAACAAAGTGTAAACCATGGAAATGTTTTATTTGTCATACGATAAATTATGAAAAATAACAAATTATGTAACATACAAGTATTTCGTTTGATAGAGGACGAAACACCTTTCAATAAGTATATCTTTCATTTGACGATTAGTGCACATAATTTTTAAGTTTACATTGTACCTATCAAAAATATTATTAAAGCTTATTTCATTATGTTGCAAGAAGTGTCTTCATCTTTTGGTTACCTAACTAATATGTGAAAGCACAATTCTACATCAAGGTATCTTGGGATAAGTTCTAAAGCTAATTTGTTTCAACAAACATCTTAATACCATCTTACGTCAATTCTAGTAAGTTATTTGTCATGTGCGATTTTTGTTTTTACTCTATTTTCAAATAAAAAGCTCCTTGGCCTAGCCTAATGTTGGTAAGTACTATAAACTATCAAAATGTTGTTTAAAAAGAAGATTGACATTTAATACTACATGGAGCGCATTTAAAGCATTTGCTTAAACTTTCGGAACATGAGTGAGATTTTTTCATTAGTTGAGTTTTTGGACTCAACCTCGGACATATTTGTTATAAAATACTAATTAATTTTGATTGCAAAAGAAGGTTTGTAACGTTGGATTGCAACATTCAAACATTTTCACATTCAAAACTTTATTATGTGATGCAACGTTCAAAAATTTCATTATTATATTCTTCCTTTTTAGCTCTATAAATAGAGACCTCTCCCCATTTCTAAAATACACCATTCTCTCTTCTCTCTTTCTTTATAAGAAAATCCGGGTTTATTTTCTACTCTTGTTTAGAGATCTTTGCTAGTTCTGAGATCCCCAGAGATGTTCTGGGAAGTTCCTATTGTTCGTGATTCTGTCAGCTTTTATCCAACAATCTTAAGGACTTATGGCTGACATCAACAACTCAATCCCGGAGGATCAAAACTTTATTTCCAGAACTCAAACGGTATTTACGAAATCACTTATGGACGTTTCAAAAGTCGAAGTCTTCTCTAGACATAACTTCCAGAGGCTAGCAAGATGCTCGCAACAATGATGGTTTCTGATTGCATTTGTAGGGACCGCAGATGAGGATGAAAAAGAGGAAGACAAGGCGACAAAACTTTCATGTGTCATGTCTTTGTAATGTTTGAGGAAAGGTGGAGAAAATTTTCTCTCCAGAGAAAGGAAAAGAAATAAGAAGATAAGGTACTTGAGTAATTTTCATATACTTTACCTACAAATGAGAGAAACACAACCAAATATTTTCTCATTTACCAATCTTAAATATTTTAAAATTGTGGGGTGTAGGTAATTTTACTTAATTACTTTAAGAAATAAATTTGGCTTTTCACATAGTGATATTGATAATATTCTAAATTTGAAAGTAGAGAATATGTCATTTTGTATGCGAATGACATGTTAATTTCTGGGACATGCAATGAGATTGTCGCTATGACTAAATTGTTTCTAGGACCAAATTTTGAAATGAAAGACATGAGTGAAACCAATATAATTTAGGTGTTAAAATCATAAGGAAGGGAGATAATATATTACTATCCCAAGAACAACACATTGAGAAACTTCTTAAGAAGTTTATGCATTATGATTTCAAACCCGTGAGTACCCCTTATGATGTTAAATCTAAATTAATGAAAAATAGAGGAGAACCATTATCTCAGCCTTAGTATGCCCAGATAATTGGGAGCTTACTACACTTGATAGCTTTTCTAGACCTGATATTGCTTATGCAGTAGGTAGACTGAGTAGGTACACTCAATGTCCAAATCAGGAACATTGGGATGCAATTGCTGGGCTTATGAGATACTTAAGAGGTTCAATGGATTATGCCATTGAATATAGTGGATTTCTCGCTATATTAGAAGGGTACAATGATGCTAACTGAATCTATGATTCAGATGAGACAAAATCCACTAGTGGTTATGTATTCACACTAGGGGGTGGTACGATTACATGGAGATTAACCAGACAAAAAATTATTGCAAGATCAACAATGGAATCAGAGTCTGTTGCTCTTAAGATGGCTGATAGCGAGGCTAAGTGGTTGAAAAACTTCTTAGCGATCATTCCACTAGAAATGAAACCAACCCCATCGGTATCAATACATTGTGATTGCCAATCAGCAATAACTATAGCTAAAATAGACATATACAATTAAGACACAATTTTGTGAAGCAGCTGTTAAAAAGTGGAACTATTTCCATTGATTATGTAAAGTCAGAACGAAATCTAGTAGATCCTCTGACAAAACGCCTAGGAAGACAAATTATATTAGAAACATTGAGGGGAATGAGACTTAAGCCACTTGCAAACAAACAAGTGATGGTAACCCAACCTTTGTGACTAGAGATCCCATGAATAAGGTTCATATGGGTAAAAACAAGTCACTTGTTAGTTTTGATAGCACTAAATTGATTTTAATTAATTATGTCCTTTCCTAGGATATGTGAAAGTGCTAGAGACTACATTATTGAGAGGCTAAACTTTGTCATAAAATTCTATGTGGTGAAAGAATTTTAGCTTAAACAAAGTTTTTAATGATTTTCTTATCCCTTATGGGTGGTGTATGATTTGCAGCATACACTTGATGAAATGGCCTATATGAGTGTCGAGTGGAGCCGCTTGCATGAGATTTTGGCATGATCTCTAGAGCACTCATGAATACCGGGCACGCGCATGGCCTAGCAAGTGCAACACAACGATAACAAGGATTGTGGGGGTGTATTGTGATTGATAAACCTCTAACACACATCAAGTGTCTTCATATAGCTTGTTATACCAACTACATTGTGTGTTAAGTTTCTCAATCTAAGACTGGTTCATATAGCTTGTTATACCAGTTCTGATGCATTACATTCTATGAGACCCAGGATAAAAGTTTCTTATCTTTAATTTTTGAACTATTTGAGTCAAATACTTTTTCTTTCAACTTTCTTTTGCAATAAATTGGGGATTATTATAAAATATTAATTAATTTTGATTGCAAAAGAACGTTTGTAACGTTGGATTGCAATGCTCAAACATTTTAACGTTCAAAACTTTATTATGTGCTGCAACGTTCAAAAAATTTCATTATTATATTCTTCCTTTTTAGCTATAAATAGAGACATCTCTCCATTTCTAAAATACACCAAAAATACATCATTCTCTCTTCTCTCTTTCTTTATAAGAAAATTCAGGTTTATTTTATACTCTTTTTAGAGATCCTTGCTAGTTCTGAGATCCTTAGAGATGTTATGGGAAATTCCTGTTGTATCCTGGGGGACTTGCGCAATACACCGTGGATAACTCCTTAAGGACAGTGAATCTACACGACTTAGGAAATTTTGTTCGTAATTATGTCAGCTTTTATCCAACAATATTCACTTCTTCCTCAAAGAGCTTTAAGTTCTATTGTTTCCTTCCATTTCACCTATATTTGTTTAGGTCTAACATGAAACCCTTTTCATGATATAGTTGAGGGTTCCTTTTGATCCTTATCTTGGAGATGAACTTCATTCAATCTCAAGATTCCAAGAATCTCGTCCTAATTAGGATGAAATAATGTGCCTTAGTTATGGTTGTTGTCTTGTGCTTCGAAACCTTCAGCATGCATCATTAGTATGTAACCAACAACCTGATGGCCCACCAATATCCAACTCTCAAACTCCACCACAACAATAATGATTGTACATAATATTTTTTGAACCCTTTGTTATTGATGACAAAAGATGGGAAAGTAATTTTAAATTCATGTATAAGAAATTTTCTCAAACTGACTAGCATTTTCATAATATACATAAGTCTTCCGCATCAACTTGTGTTCATCCTAATAGTTTCTTATACCTTAATATTTGCTATAATAACGTCGAAATGATGCGTTCTTACCTATTGTGTTTAATCCAAAACTTATTGTATTTGTTAGCATAAGAAGGAGAAGACTGTTAATACTCAAATGGTTGAATACTTGTCTAGAGTTGCTAAATTATCGTTTAATGAAGCTTTGATATTAAAAATACAAACAAGTAATTAAATAAAATTTTGTTTTGTCTATGAATATCCTAATTTATGTTCTATGTCAGAACTTTCTAATGATTCACACAATGAGTAAGACGATCTGTCAATCCATTACAATTAATGGTAAACAAATCACATGGTCATGTCATAACCACAAATTAATTTAAATGTAAATAATATATATTTTATAAGATTTAAGTTGGTGTAAAGTTTAACTCAGTGGAGTTAAACGTTCTAGACAGTTGGTCTAGTGTTGATACCAAGAATGGTGAAACTCATCTAACCAGTTTGGTTAGTTTGTAAACTAGAAGTGGTTAAACTCGTTTTTAGTGGAATCTCTTAAAGATTTTTTAAGGAAAAACTAGATATAGCTCAGTTGGAGTGAACTAGTATAAAATCAAAGTTTGCTTTACTGTTTTTATGTTTAAACAAGTTTTTCATTCAACGTTTTTTTAAAACTATTTGCAAAAAGTTTTAAAACACTATTCAAATCTCTTTTAAATGTTTTTTTTCTGTGTTTCAGTTTTACTAATTTGAATATAAGTGTCCTTACATGTACTCCACTCATTGCTAAAAATGACACTTTCAATCAAACTACCATTTATAAATTCAAAAAAAAAAATTTGGTTAAATTATTTTATTTCTCTTTTAGCAATATTTTACATTTAGCCTGTTGGTATTTGAAAGTGAAAGAAATTCTTACATGAAAGTTTAAGACCATAAATATTGAAAGAAAGTGTAAAGATACTCGTCTTTATTTATGTAATTTTTAAACTTATTCCTTTATGCAAACTTTTATCACCATTTCACATGTAGATGAAGTGTTAATTTAATAAAGAAATAAGACAATACCTAGACACACTACTCTAAGTACATACAGAATTGGTGTGAAGCTAAAATTCAAGTTCTATCACTTCCATTACACATGACACAAAAGTGAAATTAATTTTAGTAAAAACGTTACAAAAATATAACTCCCAAGTAGTTCACTTAATGTCATCTAGTTTATTAATTGATTCTGGAGAATGGAAAAAGCAAGAACACCATAAATTGTAAGTGCATTTAAAACAAACATGGTCAGTAGCAAAGGAGTTACACAATGTGGCCCATAACAAATGAATCATTCAAAACGGTCGTTGAGTCATTCAAAGAGACACCTAAGTCAAGTACTACGGCTTTGCTTAAAATGACAAAGTACAACACAAAAAAACACAGTCCCGCTTCTGTCCTAAGATCAGTCCAAATTTAAGAGTTTCAAAATTATCATATTTTTTATATTCTTAAAATAATATGAATAACTCAAAACTCTCTATCTGTTATCTCTTTTCTTCCTCAGTTTTTGTTTTGTTTTTTCATATTTATTTTCTCTCCTCATTTCACATTTATGCAATTAACCTTTGGCCATAAATGGGACTAATTGCACACGTGAATGAAGGCAGATCCATTTCTCTTCATCATCACAACCATAATTGCTCACTATTCCAAACTCCTCTTCCCTCTTCCTCTGTTAGGATCAATGTCTTTCTGAGTGAAGATTATTCATTCATTCTAATCAAACATTTTCTTTATGTAGTTCCTACTCCAAGAAAATCAATGAATAACATGTTGGCCCTCTTATCACTTTCCCCATACATTGATAAATTGGTAGTCTTGTTGGTGGCAACTGATTCTGAAACTTCTGATGAGTTTGAATCTGAGTAATGAGATTGGTCCACACCCATTACCCTTCCCATGTGTCCAGTCTCAGATGAACCTTTCCCAGCACCAAAATGCTTGTTGAAACTCACATTCCTGTCTGGTGTCCTGCTTTTCCCAGATAAACCTGCAACCCCACAGAAACAAATGTTAAACATGTAACAATAAAGAAGAAAAAGAAAGGCACTTGAATTCATACAGACAGTTGTAAAGTGGTCCCTATATGTTAATAATATCTGTGAATGACCCTTCAATTAGAGTCATACAAAGCAAACATTTTGTGATACAAATAGTTGTAATGTAAAAGTTAAAATCTTTCATGGTTTGTAATATTTACATGGAAGAGCAAATCATACCCATTAGAGCACCACCAAAGGTTTGGAGATTCTGAACTTGACAATGGTTTAGAAAAGGCAGAGGAGTTGATTTTGCTGAAGAGGAAGTGAAGGAGAGGTTAGTTCCTGTTGAGGCAGATTCATCAATGATGGTGCTTGAAATGGTTGATTCACTGCATCCATTCACTGGCAAGATCAAATCCAAATCCTTTGGTGGAAGGATCTGAAATGTGGGTTTTCTCCTTCTGCAGACACATGACTTTTCCCTTTGCCTCCTAGCCATGATCACATGCCAATGGTTCTTCACTGCATTATCAGTCCTACCTGGGAAGAGTCTAGAAATCATGGCCCATTTGTTACCATACACTTTGTGAGCATTCAAGAGTCTTTCCTCTTCTTCCTCACTGAAAGCCTTTCTGTTAATTCTAGGATCTAACTGATTAAACCACCTCAATCTGCAACTTTTTCCTGCAATTACCCATTCAGCACAAAGACTCTGTTATCACAAAACATAGTAGTTCACTAAAAAGCAGAACTGTCATTTACCTGATCTTCCTGGAAGATGTTCTGCCATTGAGTTCCAATTTTGAGGTCCAAATTGTGCAACAAACTCTTTAAGTTTGGCATCTTCAGCTGATCTCCAATGTCCTCTTGCACAAAGCTTAGTGTGTCTGATTTTCCCTTTAGCAGGATAACTATTAGCTTGAAGCTCTTCACCAGGTTTCAAAGACAAGCCAGTGGCTTCAACCCCAGAAGATTCTTCTTCCTCCACGCGTTTGGGATTCAAAATCTGAAAAGGTATATCAGAACTTTCAGATTTCATGTCTCCAACATGACCCATCACCCCTAAAACGTTGAAACACTGGAGACCAATAACAGTAACCGGAGGTGAAGGAAAAACATTCATTTCAGCGCTCATTGAAACTGAAGATGCAGAAAAGCTGAAAGGGTCTAACTTTCACAATGCTGAGTGAAGAAAAACATTAAAAGTTTGTTGGGTGAGAAAAGAATCTAAGGATAGAACACAAAAATATCAAATGGCAAGGAGAGAGAGGAAAAAATGGTGGTCAGAAGGAAGACACAGAAACAGAAGAAAAAGGACAAGGTTTTAAAGAAAAATTCAAGCAAATTAAATGAGATCTTTTTGTTTTACATTTTGAGTTTTCATTGTTTAAAAGTTCAATGCTTCTTTTGCTCTCTTATGTGAGAATGAGACTAGTGGGGCCACTGTTTCAGCTTCTCACTCATTCTAAGAAAAAGAAAACATTAAATAAACATGAGTGAGTGTGTGCATGCAAATTGATATCAGTTCTGTGGTGTCAGTGTCACTCTGGTTGAAAGTTTTTTTTTTCCTTTTCCAACAAGATAGGTGGAAGACTTTTGTAAGAATTTAATTAAATATTTTTTGTTTAAATATTTATTAATGAGTAATTTTGAGTTTTACAAAAATGTTAATATTATATTTAGCTTTTTAATTGCCAAAATTAAGTATTCTTGTACGGGTATAAAATGGTCTAATAAGTATAGAATTTTTCTATGATTAAAAAGTAATGAAATTATAATTATAAAATAAATATAAGTAATTTTTATAATTTAATTGTAGATCATTATTTATTTATTTTATAAATTATTTGTTTCAGTAAATGATTTTTATTTATTTAATTTAGAAAAATAGTTAAATTAAGAAAATGGTTAATTTAGAAAATCAATTAAATTTAAATAAAATAATAACTTGAAATATAAAAATAAAATAAAAATGGATAAAGGAAATTTTCATATATATATATATATATATATATATATATATATATATATATGTATATATATATATATCTTACTACTGCAAACATTTTCGATACTTTTGAAATAAATAATGTTCATATTATTGTTTAATTATATGTAATTAATATTGATATTATTTACACTGTTCATAAATCGAAGCTGTTTAATTTAAAACACAATGTCAAGAGACTAAAATTGTACCTTCATAAAATAAAGGATAAGAGGTGGATTTAGGTTAAGAATTTATTAGTAAATTTTTTCTTTAGGTTTCCAAAATGAAACTATTTTAGTTCGGGTTGATTAAATTTAAAATAAACGTATATAAGAATTTTAAAAATAATCACTTATTCCATAAGTGGATAGGATTCTCATATTAAAATAAGTAGAAAATTATTTATTTAAGAAAATTAGATAAACACACATTAAATTGCTTAAAATAACAATGACTTTTTTAGGGATGAGAAAAATATGTGTCTAATCAAACTAAAAGAAATTTAAACACATGTTTAGGTTAAAATGGATAAGTGGATAATGTTGGATAAATAAAATTAAGTGAAATGAATAATTGTAGGCTTCTTCGGATAGCGAATTAAAATTTTAGGAAGTGAGATAAAAGTCAATTGATAGTATATAAGTAGGTATAAACATCACCTTACAAATTAGTTTTATAGATTGAGTTAGACTTTAAGTGTATTTTTTAACATGATATCAGAGTCAAGTTAAAGCATATCCTAGGTTGTTTGCCTTGAGTTACGCTTAAAATTCATTTCTTAACAAAATTTTATAGATTCAATTCAAATTTATGTTTTATTATTAGGTTAAATATGTTGAACTTCGATGCAAAATTGGAACTAATCCATGTCCCGAACTTTAACACATTTTGGTCTCCAAATTTTAAATATGAATGGATACATTTCTTTTAACCCAATTACTTTTTTATTTTAATATTAGCTGAGAAAGACATTGGACCAAAAAAAAAATTAACATAATTGGGTTAAAAGAATTATATCTATTCATTTTTAAATTTTGATAACCAAAATATATAAAAGTTTAGAAGTGGGACGAATTATAATTTTGCATAAAAGTTCAGGGACTAAAATCATATTTAACCCTTTAATATATATAAATTTAAAAATATATTTAAAATTTAAAATTTTATTTTTAATATGATACTATTATGTTAAAATTTAGGCTTAAATATTAATTCAAGCCCTATTTTTATGGAGCTTGTTCAATGTCTTTTTTTCAATAAAATCTTATTTTTTTTTGTTAATTTAGTTTTTTTTGTAATGTCATTTAAATATTTAACAACATACTGAATAGAGTATGCAACATGCCAATATATGGTTTTTTAATTTTTTTAAGTTTTTTTATTTCTTTTTTTAATTTAAGAAAAATGTATGTGTGTCAAGTTAGTATTATATCATGTAAAAGTAGTAGTGTTATATGTCAGTGTCACATGTCAATAAAAGTTTAATGTGTCAGATGTTAGTGTCACATATCAATATCAGTACCAATACCACGTATTCAATTCAGTTCTTATATTTATTATTTCGATTCAATTTAGTCCCAATTTATTTTTGAAATAAAGTTATTTTATCCCTATGCAAATTGAGATCAAATTTAATTTTTATATGAATGTTATTATGATATTTTTATTAAATATTTTAAAAATTATTTTTAAATTGACTTTAACTATATTATTATAATATAATTACTAGATTTATGTTTGATGTTTGCTACATGCAAAAAATATGTTAGACTTGATTTAAAAAATAAGAATTTTCCTTCTAATTTTAAACCACCTTTAATCATAAATTAACTAAAATAAAATAGGAACTAAATTAGTATTTAATCCTAAAATTTAATATAAGTTATATATAATCATAATCCATTATAATAAAAATATGTTAGTTTATCATAAAAAAATAGTTTTAGTTGACTATGCTGTAAATATGTTAGTTTATCATAAAAAAATGGATTTTTCTTATAAAAATTTATTTAAATATATGTTAGAATCGATTCTGCTTTCGTAGTTCATATGCTTTTTAATAATGGTGTATATGCTTTACTACTACTAATAATAATTATAATACTAATAATAAGTGAAAAAATAAATAATAATATTTTATTTTTATTTATTAAAACATTTTTCAATCTATCAAACATATTATATCATTCACTAATTTTCATCTCAAATAATTTAATTTCTCATAATCTTTCTCTTAATTCAAACATCCACACCTTCACCTCTTTTTCTCTCAAATCCACTCTCCAAATATTAAATTTTCTTTAATATTTTCCTTTTATTAATTAAAGAGAAACAAAAGGCTTAAATTTCCCAAGTGTTTTAAATGTGCATGCCTTTCTATTATTTTTTTAAACATATATATATATATATATATATATATATATATATATATATTACATAGAGATTTTATAAAATTAATAATCTCAATCTTAATAATTTGACATAGCTATATTTTTAAATAATATCGGGGCTACGTTTTTAAAATTCATAGAGTTAGAAAAGAACTTTATTAATAGAGAGAGTAAATAAAATAAAATAAGAAAATAATTAAGTGAAAAAATAGTAAATAATATGAACTACTGTTTAAAAAATTAAATTCTTACCATTTTTAGATTTTTGCCTCTTATAACTTTTCATAGCGTATGTAGTTATTAAACTTTTTATTTTAGGATGATTTAATCTCAATTTTTTCAAATTAATAGTCATGTTTAGGAATGAAAAATAGACCCGTTCTAACGGAAATTTCCTTCATAAATTAAGTATGGATATACTTAACTTTTTTAATTGAGTTTGGAAATGTATAAATATCCGCTTCATTTCTAACTTTATATTACTCCTAATATCCATTTTCATTTTAAATTACTAAATATTTATAAATCATTAGGTAATGTAAAGACTTATAGATATGTACACACGTTCGGGTTATTGTATATAAGGTTTGCAATTTTTCCAGACAAAATTCTAGGAATGATTTATAGTTTTGTTTATAAAAAGTTGCACAAGGATTTATAATTTTGTCCAAAAAAAACAAATACCTAACAAGAGTTTGTAGTTTTGCTTAAAAAAATTGCATAGAAAAAGATTGTAGATTTCTCTAGAAAAAAATTGTATGAAGGTTTACAATTTTTAAGTAATAATCCTTTTTTAGTATTGGTGGATGTAGACCTTAAGGTACCAAACTATATTAAATTTCCTGTGTGCTTTTATTTAATTTTTTGCTCTTATTTATGGGTGTCTTTGTGCTTGAAGGGATTATTTTCCTAATAGGTGATTTCTAACCATCCTTCATTTATTAAGTAATATAAAAAAAACTTATCTTGTTTATTATATTTGATTATTAACTTTTGTTTTATTTGAATAACTTCTTGATATTTGAAAAGTTTTCTCAAATTTTCAATGTATTTCTAATCTTATCACATCCTTAATTATACATTTTTTTCTTTTTGTGCAATTTTTTTGAATGGTATATGAAATTGTTTATAAGACACACATTTGATCATTTTTACTTTGTTTTAATATTTTTATTTTTTATTTGTAATATATTATTATTTAATATTTTTCATTAGTTTAATAGTGTGATTTCATTTAACTAATGTATTATCACTAACACAAAACAACTTACCACATCATTGAATTTACGTCTACCATGTTGGTAAGAAATGTAAAAATTGTGTGATGACATTTTGTAATTAAATGGTTAATATTGATGTAGTCTCCAGTGGAAGTGAACTAGTATCAATTTGTTATGCCTATTTTGTGTATCCCTACATTTTTAATTTAAATAGTTAATTCGCTTGCATTTGTATATTTATGAGTGTAATTTTTTTTAATTTGTTTTCAGGCTCTATTCATGCTCCCCAATTCTAAAGCCACATTACACCAACACAACTTTTTAGGAAACAAATAATCTTAAGCACTCTTGATTAAGTGTGTTTAATTACACTTAATTTTTATATAAAAAATATTATGTTTGAATTGTCTACTTTAACAAATTCAAGTATGAACATTGTAAATATTAAATATGTTATTTCTAGAATAAGATTTCTCTACCATAAAGTTGAAATATACAACTCAAGATTTCCACATGAAGACAATGCAAGATCAAAGTCTACCTTATATACAAGTAACAATCAAGTTTTCAGAAGATATATAGAAAGATTAAGTTGAAAATTGATCAACACATTGATAATTCTCCACTTTTTCATCCTTTTCTTTTTGTAAAAATGAGTTTTTAATCTCTTTTAGTTTCTAAGTCTTTAGAATTAGGTTAGTTTTTTTGTTAGAATGTAAAAATAGGTTTTTTTTTTGTAAAAATGTAGTTAATTTGGTGTTTTTTAATAGATAAATGTGTCTTTTGTTTAATATTATTTATTATTCTTTTAAAAACTCCAAAATGAAAATACAATTATTTTATTTTTGCTTAAACAGGTCTCTACTTTGCTTAATTGCTCATTAACTCTTATCCAATTTCTCTCTTTTTTGTAGATCACCCTTGGTCAAATGGGTTGAATTTGTAAAAAGGGAAGGCTAACTTGCCCTAAGTGACCAAAAAATGCATAACTTTCTCAAAAACGCACAACAATGTTACTGAAAATGAAAGTGAAGGTTGATGCGTGAGAAGGGGTTCAAAATTTTCCCCAAAACGCACAACCTCTGGTATAGCTTGTACTTTGTAAACTCAGTTCTTATTTTTTCATTTGAAATAAAATTTTGGTTTATGTTTCAATGTTCAATATATTATATTTCTATTCTTTATGTCTTTCTTGTGAGATGTTTTTACATTTCCAACAATATGTCTTAGTATTTCTATGTTTCTAAAGATGAAGTCTGACTTCTCTATTTATATTTGTTTTGTTTTTTAGAGTTTTGTGATGTTTTTGCATTGTTTGAGTAAAAATAGAATTGGTAGATGAAGATTCATTCAATTTTGTTGCATGTCTTAGAGTTTAGTAGTTGTTTCTTGGTTAATCTTGTAGTAACCATGTTAAATTCTTTCTTGTAGTCTAAACAAAATTTAGAATTGATTAATTAATCTGTTTGGGAATTTGAGAACCTACATATATAAGTGTCTAAAATAGACTCTACACGACCCTAAAGTGGGTCTGATTCAACCAAGACGTCTTCTTGAGACAAGTTGATATTCAAATTGACCAAATAGATCAAGTATTCTATTCTAGGGTTTGCCTTGTTGAAGAGTTTCTGCAATTATTTTTATTGTCTTTGTTTCTTAAAACTATGCACCTATTTCTTTTAATTGTTGTCTATACCAATTGTTAGCTTACATGAGTAGTTGTTCTTGATAGTTTTAGATTTTGTGCATTCTTGTTAATACCTAATAGTTTTAGGCATTTGCCCTTGGTTTAGTAGGTTAGTGTATAGCTTTAAAGAACTTATTTCAGATTTCATTTCTTGCGTTTGCATTGCATTGTTTTGTTTCTGATTTTGATCCCTTACAAGCCCAACTTGATCATTACTATGTTTGACTAAGTGAATGAGAATCACCAATTTCAAGTTTCTAAAACATAAACTACAAGATCCTAGTGTGGGCTTGATTTTTTCCAAAATGTCTTTTTGAATAATGATTGAGATTCATCTAATCAAATATAAGGAATGTCCAATTTTGGGTCTCTTTTCTTTGTTGTTTTCACTTAACTTTGGCTTCGATTGTCAAGTTTATTGCTCCCAACTTATTCATGATTGTTTCCTTCATCTTTTTGAATCACTTGCCCACTACATAACATACATTTTTAATTCCATATTTGTTACACATTAATAGAGAATCCAATTTTGTGATTTTTGATGTTTCTTTCATTCTTTGTTGACAAAAGTACACACAGTAGCATCTAGGACCATTTCACATTGCATCAACACAACATTTGTTCATCTTTCTCTTCTTTGACTGCATTCACATATGATTCATTTCATAGTACATATAACATCATTATAATTAGAAAATTTTCACTTAAATGCTATGTTAGAAGTTGTAAACAATGCCGAGGTGCATACATCTAGAATTTGCATTCCATTTAGCCTTCTAACTTCATATTAATCATTGTTAGAATAAAGTGAACTTCCATACATCCATTGCCTCATAGAGTACAATTTTATAGGCATTTAAGATTTTGCCCTTGATAGTTTTTATAGAACATGCATTTAAATACTACGTAGAATCATTCATTCATTAATTCAATTTTCATTTTTCCCCATTGCATTATTCTTTTCTTTTAACCTAGGTTAGCTACACAAATTTAAAACTTAACAAGAACTAAGTCCTTGGATTGATCTCGAGTCTTTCCCTACTCTACATTAGGGGAAAGTTGCTGGTTTATTGTCCTTTTAGCGACAAAAAGGCGAGTCCAACACACATAAACTTTTCTTTGTAGATCTTAGTTGTATACATTGTGCTCTTTGTTGAGTTGAGAACAAACTTTGTAATTCTTCATATTGTGAAGCTTTCTTAAGTGATCTTTAACTATGCTCTCAGTGAGAGTTATTTTGTTTTTTTCCTTGAGAATTGTTAATATTATGGGAGGTAAATAAGGTGTAACCTAGAGAAGTTTTGCATACTCGTTGTATTCACCTTTGTTGATCAGTGGGACCTCTTAAGTTGTATGCTTAAAAAATAATTGGATGTATCCTATTAGTTATGGGACCTCTTACGTTGTATGCTTAAAAAATAATTGAAATGTATCCTATTAGTTTTGGGTGAACTAGTATAAAATTATTTTTGTACATATTCTTAGTGAATTAGATAGTCTAATTTAGTGTTATGCACGGAAAATAATGTACAAGCTCTATCCAACTCTTTTTTAGAGCTTACTTATTGTATCATAATTATACTTGTACTAAAATATTGATTTTATGTATATACATGATGAGTTTCATATGATGCAAAATAAATATAATTATTTCAAGGGAGGGAATACTAAGTTGAGATTTTTAGGTTGTGTATTGAATTGCGGATTTATGAAGAAGATATCATAATGTTGGAACAATCGGTACCGTTATAGAGTCGCGCAGCGGAATAAAATACTTAGAAAGCGTGTTACGGTCACAAATCAAGTTTAATGGTCCGTTTTAGAAAAACAATTTTCTTAGAGAAAATTTATCAAACAGTTGATATGCGTAAAAGATAAAGAGTGTAGGGAATAGAAAATCACACAAGCAATTTTTATCCTGGTTCGATTCAAAAGAATCTACGTCCAGTCGTTAATCACTATAAATAGTGATTAACCTTTTTCACTAAAAAGTTATTTAACAGATTACAAGAAATAGTGAATAAAGCAGATAAATAAACCTTCCTTCGACGAACGAACCGGAAGAAGAACACTCTGCCAACTCGAAGAGAACCGCTCCGACTATCGACAAACGAAACACGAGCTTCTCCTATTCACGAGACCAGGCAGAACACCTTGCTAACTCGAAGAGAGCTTGCTCCGACTATCGACACACGACACGCGAGCCTCTCCTGTTCACGAGACCAAGCAAGGGAACTTGAACTATAGCTTCTGAGAACTTTCTCTGACAAACAGTATTCTGCAAGAGCTTCTGTTCAACAACGTTACATTCTAATTTCTCCAAAACAAAATATATAGCCAAGTACACTGAATGCCAAAGGTCAGCTCCCAACTGCCATGAATAATCGATTATTGTAAGTGATAATCGATTATTCAAGTCCGTTACAGGTTTTCAAGAATGTGATAATCGATTATATGATGTGATAATCGATTATTCCTGTATGACTCTGTGATAATCGATTATTGCCATTCCATAATCGATTATTACAGTTAAAAATGCAAGTTTACAAGGTTTACAAGAATTTCCTACTACATTTAATTTCTACAAATTGCTTTTAACTAATTCTAATATCTTCTTCAACTAAAACTTCTTGTAGCATCATCAAAACAAATTTCTTCAAGATTTACCAATACTCCTTATTGGTAACAATCTCCCCCTTTTTGATGATGATCAAAAATTCAATTTTAAAAGCAAGTTTGGCTTACCTGCAAAACATACAAGCTAACAAACAACAACAAGGTTAGCACTACCTGTAATAATTTATACTTCTCCCCTTGTATTATTCTTCTCCCCCTTTTTGATCAGAAGCAAAAAGTAAAATAATGGAAAAACTCCCCCTCAAATTTTTCTCCCCCTCAACAAAAGAATTGATGCATTTCAAAACATAAATAAAATTGAAATTTCATAACATGAAAGAGCATAATACCTCATATATCTTCCCCTGAATGTAATAATCCCCTTTTAAAAACAGACTCCAAAAAAAATATAAAAAAAAGTTTTTTTTTTTTTTTACGAAAACTTAAGATAATCGATTATTACTTTAAATAATCGATTATGTGCGAGCCAAATTGTCAAAATCCAAATTTTTGAGGACGAGATAATCGATTATTACCCTTGGTAATCGATTATTTACGTTAATTTCCGGAAAACACAAATTTGGGCCAAATTTTCAACTTAAGACACATCTAACATTCATAAATTATTTCAAAGCTCTTAAAAAATACCAGGATACCATAGAGTCTTCTTTTCCTTTTGAAAAAATTAACCTGCAAAACAAAACAATAGAGTTTTGGTCCCCATAATCTCATTTGGGTCCTTTGAGGTTAGAGACAATTTACTTTATAACAGGAATCCAAGCATATTTTCCATTTGGAACATCAAAATGTTTAATTCTACATTTGTTAGAAGTGTGCCCCTTTTTCATACAATAAAAGCATGTGACAACATTTGGATTTCTATAAGACACAGTTCCTTTTTCAACCCATACCCTACGGGTTCTTTTAATTTGGTTCTTACTTTTAAAAACACTTTTGTTTTTATAAACCTTTCTAACAGTTATAGGCATTTCAACATTATTATTTCCAGTTGCAACTTCAAGAAGATTTTCAAGAATATCAATATCAAGCATATGATTCTTACATGAAAGACATTCAACAGGATTTTCAACATTTGAAGACTCTTTCATTTCCAAGTTGCAAATTTTATTTCTCAAACTTACTTCCTCATCTAATGCCTTCTCATATTTAATTCGCAATTCTTTAAATTCCTTTTTCAAATTTTTATGAGCAACATTCAATTTTTCAGATTCATCAAGCAATTCAAGAAAAGCTTTTTGCAAATCAAATTCACTAGATTCAGAATTAGAACAACTTACTTGGCTTGCAGTGTCATCAACATTAGCTGTCAAACATAAGTTTACTTCTTCAACAGAATCACTTGAACTAGAGGTGGTTGATGCATTATCCTCCGACGCAACGTGAACCTTTTTCTTCTTGTGAATTTTCTTTTCTTTTCTTTCTTTACTTCTTTTGTTGCTTGAACAATAAGCTTTCACATGGCCTCTTTCACCACATCCATAACATCTCAAGCTTGAAGAGGAACCTTGATAGTCCTTCTTTTCCTTCAATATTTTGCTTTCAGATGATTTATCATTGGCCATCAAGCATAGATTTTCTTGCTCATTAGAATCGCTTGAGCTTGAGGAGTTTGATGTAGAGCATGAATTCGAACAAGCCAACTTAGCCACATTCGATACTTCATCATGACTGACTCTTAAAAATTCCCACATTTCCTGAGCACTTTTATAAACAGATACTTTGAAGAAATCATCAAGGGTTAGTGCAGATAAAATTATGTTCCTAGCCCTAACATCATATTGTGCTATTCTATTTTCATCCATAGTCCACTGTAAAAATGGTTTTTCTACCTGCATATCATTTACAAAAATAGTGGGAACAATTGGTCCATTTATAACAACTTCCCAAATACCCCTGTCAATAGACTCCAAAAATATTTGCATTCTAATTTTCCAAAACGCATAATTTTCCCCCGTAAACAAAGGAGGTCTATCAATAGAAGCACCCTCAGCATAAACTTGGTTATGACGGCCCATTTTCGAAAAAATTTGAAAAAATATCAAAGCAAGCTCTGATACCAATTGTTGGAACAATCGGTACCGTTATAGAGTCGCGCAGCGGAATAAAATACTTAGAAAGCGTGTTACGGTCACAAATCAAGTTTAATGGTCCGTTTTAGAAAAACAATTTTCTTAGAGAAAATTTATCAAACAGTTGATATGCGTAAAAGATAAAGAGTGTAGGGAATAGAAAATCACACAAGCAATTTTTATCCTGGTTCGATTCAAAAGAATCTACGTCCAGTCGTTAATCACTATAAATAGTGATTAACCTTTTTCACTAAAAAGTTATTTAACAGATTACAAGAAATAGTGAATAAAGCAGATAAATAAACCTTCCTTCGACGAACGAACCGGAAGAAGAACACTCTGCCAACTCGAAGAGAACCGCTCCGACTATCGACAAACGAAACACGAGCTTCTCCTATTCACGAGACCAGGCAGAGCACCTTGCTAACTCGAAGAGAGCTTGCTCCGACTATCGACACACGACACGCGAGCCTCTCCTGTTCACGAGACCAAGCAAGGGAACTTGAACTATAGCTTCTGAGAACTTCCTCTGACAAACAGTATTCTGCAATAGCTTCTGTTCAACAACGTTACATTCTAATTTCTCCAAAACAAAATATATAGCCAAGTACACTAAATGCCAAAGGTCAGCTCCCAACTGCCATGAATAATCGATTATTGTAAGTGATAATCGATTATTCAAGTCCGTTACAGGTTTTCAAGAATGTGATAATCGATTATATGATGTGATAATCGATTATTCCTGTATGACTCTGTGATAATCGATTATTGCCATTCCATAATCGATTATTACAGTTAAAAATGCAAGTTTACAAGGTTTACAAGAATTTCCTACTACATTTAATTTCTACAAATTGCTTTTAACTAATTCTAATATCTTCTTCAACTAAAACTTCTTGTAGCATCATCAAAACAAATTTCTTCAAGATTTACCAATACTCCTTATTGGTAACACATAATTCTACTAATATTGAAATCACATAAAGGAAAATATCAAATGTTGAGAGAAAAAAAACTATGACCTAGTATTTGGTGTGAAAAAGAACTATCGAGTAAGTCTTAGAGATTTACCTTATCACATGAGTGGAAAGATGTCCATGTTATATAGCTTTATTCTAGTGACAACTTAGTGAAGGTAATGTGACATGCATATTTTTTATTCTAATTCACACACATATATCTTTTGGAAGTAGAGTCATGTCTTTAGTAATTAGTAATTGATATCTATATATTATGACATGAGATGTATATAAATGAGATGTACTATGATGTTTTATTAAATAAATGAATTGAAATTGTAGCCATTAAAGTATATAAATGAGATGTAATTATAATATATGTATGATTTAATATATATACATGTATATTTATTTTTAAAACTCTAGCTTATACCTTGTCTTGTGTGTTTGTATATTATTCATCAATTATAATGATTATGTGTTACCCATGACTAGATGATGTTACAAGGGAAGAATCTCAACAAAGATAGGGTGAGGAGATAAAATAGAATATAAATGTTTATGTTCTTTTCTTAAAAGTTGGGTAAATATAATATGATTCTCAATGAAGAGTGAAGTTTATCTTCAAAAACGGTAAACAATAATGTAAAACATTATTTAAATGTTTATTTAGCATAGCTTGATAAGTAGTAATGTAACTCTCAATGACATATGTACATTTTGGTATCAAAATAAGTCGTGTCTTAGGTAATTTCAGGGAAATGGAATTTCCATATTTCAGTTGTGTGCATTTTATGCTAGTAAATTTAGGATTTTTCTTGAGAGTTTGAGATAGTTTCTAAACCTTTTCTCTTATGGCTCTTAGGCCTCATACTCCACTCTAATAATCTTTTAGTATGAGCTCAGTAGCCAAGGCTATTGAGAAGATGACTAATGTCATTCAACAATAAAACATAACAATGATTATGCATAAATACCAAGCATCTATGGAATAATGATATACAACTAAGATAGTTACATTAGTGCTTTTTTCCATTCATCCCTAGGATAAAGAAGACTAATTGAGTTCATGAATGAGTGATAACCCCCAAAGTTCAGTGCTAATGCCACCCTTAACCAAGTTTATCGCTAGATAAAAAAGATTGAGAAAAATTTAAGGACAACAGGAAATTTTCAATATTTTACTCTCAAAAGGATTAAATGTTCTTCCTTAATGCTTCATCTTCTTCAATCCTCTTAACCATGGACTTTGTGATCGGGTGGTTTCCATCACCATTTCTAAGACGTATGTTTTTGTCATACAATTTAATGAATTTGAGTTATTTGTTGTCATGTGGGTTATTTTCTCAAATCACCGAATATCATTATCTTTGTACATGGCATAGATAATGTCAAAAGTGACAAAGTGGGAGTAAAATCCAATGATAATGATCAACATAGAAGAAAATACTTGGTTATTTGTGGAATAAAAAAAACACCAACAAACAAAACAAGAGAGTTTCCAAAGGTTGTTTAGTTTGAATCTTTGAATTGATTTGTTTTGAGCTTCTTGGTTTTACTTTTGATTTCTGATTTTGTTTTTCAATTTGTGTTTTATGTTTTTTAATCTCTAAATACCCATATTTATTTGTACAAGAAGAATACCAATGGTGATGAAAATGATTTAGATAGTATTTTAGATTTCACAAATGATGATGAAAATGAATATTCTCTTGGTTTTGTCAAAGAATTTTAAAGATTGTGTATTGATGTTGAAATTCCTCTTGTGATTACTTTTGCAATGCACACACATCTTATCATGATTGTGTTGTTGACTTAATTCCATATTATTACATTTTGATAGTACCTTTTGATTGTTCAAGAGTTAAATTGTCATTCTTTTGAATTTTTTTAATTAATTGTTTTTCTTGGTGTGATGAATCAGTTGATTTTGTTTACCAGCAAAGAACACTTAATACTATTATAGAACTAAAATATTAAAGATGTTATATTTGTACTTGTGTATGTTATTCTTTATATTTTGATTCTTTTAGCATTCCTCAAACTACATAAAGGACTATTTATAGCTTGCTTAATTATGTAAATATAATTTATTAAAAGCTTAAAGTTGTCAATGCTTATTTAAAATTAAAAACTACAAATTTTATTTTGTTAAAAAAAAATTAAAAAAGTAAACATTTATTTTAAAGTTTGAAAGTATGCAAGGTTCATTTAGCGTGATGTTACATTTCATTGTTTATAAGTTAGATTCTAATATTTTTAAAAGGTTTTAGATCCTAAATATTTTAAAAAAAAAATGCAATGTTTCTCTAAGGCAGAGGTATTAAGTGAGTGATGATGTCAAGCAATGTCAGGTTAGGTAAAGATACATCATTTAACCATATATAAGGCACTTAACAGTGCAGGCTTTGTTGGCTAACGCGGTATACGATCAATCATTATCTTATTTTGTTTTTCCTTAAAGAAAAAAAAGACACTACGAATGTTTTATATTGTTTGTGGTGTCCGAAAGGTCAAAAACAAAAAGGTTTTTATGCATGCATGCAACAAAATAGGAGTCAGCTAAAAATGTTAGACAAGAGAATATTAGGTGGGGCATGGGGCTTTCGAAAGAGACTTGCATCTGCTTTCTTAGACAAGAGAATATTAGGTACAATATAGATATATTGTATATTCTAATTATTTTTTGAGTTAAATTTAGAATTTATATGTATGTATGCAATGAATTTTAGCAACAAGAAATCTCCCTGATGTCTGTCTTAATTGTGCAGAAAATACATAAAAATTGCATCTTTGTCTTCAACAAATTAGAACAGAAAATATTATTAATGGAGAAAGAATAGAGAGAATATGGAAAAAGTTTAACAGAGAGCAAAAAATTATTTCATGAAAATATTATCCTTTACTACTTTCATTTCTGCCTGGTTTTCATTCCAGGTTACAAATTTTAGTTTTCTATATTTTTTAAATTAATTTTTTTTTGTATATATAGACTTAAATGTGTTGGTAATGAGTTTTCAGAAACTTTGAGTGGTTCAATGATTGTATATATTATGTTATGAAAAACTTTGCTTAGTTCAAATATGTTGGTAAGGGTGTTTGACCTCCGACAAATATTATTTGTTGTTTCTTACTTATTATTTTGTTGAGTGATCTTAGTTTCTCATTTGAAATTTAATACATTCATTTTGTGTAGTACTTCTTCCATTTTAAATGTCTTTTTATGTTAATTTGAACATAAAAAGTTGTGGATGTTGTGTTTGCAATAATTGTATTATATTTTGAATCGAAAGTTTGAGAAGAACAATAATGTTTTAATAATTGATTATTACATAAATTGTGATATACATTTGATATATTTTACTTGATTTTGGTTTGATCTTCGGGTGCATGTTTGGTTGTGGATATTTTGTATCACCACTTTCATTTTGTGTCACCTAAATATCAATGTGAAATGTTGCCGAAATTTTATAAAATATAAAGGGTGATGATCCCAATTTATGTAGTATTCATTTATAATAAAAGTGAATCTTCTCAAATAAATTAGGATTATACCTTTTATTTTATGAGAAAAAGTGAGATTTGAATGTATTGATAGAAAACTAATTTTGCTCATGTATCTATAAAACATATACATGGATCTGAGTTGGGTTAATTTACCACATATAAGTGATTATTACGAAAGAGGGGTGGAAAAGTTTACAAAGTTCGCTTAATGTAATGCTGGTAGTGTACAAAATAGAGTAAGGATGAGGTGTCCTTTATGAATTGTATGAATATGAGAAGATTGGATGTTGCCAAAATTAGATAACATCTTGTGCGATAGATTTCTGAAGAATTATAACATGGACGTGTCACGGTGAATTGATAAATATTCCAAGTATATCTAATTAAATGAATTTGTTGATTAGACAATGGATTATAGATTAGAGGACATGATCCGTGATGTTAGAGTACAATCCTTTATTGAAGCGGTGTATGAAAATATGTCTACTGATGTAGAGACTTTGTTATATCCTAGTTCAACCAACTTCACATGATTATCAACAGTGTTAAGGTTGATGAATTTGAAGGTATTGAATGTGTGGACTGATAAAAGCTTCATAGAATCGCTTTAGTTATTGAAGGAAATGTTTCCTGAAAGTAATACTTTACCTGATCGAAATTATGAGACAAAAATGAAACTTTGTTCGGTGGGTATGGAATATCAAAAGATTCATTTATGTTCTAATGATTATATTTTGTATAAAAAGAGTTTGCAGAGTTAAGAAGTTGTCTCAAGTGTGGCTTGTCATGTTATATGGTCAGAGATGGTGATAGGAGATCGCAAAGCAGGACCCTCCTTCAAAGGTAGTTTGGTATCTACTAATTATTCCAAGGTTTAAACGTATGTTTGTGAATCTATCTATCACTAAAAACCTTAGATGACATGCTGATAAGCGAAAATGTGATGAACTACTTCCTCATCCTGTAGATTTTGTGCAATGGAAGAGCATCTATAAAGAATTTCTTGCATTCGAAAGTGAATAATGGAATCTAAGGGTTGGACTAGCTATAGATGGAAGGAATCCTTATATCAATCATAGTTCATGGTCTGTTTTGTTAGTGATTAATAACTTTCCTTTAGGTTTATATATGAAGAGAAAGTACATGATGTTATCAATCATGATTTCTTGTCGAGGACAACAAGGAAATGACAAATGTTTACAATCCTTTATTGAAGCAGTGTATGAAAATATGTCTATTGATGGAGAGACTCTGTTATATCCTAGTTCAACTAACTTCACACGATTATCAAGAGTGTTAAGGTTGATGAATTTATTGAATGTGTGGATTGATAAAAGCTTCATAGAATTGCTTTAGTTATTGAAGGAAATGCTTCCTCAAAGTAATACTCTACTTGATCGAAATTATGAGACAAAAATGATACTTTGTTCGATGGGTATGGAATTTTCACTCTTCTTACAAGTGTAAGCTTATGATTCTATGAAGCTTAAGAGTTTATTCTTTCCTTTGTATTTGCTTTTCTTCTCAGATGTTTTCTTTCGTGTTCATGTGCCTATTCTCTTGATCTTCTCTCCAAGGATCTTCAATTTATAGGATGCATGAGAAAATATTCGTTCGATAGTGCTTTTTTTTATCTTTGGATCTTCATAGCCTTTTCATAGGTAGCCGTCGTAGATTGAAGTCAACTTGTCAAAGCAAGCATGTTTTTTCAGTACTTTATCAAAAATAGGTTGTACAAACTTTTTAGCACGACTTTTGATGATGAAAACATTATGCGAATGTCTTTTTTGTCTCTAACATCCACTTCTGATGTGTATATGATAGAGCATATGGATACTTAACATAGGCAACTACAAAGAGCATAAGAGATATGTCATTTTTCTTATCACTTTTATTATTTTGAAACGTTATGCATTTAATGCTCTTTAATGCGTGTTCAGAACAACTATGTGTTTTTCAAATTTTATATCATTTAAACAAGACTTGATCGTCTAAGCATTTATGAAATGATACCAAGTAGTTCATAAAGGTTTCATCGTTGGATGTAGATATCATTTAGTAACAACATATCGTTTAGCCCATACAAGACATTTACTAACAGTACTTCGTTTAGTGATCTTTGTTTGGTTCAAGAGCACGTTTAGCAATATGTCATTCAACACATGTTTTTGGAGCATTGTTTATATCTTTTAGCAAGTTTAACAAAAACATCATTTTGCATATTCTTTTGAAAGATATAGTGAGAGCTCATTTAGCATTGTTTAGCAATGTATAACAAGAGCACGTTTAGCAAGATTCTTTGAAAACATATTAACACGTTTATTGAAATATCATTTGTTAGTGCATTTACTGAGATATTATCACATTTACTGAGATATTATCACATATACTAAAACTTTCCTTTAGACATTCAGATTTCATAAAGCTTTTTCACAAAACGTTTATCATTCAGATATATCCTAATCTCTCTAGTGGTATGTTCACGCTTTCTTCCATGTCTTCTTGGTGAAGGAAGTTGATATAATTGATTCATAATTATACTATCTTCCTCATAGTGAGTTATGTTGGAGTTTTGGAGCTTCTTGAGTAGCTCCTACTTTTTAAGAATTCTCTCTTATTTTTTTTCTAGGAGTTATAAGTTCCTCCTCAAGGATGGCAAGATGGACCTTTCTTTCAATTTTCTCTTTCTCTTTTAAAATGGCATCTTACTTCCTTCAAATCTTAAGTGACTTTATTTCTTGGGCTATTTTGATAAGAAGGATCCCTAGACATGCTTATGTTTATAATTATGCAAACAAACAAATACTTTTTCTGCAAAAGAAATTCCTAAGGAGATTTAAGAAGGCAAGAATTCTCAAGTTCACTTATAGGCAAAATAGGTGGATCAGTTAGAATTTTAATTTTTGGACGTTATATGGTTGCATGAATCATGTCAATCTGCGCATAAATGTAGTCTAGGAAGCAATCATGTCAATTTGAAACTTCGATTGCTTCCTAAATAGCCCAAAGGTAATTTCTGTGCAGGTTGACATGATTCACGCAATCATAAATGACCTTTATGTAGTCTAGGAAGCAATTAGACGTCTAAAAATGGTAATTCTGACATCAATTAATGTTGAAATTTCACCTTTTAGACATTTTATGATTGCGTGAATCATGTCAACCTGCACAGAAATTACCTTTGGGCTATTTAGGAAGCAATCGAAGTTTCAAATTTGGTGAATTCATTAAAACGTTTGATATTTTAGAGAGAAACCTTCTCTTAGCGGGCAAGGCGTGGCTTAGCAAGAAGGATGTCATCCTTCTCACGTCAAACACTATTTGATATTTTAGAGACAACCCATAAACTTTTGCTCAACAGCCAAGACACGGCGTTGAGCGTTAAAGGACGTCTGAGTTGTCTGTTTGTCGATTTAATCAATGTACTCTTTTTTCTTGTGACATTAATTTGACATCTCATGATATGATAATGGTATTTTGACAAACATTAAAAATCGAAAATAACATAGTGACACATCCAAAATAACACACATGATAGACAATGAAGAAAACATATTTGAATCATGATTCAAGTAGTAAGCAAGTAAATCAAACCTTTGAAGGTAATAAATTTTATAGAGAAAAATTTAAAAGAAATAATAAAAAAATTTACTTTTGTGGATGTTTTCTATAGTGGCGTATATAAGTTTTTTTTTAGAATACGGATGCCATCCATTAAAAGAAAACTACAATAGAGATAAAAAAAACCCTTTTGTTAATTTATTTGTCTTAGAAGACATGAAATAATTATAAACATGTTATTATTACAAAAAGAGAAATAGCGCATAGCTACGCGCAAGTTTAGCTTAATTTATTTGTAAGCACTTTTAAAAAAGAAAAATCAGTGTTTATACGTAATAAGTTTATGTAGAAATTAAGGTGCAGAAACTATTTCATGTGTTATTCATATAATCTTTTATTTGTAATTTATACATAATTAAATTTAATTTATTAAGAGAGAAGCTTATTAAGATAGGGTCTATATGTCCGAACAGGAGTATGTAACTAAATTACTGATGTCGCTTTCCATGATCATGATCTGGAGTTTGATCAAAGATGTTTGGCAAACCATCAACTGTCTTTCATGGTAAATTAACTAACACATTGGAAGAAAATCAAGCACAGATCCACTGCCCCACCCCAACAAAATGAAAGGTAGTTTAGTAAGAGGTTATACAACTTAAGGGCAAGGATGTATTTTAGGGACACAAATTACTAGACAGTGATCATTGTGAGTGTTAGTAACATCTTTTCAGAGTCGTTGAAAATTGTCGTCATGTTACAAGAAAATGAAACATGGAGCGCAGCCTTTATTGACAATAAATGGGGATTTGTGGAAAATTCTATTGCCTCTTTATTTGACCACCTTGCTTTTCTATTTGCTCATGCCTATCTCAATTTGTAAACATTGGTGTAAACACTTGTTAATTTTATTTAGTTTGAAACACTTGTTTGTTTTTTTATTTAACTTTCTTATACTTGTAGTTAATTTTAATGAAACTTGATTAACTCATTTGTATCCATGAATTTTTACTTCTTACGTGAAAAGGGTTTTCTTATGCGAATAATATTGGTGTTTTTTTTTTCTCTAATTATTATTGTCATTTTATATTGTTATTGTTCCTGATATATTTTTTGCGGGTCTGGAAAATTTAATTTTTACTATATATTTTAATATTTCAAGTTAAATACACTTTTAGTATCTAAATGTAGATGTAAAATTAGAATTTGTTTCGGAAAGTAGGTTCAAGGTTTACGGTCCAATATTTAGTGTGTTGTTCAGGTCTAAAAGTTGTTTTCAATTCTAAGTCCCCTCGTAATCGTTCGTTCAAGTTGTTCACAGTTTTATGAAAAAAGTCAAAGTTAGTTCAACATTGGTAGTTCAATATATTTATAGATTTTGAAGTGACTTTTTTATTAATAATGACCTAATCACAATCTAATTGTTGGTAATCACACTTTATCTCTAAGTTGTTCAGTATTAAGATTAATTATCTTAACCATTGACCGATCAGTCTAACTCTCTAACCGTGTGCTTATTCGTGCATCCCAATGAAAGTTTATTGTCCAATTAGTGACTGGCTGGACAATCATACAGTATATAATTCATTCATTTTTAACTCAATGAAGTTAAAAGTTAACTTTTTTCAAGTGTTATTCTAAATCAACATTTGAATTATTTACACAATTTAATAAGTTTCAAATCAAATATCAATTTAAAACACCATTTAACACGTAATAGAAAATTTGTTTTTTTGGTTAAAAAAACTATATCATGAATTTTTTAAAGTTTAGAAACCAACATATATTAAAGTTTAAGACAATAATAAAAAACTAATTTATTTAAAGACTAAAAATATATTTAACCTTAATATTTTTAATTATATTTCCATTTTCTCTAACTTAATTCCTATTTTGAATCTCCTACTAGTATAACCTCCCTATTAGGGTTAAAATTCTTCTATAACTACCCAAAAAGCACCACTCATCAAAGTTACATAATTGATTTTGTTTACTATATTTCCTAATTTTGGGGACCCTTTATTATTGCGCACACGATACATTATTGTCTTTTCACTATCAGACATAACGATCACTGGAAAAGTTATCAGTACATCAGTAGACAAAACCAAACCCAAGTGGTGTTTGGCCAAAAGTTTGGTAACCTCTCTTGTACACCATTCTATTTTTTATTTTCTTTCCACACACTTCATACACATTCTATCACATTTTCGTTATACCTTTATATTATTTTATAAAAATAAAAATTGGATAAAAAAAGTATTTATTTCTTTAATATATTTTTATCAAGCAATCTACTATGGATTTTGAAAGACAACATGTTTATCTAAGTTAT
Organism: Vigna umbellata; assembly: GCF_029865625.1. Classification (NCBI taxonomy): domain Eukaryota; kingdom Viridiplantae; phylum Streptophyta; class Magnoliopsida; order Fabales; family Fabaceae; genus Vigna; species Vigna umbellata. Next base: position 41,404,611 of record NC_142168.1, read on the forward strand.
GAAAACTATACATGAGGATTGTTATATTCATTGACCAAAACTATATAATCATTTGCAGCATACCAGAATTAGCAAAAAACGCGTAATGACATTTTTTTAATTAAAAGTAACTTTTTTACATTGAATTATTCTTTAGTCTTATGTATATTTTGAAAGTTATATTGAATTTACGTAAATTTTCTTGTAACCTCTGCTCGCAACTTCTTTCTTATTTCCTTTTCACGATTTTGGCGCTTTCTTTCTTTTCTCTATGGTAGTTGCCGTGAGTTTAATTATAAAAAGTCACAAACAATCCTCATTACTAATAATCGAAAAATAATTCGCAATCGAATTATTTCGAAAATGATTTTAGGTTAATTGAACCCTTGTTATAATTTAAATTGAGTTATATATTTCTGTATTGAGTTGGTGTTATTGATTGATAATTCTATTAAAAATCTATCGTATTTTAATTTATTTTTTATTTATCTTCTTTTAATTTATTTTCTTGTTTGTCCGGTTTCTTTGTTCTTTTCTTATTATTTTTCGATTTTTAACTTTTAATTCTTGTGACTACATTTTTTGAAAATTTAAAACTAAATTTGAAACTTCAAAATCGGAAATAAAAACAAAAGTTTTAATTGTATTTTTTTTTAAAATTTCAAAATAGAAAAACCGAAAAACAGTTGAGCTTCAATTTTTTTTAAATTAAGAAAAACGAGATTTGAATTTTTATTTGAAAGTATAAAAACAAAAAAGAATTAATTTATTTTAGAATCTAAAATGGGAAAATTTGAAATTCTTTTAATTTTTGTTACTATTTTTTTTCTTAAATTTTGAATTTGAATTTTTTTATTATATTTTATTTTCTATTTTCCGTTCCTATTTCCAATTTTTTTCATTTGTTTCTCTTTTTTTTTCTATATTCTGTAAAAGATGACACCTTTTTTTTTAAGTTTTATTGGTTGAAACTTAATACATTATTAGAGTATTTGCCATGCATTTATTTGATAATTTTGAATTTATGAAGTCCTTTCCTTGGAGTGAAAAAGTGTAAGTGTGAGAAAATATAATTAACATATTTTTAGTTATATACTTAGTACCTTTACTCATAAGTTTACTGACTTTATTTGTGGTTAAATTCATTGCTTTAATTATAATTTATCTAATTCGGCTTATTTTGGTTTTATTATAATTTCGGATTTTATGTCTATTGACCTATATTTTTTATTTTCTTGATTGTTGAGACGGTAGATGGTCTAACTCATGTAGCCCATCTAGATGTTATGAATTTTTTAAGATAACTTACTTGTATAATCATGCATTTATTATTTGATCTCTAAGGAGTGTTTTTTTGTTAGTTGAGGATCTTTAGACAGTGGTATCATCAATCTATATATATGGTCTAATATTTTTTATGTATTCATTTTGAATTATATTCATAGTCAAATGGTAACAAAAAATGCTTTTTAACATCATTTTAACAAATATGAAATTTAAAACTCTTAAGTATAGAAAGATTTTATGTTACAAACAATCAAGAAATAAATCTATTATTAAAACAATATTCTACATATGAAATTAATAATGATTAAATGTAATATAGGCAATTTATTTTGAATTGTTTCCATATTAATCAAAGTCCAAAGCAAAATAAAGACAAATATAAATATTTTTTATATCAAGTTACTAATCAAATCTAAAGATTTTCTATATCAAGTTACTAATCAAGAGTTTTTAAAGAAAAACATAGAAGATTCCTATAATCATTTAAAGTAGACTATATAGATGAATTAATGATGAAGAAAAATATACAATTATATAATCTACAAATTTTCACTATTATTTGACTTGAACTTTTGTCATCTCTTGGTGGGATTACTTCCTTGGGAAGAATTATATAGCTTTTACCTCTAAAAACACTTAACAATGATCACTAAATATAATTCTTCTATTACACATCTTACTATTTGTTGAATAATTGTGAAAAAATATTTGTAAAATTTTATATTTGTGAGTATCTATGAATATATGTAAATATTTTTATATATTTTTTTTCAATTTTAAATAAAAATATTTAAAAGAAAATCTTCAATATATAAGCTTAGTTTTAAAATCAAATAACTTACTATAATATCAGTGCAAAATAAATTCGGTCCTTTTGAAAAAAAAATTTAAAAGAGTTACATCTAAATATAAATTTTAAGAAATTAATCTTTTAAAAATAACTTGAATTTTATAGGTTTAAAAAAAATAAAAAATACATGATCTCAAATGGTAAAGGATTCTTCAACCATTAATATTTATTTCACTAATAATTTTATTTCGACCATTTGACGAGTTGAATATTTGCGAGTTGAATATCATTACATGTATCCATCCCATTAACAAGCATATAATTTAATACTTGTACCCATTATTCGCATATATTCATTTAGTATGTATTACAAATTATATCTCAGCTATCCATAAGTATGATTTTTTCTATCATCTCTAGTTCCAATAAATTAAAAATGTTCTTTTTAGACTTGTTCTTATTTTTTTTTTCTGAATGTTATTAATCTTGGGAGATGTTAAAAAGTTATAATTATGAGTTATTTGTGGACTTGTTTATAATTAAAAGTAGTTTGTGTATGGTAATAGTTTATTGATAAGTCCTCTTAAGCAATTAGTTTAAGAAAAAACTTGACCTAACTTGTAAGTTTGGCTTGTTGGAAAAGAATAGATCATTTAACTAAATGGAAAGGATTATGAGTTAGTTTTAAAGACTTTTTCCAAAAAATTTACTCTTTTTCAAGTTCTTTTCAAACCTTTTCAATTTTAAAAACAAAATGTCATTAATTTGGAAATCAAAATTAATAAACAACAAGATAAAGAAGATAAGAAAGAGAAATACTGAAAAAAAAAATTATACTCATTCGTATCACATAAGATCTTCATGCAATCTGAATTATTCAACCATACAATAGCCGAAACTCACTAATTCAAATATTCCTACAAGTTCTCAAAGTAACGATTAATAACAAAAGGATAATAAAGTGTCAAAAGATCAATTCTTAAAGACACAATGAGATATACCGAACGCTCAAGATCCATAACGGTTCAGTCTATTACTCTTGTCAACGGTCAAAGCAGATCAAATGTTGGGTCAACACATAGTTCATGGTCATTGGACCTCAGTAAGACAAATGCTTGAGTTATTGGGCCAAATCAGCACGATAGGACCAATGATATAATTCGATAAGTAATAAAATAATATCAGAATGATTAAAGGATATTATTTAACAATATTAATGATATCCAATTAAAGATATTAATAAGTTGTTTATGAAACACTTGTAAATATAATGACAGGGCCAAAAGCCAGGTAAGTTCTACTAGATCCTAAATACTCAATTGTGATAAACAATTCACTAAATTACGCCTAACTTGAGCGTCAGAGTGCCTTTTATAGGTACTTCTCTCGGTCAAGAGTGTAAGCGAGTAGAGCAAACAACTCAGACATTAGAAGATAGGAAAATTACGTCAAAAAAATACATCTCTCGGTCCAACACATATTCATACATAAACACAAACTTAATAAAATTCTTAATCACACATGAAGATATATTTTGGACCACTAACAACTCAAAAAGGAAAAGAATCACTCTAACAACTCAGAAAAATAATCACTCTAAGAACTCAAAGAAAAATGAAGATGAATGTATCGTGATTCACAGTAGAAACAAAACAAAAGGTTGATTCAACCACACAACACAACCTTTTTTATTTGTAACTTGATTGTTAAAAACTATAACATGACTCCAATGGTGTTGGGAAAGTTTCTCCAAAGTGTTTAATAACTTGTATTCTATTGAAATCCTTATTCTAGAACTATCATTTAACTCTTTTATAGCAAACTGATTGTTACGCTTAATTTTGATAATGATTTGAAATCCAGATATGGCTGATATTCTTGTTCTGTGTGACCTCTAGTTGCATCACTTTAATTAGAACATCAAATCTGGCAAAACTAATTAAGCGTGCACATTTCCAAATTCCTTAATTCACTCTTCATTATCACGTTGATGACAAAATCAAATCGCATTTGGGTTTGGCATATATGTGTCCTTTTGAAAAATAATTGAATTGTTTCACCTAAAACAGTCTTCTGTCTTTTCTCTATTAACACTGCAAATTCAAACGTTATTGACTACCCTTTTCTTCTTATTCTTCTTCACTTTTCTACCTTTCCTTTCACAGGCGAACATCAATGAAAATCCTAGCTTTCAAAGTCACTAACGTAATTGTCAATTATCTTTGTTCATACCAATAATTGTCACTGCAAATCGCACAGAAAAGGAAGAAAAAGTAGGTCTTGCAATCGTATCTATTATTCTAATTTCAAAGTTTGGTCTTTTAATCTCTGTTTTGTTTCAGTGGGGCCTTTCTTTTTCTTTGTTCGTTTTTCAGTCACACTTGATCACTCGCTGTCATTATTGACTTTAGTCCTAACACTGATTTGGCCATACAGAAAAAAGTGAGTGAACACAGCACAAGAAACAAAATAAAAGAAGGTAAAATTTTAGGCCAAAGTTCTTCCAAAACATTGCATTTGGACCCTAAACACCTTAATTTCAACCGTATATTTCTCTGCTAATTTAACTCTGATTTGTCTGCTACTGAGAAAAAGTTGAGAGGTAAATTTGAAGACCACATTTCTTATTAACATTTTGCACTTGGATCTCAATGTTGGAGTAAATTCAGCACTTTCATCTTTCTGACTTTTCTTCAAAGATAAATAACTCTTGTGTACTCACGGATTTAGGAACTTCTTCTGGTCAAATCAATTCGTTTAGTTTAGAATTCCAACCAAATCAATTAAATTAGGTTAATTTTTTGTTTAATAGGTTCACCTATTTTTTTTTATTGTTATCTTATAATCATAAGCATTAAATATTTTTACCCTAATATTATAATTTATCTTTTAATTTTTATCCGAGTATTATAATATCTTAAGGATCATTTCTAACGGATTAGGTTTTCAAACAAGGTGATATTTATTCTATACTTGCTTTGTTTTTTCATATGATTTTATCATGGGATAAGATAAAAGAAATAATAACATTCAAAATAGTTAAATAAAGAATTAAATATATTTTTCATCTTCAAATTATTATAAATAGTGTTTCATTTTTAAATTAAATTATAAAATATTTAATCTCTATATTTTATGAAGGTTAATGTGAAACATCTTTCTTACAATCCACGTATGGAATGTTTTCTATCCAAGAATCACAGTTTTACAATAGACTAAAATTTAAGATAACTTTCACAAAGGAGGAAATACTTTATTATATACTTTAGGAATTAAATATAATTTCATTTAAATCGTTGGTTAGTTCTCATCTTTATTGAAGAATTAAGTGAGTTTTTTTGTTGAAAACGATTTTAATTGGATTTTAAATTTTGTAAAAACGTAATAATTAAGTTTTTTGCGTTAAATGATAAGAAACACGTCAAATATTAATGACATGGTACACAATAAGTTTATTAAGGTGAAACATTTTATTATGTGGAAATAAGATTGAAATTATAATGAAATTAGAATTTAATTTATAACGAGAAGTGAGTCGAGTAAGATGGGAGACGAGGTGACTCGGTAATGGTGGCGGTGAATTAGTCGAGCATCAAGGGTTATCCTCACCCTTCGATCAACAGCAGAGGGGCTTTCGAATGGACCATCAAGATTGTTCGTAGCAACGTTTATGCTTTCAACATGTTCTTTCTTCATGTTCAAGTTCCTAATGAAGATGCTAATGAAGTTGGTATTTATGTTTTATACTGGGAGAAGTGAAAAGAGCATGCAATCAGATGGTGCTGCTGTTTTTGTTCTCTTTTTTATTGTCAAATCAAATCATCATTCAGTATATGCTGCACAACTATAAATTTTCCTATATAAAATTACGTGGTTAGAAAAAAAAGAGTTAAAAAACGTATTAATGTAGAGATTTCAGATTTTGAAATTGCAAATTTGAAATTTCGAAAGGATTAAAAATTCAGCATTAAAACAAATTCAAACCCTAAAATTTTGAAACTGCAAATTTGAAGTTCTGAAAGCCCCAAAATTTGCTTAAAAAATCCTAAAATCAAACCTTAAAAACAAAAGAAATAACAGAATTATCGAAAGGATATTGATTTTGTGTGGTGTATGAAGAAAAAAGAAGCCTATATAGATTACTGCACCATCCCAATGTGGGAGGTATTGTTCCTCAGAGAAGATTGTTGAGAAACAATGAATTTAGTCTAGCCAAATTTCCCAAACTGTCTGGTATCCAATAAACCCAGATTAAGATTGGATGTTAAATTCAAAATGAAAAACCTTGAAAGGTTGGCTAAGCTGCGAGGAATTGATCCAAAAATTTGGTTTTCCTACAGTAGCAGTGTTCTTATGTTGAGTTGGCTCTTTCTTCCTCTTCCCTTTTGTTTTTTCTTTTTTCTTTTCTTTTCCTTTACTAAATTCATATTATAATTTAAATGTTATTTTCACGTAATAAAAATTATGCACCTAATACTCTTATGGTTCACTACGTCATCAATATTTGAGATCGTTTCAATGAGAGAATCCACTTAAGATTTTTTAACAAATATAAAAACAAATCAAATATTTAAATCTCTCATAATAATTTAGAACAAAAAATATATTTAATTCTAAAATAAAATTAGGTTTAATTACTAATTTGTTTTTTATATTATAGTGTTTGATTGAGTTTGATCTTTGTTTGACTCAATTTAATTTTTATATTTTTTTACTTAATTAATTTTTTAAAAGACTTAACTCGGTCCTTTTGGTTAAATTCATATTAACACTGTTTGAAAGTGTCTAATATCAAAATCTAAGTGATATCTTATCTTAAAATCTCTCTAGTTTTTCCTTTTTTTCTTCCTCATGTTCTTCCACTTTCAACCACTTTCCTCCGCCTTCCTTAATTTTCCTCCAATTCTCTCCACCACTTTTCACATCTGACCAACTTCCAAACATAAGATTAGTCACCCTAAACCCTTAACCAAAAAAGGCCCAAAGAAGTTGAATTTAACAACTTTATTTCAATACTTGTAATATGGAAGTGGATGAATGTAGTGGAAGGAGAGAAGAAAGGTGGACACAGATAATGAAAGATGAAGGGAGATAGAGGAAGATAGTGAGAAAAGAGACCGAGGTGAAAGGAGAAAACATAAACCAGAAAGTTATAAAATCTAATAAACTTTTATATATATATCAAATTTCAACATCAATTTAATAAAAAATTACTAGATTTTATCTTTTAAAAAAGATTGAATTGAATAAATAAATAGATAGAAACGGACTAAAAAAACAAATATAGAAGTTAAAATGAATAAAAAAATAAAAATATAAAATGAACTTAGTAATTAAACCATAAAATTGAAAAACGTATCATAATTATTGAGAAAGAAAAAAAAAATATTATTTTGACATTATGAAACGTTGCGGATGTAGGTGGCATTATGAAAAACTAAGATTTGACATAGACCAACCGAAATACCAAAATGGTCATTAAACACATCCAACCCTATCAACCGATCCATAATAGGAAGACTATATTTTATAATGTTAAGCCACCACCCTAACCTGCCAACCCTTATCACCATTGTGCTCGGCTTCACTCCGACCTATCTAACTTCCCCACTGAACCTGTCGCTTCTACTTTTAGTCACTGTCGGAGACATTTTGTACGTGTCACGTAAACTGTGCTTGATCACACATTTTCTTTTTCTATTCCACAAAAATCAATTTGCAGTCACAAAAAGAACAGAGCACATACTACAATACAGTTATTGCAGCTGGTTCAGGCCAATTTCTTTTTGCTTCGTCTCCTGTTTCGTTTGGTGTTTACTATAAATAAATTAAAAATATAACTTTAGTTTAAAAAAATAGAAAATAAATAATGGATAGTAATTACAATTTTTAGTTTTTTTTTGCCCTTTAACATCACATGCATAATCTTACTTTTAGCTATATCCATCTTCTTTTATCATCCAAATCGAACAATGTGTAAGTTTCTTAATGAGTAATTCATCCATTAGCGTATTTGACACATATATCATTTGCGATGCCTAGGTTAGACATTTTTCTAAGGGCACTATCGAGTTAAGAAAGTTAAGAGAAAAGAAAAGTACGAAAAAAAAATAGCAAAAGTAGAGTAAGATAAGTAGAGAAATTATGCACTTACATAAATCAATAAGTTTTTCAAAATAAACTTTATATATCTAACATCCTAAAATACAAAAAAAAAAATATTTATATGTTTCATTCAAATATATATTAAGTAATACTGATATTACAAATATGAATCATGCATAATATATATTCATTATGTAATTATAGTTCTTTTAATAAATTTTCTTAAAGGATTTACCTTCTACATAGTTCAAACTATAAAGAAAATACTATGATTACATGCTACACAATATATATTCATACATGCACAAAAGTACTCTTCGAACTTTCATCTTTAGTTCACACCTCTCTATTGACTTTTTTTCTCTCACATAACACACATTAGATTTGAAATTACCAACGTGGCATACTATGCCTTAAATTTACACAAATAACACGATTTTTGTTTAGTTTAAAATTCGGTTTTCGAAAAAATGAATTTTGACTTTGTTATGCATTGCTTTTTCACATAAATTTAAGTTAGAATTTTGTTTCTGGAAAACCGAATTCTGACCTTTATTTAAATTTATTTTATAAATGATAGATTAAAATTCGATTTACGGAAAACTGATTTTTGAATTTTATTGGAATTTAGTTTCCAGACAATTGAATTCTTACTTATATTTGGAATTTCTTTTATGAACGTAGGTTTTGGAATTTTTATGAAAAGTATTATGGAATTCGATTTAGGAAACCGAATTCTAAGTTTATTTTTGCTATATTTTTGTGAAAATGTATATCTTTTGGTAAATTTGTTTTGAGTGAAATTTATAAAAAGGTAGGTTTGAATTTGGTTATCACGAGAAACTGAATTTTGACTTTTCTTGGTAGTGATTCAAGGTAATTTATTATTTAATTTTTATTTAATTGAAATGAAGAAGGAGAATGATTTTTTTTTAAGACAAATATAAGTTTTATTCATTGAATTTAGTGATGGTATGATGATCCTCTAATGTCAAGATTGTGAGGACAATAATTTCTTGTGTGGCCTAGGGTTTGACAGTATGAGCAATTTCGTGGGTGTGGTCGTTCCCTAATATCCATTTCAGTCCTGATTCTGGATGATTTTGGCCGACCTTTTTGCATTCCTTTTTGTGGCTGGATAAGGCCAAATTTCTGTGCCTTGGTATGGTGGCCAATATTCTTCATATCGCAGCTCCCCAAACATATTATTGTACACTTTCATGATGACATCTAACCTATAGTAGGGAGCAATGTAAATGTTAAAGTCGTGATGAGCATGTTTGCAAGCTGCTAAGACATGTGAATATGGTAGATGAATCTTTTGAAACTTGCCACAATCACACCATCGTTCATCTAATCTGACAACAAATTTTCCTACAAGTCGTATTTCTCTTGGGTTTACCATGTCCTCGACTCTGAATCTTATTGTATTTCTATCAAATTCAACAACCCTGTGGGTGTTTGATTTCGAATCACCATCATGTAGGACCTTCGTGGCATTTTCATAATAGACATGACCAGCACTTATCATTGCAATTATTTGTTTCCTCTTTCTATGAAAAAGGCGTTGCATCTTGTGTATGTGGCCAATACTATGGAGGAGATTGGTAAATTTATTGTCTTCTTCAGGACTGAGTTAATTGCTTGGGCTATATTTGTTGTTAGGTGACCCCATCTTTTGCCTTTATCATACGCAAGTGTGAATCTTGAAATTTGATCAATCCAAGCTACTACTTCAGGCTTGTTTTCCCTAATGATATTGTAGTAATAGTTACATCGCGACTTAGTCATTGCGTATGCTGCAGAAATATTTAAGAAAATAGTAATGATTACGGATAACGAAGAATAATAAAGACAATATTTAATTGGTTAAAATTTGTTAAAATGAAGTAATTACCCATGTTGACAAGGTCCTTCTTCAAACTTGTATCCCTAAATCTTCGGGTGAAATTTTGTGCAATGTGTCGAATGCAATACACATGCACGCATTGTCCTTTTGTCCACCCACTGGTCGGTCTGTTGAATGCTGCACTAATAGAGTTGTCGCGATCCGAAATTAAGCACAAGTTTTGTTGAGGTGTGACATGTCTCCTAAGGTCTTTTAGGAAAAACAACCAAGCGTATGTTGTTTCACCCTCAACTATAGCGAAAGCAATGGAGAGTATGTTGTTTCTCCCATCTTGTGCCACAACCACCAGAAGAGTCCCCCTATATCTTCCGTACAGGAATGTTCCGTCCACTTGCACCAACGGTTTGCAATATGGGAATCCATCAACACAAGGTTTGAAGGTCCAGAAAAGTCTTTTGAAATATTGTTGGTTTTGGCGGGCCTCTTCGCCATCAATAATTGGTTGTGTTTTCAATTTGTACACAAAATCGGGAAGAAAAGTTTGCATGACTTGTACTAGGCATGGCAATTTGTTGAACAATTCTTCTCAGTTCCCATACACATGCTCAATTGCATGTTGTTTAGTCAACCAAGCCTTTTTGTAGGATGTAGTGTACCCCATAGAGGTCTTGATGGAAGCAATAATTGTTGCAATTGGTGTGGATGGGTCAGATTCAACCATCTCACGTATGTGATGGGAGATGATTCGTCATCCCAACCTATTGTGATCTTGTGTGATGAGTTGTGAGGCACATGTGTGGGCACCATCAATTTTTCTTATTTCCCAGTCTTGATCTCGTGTACGAAGGATGACTTGATAGTTCCATGGACACTATTGATGTACACATTGCACCCTCAACCTTATTGTGTTAGAATGTGTCATTTTGTATGTACAATGGTTTTGTATATGAAATGTGTTTAGAGCATCAATGGGTTGTTCCTTGGTTTGGAATCTCATTCCCTGAGTCAATGTTCTAGGTTAATGGTCGATAGTGTCATGCAAAACTGAATGATGATCATATGCATGAGGATATTGTTGTAGATGCGAGGGAAATTCTTCATAGGATTGGAAGTGGTTAAGTGGGTTATATGGAATAAATGTAAAATGTTGTTGTTGTTGTATGGAGGGGATATCTAAGTTTTGTTGTTCATCATGATCGTGTTGGCTTGGGATTTCATCCTCATCTTCACTAAATGGATCTAATGATGATGAAGGTAAGCCTACAATTTCATTTCTTGTAAAGTAGGAGGCGATAAGGGTTCTGTGTTTTGATGTGGGAGATATTGAAAAAGTTGTGAGTTGGATGGACTAGTTAATAGTTCAGTGTATGATTGTATGTCATTTTGCCATTCCCCTAAATATGTGTTGTTAAGGTCAGAAGAGTGATGTGTGGGTTGGGTAAGTGAGGGTGGTTCATCTTGCGTAGATTGTGTTCCAAAATTCGGTATGAAAGATGGAATGGTTGTTGTATAGGTGGAACAAATTTGTATGCATGTTAAAATTGGGTTGGCCTTTATGATGTCAATTGCACCTTCCAAGTCATCGTCATCTTGAATCTTGGAGGATCTATACTTCATTGGTTAAAATGAAGTAATTACCCATCAAGATTCATTCAAGACTTTGTGCTGAAGTGGTTCTAATTCAATATGCAATTGAGGTGTATGTGTTAGAGATTAGGTTCTTCATAAACAATTTGTGTATTGTACTTGTGCGAGTTTGCCAAGGGGTTAAGGGTTGTGATTGCACTTGGTTGTTGAAAGAGATTGAGGTTGTTCATCTCTTGTGTTGCTATATTGAATTTGAGTGGTGAGAGGAGTGCATTGAGATAGTTGTCTCTATATTTCTGTATACTCAATCAATTATAGTGGATTCCCTTCAAGTAAGGTTGTTGAAGGAGGACTGGATGTAGGCTTGTGATAGTCGAACTAGTATAGATTGTTTTGCGTTGATCTTTCTCTACTATTTTTCTTCTTATTGATTCATTACTATTTGTTTGAGAATCCCATTCACCCCTCCCCCTTTGGTTTGAGATATAAGACCTTTCTTTTCTTACATCTTTTATAAACATTGGGAATGGGATGCTTTAAGCATGCAGTTCATCTAGATCTATCTTATACAAGTTGTCTTGTCTACTATTAGTAAATACCAATAGACCTTGGTTGTTTAGGACTTAGCATTGACCTTTTTCGAAGATAACATTGTATCCGTTGTTACACAATTGGCTTATGCCTAACAAATTATGTTTCAAGTTGTCTAATAATAAAACATGTTCAAAAAAGGGAAAGTGTTTATCCCTATCGTTCCAATTTCTATTATTTTGCCTTGTTGATTTCCTCTAAATGTTATTGATCTACCTTTTTGCTCCTGAGGTCTTGGAACATAGATCTTTGACCCGTCATGTGTCGCGAGTGTCCACTGTCTAGGTACCATGACAAGGGTCTCCTTGTGGTAATCAAGAAGATCTACAAGAGAAAAAAATTATTTTTAAGTACCCATTTTGCATTGGATCTTGCTTTGTTAAGACTTATTCATTTTTCTCTTTTCAGAGATTGGTGCATGGTTATAGATTTTCTCTTTAGATCTAACAAAATAATCAATTTTTGATTTGGATGTACTATGAGTGGTGTTGCCATTGAATCCCAAACAATGTTTGTCAGACAAGTGCTTACAACTTTTGTCTATAAGCCCTAAACGTTCATTTCCTTCAAACGTTCTATTTAACACCTTATGTAGGGTGTCATTTTTGTGTTTGAGGATTTTTACATGTTTAGCATCTCCAATAATGATTGTATTTTCCACTAACTTTTCATTTTTCGAAATAAATTTTTTATTTTCTTTTTTCAAACTATTTAGCTTCCCTTCCTAGTTGCTAACTTCTTATTGTAAATCCTTAACATCATCGTCGGACGATGTTAGTTTATTTTTCAAAATGGCATTTTCTTTTGAAAACTTTTTGTTTTGTTTTCTTGCTAGTTGAAAATCTTCAAACGATCGAAAAGAGTTTGACAAAAACTCATGGTAACCTTCAATAACATAATGTAGGTTAGTGAAATCTACCTCATCGTTAGAGTCGTCTAAAGAGAATTCGGCGTTATCTACCATGAGATAGAGATTGGATTAAATAACAGTGTATAGGTTAGTGAAATCCACCTCATCGTAAGAGTCGTCTGACAAGAATTCAACGCTATCTACCATAAGGTAGAGATTGGCTTCCTCTGCTTCCTTATCAGACTTTGCGAAGTCTAGATCCTCCCAAGTACTCATGAACACCTTTTTCTTGCCTTGTTGGGAAAGGCATATTTTCTCTTTGTCATTTCTAGGTCAAGACACTCAAACTTGAAGTGGCCTAGCTTCATGCACTCATAGCAGACAAGAGGACTTTCCTTTCGCTGGTCATTTTTGGAGGTTGACCCAAAGCGTTTGCCTTTGAACTATGTGCCCTTCTTTCTTCTCCACAACGAATGAATCTTTCTCGATATGAATGATAGTTCCTATTTTTCCTCCTCTTCTTCTTCTCCTATGGAGTCTTCTTCACCATTTGACTCTTTTAAAGTTCTTCTACCTTGAGGGCTTTTGTAGGAGTCCTTCTAGCAAGCTTCTGAGATTTTAGCGCTATGTTCTTTTCTTTTCTTATAATTTCATCTTGTTGAAGCTCCTGCTCATGAACTTTTAGTATTCCAACAAGTAATTTTAAACTTATCCCATCAAGATTCTTTGAGATCCTTTAAGTAGTGACTTGTGGCCTCATTGTCTAGGGAGACTGCGAAGAATTTTGTCAATATTATCAAAATTATCATAGGTTCATTTAAGATCATTTGAAACTGGCTGAACATAGTTAGGATGTTCTCGTTGTCCATCATGGAGGAGAACTTGTACTCCCGAGTTAGCAAGCTCAAGTTTTTTCTTTTCACTTCACTTGAGCCTTAATATGTGATAACTAAGGTATCCCACATCTCTTTATTTCCCTTAAAATCATGGACTTTTGTTAAAGACAAAATAGTATATATGAACAAACAATCTCATGTTTTAAAGTGTAATCAAATAACATTAAAACGAGTCAAAAGATCAGAAAGCAACCTAGGAAGATCTCTCACGAAGCTGTTGAAAAGAATATCTCTCGTGTTGTTTAACGAAAAAAATATTAATAAAGCCTATAAATAGAAGATCTCTCACAAAGAAAATCAAGAGGATAGCCAAAGTGCGTTAAGCTTACAACGCCATATGCATCCTAAAGAGAAGAAGAGAGAAAAGAGCTTAAAGAAAAGATTATATATGAGCTGAAGAAAAGAGAAGAAAAGAGAAAAGAGAAAGAGATACTCTAAAGCTTAAGCATCAAATCTCTTTCTTTTATAAGATCTTAGAGACAAACACATGCGAGTGTTTAGACTGTATTGTATTGTATTCACACCCTCTCGTAGAGAGATTTAGTCTAAACTACTTGTATGCAATTTTTTATTGCAATTCTGAAGAGAATTAAAATACTTACAATTGAACTCTTCTGAGTTGACGAATCTAGGTGCGATGGTCTAGTACTAGGAGTGGTTCGATTACTCAAGGAAATCTCGGCAAGGTATTGAGTGCGGAGAGTGGTGTGAATACTCAAGGAAATCTTGGCAGGGTGTTGAGTACCAGGAGTGGTGCGAATACTCAAAGGAAATCTCGATGAGGTAGTTGAGTACCAAGAGTAGTGTTAATCCTCATTTGTAATATGTGAAGATTATACTGGAACCCTTTGCGGATGAGACTGAACGTAGCTTAGTTGGAGCGAACTGGTATAAAATCTCTTGTGTTATTCTCTCTTATCTTTGTTAAATGATCCTCTTAGAAAACCTGCAGTCGAGCTTTATATTTCAAAATATAAGAACTTCCAAGCTAAACGATCTTTATTTTTAAAGGAAGTTCTTAGAAACACTACAGTGGAAATTCTTCTGAATAATACACTAATTTGTACAAAGTTTATATTTCAAGTTAAGCGTGTAAGCCTTTAAAAGAATGTTTTACTCGCTTGACAACGTGCTATATCAGAAGGGTTGCGAAAAACGTTTTCCAAAACACTATTCAACCCCTCCCCGCCTTTCTAGTGCTTTTTCAGGTACTTCACATGTACTCTTCCTTAGATAAAGCGCAAATTAGTGAATTACGGGCTTTGGAGTTAAGAAGGTACTTGTCTTTTTGTTCGTTAGACAATGAGTTTTTTGCAAGGGCTTTCCCTCATCATCAATGGGTATATAGTTGTCATTCTCAACCACATCCAACATATCAATATGATAGGGTTCAAAGAATGTGATCATTCTTTGTTTTCAATAGTCAAATTGTTTCCCCTTGAATAGAGGAGGTCGGTTGACAACATATTTTTCATTTTCCATGACCGTTAGGATCACTCTTCAAGTTATGTTAAAAATTCACCCTTGAGGTAAGATTTAATGCCAACTGAAACTAAAGGAAATCACTAAACGGGGTGAATATTGTTTTTAAAACATTTTTGTAAAACAACATTTAAATATTTGTAAGAGATATATGATTCAAATAAGATGTTTAGATGCTGGTTTTTATAAAGGGCGTATATGGAAAACGTTTTAAATAGAAAAGCAATAAAGCATAGATTATATACTAGTTCACTCAACCTGAGCTACGTTCAGTTCTCTTTTAAGAGCTCTTAAGGGATTTCACTAATCTTTAAGAAGATTACACAAGTTTTACCATCTGCACAAATATTAAGAACAAGGTATACAAGCCTCAAAGCACTTTATTGTACATGCATTTAATATTTTGACTGTTGATAAACGTTAATTTGTATTCCATGTTCAGAACATTTTATCACTTGTCAACTCATTAATAAATGCATTGTTTAGCAAAGCATTCAACATATAATTATCTGATGGTGTAAAACATTATATGCTTTTTCAAAAGCTATTTGAGATTCATAGCGTTTAGCGGGTTTTTCCTTAGACGATACATATCTTTTAAGCTTCAGAGTGTTTATCAACAATGAAATAGACGTTTTTGTTCGAAAGACATTGTTATTAATTGTTCTTTTAGACGATGTGTTTGAAAGCGTTGTTTTATAATTCTTTGCTTATTAGATGATTCTTTATGAAAGACACTTTTATTTCTTTAAACGTTGTTTATAAATCTTTGTCTATTATAGAAAATGTTCTTGTAAGCTTGTTTTCGTAAGCTTGTTTTCGTCTAGAAATAATGTTTCAAAATATATTTCTCTTGGCCCTTTTCTTTTAAAACTACATTTCTTTCAAAGAGATATTTTGTTTAATGTTGTTTGTTAAACTTTAAAACTTGAGTTGCTAGACGGTCTAGAGTCTAGACGATCTTGTTTTAACAGAAGGTACATGCGTTTTTGTTCGTCTATCCATTTGCTTCTAGGCAGTTCATCGTCCTTCTCGAAAAGGGGTACAAAGTTTCCATTTTCCAATACATTCCACATGTCTATATGGTGAGACTCAAAGAAAGCAATCATTTGTTGCTTCAAGTAGTTAAAATTTTCCCCCTTGAACAAGGCATGGCAATTTACTACATTACCTTTACTCTCCATTAGGATCGTTTTCTCAAGTCCGGCAAAAAACTAACCTGTACGGTTAGCTCTGATACCAACTAAAATCACAGGGAACCACTAGAAAAGGCAGGGGGGTTGAATAATTTTTAAATTCATTTCCCAAATTAACACTTAATTACTATCGCAAGGGTTAGATGATCAATAATATCTATTAGACATTTGTATATTCGAGCAAGCGTTTAGGATAACGTTTTAATAAAACAAAGCAATAACAAAAATATTTTAAATCGGTTCACTTAACCCTAAGGTACGTCTAGTCTCCCTCAAGAACTCTTAAGAGGTTCCACTAATCTTATCTAAGATTACAACTGAGTACAAATCACTCCTACTATACACCAAGTATTCTCACCACTCTTGGTCCCCTGGTCAATCCTAACTAGTCCAAGTATAACCACTACTGCTATCCAAGTATTCTAACCACTTCTAGTATCAACCTTAAATAACTATCTAGTGAGTTTAACTCTCTAGAGCTACTCAATTCAAGTGTTTTAATTCTCTTCAGAATTCCAAACACAATCAGTTTTGGTTTACAAGTACAAATTCTGATGACTCTTAGTGAGAGGATAAATACAATACAAAAAAATCTGAGAATTTGTGGAGTTCTTTCTTTTGTTTAAATGAACAGCTTAGACAATGCAAGCTTGTATTCTCTTGTATGAGTACTTCTTTTATAGCTTTCTTATAGAGATGGTCGTTATTCAAAGATAGTTTACTTTGTTAAGAGTAGTTGGGTTTTCGTACAAAGATATGTACTTAAAAAGCATTGTTTTCACAATTAGAGCTTATATAGGTAAGGTAGGAAAAAAAACTTTAGGAAACATTCCAAAAATATCTTCTTCTCTCACAACGTCTTTCCTGATCCTTATGTAGTGCTTTTGAGTATATTTTAGTGTTGTCAATATCTCCATAGATAAAGAGGGAAAACGAATTGTAGACAAGGTATAATACATACATGCATTTAATGATCTGTACGTTGATACTGTGTTGAAGCATATTTCGTATAATAAGCGTTTAGTACAAGTCTAAGCTTTTTCAAGTAGTGACAATTGATAAGATATAATGTTTATGACTTCTTTCACTAGACACACTTTTGACAAATGTTGTTTATTCTTTTATAGTTGTCACGTCATGATTTATTTTATAAGCGTTTAGCAAGAATATTTTGATGTGCACATTGTCCAGACACTATACATCTCTAAATGATATTTTGTTAAATGTTGTTTGTTAAAATTTAAAACTTCGATGTGCTAGACAACCTATTCTTTTTAGACAATCTTGTCTTAATAATATGATCCTCCATAATACTTATACACAATCATTACAATCCTCACCAATAATGGTAAATCTAAAACTAAATACAATAAACATAAATATTTTTTAATAGATTTCAATTAAAATATAATTTCAAAAATTGCATTCCTATTTAATAAATTTAATTAATTTATTAATTTAAAAAAAAACCAAAATTTGTAAGTAAAATTTTATATTAAAGTTTACTTGTTAAATTTCTTATGTGATTATATCTTTCACACAATCTCCATAGTTTGAGAGATCTTTCAAATAATAATTCTCAAAATCAAAGTATCAAACGACCCCTGTCTTCTTAAAAAGAAATTATAAACTCCTTTTAATAATAAAAATTTAATACTTAAATGTTTCAGTTGAGAGGAACACTAATGTGTATATATATATATATATATATAATATATATATATATATATATATATATATATATATATATATATATATATATATATATATATATATATATATATATATATATATATATATATTAATAGTGACACTAATTATTTATATTTTTTATTATTGTTCATAAAATGGAAAATGTTTGTCTAACCCTCCATAAAAAAAGCTTTTGATACAAAAATTTGTTTTAAGTTATCCTTCAGATGAATCTTTGACTCTGATACCACTTATAGGTCTTTTAAGGAAATATTCATCGAAAAAAGTCAAATTTGAAATTTGTATAGTATGAATGAATATTGAAATTTGTATAGTATGAATGTGGTAAAGCTTAGCTGGCGGTTCATCCTGATGTTCTGTGAGTACTCGTCCTCATGTAGAGGAGAATAGGTCATGTGTGGGAACGACAGGAGGTCCTAGTCCTTAGGGGTACTTTGGATGAAACGGACTAACCTCGAGTGGCAGCTGATGAGAATTCGAGTTACTACGTCACCCGGGTGCACGAACGTCGTAGCTACACAGAATTCATACAGTCTGGACGGTCAGTCTAGTAGTAGGCCTTGCTTGAATTGTACGTTGAAATGTATTTGATGTGTGTGATTATGAGAAATGTATGTTATCACTTGAATTAAATTACATAAGCTTACCTTGTGTTTTGTTGTGTTGTCTCGTCCTTGTACGTCCGTCTTGTCATTGCAATGATCATCCGCGTGGATGTGAGCAGATGGAGACGCGCTGTTGGAGGATGCGCTGGAAGAAGAGCATTTGATAGAAGTGGAAGTGAAGGCCGAGCCATAGGAGCGTTCGGCTAGTGCTTAGTAGTTTAGTTGTGAGGTGATCGTTCGGTCATCGTTCGGTCAACTCCTTTCTTTTGGATCTATGTGACCGTTCGGTAATTGTAGTTTTGTAAATCGTTCGGTCATGTTTCTTTTATTCGGAACAATTTAAGTTTGTAACTTGTGTAAGGCCGTTCGGCCTAAGCGTTCGTTGTTTTGTGTAAGACTGAACTGATTTATTATTAAATGTAATCAATTCTATTATATGGTTTTATTACTGTATTTTTGGGATGTTATAGATACCACTTATAGGTCTTTTAAGGAAATATTCATCGAAAAAAGTCAATACTGATAAAACACGAATCAAAACCAACGTAAGGTTTGACATTAGTTTTAACCTAAAGTCTTATTAAAATAAGTTTATTATAGTCTTCTTTATTTATTACTCAATTTTCTCGTTTTTATTTATTGTAGAACTTTAATTCATAATTTCAAACTATTTTTCCTTATTTGTATAACTAGGTAGTACTCACACTAACCAAACATGATTTAGTATAAAGAATATTTATAATATTTATTTCAAAGATAAAATGAATAATTAAGAACAATTTTGTGTACTTATTTAAGTAAATAACGACTATCAAAATATTTGTGTAATTTTTAATTATAATAGAAGCTTTTAAATTTTTCTTAAAAAAGAACTAGATATATTTCAAATTGAAATCTATTTATATATATATATATATATATATATATATAATAGTTTAATAAAATTATCTTTTTATAACAGGTAACATATTTATATGAAATTCGTAAAATCCTACAAGATGAAGCCATGATATTATTTTTAGGAATTTAATGATGGAATAAGTTATATTAAATAATTTTTAAATAGTGAATAGTTTATGAATATCATTAGAAAACCTTATTAACTTATTCCAGAGAGCTGATTAATACAAAACTTCACGATTTAAAATAGGTAAAAAATACAAATTAATGTTATATCCAATTAGGTATTTTTTTTCTAGTTTTATTTTAATGACTTACAAATGACACTATGAAATTAAAGGTGTTAAATGCATTAAAATTAAATAAATCCACTATGTATTAAATAATTAATAAATTATTCTTCTCATTCTTAGAAAACATTAAAACATCAAGCGACAAAAATAATAGGTTCTTAGTTAATAACAACGAGATATATTAGTTAATAAATACGAGAAAGTACACACACGAGAAGGTGTTTTTGTTATTATTATTTTACATATATCAAAACAAATTTAATCTCCGTAAAATTTAAAATTTTGTATTTAAAAAAAATCATCTATTTTAATTTGAAAATGAAAATTTTAATTCTGAATCACGTCAGTTAGATTTATAAAAAAATTGAAAATAAAATTTAAATTAACCATAGAGCTAAATAATAAGTAAACAGACAAAAGTATTTTGATTAATTAAAAACTAAAAAAGTATAGAATATTTAACTGGGATTGTAAAAGTAAAAAGTGTTTGGCAAATAATCTCGCGTATCTTTAGTTTTTTCCCAGAGCCCGAGAAGAAAAGCTGGAGAAGGAAAAACACGTGCAAAGCTCAGTGAATCTGACAACCCACACGAGCGGTTCTTGTATTGCATGCACACACACTCACTCATGTTTTGTTTAATGTTTTTTTTTTCCTTAAAAAGCGAGAGAGAAACTGAAACAGTGGACCCACTAATCTCATTTTTCCACAGAAGAAAGAAGAAAAAGGCTGAACTTTCATCAATGGAAAAAAAAAAGAAGTAAGAAAAAATATAATTTATAATTTGCTTGAACTCTTCTTTAAAACCTTGTCCTTTTATTCTGGTTCCTGTGTCTTCATTCTGAACACCATTTGTCTCTTCTTTCACTCTCTCTTCTGTGACTCATCAATGGCTGGCCCAGGAGAGGGAATTCACAGTGGCCATGAATGAATATCTTTTTTTTTTTTTTTTTATCTCAGTGAGTTTCTTTTCTCACCCATCTAGCGTTTTTTCTTTTCTGCATATTCAGTTTCAATGAGTAACTCACTACACTTGAGGAATGGTGGTAGTGGATTCAGTGCTGAAATGAATGTTTTCCCTTTAGCTTCTGTTCCTGTTCTTGCTCTCCAGTGTTCAAACACTTTGGGGTTCATGGGTCATGTTGGAGGAACAGAAACTGAATGTTCTGACATGCCCTTTAAGAATTTGAACTCCTCACTGATCCAACACCAGGAGAAAGAAGAAGAATGTTTTGGGATTCAGAATAAGGACTTGTCTTTGAGACCTGGTGAAGAACTTGAAGCTAAGGGTTCTTCATTCACAGAGAAAATTAGACAGACCAAGCTTTGTGCAAGAGGACATTGGAGGCCAGTTGAAGATGCCAAACTTAAAGAGCTTGTTGCACAATTGGGACCTCAAAATTGGAACTCCATAGCAGAACATCTTCCTGGAAGATCAGGTAAATGACAGTTTTCCTTTTTAGTGGACTGCTATGTTTTGTGATAACAGATTTTTTGTGCTGAATGGGTTATTGCAGGAAAAAGTTGCAGATTGAGGTGGTTTAATCAGCTAGATCCTAGAATTAACAGAAAGGCTTTCGGTGAGGAAGAAGAGGAGAGACTCTTGAATGCTCACAAAGTGTATGGTAACAAATGGGCCATGATTTCTAGACTCTTCCCTGGTAGGACTGATAATGCAGTGAAGAACCATTGGCATGTGATCATGGCTAGGAGGCAAAGGGAAAAGTCATGTGTCTTCAGAA
Source organism: Vigna umbellata (assembly GCF_029865625.1). Classification (NCBI taxonomy): domain Eukaryota; kingdom Viridiplantae; phylum Streptophyta; class Magnoliopsida; order Fabales; family Fabaceae; genus Vigna; species Vigna umbellata. The sequence continues at coordinate 41,426,474 of NC_142168.1, forward strand.
GGAGAAAACCCACATTTCAGATCCTTCCACCAAAGGATTTGGATTTGATCTTGCCAGTGAATGGAGGCAGTGAATCAACCATTTCCAGCACCATCATTGATGAATCTGCCTCAACAGGAACTAACCTCTCCTTCACACCCTCTCTAGCCAAACCAACTCCTCTGCCTTTCCTAAACCATTGTCATGTTCAGAATCTGCAAACTTTTTGGTGGTTCTCTAATGGGTATGATTTGCTCTTCCATGTAAACATTACAAACCATGGAAGACTTTAAATTGTATTATTAGGTGATATAAATTGTATGACTCTAATTGACAAATATTGAGAGCACTGTATAAGTTTGTCCATGAATTCAATGATTTTCTTGTTCTTGTTTAGTATAACATGTTTAATTTATGTTGCAGGTTTATCTGGAGAAGGCAGAAAAGCACTGAGAGAAGTGAGTTTTGGCATGTATTTTGGTGGTTGGAGGGATTCATTTCAGGTTGGACACATGGAAAGGCTAATGCGTGTGGATCAATCTAATTATTCAGAGTCAAACTCATCAGAAGTTTCGATATCTGAGTCAGTTGCCACCAACGACACTACCAATCTCTCAATTTCTGGGGAAAATGAAAACATGGGTAATAACAAGGCCAACAAAATGATATTCATTGACTTTCTTGGAGTAGGAGCTGCGTAAAGAAAATATTCTGATGGAATGAAGAAAATTCTTCACTCAAAATCAAAGAGCTTGTGATGATGCAGAGAAATGAATATGTTGTAGTAGGTTTTTTCTTCATTTTATGTGTACATTTTGTTCAATAAATGGCTAAAATGTGAAATGAGCATAGAAAAAAATAAGAAAAAACAATTTGAAGAAAATTAAGAAATGATAGAGATACTTTTTAGTTATGAGTGTAGGGCTTATGCCTCTTATTATTATGAATATAAAAAGTATAATTATTATGGAACACTTGAATTTGGACTCATTAGTGGACAATCAACAAGATTATATTTTTTGTTGAACTTTGTCATTTTCCAATTTCGACAAAGTCTAAGTGGTTTTGAATCAATCAATCATCCAACGGTTTTGAATGATTTGTATGTTTGTGAGCAACATAATATCACTGATTTGGTACTTTTCCTGTGCCATCTGATGTTTGATTATGTTTTAGTTGCACTAACAATCAATGTTAATGTTGCTTCTTTTATGCTTTGGAATTAACCGATGATTAATTAAATTAATTTCACTTCAGTATAATTTATAATGAAAATTATGTAACTTCTAATAACTAAAAGATAAAAACAATAATTTTAAGGGTTAAATATGTTTTTAGTCCCTAAACTATTGGCCGTTTCTGGTTTTCGTCCCTCTTTCAAAGTAAGGTACAATTTGGTCTTCATTCTTTTCGAAAACGTTCATTTTAGTCCTCGAAAACTAACACCGTTTAAAAAGTTGGTCCTCATTTAGCAACAAAATGAGGACTAAAACCAAAGTTCCGAGGACTAAAACGAACGTTTCGAAAAGAATGAGGACCAAATTACCTTACTTTGAAAGAGGGACGAATAGTTTAGGGACTAAAAACATATTTAACCCTAATTTTAATTATCAATAGTTTTATTATATGTAAAATATACAATAATGTAATACTTTTATATTTCTTAAATTTGTTTGATAAAATGTTTATATGATTGTAAATATCAACAAAACTCAATATCAATGTTCAGCCCAAACATCTAACATAACTACCTAAACCAAACCATATTGTGGGGATATGGATGTGCCCGTAATAATATCTTGAATCTTGATTGAGATATTAACTTTTAGATTCTACTAAAATATTATATGAATATATATATATATATATATATATATATATATATATAAATAATTTTAAGTGAAATTTACCTTATACTTCAATTAATTAAAAATAATAATAAATAGTTTTTAAATCTCAGTTGAGTATAATTTATTTATTCTCATTCAAATACACATTATAGTAGAAAAACGATACTAGGAGTTATTGTCTTGTATGTCAATTGTAAGAACCTAGAAAATAAAGTATTAGAACAAATAGGTGTATTAAAACAATGAGACAGATTATTTTACTTAAAAATAATCTCATAATATAAATAGGATTTTATAAACACGTCTCATTATTCTAAGAACACTTCATCTCTCTGACTTCTCTCTACAATCTCTCACTGCTGAGTTATCTGTTCGACGATTACGGGGTGCTTAGGTGATCCTGGCGTTGAAGGCTTCGATCTTGACCGATCAATTTCGTGTATTCAGCTGGTAAGTCGTTTCCACTGTTATCCGTGCATCTCTGGACTGTGAGCATGCATAGTTTCTGCTTTGCATGTGGTTAGCAGTTTATTCCTTCAATTTCTAGTTAAATTCAAGCTTTAAGAGCTGTTTTCTATCACCAATTTGTGAGTTGTAGGTTTTTGTTGAGTTCCCTTGCAGTGCAAGGTACGGTTGGTGTAACTTTTTGAGTTGGGTTGTTTGTCTCTAAGGTAAGGGGAGCTAGCTACTGTTTTAATTTATTGTATGAATTTTATATATATGTTGAATGTGGTTTGATTTTTGCTGTTTGAGGCACAATTTTGAGTTTCTAGAGTAAAGTGAATGGTATGTATTGAAAGGTGTAATATGTGAAATTTTAGTATGATGATGATGAATTGTTTGGATGAACTGAACTGTTGTGATTGTTTATGTTGGAGGTATTTTATGTGAGTAATCTATTATGGTAGGGTCTAGGTAGAAAGTGAAGTGATTTGAGCTTGTTTGGAGTCATTTTTGAAGGAAGTGGAGTAGTGAATTTGTGACTGAGGGGTTAGAAGTAGTATTGGTCAGTTGGGATAGCTTAGACAAGTCATTTGGGACTTATTTGAGTCCCTAGGTGGTTCAAGAAACTGCGAAAAATGGTAGATTTTGATTTGAGTCTTTAAGTTGATGAAATTGAGGTTTTAGAGTAGGATTTGGTGCATAAACACTTTAGATTGATGTTAGGAATGTTTAGAATCACTTAGTCAGGTTTAATTAAGTTTGTACAACAATCTAGGAGTGTTAGAAGTTGGGAAAATTGAGTAGAATTGGTAAGTTGTGGTTGAGTTGCATAATTCTGCAGAATTTCGTTCTGCAGATTATGCAGACTCGCTGTGTGAATGGATTCGCATAGCGAGTCACCTTGGCGAGATGCTCTCTGCCAAGGCATTCGCACAGCGAATGGATGCGCTGTGCGAATGGATTGAGAGGGTTGCTCTTTATTTGATGATTCGCGTAGCGAATCAAGTCGCTATGCTACTGGTTGGGGTTTGGGGTTATTATTCTTTTTATTCGAACAACGAATGGGTTTCGCTCTGCGAGTGCTGGAGGAGCATGAGCCACGTCTGAGGTTCTTGCATAGCGAGCTGGGACGCTATGCGAGGGGTCTGGGGTCTGATTCAAATCATGGTTTATTCGCATAGCGAGTTTAACCGCTATGCGAATGGTTTAGAAGGTGTGGTCTCTGTATGAGGATTTGCACATTGAGCTAGGTCGCTGTGCGAGAAGCCTCTAGTTTCGCTATGCGAATGTGTGCGTTGTGTGAGGAATTCAGTTCTAGTTCACTCTTCTTTTGATCTTAGGTTGTTTTACATGAAACATTGAGTGCTTTATGAAGTAAGTTGAAGTTGTGTTATGTAATATCATTGGTTATTGATGTATGTTGTATTTCAAAGTGTAAGTTGGTGATTTCAAAGTGTAAGTTTCAAGTACGGTTAATGGACGTAATTCCATGATTCTCAAGAAGAGGATACATGGTGGTGTCCTATGTTGTGATTCAAAGTGCAATCTCTAGTTGAGATTCAAGTAAGTTTAGAATGAATGCAGGAGCTTAGTCTTGGGGGTTATCCTGAAACTCCAATGGTCTTTCATTCTCAAGTAGAGAGGATTGATCCATGTCGTGAGGAGTATCAGGAGGTCCTAGTCTTGGGTGCTTCCAGTATGGCCCAAGGTGAGTGATAACAGACTACCTTGTGAGTGTGATAGGGTGAAACCCATTGGCAATGACTTTGCAAAGCAGTAGAAGCCACCACGAGTGCACGACCCGCCATAGCTCGACAATCATTCTAAGTCCGGACAGTTAAAGTTAGTGTGGTGTTATGTATGAAGAGTTTATGTGATGTGAATGAATAGTATGATTGTATGAAGTTAAATGAATTAGTGTATGATTAATCTTTGTCTAAACTAGCTTACACTGTTGTGTGTTGTATTTTGTATGTGTTGATGTTCTTCCTTCTGCAATGATCATCCTTTGGATGTGAGCAGTGGAAGAAGAGGTTTCTCTAGAGCAAGCTTTGGATGGAGGTGATGCTGTTGCGTAGTTGGCTTAGTTTAGTAGAAGTTTGTGTATAGTTTTGGAGTATCCTTTAGTATGTATATATAAAGTTTTAAATTTATAGTTTTTTTTATGACTGTAAGGGTAACACTTTATATCTTAGATGGATAACTGTATACTTTATCATGCTTGTAGCTTCTCTTTAATATAGTTTATACTATATATTTTGGGATGTTACATCAATAGTTTGTATTATACACGCACACGCACACATATACATGCACACCCGCATATACACACACACAAGCACACACACACACATACTCAAACACACACATACTCAAACACACACATAAGCACAAACACGAACACACACACACACACAATTAGGCGCGCACACACACGCACATACACAGACACACTACACGCACACAAGCACACATGCACAAGCACACGCCACACGCCACACCACACACGCATAGGCACACGCACATATACACAGACACGCACACATACATTCACACGCAGCACACTCACCTACCTACACACACAAAGAAAAAAAAACACAAACACACACAAAATAATAAAACACACTCAAACACAAACACACACGCGCGTCCACACAGACACACACACAAATATATGCACTCACACCCACACACGTATACACATATGCAGATTCACGCACAAACACACGCAGACATCCACATGCACACACATACAGACACACACACACATACGCATAAATGCACACACACACGCATATGCACACACATGCACGCACACACACACGCACACATGTACACTCATACGCAAATGCACAGGTACACGCACACACACCCACAGACCTGCACACACGTACACGCGTACACACATGAACACTCACACACACACGTCACACGCCATACCACACATACACACACACACGCACACACGCAGACGAACACACACACATGAACGCCCACACACACACACACACACACGCACAGGCACACACACATCCACACATGAACCCATACACACGCACATGAACACACCACACATGTACACACAAACAAACACAAACATAGCACGCACACACACACGCACACATACACACATACGCACACATACATGCACACCTATACGCAAATGCACACGCACGCACTCTAATACACATGCACACACACGGGCACACAAACACACACACAAACAAACACACAAATACAAACACAAACACACGCACATACATACACCCACACACACATAAACACTCATGCACGCACACACACGCACATTCGTACACACGCACACACAAACACGCACACGCACACAGACCCTCACACACACGCACACACACATACGAACACACACGTACACAGATACAAACAAAGAAGAACACACACACACACAATGACAAACACACAGAAAATAAAACACACACACACATACACACCCACATGCACATGCACAGGCACACACACACATGCACAGACGCACACACACACGCGTCCAAGCACATGCATGCGCACACAGACACACACGCACACACACACATGCACATGCACATGCACACACACAAGCACACGCCACACCACACACGTAGTTAAACCCACATTCGCAAAAATATGCTCACACGTATACCCACACATGCACACGCAACACACCCACCCACCCACACCCACAAACACACACACAAAGCCAAACACACACAAACCAAAACACAAACACAGACACACAAACATACACACGCACGCCCACACAGACACACACACTCAAATACACACACAAACCCACACAGGCACGCAGACAGACACACAGACACACGCGCACACACATACGCACACACCCACACCCACAAACACACACGCACACACACAGACACACACACACACGCACATGCACACGCACATGCACATGCCACTCGCCATACGACACAAGCAAACACACACACATGCATACACGCGTGCACAAACACATTAACACACACACACACACCCCCACCACACCGCACACGCACACTCACACACAAAAAAACACACACACCCCCACACATACACTCGCACATGCACGTATACACGCAAATGCACATGCACACCCACGCGCATAGCACAAAGACACACACATGCCCACACACACACACGCGCCCACACGAACAGACGCGCACACATACACGCACACCCGCATATACAAACACACACGCACACACAAGCACACACATACATACTCAAACACACACATAAGCACAAACACAAAGACAAACACCCACACACACACACACTCGGGCACACACACATATGCACAGACGCAGACACAATGCACGCACACAGGCAGACACGCACAGGCAGACACGCACAAGCACACACACATGCATATGCACACACCACACGCCACATCCCACACCACACACGCACAAACACACACTAATATGCATACACACACACATTCACACGCAACACATCCACCCACCTACACACACGCACACAAAGAAAAAGAAACACACACATACAAACACACAACACACACAAACACACGCGTGCACACAAACATATGCACTCACACCCACAAACGTATACGCACATGCAAATACACGCAAACATCCACACGCACACACACACAGACGCACACAGATGCACACACATACACACAACCACAGGCACAGGCACACGCACACGCACCCAGACACTCACATACACACATACGCATTTATGCACACACACACACGCACACGCACAAGTACACACAAATGCACAAGCACACACATGCACACACACAGACACATGCACACACACACACACACATGTACACTCATACGCAACTGCACAGGTACACGCACACACACACACACACACACCTGCACACCCGCACATACACGTACACGGACGTAGACACACACACGCACACGCGCACACATATGAACACTCACACAAACACACGCCACACGCCATACCACATACACAGACGCGCACACACTCACGCACACACATGCACACACACACGCACACACACACATGCACATACACACAAACACACACACGCAAATGCACACGCACACAGATACACACACACATCCACAAGCACACCCACACACACGCACACGCACACACCACACACGTACACACAAACAAACACACACATGAGCAGGTTCACACACACATACACGCACACGCATACGCACATTAACACGCACACCTATACGCACACTCACACTCACACGCACGCGCACTAATACACATGCACACACACGGACACACAAACAGACACACACACACACTAAAAACAAACAAATAAAAACACAAACACACGCGCATAAATACACCCGGACACAGACACACAGGCACACGCACACACACACACACAAACACGCACATAGATACAAACACACAGACACACAAACACGCACACAGACACACACACACGCATACGCAGATGCACATGCCACTCGCCATATGACACACGCAAACACACACGCATGCGCACACGCGCACACAAACAGACACACAGACACACACACCTACCACACTACACACGTACACTCACACACAAAAACACACACTCACACCCACAGATACACATGCACATGCACATGCACATGCACATGCACAGGCACACGCACATACATACGCAAATGCACATGCACACACGCATAAACACACACACACACATGCACATGCACACACATAGATACATGCACACACACACAACACAAAGACACACACGCCCACACGAACACACGCAAACACAAGCACACACATACATACTTAAACACACATAAGCACAAACACAAAGACAAACACCCACACACACACACTCGGGCACACGCACACAGACGCACAGACGGAGACACAACGCACGTACATAGGCACACAGGCACACATGCACAAGCACACACACACGCATATGCACACACCACACGCCACATGCCACACCACACACGCGCAAACACACGCTAATATGTATAGACACATACACACACATTTCACACGCAATACACCCACCCACCTACACATACGCACACAAAGAAAAAGAGACACACACACAAATACAAAAACACACACACAAACACACGCGCACGTGCACACAAACACACACAAAAACATATGCACTCATACTCACAAAAGTATACGCACATGCAGATACACGCAAACATCCACACGCACACACACAAACACACACAGGCGAACACACATACACACAACCACAAGCACAGGCACAAGCACACGCACACAAACACACACTTACACACATACGCATAAATGCACACACACACACACACACGCACACGCACAAGTACACACAGATGCACAAGCACACAGGCACACGCACACACACATGTACACTCATACGCAACTGCACAGGTACACGCACACACACACACACACCTGCACACCCGCACACACACGTACACGGACGTAGACACACATGAATACTCACACAAACACACGCCACACGCCATACCACATACACACGCGCGCGTACACACTCACGCACACACATGCACACACACACACGAACACACACACATGGACACACACATATGAACGCCCCCACACACACAAACGCGCACGAACATACACACACTTGCACAATCACACACTCAGGCACACACACAAACACACATACACACAGAAGCACACACACACACAAACACACACACGCAAATGCACATGCACACAGACACATACACACATCCACAAGCGCACCCACACACACGCTCACGCGCACACCACACACGTACACACAAAAAAACACACATGAGTAGGCACACACACATACACACACACGCATACGCACACTAACGCGCATACCTATACGCACACTCACACGCATGCGCACTAATACACATGCACACACACGGACACACAAACACACACACACAAAAAAACACACTCACAAACACACGCGCATAGATACACCCGCACACGAATAAACACTCACGCGCGCACACATACACGCATACATAAACACGTGCACACACAAACACGCACACTGACACATACCCTTACACACACACACGCATTTGAACACACATTCACAAAGTTATGTAGACATACACACCCACACATGCACACGCAGCACATCCACCCACCCACACCACCAAACTCACACACAAAAAAGACACAAACACAAACACACAAACATACACGCGCACGCGCCCATATACACACACACACACACTCAAATACGCACACAAACACACACACGCACACAGAAACACGCACAAACAGACACGCACACGCACATGCATACGCACAGATACACACACACACGCCCACACGAACATAAATGCACACAAGCACACACACACACACACACACACACATACTCAAACACACACATAAGAACAAACACAAAGACCAACACACACTCGGGCGCACACACACACACATACGCAAACACAATGCACGCACACAAGCACACATGCACAAGCATACGCACACACACACGCCACATGCCACACCACACACGCACGAGCACACGCACATATGCACACCCCCCCCCCCCCCACACACACACAATCACACGCAGCATACCCACCCATATACACACACGCACACAAAGAAAAAGACAAACACACACATAAACACACACAAATACTTAAAACACACAAACACAAACAAACACGCGCGTTCACACATTTACACACGAACATATGCACTCACACCCACACACGTATACGCAAATGCAGATACACGCACACACACATCCACACACACACACATGCACACACACACAACCACAAGAATTGGCACACGCACACGCACACGCGCACGCACACAGACACACACATACACACATACGCATAAAAGCACACACACAAATACATGCACACGCAGATGCACAAGCACACACATGCCCACACACAGACACACACACGCACACACACACACATGTACACTCATACGCAAATTCCCAGGTACACGCGCACACACACCTGCACACCCGCACACACACGTAGTCGGACATAGAGAGACACACACGCGCACAAACATGAACACTCACACACACACACGCCACATGCCATACCACACAGACACGCACGCGTGCGCACACATGCACTCATAAACGCACACACACGAACACACATACATGCACACACACACATGAACGCCCACACACACACACGAACACACACACACTCGCACAGTCACACGCTCAGGCACATACACAAACACACACGTACACATGCATACACACACAAACACACACACGCACACGCACACACCACACACGTACACACAAACAAACATACACAAATGCACGCACACACATACACACTTACACACACACACGCATACCTACAGTCACACGCACATATATACGCACATTCCCACGCATGCACACTAAGACACATGCACAGCCACGGACGCACAAACACACAAACACACACAAACAAACAAACACACTCACAAACACACAAATACAAACACAAACGCACGCGCATAAATACACCCACACACGCACAAACACTTACGCGCGGACACACACACACATACACACACACACACGCACACCGTCATGCACATGCACATGCACGCACACATGCACACACGCACACACACCCACGCCCAAGCACACGCATGCGCACACAGACACACGCGCACACACACACATGCATATGCACACGCCACACCACACACGCAGTTGAACACACATATGCAAAAATATACGCACACGCCCACCCATACATGCACACGCAGCACACCCACCCACACCAACAAACACACACACAAACAAAAACACAACCACACATACATGCACACACCCACACAGATACACACACCCAAATAAGAACACAAACCCACACGTGCACGCTGACACACGCACACACAAACACACATGCACACACCCACACAGAAACGCACACCGACACACACACGCACACGCACACGCACACACACACATACACACGCACACGCACACGCACACGCGCACATGCACACTCACACGCACACGCACACACACACGCACACACACACATTCGCACACAGACACACGCACACATGCACACACATACACACCCACACACACACATGCGCACACAAATGTACAGACACACACCCACGCGCACACCCACACACGCACACCTACGCACACATACACGCACAAGCACATGCAAACGCACACGTCACACCACGCACGCACACTAACACACACACACGCCCACGAATATACACATGTCACTCGCCATACCACACACACACACACATGCACACACACGCAAACGTACACCCACACTCACACACACACGCACACGCACACCCACAGACACACACGCACACACACAAACACAAACACAGACACACACTCAAACACAAACACAGACACACACTCAAACACAAACACAAACCAAAACACAAACACACACACACTCGTGCGCACACACACACATTCGAATACACGCACATGCACACATGCACACGCAGACACACCCACACTTACACACACCCACACGAACACACGCACAAACTCACGCACACCCACACACACACCCGCACACACACACGCACACACACCCACACGTACAAATATGCACTCACACACGCACACATACACGCACACACACACACACACATGCAAAAGCACACCCACACTTACTCGCACACGCACACGCACATGCACATACACACAAACACAAGCATACACGTGCACACACACACACACAAACTCTCACACACACACGCACACTTAAAAACACACACAAACCCAAACACAAACAAACACACACACTCACACATACATTCGTACACATGCACACGCACACACACCCACACCCACACCCACACACGCATACACACATGCAGAAATGTATACACACACACCCACGCACACACATACACACATACGCACACGCACACCTATGCACACATACACGCACAAGCTCACACACACACGTAGAAGTAGACACACACACATGCACACGCCACATGCCACACACACACACGCACGTACAGACGACACTCGCCATACCACACACGCGCACACACACACACACATGCACACACACGCAAACGTACACCCACACTCACACACACACGCACACGCACACCCACAGACACACACGCACACACAAACACAAACACAGACACACACTCAAACACAAACACAAACCAAAACACAAACACACACACACTTGTGCGCACACACACGCACATTCGAATACACGCACATGCACACATGCACACGCAGACACACCCACACTTACACACACACACACCCACACGAACACACGCACAAACTCACGCATACCCGCACACACACACGCACACACATACACACGCACACACATACACACACACACCCACGCGTACAAATATGCACTCACACACGCACACGCATACCCACGCACACATACACGCACACGTAGACGCAGATGTACACGCCATACACCACAGCACACACGCACGCGCACCCACACATGCAGACACACACTCACACAGACGCAAAGACGCAGACACACACGCACACACAAACGCATACGCGCGCACACACACACACTCACAACCACAAACACTCACACACACACACACACAAAACACACACACACATACACACATACATACACACACACACACATACACACAGACACGCACACACACCCACATCCACCCACCCACACACATGCACACACACACACACACACACACACACACACACACACACACATAAAGATCAATACCAAACAACCAAGGACAATCAACCAAAAGCATGGAATATGAACTAGAACTTAGTGTCAAGAATGGCGCTCAGTGTCATTTTTCTTTTAAAATGACTTACTCAGCTAGATCATGTTGTCGCTCAACGAGTTGAACTTAAAATGGTTGCAGACCTTACGGATAATGGTGTTTAGTGGTGCCCTACCACCGTTGAGCGTCAGATCATTCGCAAAAGGTGACACTCAACGGTATGGAGTTAAAATACTTTCAAACCTGAAATGCCAAGTTAGTGTTCAACGCCATATTAGAAAATTTCTACTTCAAATATGTGATTTGGGAAATCGGTGACTTGTGCAAATAATCAGATTGGTATTCCTAACTTAGTGCAGGATAAAGCAATTCTTAATGTTAGAATGAAGACCAACTTGATGAAATAATGACCAAATTCATAGTTTTCTCAATCACTACAGTCTAAGCACAACCAACACTCAATTCAAGAAATTTAACACACTAGGGTGATACTTTTTCTTAAAGATCCACTTACAACCAATGGGTTTTTTTCCTTTAGGAAAATCTACTAAAGTCCTAGTATTGTTTTTCTAAATTTATTCTATTTCAGCCCTAATGGCCTTATCCACTATTTTGGAAGTTTCCTTTCTTTGTCTTTTACTTCTTCTCAAATCGTCATTCATGGTATCACTACTATTATTATAATCAACAGGTTGAGACATCTCACTAACCTTTAAGGCAAAACACATGTTCAAAAACCTTAGCATTTTTCGTCTCCATTATAGAATTTCTCTCAAGTATGTTACTTTTAATAACTAGAAACCTATAGGCAGCACTATGTTCAGCATAACCTAAGAACTTGCAATCAGAGATTTTGGAACCTTTTTCCTTTTCTTAGGACCAGGTAACATCACCTTAGCTAGGAACCCCCACAATCTTAGATATTTAAGGTTAGGTTGGTAGCCTTTCCACAACTCATAAGGAGTTTTACCAGTTTTCCTATTGGGTATTCTATTTTGTAAATAACATGTAGTAAGCAAGGCTTCTCCCCAAAGGTTATCAGGTGCACCAGAACTAACAAGCATAGCATTCATCATTTCCTTAAGAGTTGTATTTTTCCTCTCAGCTACTCCATTAGACTCAAGTGAATATGGTGGGGTCACTTCATGGATAATTCCTTCTTTAACGCAAAATACATTAAATAGTACATTCTCACCACCTCTATCTAATCTATTCCTCTTAATTTCCTTATTTAGTTGATTTTCTACTTTTGCTTCATAGGTTAAAAACACACTAAAGGCTTCATCTTTATGTTTGATTAAGTGAACTTTGGTGTATCTAGAATAATCATCTATAAAGGTCACAAAATAATTTTTACCTCCTCTAGACATGGTTTGTTTTAAATCAACTAGATCAGTATGAATTAATCCTAACAGTTCAGTTTGGCGTCCTATAGAAAAACATGTTTTCTTTATTATTTTAGATTCTACACATATATCACACTTACAACTCTATTTATCATGCATACTAATTAATCCTAGTCGTTGTAATTTCAAAACATACGAGGAATTCACATGTCTTAATCTAGCATGTCATATATCATACGAGTCAACAATATAAGCAGAAGAACTTGATTCATTAATATTTTTAGAAACATTCAGTACGAATAGTCCCTGATCACAATATCACTTCCCTAGAAAAACATTATTTTTTGTCATAATGATCTTGTCAGACTCAAATGACACTTTAACCCCTACCTTTCCCATTAGTGCTATAGAGATTAAATTAACTCTGATTGATGGCACATGTAGCACATCACTTAAGGCCAAAGTCTTTCTAGATGCGAGCTTAAGAAGAAATTTTCCTTTTCCTAGAATAGGAGTGGTCTTGGAATCTCCAAAGTAGACGTGTTCTTCTCCATCCCTCCACTAGTGTAAGAGGTAAAGGCACTTTTGTTTGCACATATATGCCTGGTAGCACTAGAGTCTACCACCTATTTGCTCACATTAGTCATCAAATTTACTTGAGAAACGACTGCAACAATAATGTCATCTCCTTCAGCTATATTTGCCCTAGGAGGATTGTCGTTTCTCACTCTACGCCTACACTGTGGTGCATGATGGCCTGGCTTTCAGCGTAATGGCCTAACTATATTTTTCCTTTTGTGATCAAGTAAGTGTAAGTGTTCATACCTTCTTGGAGTAGGTAAAACTTTGGCCCTTGCAGATAAAGCTTTGGCCCTTGCAATAGCAGACTCCTTCCTGTTGGTATCTTCAATAATTATGTGTGTAATGAGTTCTGGTAGAGACATATGTTTGTGTCTGTGTTTCAACTGTTGTTTGTAATTTGTCCAGGATGGCAGCAATTTACCGATCAAAATTTCTGAAACAAATTCATTTTATAGAAGAATATTCTCTGCTTTGATATCTTCGAGCAACTTGTGGTATTCATTGATTTGAGTTTTTATCTCTTTGTCTTCAATCGTCTCCCAACGGTAGTAGTTACGTATGACGAATCTTTGTCTGACGACATCTTCGACAGTGTATTTGAGAATCAATGAGTCCCAAATGTCTTTTGCTTTCTTGTAGGAATAGTACACATCGAACAAATCATTAGAAAGTGCACTAAGCAAAGTGTGTCGGCATACCTTGTTCGCGTAAGTCCACTCTTCAACTAGTTTTGAGTTTGAGGGAACATTGGGGTCGGGCTTCGAAGATGAAAGAACATCAACAACTCCATATATGTCTAAAAGAGTGGACACGCGTTCTTGTCAGCGCCCGAAGTTCTGTCCAGAGAAAACCTTAACTTTTGACACGTCTGGAAGTGATTCCGCGAAGACCGTCTGAGTTTCGAAAGCAAAGATTTGGCTCTCCAAAGTTATATTGTTGATGTTAGCCATAAGTCATTAAGATTGTTGTAAAAAGGTTGACAAAAGAGTATGCAATTTTGTTGTTGACAAATCAGTACGACAAGAAGGTTAAACTTTTAGAAGGTTAAACTTTTTTGTTGCTGCAAAGCTTAACATTGAAACAATTTTGAATGAATGCAATAAAAACGTGATACAATAAAATTAATCAAATTACTACAAGCTTCTTTTGTTTTCTTTTAGAACTCTGAACGGTATAAAATATAGTTTCCATATATGTGTTGAGCTATGTGTGAGTAATCAATTAAAGCATTTTTAACATATAAACTTACTACCTTTATTTTTGTTTTATTTTTAGAAAGAATTTGTGATTGCAACTTAATTATGCATAAATTATTTTACCACTTGTGTCTGGATTCATCTATACTTGAAACTCTGGCTTTACTATATTTGTAATAAAATTACAAATTCAATGAAAATTTCCTTAATATTCCTTCTTCCATCTTACAAAGATTACTTTTATTATAAGAATATGTTTCATTTATCACATTAGTATATTAGTCTATCCTTCTAGGTAGGGCTAGGCAAATTAAACTAAACTATACTAAACTATAACTAACTATATTATACTAAACTAAAAGAAACTGAACTATTTAAGATAATAATTGAACTGAACTGTTTCACAGTTCAATTTTTAAAAACCGAACTTATATAGTTAACTAATAACTGTACTAAATTAATACATTGTTATTTATATACACGTGCTGAGAGCACCAAATTGTGTATTCATTGCAATTATTTCATGGGTTGTATTATTTTGAAATCTAACAAACTTTTACGTACATATACTAGTTTTGCCTAATAATATTGAATATTTGTAATATAGAGAAAATACTAGTCATTGCAACCGACACACAAAATAGAAGAATATATATATATATATATATATATATATATAATCTAAAAGATAATTCGGATATTGCTAAAAAAAATAAGCAAGTAAAAGTTTCAAATCAAACTTAAAATACAGTTCAGAGTTTAAAACAATTAACTATACTCTTAATAGAAAACGTTTAATTTTTTTAAACTGCACTAAAAAAACAGTATAATTCAGTTTTTATAAAAACATTTCAGTTTTTTAATACAAAATAGTATAAATTATATATAATTTACTGTAACTAAATTAATTATGTCCGGCCTTACTTTTAGGTTATCGTTTTTGGAATACCACTAATAATGATGCTAAACAAGCTTTGTTGCATGTTCCCTCCTTTGACTTAAAATCTGCATAATTTCTTTCTCTACTCTCAATTTTAATTTTTGCTTGGAAAATATTACTACACAGTAAGCTCCTAGAGATGATATTTTCAAAAATATTGGTTGCACAGTAATAAGTCTGAGGAAAATTTGATCATATTTTTTATTCTATTGCTCTTTGGTGGCTCAATATTTAGGAAATGTTTTCAAAAATACCATATTATCCCCGTTACCATAGATGGTTAATTATCTTTTTATTCCCTCTGTGTTTGGAAAATAAAGAACTCTATCAGATTTTATGATTTCCATCTCTTCTCTTAGTCAGTCATTTTCCACATTAAGACTGAAGTTGCTGTAACGAAAGATTTATAATATATTTTGGTGAGGTTGCTTTCATGAATTTTGCATTTATATATATTTTTCAATCCTATTTATCCCTTCTACTCCTAAAATTATTAATTTTTTCCTGTAACTAATATATTAAATTTAATACTAATACTGTTGGTGATGGATATCTCGATATTGCTTGAAGGATATGGTATTTTTAGAGACTATCATGAAGGTTTTCCCATTTTTATTTGTGTAGAATCAACTCATAGTGCAAATATCTTTGCTAAAGTGAAAAAAAATAATTAAAAATAGGTTTACTTAGAAACAAAGAGATTTTGTCTTCGTGGGATTGTGAAGGATATGGAGAAAATGTATTTATCTATGTAAAAGTACAATTTTCCCTACTTTAGGTGCTTTTAGAAGATATTTTTTAGATAGTCAGACTTGTAATCAGTAGTGGTTTTTGATCAATAATTTTAATGGATTAAAATAATATATAAACTAAAATTAATTTTAATGTATAACTTTATAGATTTAATGATATATTATATATACAGGGGTCCAAACTATGTTCCACTCTCTTAAATGCTGCATGTTTTAGTACATAGGCAAAGACAAACAAAGACGTAAGCTCATTAAACAGGACTTTCTTCCTTCTTTCTTAGGTCATAGAAATAAACACAGTCTTCCTAAATTATGGTTTGCTCGATTCCTTTGTTCCACATTTTATCATGAGTTTTGGTCTTGTCCCATCATAATATGTTCTCTGTTTTTCTTTTGATGTGCTTTAGCACATGAGTTTTGGATTCTAAAAAAATCCTGCACAAGTTCATGAGATAGAGAAGAGTAAATAATTCTTAGAAAACAAAAGAAAAGTGGGTGAAGCGACCGAATCTGCAAGATTCACAGTTCACACAGAATAAAGAAAGTATTCCCAGCTGGATTTCAGAGTAAAGTTATAGCAATCTCAGACTTAAACCTTGAAATTAATCATGAGCTCCATTAAACATAAAATCATACATGCATGTCGGAAATCTCAACCTGTTTCCTAGTCAACAAAATCTATAATCCTGATGCACCTTAAAATAATGTCCTCTAGAACACAGAATCCAACATGGGGATGCAAATGTATAAATTATTTGACATGCCAGCCAAAAGACCTAATGCATTTCACATGGTATTTATAAATTAGTGTGCTGCCTAATGTTCTGATACTGTTATAATTTCCAAAAGAATCCAATAAATTTGTTACAAACATCCGTCTGCTTTGCATTGGTTATATTGGTCGGTGTGGGGACCAGACATCACAGTTATTCTTTGGGTTTTGTTATCTCTCCTCCTTTCGGTTTCACTCAGGAATCCACGTACTGTCCATGCACTTTCATCCAAATCTTGGATAGATAAAAACAAACTTTCTTCACTTCATTAACCAATTTACACTCAATCACCTACTTCATAACCCATATAAAAATTAGGAACGGATTCAATAATTTTTTTATAGAGAAAATTTATCCATAAAAATGGAACAAATTTGAATCTTTATATTTATAAAAAAGAAGAAGTAAAATAATAAATATAACGGGATGTCAATATTTGAAATTTAAAGTATTATGATACATTTATTGTGGTTCTATCAAGTTTACTATTTGTTTTTATAGGTGATTTTCCTGTATTCATCTATCTTGGAACATATATTTAAACGAAATATGCAAAACAGGAAAGAAAGTTACAACAATAGTGCAATTATGTTTGTGCTTTGATTTAGTTCCAATATAAAAGAAAAATGTTATAAGTCAATATTTAAGAATTTATTATAATTATTATAATTATTATAATTTTAACGGGTTAATATTTAGGAATTTATTCATTTTTATAATGTAAATACATTTAACCAATATTTATAATATGAGATAAAAAATGTTATAGTACTACCTTCACAAGCTAAGAACACTTTGTTGCTAGTGTCATTTATGTTCATAGTTTACAAAAAATTTTACATTTATTGTCTTATCTATAGCTGTATACATTCATGCACTAGACTGTGTTTAGTTAAACAACTCATAGTTATTATACAATTACTTTTAATAAGATAATTTTATTAACAACTTTTTTTATTTACACTTATGTCTAAAATAAATATAATTCTAATGACATGTTCATATCAACGTTGTATAAATAGATCATACATTAATGAAAATTAATTCTTTTTTTTAATTTATTTTCTTCAATCATATAGTTTGGTTCAAATTTCAGATTAAATGTTTGAACTAACTCAGTATATTTTATTTTATTAAAAGTTATTTTAAGGTTTGATTGCATTTATATATATATATATATATATATCAAAACATGACAAACAAGTTTGCAGAAAAGAAATCACAACATTTACCTCTTTCTAATTTTTTTCATTGTAAAACATTTAATAACTTTTTATTTTGAAAAAAGTATTTTGAAATTTATAGTAAAAAAAATTATTATCTTTGGTTGGGAAGAGTATTTAAATAAAGAATCTAACCAAACTGACTTTCAAATACTCCAAATATTTGTTTTTTATTTTTTTACTCAATCACTAAAATACCTTTTTCTTTTTTCTAGAATAGATGAAGTTAAACAATATTGTTTTTCAATAAATGCTTGCAGGGCATTGATTTCTGACACTACAATAATATAATAATACAAGGAATAAAGTCGGTGGCAAGAGACGAAAATTGATGGTAATGGAAGAGTAGCTTCAATCCAAAGAAAACTCAGGAAGAAAAATCTGGAAGCTAATTTTTATATTGGCCAGCTGTGAATGTTAGTTTGAGTCGCATATAGAATAGGCTAAATTAATTAGAATGTAAAAAAAATTTTGTAGAGATAGTGTTGGTTAGACAATGTTATATAGGAAAACATATTTTAAAATATTTAAAGTTACAGTGTTAAGAGAAAAAGTATTTTAAGAGAAAAAAATACTTTAGAATATTAAAAGTGAGTATAGTTAGAGAAAATGTAGTTTAACTGATGTTAATTAATATAACAAATATCGGTTTAGCTGATTGTTTTTAATAACCTGATTTTACCTATTTAAATCAAGTGATGAATCAATTCATATAATTCAATAGTATCTCGTTTAATCCATCCAAAAATCATTTCTATATTCATGCTTGCTTGAGTCGTAGTTAAGGTATCAAATTAAAACTTAAACGTTTTTAAAAACATTTGGTAGTTGTGAATAATGCATCAAATTATAAAAAGTTACAAGTCGTAATTTGATTCAAAATTCATTATAGAAATAAGCTTATTAATTAAAATTGAAACTAATACAGAGAAAGTTGAAGTCATAGTCGCACAACGTTATAAAAAGTCCACTAGAAAAAAAAAGTACCTATAATATGTAAAGCTTAAAAGTAGTGTACACCCTACAATTAAGCAACACAAGTTGAATAAGAGGTTATATAAAAATTGAATAAGGACAAAGGTGTAACATAGGTCAAATACTAAAATTTAATACAAAAATAAATATACTTATAAGTATTTGATTAAATTAAAAACACTTATAATATAGCTACAATCCAACAAGTACTTCAAATTGTGATGAACTTCAACATTTGCAACGGAAATGTTGTTCAATGAAGGGGTTAATCATCCCAATATTAATCATAATTTGGATGTACTCTGTTATTCCAACAATAAGGCTAATTACCTTTTGATCAACTTCATTTCTTCTTCCATCATAGTGTATTTCTTATTTGTTTTAGTCAGACCCTCTAATGTTGCACTAATTCTCTCAATAGTTGTAGCAACTCTCTTATCGATTACAACATCTTTGTCATCAACTCCAACAATTCTCTCACAACAACATATGCTTTATGATCTTTTGATCAACTTCTTACTTCTTCCTCAAGCCTTTTTACCTCAAGTAATTCCTATGCTGGAAGAATTTTCGTAGGATAATGTTGAAGGTTAAGTGAGGCATGTCAAATCGTGGTGAATTTTGGCATCCAAGTAAGTCCCTAGTGTAATAAACATCACCTATAGTCTTCCCTCTGACATCTTCCTAGCCTTCAAT
Organism: Vigna umbellata; assembly: GCF_029865625.1. Classification (NCBI taxonomy): domain Eukaryota; kingdom Viridiplantae; phylum Streptophyta; class Magnoliopsida; order Fabales; family Fabaceae; genus Vigna; species Vigna umbellata. The sequence continues at coordinate 41,447,928 of NC_142168.1, forward strand.
CCTTATTGTTGTTGTAGATTTTACAAAACTATCAGATTCTTTATCCTACAATTGTTACTGATATGTTTCCTATTCAATTAATATTTCAAAAGTGTTTGAATTGTATAGGAAAATTAAAAATAAGTTAAGTATTGAAATGCATAACATACATAGATTTCATATGCAATGTATGTACCTAAGAAACGTCCTTCTTCTTATGAATGGCAAGAAATAACTCATTTAGTACCATAGGACGATCATGTTTTCGCTCCTGACAAATGTTATGCAATTAGTATGATTATATTTATGAATACGTAAATTTCAACTATGCAAGAAAATTTGAAAATGTTCTAAATAAAACTTACTAGCCCCAATGAAATACATGGGATTTGTGATTCGTAGAGTGTAGTGTTGCACCTCATGATGAAGATCTGCTTATTTTATTTTGAAAGTATTTTCCTTTAAACTTATCATTGTCCTAATAGTTGAGCAACTTCATTCTAGCTTATTCCCCTATCCAAATAGCATTGGTCGCCTTGCTCCTAACTTTCGTGAGCATATCACAGAGGCGCTTTCTTACTTTTGACTGATAAACCTTTTTAATTTGTTGCTCATGTTGAGGTTCCCAAGTAACATGAAACTGCAAAAATAAAAAAATAACAAGTAATAATTATATAATTGATGTATAATATAAGGTTATGTTTCCTTAAAGTGTGTCCACCATTTAAGTTGAACATCTTTAGGGATCGCCTCATAAGGATGGTATGGACCCTAAAGTTGTGTCCTAATGTGATTTGGAGTCATGAACAAATTTTCATACATGATCCCCATTCAACAAGGTGGATCATCCAACTCAACTTTGTTCTTCATAAATCTTCATCGATTTTTCATAAAAGGGTAATCTTTAACAAAAATCTCATATGAAAATCTAACCAAGTCGTTTTACCTCATGCCCTAATGTGAAATATTTTCTGTCGTCCATACAAGGGGGACATGCTAATCTCCCTTTTATGCCCCCATTTAGACAACATGACATAAATAGGAATATCATTTATTGTCCACATCAAACAAGCTCATATTTCAAACTTTTCTTTTTGTGGAAATATCATATCTCATATCACCTTCATTCCATAGTCCTTTGAGATCATCAATGAGCATTTGTAAGTACACATATATAGTTTTGGTTAGGTTTGTTAGACTGGGTATGACACATGTTAGAAACAAGAAAGGTTTAGTCATACACATATCAGGTCGTAGATTATAAAGAATAACAAATACAAGCCAACTAGAGTAAGGGGATGAACGTAAACCATCTAAACATAAACTAAGCATTACATGTTGTGGGTTAACATCAAAATTTGGACACAAATTGTCAAAATGTTTCTATGTTTTTCCTTCAAATGGATGTTGTAAGAAAACCATCATATCTTTTATTCTCATAATGTCATTTCAATTGTGAAGTAATTTTCATAAAGGCATATCGTCGTTGTAATCTTGAGATGTTGACAAGTAGAATATTCTTTTAATTGGTACACTTTCATGTTGTCTAGTTTCATCCCTACGAGTAAATACCTATATCTTACAAGGTAAATGGACGATGACAAAACTTGCATTATGTTAGTAGGTCATCAACCTTGTAATACAACATGCATCATTTTTCACAACAATAAATCTTTTGAGCCTAATTTTAGACTTGATACTACCTCTTTTGCTTCATAGTAGTTCTTACGTATGCAATTATCTTTTGAAGCGACATCAATAAGCATAATTTTAGTAGCATGCTAATTGGTTTTAGCTGTTAGAAGTCTTATGGATATTGATAATATTGACTTGGTTGCTCCTTTAGGCTCATTTGCAAGGATTAACATTTCATAAAATCTTTGGGGTTCAACATAAGGGGGACTCTTAATACAAATTTTTATTCCTTTTACATTCGTCAACATGCGACAAATCACATGTCTACATATAGGTATCATACATCATTTCAATCACTAAAGCAAAACTTATCCCCCACCGTTTATGTTTTCATATCTACTAGATGCATAACCGAAGTTCTAAACATTTGATTCATCTTCTCCATAATTAACTTAAACGTTGTAGTTTGGGATAAATCCAAATTGTAACAAATAAGTCATCACATATGGTGGTTTATGGATTTTCTAACACTTGTAATTGATGCACGAACACCTTATCCCTCCATCTAAAATAAAACTACTTTCCATTGGTACAAACTTTTTTACTCTAGTAATGAACTCTTGTCTAAGTCTCCTTTATGGCTCAAGAATTTTATACATTCAGCTACAATCTACATGTCCAAAAATGAATTATTAAGAACTAACAAACACAATTGTAAAATTCAAAAACTAAATATGAAGTGATTTTTCAACTAAAATGTTTGACACTCAATCGTGAAAAAGGTGAAATACTAATACTTGGTTGAGAATTTAATGCTAAAATTAAGAATTCTCTTATAAAGGTAATTTTCATTGCCTTGAAATTGGGTCAATTATTCTATAGAAAATTTAAATAGACTATCTTGGCTTGTCCAACAAAGTAAAATGACTACCCCTAGAATAGTCCATGCAAACACTTCTTCATCCTCGTTACGATTAAGAATTCTAAATAACGAGAGAAATGCTATCCTAAATAAGATAGTTTAAGCTCACAAGGGAAGGGTTTCACAAAGTGAAGTATTACAAGGTTTTCTCTCCATCTCAAAAGATACTAAGATTTACTTGAGTTATAAGTTGTTCTTATTCTTGTTATGTTTGTATTTTAATATTCAATGTGTTCTCTATTTGTGCCTTCTAAGAATATAATAGTCACTTTTACGTATGGAAATATTTGATCATATTAGTTTTCCCATAAAGCTTTTAATCTTTATCTTCCATCTTTATATTATGAAATTATTTAATTTACTTCTTCTGCAATGTTATATTGTATCTACTAAAAGAAAATTTCCAAACAAATTATGTAGATATAATATTAACATTATATTGAACATAATCAAATATAATTATTTTTTTCCTAAATTATTTTAAGAGTCGTTGAAGGATTTAATGAAAAGATAAATTATCCGTTGAAAATTGATTTTATCCTAGTGTTTTCATGGTATATCAATTCAGCTTCAATTGATTTTCTTTAATGCTAAAAAACATTTGTTAAATGATAGACAATAGATGATAGACGAAGTCCTATAGCTATCTAGTACTTTTATTACACTCGATAAAGAAAACTTATCACCTTGAGGTCTTTTATTTTCACAATTAAGCATGCTAGGTGAATAATGCTTATTCACTTTCATCACTCAATATTTCTTACCATAAAACTTATTTAAAGGACTTGTTATATTATATTGTCTCCTCCGAACAAATTGAATCCCTATCTTATGTTTCTTTTGTTTTTTACAGATTTGATCATGGTCTCCTCCATAGTTAAGGATGTCTTATTGTAATTGTTGTGTTCCATATGAATTGGCCATGTGTAACATGAATTAATATATCAATTAATTTTTTCTTGAAAGTTTTAAGATTCTTATACAAGTTTTTGAATAATGTGTAACATCGTTATTTACATTAAAATTATTTTCCAACAAATATATTATGACAACTTTAAATGTTGTTATTACATCTAAAAGAACTCTCTTTTCATACTGGATTAAGGGTTGGTTGTTATGGTAGTTTTTGAAAACCGATATATTATAATTTCTAACTGTAAAATCAATGACGATTTTTGAAACTACTGTACACATAAATTTGTGGCAGTTCAAGTTGTCATAATATCCAAAAATAATTATTCAGATAAAATTGCCTAGAGAATAAATCGTCTAAGCAACTCAAGTTTTAAAGTTTAACAAAAATCATTAAAGGAAATATTGCTATATGAAAATTTAAAACAGTAGCGTCTAATGAAGAAACATTTTCATAAATGTTTAGAGCAAAGTTTATAAATAATGTTTTCTAGACAAAATTGTTTAAATGATTCAGAAAATCATAACTAGCATTTAAAAGATAGTATCTCTCATTGAATAATTTAATATATGAACAAAACAACCTAGCTTTTTTCTAAAAACATAAGTTTATCTCTCACATAACATTTAGGATTAAAAGAAATTTTCATTCAAATACAGTGTTATATCAAGCAAATCTTTTTAGAGAAAACATCATCTGATAAGTGATCGTAAAACTCTTTAGCCTTTGAGAAGACATCTTATATTTATATCATTTGATGAATACACATTTGTCTTACCAAACGATGCATTTATAATGAAATGACAAATAAAATGTCTTGAACACGCTATATTGCATAATGCTTATCAACATTCAAAACATTTAATGCACGTACAAAAAAATACTTCGATGGTGGTATATTTTGTTCTTGGTATTCGTGTAGATCAATAAAGTAAAAATATATGATCATAATCATGACACCCAAGAAAAAGATGTTGTAAGAGAAGAAGAAAATTCTGAAAATGTTTCCCTTGAATCCTTATGCTCAATCACATCATACAAGCTCAATTTTGCTTAAGGCTATGAGGAAAAGCTCTGAACCATACAATGTAGACCGAAGTCAGATTTCACATCTAAAGGCTACAAGCTATCCTAAATTCAACTTTTTGTGTAACGATCATCTCAAAGATTATATCATCTGATGCTCTTTCAATAAAAAAAAAGGGACAACTTCATCGAAGAGGAGAAAAAAGGAGAAAAAGAGCAAGTACAAGAAATATGGTTGAACTACACTCTGTTGCTCATCAAGTTTACATTGTCTAATGCTCTTTAGTCCAAAGGAACAACCTCACCAGTTATTAGACTGCACTTCAATACACATATTCTCTCTAAAAGAGTTGCCCAAGTCTGTAACTAAACAAGATTTTAAATTGTATTATACTGAAAATATATTCTTTCATTGAGAGCTTTTAATCTATATCTTGTAAGAATCTTATCAAGGATTTGTTATAAATTCTGGAGAGAAACACTTGGGAGCAGTTAGGATTGATTATGTCAACCAGAAGTGGGTTATACTCGAATGCCAAGAGTAACAGATAATACTCAATCAGCAGTGAGTTATAGTCGGATGCCAAAAGTTGTAGATAATACTCAACCAAGAGGGGGTAAACTTGGTCTAGACGTGTTGTCTAAGGATAGATCCAAGAGTGGTTAAACTCGAACTAGTCGTGTTGACTAGAGGACTAAGAGTGGTAATAATACTTGTTAACCAGCAGTGGTGAGAATACTTGATCAGATCCTAGAAAGACAAAACGGTGTAATCTGGAAAGATTAATGTAACCCTTTAAGAATTCTTAAAAGAGGATGAGACTATACTCAAATTTGAATGAACCAATATACAAATTGTGTTTTTTTTGTTTTTCTTCTTTAAAAGCATTTATTAAGATTTCCTTAACATCGTCTGAAGAGTATTTCTTTTACTTAGTAATTTTTTGAAAACTCAAAAGACATTTCTTGGGAAAAGTTTTAAAAAATAGTATTCACTCTCTCTAGTGTTTTATTGTGTAAGTCAATAATCATCATAATTTACAAAAACTTCTTTTTTGTAAGATCTTGTAAAGTCCTCTAGGTATTCAAAATTGTTTTAATTTTTTCTTCAATTTAATTGTTGTTATGAAGAAAATTGAGAGCATCTTAATTGAATTTCATTTTGTTTCTGTTCATATTTTCTAGTAGATCATTATAAAATTCTTAGAATTAAGTTTCTATTTATTTTTTATTGATTTTGTTCCACAGTCACAAATTTTTATTCCTAATTTTTTTTTATGTTGCTTCATATTCAAATGAATCTAAAAATCTATTTTGAAAAAAGAATTATATCATAAAGGGAATTTAGTTCATAAAAGCAAAGAAAGAAGAAGCAACTACAAGAGAAATAAAAAAAACGTTCAAGTGCATTTGATTCAAATATTAAAAGCAACTAATGGAAACAATTATACAATTTTGATGCAAGATTTTACACTTGTCCTTTGGTTTAAATTTGTGTCCAATAGTCACTTTAGAGTTTAATCAAATTAAATTTGAAATATAAATTACACTAATTCTAGTTCACAATTTTTGAGTCTTTTTTTTCACAATTATTGAACAACATCTTAGAATTAAATCAAATTAAATTTGAAATAAAAATAAAAATTATTTTAGGTCATAATTTTTGAGTAAATTTTGTTGTAGATGCATTAACCGTCACATGAAATAGGTTAGGTGGATCAAGTTACAATGAGTCGTGGCCTTGAAACTACTATAATTTTTAAGTAGAAGAGTTACACCTTGACTATCAACTATAACGTTTAGTAAATGATTCAATAATTAGTATTAGAATCAAAGTCATCACTTTGATTCCTAGGATGTTCAGAAAGTAATTGTTGAAGGTTGCACATTTATCCACGTGGCATAGGCTAGATGGATCGAGTCATAATTAAAGAGTTTGATTCCTAGTGAGATAATTGTTTAGTAGGAGATTTTTATATGATACATCATTTGTATCATGAGTATGCAAAGAGAGTTAAATCACATTCGAATTGTAGCACTTGAGCTATTAGGCTCTAAAGTGGAATGATTTGTGTCTCAACTATTAATTATTATTGCTTAGTGGACATTTAATTTCTTATTTGTGTTTATTGAAATCCTTTGAAGTATTGCTTTATAATTATTTTCTTGGATTTTACTCTTTCTATTTGAGCTTTTCTAGTTTTATTTTCTTGGCTTTTATTGCTCTTAGATATGGTACCATGTTTCCTTTATATGCAAGAGTTCTCTTTACAAATTGATAAAACATACCAACTCGAAGTTGAATAATCTCATAAAAGGAGCTTAAAATTTGAGAACTAAACCAAAAGAAGAGTGAAATGTTTAGAGAGAATTGTGATTTCTAAAATTGAATTGTTGTACCAAAGCATTAGCAATATATTTAGCCATAGAAAATGTTGGTCACAAAAAACATTCAACTTCAAAATTTGTCATAGAAATTTTAATTTTCTTTCTAATAATTTTAATTTTCTTGTTTTAGGTTCCTTCATTTTAATTTCGTTTTCATAACTTGTAATTTTTTGTTGGCACAACTGCTTCTAGAAGAAGGGTTAACTATAGCCTAAACTCTTTATATAAAAGTCTAGAAGCAAACAGAAAACTAACACAACAAATTTTTATACAAGTTGACATATACTTATGGTCCATGTCTTATTATGCCTTAAGCAAACTAGTTAAGAGGTTTCACTATTAAAAAAATATGAGAAACTAAGTACATAAACCAACTTAGAAACACATACACAAATACTCCTAATTCTCATGATTCCACTAATAACTCGTAGTTTAAACCTTTTTAATTTTTTTCTAAAATTAAAAACTAACAACAAATAGAAATGCTTTCAAACAAATCATAGTTATAAATCTCAAGGGTTAAAATTCATAGAGGGGGGAATTACAAAGTCTATTGCTTACCCACAATTAACACTATGATTTCAAAAAATTCAAAATATTTGTGTATTTAACTTGTATGTTCTTCATCTTCATGACCTCATTATATAGGTTCTGAAAGATGACCATTGACGCTTTGCATTTGTTAATCATTGATCATGCCTAATCATTGAGTGAACATCAATATTTTCATCTTTATTGGATTAGACACTTGAAAAAATAAAAGATTTAATTTGATTTTTCCAAGCGTTCTATTATGATTAAGGAAACAATTCAAACGTATTTGAATATATGATAATTAATTGTCATTAAACATAATTTTATAAACTCAGATTGTTTCTTTATAGAACAATGATTTAAACCATTGATGATAGAAACATCTTTAGTTATATATTTTATGGTAGTTAAAGAGCTTAGAGAAAGATATTTTACTTTTCAAATATAAAAAAAAAAAACATATCTAAAAAGAATTATTCAAATTTTCTTATAGATGTCAAAAGATAGAAACCAATTTTGTTGAACTGATAAAATCAACAGGTTGAAATCTGTTTTAACAGTGTAAAATGAGTTACTAAAAAAAATTTAATCAATTGATATTCAATTCAATATATTAAAATAATTTAAAATAATTTTTTAGTGGTTTTTATTGATGGACTCACAATTCAATAAGTTGAAACAAATGGAATTGATTTTCAACAAAAATATCAAGATTTTAACTTATTAAAAAATTTTAATATATTAAAATGTTTAAACTTGTATTTCCAATCAAGCTATAAACATTTCAACAATCAACTAAAATCCTTTAAGAACATTTTTAGCACATGAAATATCAGTATCAAGCATTACATACTCAGCAACATAACATAAATCTAAGAGTTATAACACAACACAAGATTAACTACAAGATTAGCTACTCAGCACATCAAATCCATATGGTTGGAAGTATCAAATCAACTCAATCAAAGTTTGCTTGAATACAATCCTTATGCTCCTCTTCATCTGTTGATCATATTCTCTTTTATAAAGCCTTATTTATATAAACTAAGGATATATTTTCTTTTTCGTTGTCTTTGAAATATTACATAATATAAGTAATATATTCAAACTAACAATAAATATCAACATCACATTCTAAAGTTAAATATTGCATAAAATTTATTAACATACTAATTAATATTTTCTATAAACCTGTATTAATATATTTTTCTAAATCAAATAAAAATCCACAAATAGATAGCAAATTATTCTTACATAATTTTAAATGGATCATATTATATTAAAAATTAAAAGTTAATTTACCTTAAACAAACAATAGGAAAACAATATTCTAAATTTGATAACTTTTGGAATCCTTCCCATAAATTAAAATTAAACAATACAAGATGAAAATCTTATCGTTTAATCGCTTCTTATTTTCCGCTTTGAATCACATTGCTTAAGAGAAATCATGAATGCTTAACCATCCTCTCACTTTAATGTGTGTTAGGTCATTTGGAGAGACCTGTTTAAAAATAAAATTACAGACCCATACATATTATCGCCAATGTTCACTTGATGCTTGAAGAAAAAAGATTACTAATTTTGTTTCAACCATTTTGTGGCAAATTTTCGGTTTAATATTATTTTTTTGTTCTGATGGATTGTTTCTCTCACAAGTTTTTGTCCCTAACACACTTCCATTCTATAACGAATTTATTTTGAGAGTTGGTAGAAACAAGATAATTTCATGGCAAATATTTATTTGGCAATGCTCATTACAAGCTTCACAATTTTGTCACAAAATTTCCTATGGCCTTATAATGAATTTAATGTCGCTACAGCATTCCCTTACAAATTAATGACTTTTTTTTAGTAATGTATAACTAAAATTTATATAGTATATAAGTGAAGAATAATTTTATTCTAATCGAATTAAGACAACCAATATACCATTGTTAAACATTAATTCTATAAGAAATATCAATATCGGTTTTATTCTTATCATTCACTCAAGTTCTAAAGGAGTTTATGTTAAAGAAAAAAAATAGTGTGAATTTTATTGTAAAGAGTTAAAAGAAATATAAAAAATTGTCTTGAGTGATCCATTTCACTAACTGAAACAACTTTTATTTTTTAAAAATTCACAACATTAATCATCTATGCGCTCTAAAGAACTGGACGAACAATAGACAGAACATACATCACAAAGCTTGTTTTCAACAATATATAAAATTATAGAAAACTATTTCTGTTTGCTCTAAAACCAGGAAAAGAAAGTATATATAATTGTCAAGTAGATATACATATGGACTTCTCTAATCACATAGTAGATCTCTAATATTTGAACCACATATAAAGTATTACGAAAATGGTAAAAAGAAAAAGAAAAAAACCAAACAAGGAAGACACAATTTATAGCAGAAACATCTAACAGAAGCTTCCATTGCTGCCATGCAATTAACTTCATCTATTCATACTTGTGTTTGCTTTGAAACCTGTAACCAAAATTCAACAATCTTAATCACAAGACATATGATTATAGTTGTAGAGAGAAAGAAGTTGTGAGTGAGAAAGAATAGCCAAGTTGGAGATATATGTTAAATAACAGTTCTAACCACAAAGTAGCTTTCACCATGCTGCAAGCCCTGCATCAAGAAACCGAACTCATTGGTGGGAACTGAAATTCCAGAGGAATGAACTAACATTACATCTTCACCAAAAGCTGTTTTGATGTCCATTGGCCCCCTTGGAACTTCTGTTGGAACCCCATTGATGAACACTGTGATGAGTCCTGAAATTCCCCCAAATCCTATATCCCAAAAGCCATAAAACAAAATATTACTTTGTGCCAATTCCTAAAAGAAATTATAAATCGTAATGCCAATTCGTAAAATGCATAAAATTGATAATTACTTTGTGCAGTTAGAAAGAAAGAAAGAAAAACAAGAGCTGTAGTGAACAACGATACAGTAGCTACATAGATAGATAAAAAAATGTACTCTTGTATGAATTACTGTATGCAGAATGTAACATATTAAAGAAATTAATTAATAACATAAGGAATAGTGAGCGCGACAAAAAAACAAATGAACGTTACTCATACATTAGCCATGATGTTTCTTTAGCAACAGAAAATTTAATGAAAGGTATGTCGTGTAATAAAGAACATGAAGAACGTCATTGATTTAACCAAGTTTGAGGAAGGCAAATTGAAATGTCTAGGGTTTGGAAAGAAACCCAGGGGAAAAGGGACGAAGAAAGAAAAAGGGAGGAACAGAAACTGCAACACGAAAGCGACCTCATCATTTTCCGGGACGTACAATTTTCATGCAATTCAATCGAAGGAACTGTCAAATCATGATAAAGATGACCACTTTCTTTAATGGTCCCCCCACAAAACCTAATCAGGGAAAAAAAGAAGAGTTTTTTACATACGAAAAATGCAATAAACTAATAAAACACTGGAATAAAAGCTTAGAATCTAGCTTCGATTTTTTGTTTTTTGCCTAAACCTTGCTTAAAAAGTGGCTTTGTCGTGACAGGACCTCTCTGTTGAGGACTTATGCCGAGAAAACTTTGCACAAAATAACGAAAGAAGAGAAAAAAAAAAAAGAAACGAACTTTTGTTTATTTTTTTATCCTCAACTCAAAAACACAATACAAACCCAACATAAAATAAAAATCACACGTTTGGATAAAGACCCTTTTAATTTCTCTTAATGCATTTTCACCCGATCTAATAAAAAAAATGAAAGAAATCAATCGGAGGAGAATGAACAACACACGCACTGAAAGCTGCTAATGATCATTACCAGAGTGATAGTTCAAATTGGAAGCTTCAAGAGGGTACAAAACTGATGAAGATGATGCAGCCGAGGCATGATGGTCAATTCCAGGAAAACCCATTTGAGTAGACGGTGGGAAGAAATCATCGAAGCTTTCTTCAGCAGCAGCACCACCGCAGGAGGAAGAAGAAGAAGAAGAACGAGGTGGTATATAAGATGGGTTAAGGAAAGAGGAAGTGGCACAACCAAAACCCAAGTTTGCAACAAGAGCAGGGTTGTTTTGATGGTGGGGTTGAAATGGATTGGTACTTGCACCGCCACCCTGGTTAAGGGTGGCCTGAATCTGGCGTTGGCGGCGGCGGGAGCGAGAGCGGCGGTTTTGGAACCAGTAGAAGACGTTGGCATCACCGACGGTGCCAAATTTCTCAAGCAGCTTCCTTATTCTGACGGTTTCATCTTTTGGTGGGTTAACCATGCCGCTGTTGAAGATGGACTCGAGAATAAGGATTTGTTCTGGCTTGGGAGTCCATCTTGACCTCACGGGTTCGGTTCTCTCGGAGGCTTGTTGGTTTGGACTATTGGGTTGCTGTTGTTGTTGCTGCTTTTGCTGTTGCTGCTGCTGCTCTTGCCCCTGATGATCTTCCATTCCAATGCACAAGAAATAAAGAAAAGAAAATGTCTGTGAAGCTGATGATGAAACCTAGGTAAAATAATATAAAGAGATATGTATAAAGTACATGGAATACAGTAACAGTGATTTTGGAGTTTGGAAGGTTTATATAAAGAGGTGGAGAATGTTCAACAGTTAAATTACTTCACTGCCCTTCATCTTCATTCTTTTCCCCCTTACTTTACCCATACCATTATAACAACACCGTTTTCTAGATGCCTACATGCTTCTCATCCCATTCGGTATCAAAATCATCAAACTCATAATAAATCTGCTTTTCCTTCATTTTCCTTTTTCTATATTTGGAACTCTCTAATCCTCTAACTTCCTCTCTGTATAACTACTGCAGTTAACATAATTTTTTTCTTAGACAAATCAATGGAAGATAATCATTCAGTGTGAAATGCTGGTATTCATCAATCATTTAGCAAACTAAAGTAATGTACCCAAAATAAGCTTTATTTATTTATGAAAATAATATATTCAAAATAAATTTATTCTCTTATAGTTTTGAGTTCATTAAAAAGAATATGTACGTTGAGCACTTTAGCTTAAGATTTTTGGTTAAGATCTCTTTTATATGTACTCATGTTTCACTACTGATGTGTCTAATTATAATATCATTTTGATTCTAATAGGTTGTTGAGCCTGTAATTTTTTGAGAATTAATGGATAATAAGCATTAGCATTCCTTATTACATTCTACGTGCCCCGAGGGAGAAGAAAGAAACACAAAAGGGTTTGTTTTTTAGATCTAAGGAATTAGATAATACAACTGCATCTTAGGACTAAATAAAAATATCAAATACATTTATATATTAGTTTACTTTTTTAATAACTAGTATATGAAAATGAAAGTCAGAATAACTAAGCTCGCTAACTAATAATTATACACGACTACTGATCGAAATAATTTTTGTTTATTTATTTAATAACTAAGCCGTTAATACAATATTTGAAGACATATTTTTAAGGTTAAAAACACAATTGTCGTACAAAAAAGGTAACGAAGAATTCCTCAAAACTGTAGTCAAAGCGAAAATGCGTGACCAAGTATTAATCATAATTGTCGTCTTCTTTTGAGGAAAAAATGGTAGTCACCATGTTTGAAAAGGTTGAATCGTCCGTTTTTTAGTTTTCTTAACTTAATTTAGGTGTTAAAAACATGCGAATTTTTACAATTAGAAATTATTTCATTTTATTGAAATTTACATTAATGTGAAAGAAAAAAGAAAAAGAGAAAAAAAAACTTGTATTTTAATAAGGTGTTTAATTATAAGGTGGTAACACGTAAAACTTGTATTCGTACAAAAGGCAGCTGTTTTTAATATTTTGAATGGTTACGTGTACTATGTAACTTTAGTAAAAGTGACACGGATAGAGGCATACGTCATAACATTATTCTTGCAATATTAATTAAAGAAATAAATTATTGAAATGAAATTGCAAGTATTTAAATATTAAGAAAAAATAGGTATCCAAACTCGTGGCATTCTCATGGCGATAACACATGTTGGAACCAGTTATGTTTATGCCAATAATTTTCCAAGAAAGATAATGGGTTGGAATCTCACTATTTATTTAAATTCGTTTCATCAGAAATTATAAGGAGACAACCAAATTTTGTTGTTCATAAATCAATCACAGCATCAATTTCATGTTAGCTCTGAGGACTTGGATTGTATTCCACAGTGTGTGTGTCTATGTATATATATATATATATATATATATATATATATATATATATATATATATATATATACTTTTGTTCTAAATGAGCTACTTTCTCTAAAAACAATCCACTTTGTAAATTTGAGGAATGTTGAGACAAAATTATTACAATGTTATAATTGTATTTCTTGAAATCGATCAAGTTGAAGACTCTATAGGACACTCATTTTCTTTTCCCTATTTTTGTTCTTGCTTTATTACATTTCTTGTAAATTTATTATTTATTTTCTTTTATTTTCAATGGAGACTTTAAATTATCATCACGCGTTATTAATACTATTTTATTATGGTGTACTAATAGTTTTATATCATTTATAATTTGAGATATATCTTCTTTTTCAAGTTTCTGAAGTGTTTATAATGAAACTTTAAACATTAAAATAGACAACTGAAATAAAAAATTCTAATAATATTAACTTAATGGAGTTAATGACGTTGAAACATTGTAAAAACCCATTTCAAAATAAATAATATTAGATTATTGATTTTAATAATATTATCTTATCGTACTTAAAAGTTGAAACACGTTTCCATTACACATATATTTATAGTTGGTTAAGAAAAAACTATATAGGTTGTCCAACTTGACAATTACATTCACTAATACAAGAACGAACAGCATTTAAGAATGTATAAACGAGGAAAGTTAAAAGTTGGTGGGGAAGAGTGTGTTTGAACATGAAACGTAGATTTTACCAAATAAGAAAAAATAATGTGCATGTTTCTCAGAAACTTTTTGTCCTTGTTGATAAGATAACTCAGCAGCAGCAGCAGCACCTTATAGGTTTATTATTTTTTGGACCCCATAAGTTTTTGTCCTATATGCATCATAACCTGGGAATGCATGATTGATCTCACTGCTCGGGTGTGTTTGATTCCATTGGATTAACGCAAGCCACTAGGTTCTTTTCTATGTACCACTTGCTTGGATATGAATAATAAAATTTACCAATCTCAAAGGTTGCAATGGAGATAATGGTAAAAGAAGAGCACACATGCATGACAAGGTAGCTAGGATTTTCGCAAGCAAGTGCATGTGATGATATGCATGGAAACACGAGTCGCAGTAAAGAAGGAAAAAATAAAAGTTTATGCAAAAAAAAAAAAAAGAGAAAAAAGAAAAGTAATAGAAAAAGGAGAACATTCCAAAGGGGTGGTGCAATAATTTATGAGTGGTGACGCTATGCAAACACATTGCCTCTGTTTCTCAGCCTGTGCTTGTAATAAACGAGACGAGGGTAAGGGGTGGTGAGGTTGGGTTAAAACTCGAACGCTTTCCTGCCATCTGTTTTTTTTCTGAGGTAAATATTGGTTTAAATGTACATAAATATTCATAAATTTCATTTTTCATATAATAAAAGAAATATATTTTTTATGTAAAACTTTTAGTTATATTATTAAAAATAAACACGTTTTTCATTATTTTATTAATCCAGCTTAAATAACATTATAATTTTTGTAGGAAGATAGTAATTATTTTTTATTATGCTAAAATCAAATATATTATTTATCTTATATTTTTAAGATAATTTTTTTTTATTTTATTGTTATAATGATTGTTTCTATTTGGTCTCATTATTTTGTATATTTTTAATTTGGTGTTGTTTTTATGGGTAGATTTAATCATCAACTATATTACACATTCATTTGTTTGATTTTTTAACATAAAATACAACTTAAACTTACAAAAATATCTAAAATACCAAATATTCATTTTTATCGAAACTGTTCATCTTGCACTTGTACTTATGCAAGTTGTGTATATAATACAGTTATCACATGTAACATTCCCAAAATATAGTATAAACTATATTATAGATCTATTATAATTAATAATATATTAGATCAGTTATCCATGAGTTGTTAAAGTATTTTAACAATACAGTTATCCAAAATAACTATAAAATTAAAACTTTAAGAAAGTAGATACAAAACATATGACCAAACTGATGGGTTATACAATCCACGGTATAAAACGAACGATTTACAAAGTGTAAACACTAAAGCTGCTGACCGATCGGTCCTACTAGACTACAGGTTTAACATCTTTCAGAGCCTGCTCCACCGAACAATCATCACCTTCTGCTCACATCCACAGAATGATCATTGCAATAGAGAAAACGACCGAATCGAAAAACATAAGACAAGACAGGAAAGTAGGGTGAGCTAGAGTAATTTAATTAATCCGATACAACATATAATTCAAACACATACAAGAGTAAGTAAACGCCAATTACATAAATCATGCAACAACCAAACACACATTCTCAACAATGACCAAACACATAACTAATGCAATGACCGACCACTTTTACTTTGACTGTCCGAACTGTATGAATTGTGTAGCTACGATGTTTTTGCACCCGAATGGTGTAGTAGTTGGGATGCCCTCAACAGCTGTCACTGGGGTTATTTCGTTATACCTCGCCCAAGTTACACTTATGGACTAGGACCTCCTACCATTCTCACACATGAGTTACTCCTCTCTACTTGAGAATGAGTAATCACAGAATATCAGGATAAACGCCAGCTTAGAAATAGCAACATTCATACTCTACAAATCCCAATACCATTTATGAGATATTCCTTCTTGGAACACTCATTCATATCCATATAATACAATTCACATCATACCATAATGCCATCATACTTCTTCATTTATATAATTCCAAACGAACAGTAAAAGAACACCACCCTTGAGAACGACCGAACAGAACGATCCACAAATCTTAATGAACAAGACCGGATGGAAAATCACTACCCATAAGATCATGACCCAACGGTCATTTAAAGAACAAGACTCAAGCATGAGTCGAACACGATTTTAGGGTCGAACACTAAAACAACCAAATACTATTGCCTTAGACCGATCACTATTTGTTTTGGCTCAACACTATCAACTTAGTCCTAACACTTAGAATTTAGATCTAACACCAATACAGACCGAGCACTATTGAGATCGAGCGCTTAGTATAAGACTGAGTAATACTGAGATCAGTATGTGACCGAACGGTCAATAACAATTAAAACCTATATTAGACCGAACGTTGTTTACATTCAATTGTTATGTCTAGACCAACTGCTATATTCACTTAAATATCAATACCAGACATATTGGTCATTAACTAAGGATCCTCAAAGTAAAACTCTTAAGAGACTGATCACCAATACAAACTGAATACTACCAAGAACGAGTGCTAACCTATTTTGACTATTATTAAAAGATAATACCTACCCTAAAACTGCCGAGATCAAAACGAATACCTTTAAAATCGAACGCCAATACCACACTTAACCAAATTATCACTACGAAGCTGAATACTGTTTAAACCTGATACCAGACGGATCGTTCAATACCGATCGCTAGATTTTCTACAAAACTTGCATAACCCATCAACCACCTCACATGTTTCGTTCAAACACAAAATATTTCATACAATTCAATCAAACATACAATTGTTCATATATGCAACCGCTCAAACATAGATTCCAAACACAAACACAAAAAACGTAATTAAATTACTAGCTTCCCTTACCTTGAAACCCAGAAAACTTCTATGCTTCCACAATATTGCCTACACTGCCAGTAACTTCTATAACCTCCAACAACTGCTGATTGGTGAAAATGAACCAATCATAGATCCAAAGACAGAAGATAGATTTAGAGGGAGAGTTTGATGAATACATGCAAGCTGAACAGTGCTTGCATGTAACAAAAAATGCATAAATCCTAAAAGGACAAAGGGGTTTAACTTACCAACTCCAAAACAGCAACTTGATCGGCTTAAAAGAGAGAGTTTGACACCAAGAATATTTAGGTGTTGCCTGAATGATGATCGGAAGAAGGAAAAGGTAAGAATTTGTAGAGAGAATGAGAAGAAGTTTAGAGAGTAGGAGGAGAAAAGTTGAAACTCAGTGCAGGAAAGTGGCATGAAAATCTGAAATTTTGATTTATGTACCACCGTCAAAAACCGATCGGCCACTCTGTTGCCCACACCTATCTTCAAGTGTTTCTTTCTCCTTTTCCTTAACAATCATTTCTTCAGCCTCAATCCCCCTTTTTAGCCTAACATTCTCCTACCTTAGGGTGTCCATCTCTTCGACACTTATTTTCTTAAATTTAGTTAATTTATATTGCATCTTCACCTATAAGGGTCCAACCTCTCTTTCTCCAACTATCCTACTTCCTATGGACACCATAAATTCTTTCTTCACATAATACAAGTTAACGCCACGATGGGCGCTAATTGTTCTTATAGAGCCAAGTATGTATCTTGCAAAATACTTATTGGCCTTTGAATTATCGTTGCTAACCATGGGCCATGGTGATTAAGTGTTGATGTTGTATTGGCTGAATAGGGATGGACTGAGTATACGTCGACTTAATCCGACATGTATTCATCTAGGAACGAATTCTATACTAATATGATTGAGAAATACTCAATCATATACAATACAATATACTTATTGGATGAATCATAATATTATGAACCATGAATACAATATTCATATTATATAAACCATTACTACTTTGGAATTTGAATCATTTTACAAAGTGAAGATTAGTGTTTTTTTTTTAGAATTTTGGTCTTTATATTTTAATTTTCTAAGAAACAGATCTTCTTCAACTCATTTATTTTTCTTTATTATAGGTAGGTCAAAGTTTTTTGCATATCTAATTTTTTCCACATTTTTTATTTTGTCAATTGGTTACTGAAATTTGTCAAAAACTATCATGGCATAATGTTAGTATTCTATCTTTCGATAAAAGAGCTTAGATCCAACATTTCCATTGTTAGTTTCTTAATTTTGCTTAACCTCTCCAAAAAGACATTTCTCAAGGCAAACTGATAGCAAGCCCAAATCAGCAAGGTCCATCAGAAAAAAAAATAAAAACCCACATGGCTTAAAAATTACATCTAGATATTAGCTATCAAAGTGAATTAAATCTATGTAACCATAAAGGAGAAAAAAAATTGAATTTTTGTTAGTTCTTTCTCTTTTCCATCTCCCAAAAAAAATTTTGTTTGGTGCCTTATTTATTGATGAAACAGCAAATGTTAAAGCAGTGATTGAAGCACACTAGAATTTGGTTGATCTGTTCAAACAGTGGAGGAATTATGGAGGAATAAGCACTGTTGTTGATTTGGTGAAAGCAATTGGTACAGTGCATTAAATTAGCAAATAGAACTCATTTGAATAAAAGAATTAAAACAGTGACAACACTAAGCTGGTGCAAGCACGAGTGATTGAAGGTGTCAGACTGTATTATTTTTGGAATAGGAATTCGTAGCAATTGAAATTAGAGGAACAGAACATTTGCGGAACAATTGGCGCATTAAAGATGACGTAGTTGGTTAGTTGATTTTGTGACTGAAGCGGTGCTGAGCTGAAACTTTTTTCCAAGCTTCAATTTAGGTCAGTGAAGAATTGCAAATTAGAGTTTGTTAGACTAATATATGTGTATATATATATATATATATATATACATGGTTGGTTAAGTTATATAATTTTTTTTTAATTTGTATATTTTAATAAAGTGTATAAAGTTTGAGTAGACAATTACATAAGCATGCTTCAAACATAAGATTATTTTAATATTTTCTATTTTTAATTTATAATAAAAGAAAAATTATAAACACTCACCTAATCTTAATTTATATTTTTCATTTGTCCAATTTATTTTACTCTATTATCATTCTTTCTCATCCACATATAATAACTCGTCACATCGCAATTTATTATTTTTTTCTGTTCATTTATTTGTTTATCATTTTAATAATAAAATAATTGATGATGTTGATTTTTCATTGAATGATTGTGTTATATTTTTTTCTTTTCTTATTATTATTAAATTGTTTTAAAATTTTACAAGTGGTTTATCTTTATAGAGGTTATATATATCTATATATATAAGTGTGGAATAATTATGTAGAAGAAAAAGAAGTTATATTACTGTATTCATCTTATAAATAATGGAGATGGAAAGAGACCATAGTAAAACACAAAAAGAAATTGCTGATCAAGAAAAAAAGGTTAAAAAATATTTTGAAATTGTGTTACAATAGGAAAATAGAAGAGGGGAAATAACATGAATGTGAAATAAAATGTGTTGTAAAGAAAATAAAAGGAAAAAACTAATGATATGTGCTTGTCACCAAAATATCATGTTAATAAAAAATATTTAATTTAATTTATGAAATATGAAATAAAATAAGTTGTAAAAAAATTAAAGGAAAAAACTAATGATATCAGCTTGTCACAAAAATATCATGTTAATAAAAGAATATTTAGTTTAATTCAGATTAATTAGTACCGAAAAAATTGATTTCAACTTTGTCTCATCGTCTTTATGCATTAATCAGAATGGTAGTTGGATAATATATAATATCATCAAATAAATTAAAAAATATATAATTTTTGAATAATATAATTTACTTTAAGTTTTTTTTCACAATCATTTCGACAAAAAAATTTAACAACGTTTAATTGTGGTTTTTAAAAGTAGATACCAACAACATAAACGATGAGCTAATAATTGTAGATATAAGTTGAAAGTTTTACCTAGTAAAATAAAAAATATGCAAAGTTATTATTTTAAGATTTTAAGTTTAAATTATTGGCAAATTACTGTTTCTAAAATAAAAAGTATGCAAAGTATCAAACCTACCTCAAGATAAACTACGGTCTCTAAAATTTAAAAATAAAATTTAATAATAATCAAAAGGAACAAGATATAACACAATTCTTTAACAAAAAATCAACATCAATATCATTAATTATTTTATTTTTAAAGTGATAAATAAATAAACGAAGCAATAAATTACAGTGTCGTGGGGGTTGTGTGGATGAGAGAGAAGATGGAGATAAAAGATAAAGAAATGTGATAAGTGAAAAAAGCGAGAAAAGTGAGTGTTTCTGATTTATTTATTTTAAATTAAAAATAAAAATTATTAAAATATCTCTATGTTTAAAGTATGTCTTTTTAATGAATTGAAATTCTTTTATCTACTAAAACTTGATACACCTAAAATATATTCACTGAAAAGAGCACAATATATATATATAAAGACTTTTAACAAAAAAATTTAAAACGGAAAAGGCAAATAAATTTCTTTTATGCAATGTTAATGTAAATTCTTTTATACTACCTAAGTAAAGATAATATTACATACAATAAATTTATTATATATTTCATTTTATGAAATTTTTTAATACAAAATGAATGTGCTAATACTATCATATCTAAACGAAATATGACACTTATAAAGAATATTAATGTATAAAGAAGTACTACAATGGGCCGGATCAGAATATATAGCCCAATGCAGTGCCGCCCATATTATCTGATGGAGGCTTATGGCTCAAATTTTAGGGGTTTCTCTTCCTACATCCTTTTTTTCTTTGTGCACCCTCATAAAATCTGTAATCCCCAAACTACGCCTCATTAAAATTACAAAAAAAATCCTTGTAACTCTTTTTTTCAAATATTGTTTAGATTAAGTGTTTAGAAAGATATTTCAAAAAATGTCTAAAGAAATACATACTTGAGTAAGTATAAAAAAATGCATTTCAAATTAGGTGTTCTTGAACGTATTTTAGGATTCAAAAATATATTTTGAAATACTAAATCTGAAAAATACTTTTATATTCTAGATTACATATTTTGGAAAATATTTTTAAATTTGGAAATATTTTCGACAGCTCGTTTCATTTCAGAAAAATATTTTTATATATTGTGTTTTGGAAAACAATATTCAGATTTGAAAATACCTTCTCTGGAACACCCAATTTGAAATACAAAATTACTTTTTTTGAATGAATATTTTGAAAAGAATTTCTAATTTTGTAAATAACTTTGGGAATACTCAAGAATGTGTTATTTTATACATTTCATATTAGGTATTTCATGCATTTTCAGATTTGAAAGAATTTTAAAAAGATCAATTTAATGGGTAGTCTGATAGTGTCCCGATAGCGGATGAAATAATATGTCCACACAAATATCCCTAGGTTTAGTCTTTAACCAGACTCTGATATCATATTAAGAAGTGGACTTTAAGTCTAACTCAACCCCACAAAACCGACTTATAAGGTTTACCAAGTCTATGAAAGCTTTTGGCTATATAGGAAGTAACTCTAATCCTAATTCTTAATTACATTTTGAAACACCAATCCACATGTATTTTTTTATATCATTTTCTTATCGTGACCATTTTTTTGTCATCTTCATTGTCTCAAGTTTCTCTTTATACAAGCTCATTTATGGAGGAAGGTGCAACTTTACTTTTTGAGAATTCATTCTCTAGTTGGTTTTACTATTTGTGATTCACAATCGCCTAATTTGATGGTGCAATTTGGAATATATTATCGGATTTTGAAACACATTTCAAATTATACAATTCACAACACAAACAAGCTTATAAAAGAGATTAGGACACCACTTCTAACTCAATCTTAAAACAATTAATTTATGAGTCATTCTATTTATATACTATTTATCTTTCTGATTTTTATCTAATGTGAGATTTTCAATTTACCTTAAACTATTAACAACATATGTATATCAGTGCTTCTAGATTGGGAATGTACATCTCGACTTACAAATTCAAAATATATATTTGTCTATCAATTTGTACAATTTAAAATACATTTTTAGGTCTAAAAGTATATTTTAAATTATATAATCCAAAAGACAAAAATATATTCTAGATTATATAATCTAAAATATATATTTAGAATTATAGAATCCAAAACACAAAATTCATATTAAAAATTTTGTTTGAACCCTCTGATGGTCCTCAAGTTTGTTCGAAAATGGGTTCTCATATTTGAAACGGTCTCAATAAATATTTGTAAAATTGAATCAATTTTGTCCTGACCGTTAAGTTGTCACTAACGGTGTTAAAAGAAGTTGATGTGGTACACAAATAATATGTTGACGTGTATTGTTTGATTACGTGTTATTTTATATTTTTCTTCCTTTTTTTTCATAAAAAGTAAAATAAGCCTTGAATTTCCTCCAGAGGGTTCGGTCCTTAACGACGAGGAGAGTGTGGCGGGGCGTAAGGGCGAATAACTGGGAGCCAGACGGTTCGGAACTTTTTGAAGGGGACTTCGGGCATCAAGGCGTAGCGACCGCGGGAGGCATAGCGTTTCCAGAGCCTGGGAGCGTTGGAGAGGATTTCGATGTAGATTTGTACTTGAGGCGGATGCCGATGCGGGAGGATTCAGGATCGGAGGAGTCGAAGGTGGGGGAGACGAGGAGGGAGTGGTAGGTGTAGGAGAAGGAGTGGAGAGGGACGCAGTGCTAGGAGAGGAGGGCGAAGTAGGTGTTGGCGGGGTCGTCGAGGAGGGCAGTGGCGAGGAGGCGGCATGTGGCGGAGATTAGGGTAGGGGAGGCGTGGAAGGTGTGCGTTTGGAGGGGATGAATTTGTTGGCGAAGAGCGGCGAGAGAGTGCGCGTGATGTTGATGGAGGGGTCGGTGTGGATGTAGATGTTGAAGAGGTTGGAGGGGGTGTCGTGGAAGAAAAGGTCCCAGAGGGGGGAGAAATGGAGATTGGTGTTCGTGAGGAAAAGGAAGGCTATTATGAATTCATCAGAGTATTTTAGACTTATTTTTCAAACAAAATGTTTAAGCTTTATGCAATTTCTTTTTTCCGTGAAGCTTGATTTTTTTACATGATTAAAAGTTGAAAGAATATATTATTTGGTTGCATTTATGAGTGGAATGGTTATGAGGGATCTGGTGTGTGTGGTTTGAGAACTCAATGTTGAGATTTTGATGAACAGAAATGGTTTTGGCAGATGGGGTGGGAAATATGACAAGTATTATTGTTCCAGAGAGAGGAGAGAGAAAGAAGGAAAAGGTGAACAAAGGTGTTATTGTTTTTGGATTCTTGCAGAGACTCTTGCGTATATGAAGGAGACGACGGTGAATAGTTACCCAGAAAACTAATCCTGATTTCACAATAATTAAAAAGAAATTAAACAATTTCCAATCTTTACCAATTTTTATCCTTTAGCAAAAAAATGTTCAATCAATTCACAACATCTAATTGAGAGTTACTAGGAGACGATGAAGGAGAGGACGGCCTGGCTGAGAAGCAAGGCCATCGACAGTGGAAGCGGTAGTGTAAGAGCAGAAGGTGTCTTGTGCTACGTCAAACACTTATAATTTAAATAAAAAATTCTACTAGTTTTACACACCACGTCATCAAATTTTAACACCGTTTTCAAATACGATGATCCACTTGAAATTTTTCAACTTGAAGACCGTCCGAAAGTTTAAACCTAAAAATTTTTAGCTTTTTGTGACAAGCAAATATAACTCATTTATGTATGAGTTCATTTTCTCTTCTTTTACGTGTTACCTTCTTTATGCAGTTGTATATTTTTGTTTGAGATGTAAAAATAAGTAAAACATGAGCATCATTCTAAATGGAACAAGTACATCAGCGAGTCACCATATCCTTCATACAAGCTCACCTTTCACCATAAATGCGTAGCATGTGCTTCGCCTTTGATTCAGCGGCGAGTTCAGTGGTCGTCGCATGACTTGAATGCCTCTCACCTTTTAGTTTTTATTCCGACGTTGATTCTTTAAATCTTACAAAATCATGATGGTTTGGTTTTAATGGTGTGGATGTTGAAAATGGTTTCCACAAGCAAGAGGTGGCGTTGAGGTGGACCACCGGAATGATCATCTGAAAGGAGGAAAGAAGGTCATAGTAGAGAGAGGGGAATCAAAAGTAGAATTAAGGTTTTTAATAAGTTTTTTTAAGGGTAAAATGGGAATACTACTTTTTATAAAATGCAAGAAGGAAAAGGGAGGTGCAGGAAGAAATGACCCTCAATCCTTAATATAATATGTTTCAAGAATCCTAATATTTCTTATGATCATAACTCATACGAATTTTCATACTATATTACCTTTGTTGTTTAATCTATATAGGTAGAAGAGATGTGTTGCAAGATTGTGATATATTGTATTGACTCCTACCATCATTACAAATCCGCCACTCTATTGAGTAAATTGTATCAGGTAGCTACTTTTCTAAGCAAAGTATTAATAAAAGATTTAAATAATAAATTAATATTTTTATCCAATATATCACTTTTACTGTTGTAAAAAATGTTGTCAAAATATCATTATCCTTTACTTGATTTACAAAATCTTTTAATAATTAAATTGACTAACTTATATAAATTTTTTTAACCTTGAATTAAATTATTGTAAATATTGCATTCTAGACAAACTTATTAGAAAAATAATTAATTAATTATATTTTTATATTTCTTATGACAACAATGAATTATTTATTAGATATCAAGATGAATAATTGATTCTGATATTACTAATGGATCTTAATTATGAAAAATAAATTGATTCTAATATATAACACCAATAAAATAGAAATACTTTATATAAAATATTAAAATCATTTTTAACTCAAAATCTTAAAATAATAAATTTTTAGGTTTTTTTTATAAAATATTCAATTTTTTTGTCTCTATAGCCAATAAGACACTTAAATTTATACTTTCATTTCTAAAATTCAAGCATAAACTTTTGTGTCATTTTCTCTCCTATAAGATTGAATAATCCACCTCTTAAATAATACAGTTAGATGCCTTACTCAAGTTTTTCATTATCTTCATTAGCTTACTTTCTATTTTGGTTCTCATGCTTTTCTTTTGCTGGATATTATTGACACTTGTGATCTCTAACTTTTGCAACAACAAAAAAATGCCTACACTAGGATTCTTTTATCGAACCATCTCAAAACAAAATGATAGAAATAAATAAAGTTGCTAAAAATTTGTAGAAAGTGAGTGTGCTCTAAATAAGAAAACACACATTTCATATTGATTTGATAAGTTATAACATAATAATATAAATTACAACAAGTATAACTATTTCAAACTGTTGAACTTGTTCCTCTTGAACTAGTTATAATCACCTAGTAATCTATCAGCAAATCCATTATTAATATCATCCACGTAACTTTTAAGAACCTGCAACATTATGTCTCATATTAGAATAAAAGTAATCATAAATGAAGATTATGACATGATAAAATGAACTAATGATAAAGTGAAATAAGTGTATATGATTCTCACGGATTCTAGAAAGCTTTGTAACACCAAATCAGGAAGTCATGCTAGTAAGGAAAGAAAAACAAGGTTTAAGTTAATGTCTAAATGATTCTTCATCCAATTATGCATTCCTTTCTTTTCCAAATAAAAGGCTCCTTTTGCTGAGATTGAGTGTGGAATTGTGATGCATCAGTCAAGGTATGCTCTAAACGTGTTGAAGAGGTTTGACATGCAGAAGAGTATTGTTGCCAACACACCAGCAGAGGTAGGATTGAGACTGGAAAAGGAACCTGAGGAAGAAGTTGTACATCCAACAGATTCAAGAAAAATTGTTGAAAGTTTGAAATACCTCTGTAACACCATACCAGACTTGAGTTACAGTGTTGGAGTGATAAGTAGGTACATGCAAAGTCTAAGGGTGTCACCCATGAATGCAGCTAAATGTATTCTTAGATATCTACAAGGAACACATGCCTTTGGGATACTGCTACCAAGAGGAAAGGTTGTATAATGGATTCAAGATTATTGCATATTCGGATGTAGATTGGTGTGTGGACAAATGGGATAAAAAGAGTACAATAGGTACATATTTTTCCTTAAAGGGTCACCCATTTCTTGGAACTCAACAAAGGAATCTGTGGTGGCTCTATCATCTTGTGAGGCAGAGTATATAGCTACCTGTGAAGCTACTTGTCAGGCATCCTGATTGAATTCTTTGATGAAAGGGCTGAGGATTGATTTAGCTGGAAAAGTAAAACTATTTGTGGATAACAAGTCAGTTATTGATCTAGCTAAACACCCAACTTCTTATGGGAGAAGTAAACACATTGAAACAAGGTTGCACTACATCAGGGAAAAGGTTAGCAATGTGAAATTAGAACACACTGCAAGTCAGAAGATCAACTTGCAGATGTCCTAATAAAGGCTTTGAAAAAGGAACGTTTTCAAACTATTAGAAAACAAATAAGTGTTGTTAAAGTAGACATCATTGGAGATCAAGTTAAATAAAGTCAGCAACCATTTCATGTGTAGAAATAGTGTTTTGTTTTGTCTTGTTTTTTATTTAGGAAGGTCTGTTAGTATATTTGTCGTAAATCAAAAACTAAAAACAATTATGTTCTTTTACTATCTTTTCATTCCTATAACTTGTGCTTGTATAAAATTTAGAAAATAATATAGAATTACTTCTTGAACATCTAGTGTGTCATTTGTCTTCTTTCCTCCCTCTATTTCTCTTTTCTGAGTACCTTTCATTTTTGTTTGTTAAAAATAAGTTGAATTGGGTTAGTTCTTAAAAAAAATAGACTATAAATTGTAACTTGTCTTGTCACTTTTTTTTATTTTTTTTAAATATTTAAGTTTTTAATTGGTTAGTTAATATTTTTATTTAATAAATTAAAGTAATTATTATACATGTTAAATTACTTTATTTTACTAATCCTTAGAACGGTAAGTGATAATGATTTAAATTATAATAATATTATATATTTATATTTTTTACATAAATATAATATATAAAATTTAACTTTTGTAATTATTTTTATTTTAATTTTTAAATTATAAAAAAGAAAACAAAACAGATAAACAATTTAGGGACAAATTGTTTCACCTTTGGTCTCTCATTTGATGGGTTAGACAAAATAAGTTAAAGCAGGCCAACAAATTAAACATTTCAACTCAATTCACTTGGTGACGCACGAAACATAACTTATTTTGACATCTTAAATTTTGAAGGACTAAAAACTCTTACTATGAAATTTATTCAAAATGAAACCATGATAAAATTATTAATTTATAAATATTAATAATTCAAATTATAATATTATTATATATTTGTATCATTCAAATAATATAATATAAGAATTTAAATTTTTAAATTAATTTTAATTTAATATTATTCTCAACTTGTTAATAAAAAATGGTTTAAGACACAAATTACTTTTAGTTGTTGTCATCATTATCTCATTTAAAATTCTAACAGCAACAAGGCATTAAATTATAACTTTTATATTTTGTTCTCTTTCTTGGAAACTTTTGATTCACCAAGTATTTCAATCAAACGGCTAGACGGGCCATGAATGAAACAAATTACTGTAAGAGTTGGTAGGTGGTATTAGATGTTATTTGTAAGTCTCACCATTATAAGATGATGGAAAATGTATCATCTAAAACTTAGATACATTCTTACTTTATGTAGTAAAACATAAACTCCAACCAATAGACAGAACATTTGTGTTCCTAAGTGGGTCATCGTCAAACTAAAGCTTGATGACAATACTATGTAGACATCTAAGCCGAATAAGAACATCGTACATCAATGAGAACATTAATGGCAAACTCTTTATAACATTAATATAAAATAAAAAAAAAACATAAAAAAAAGAATTATTGTGGGTCTTATAAAAGAATGGCTTTTTTATGGATGCATTATTTGAGCGACTCTTTTGACATAAGATGAGTCATAAAAGCTTATATTCCACAAGTAAATATCTCCACTTGGTTGATAATGGGGTCTTTCCATTGTAAAAAGCAACGCCCCAACCATGGCTTTAACATAGATACTAGCTAACCTCGCCCAAGTCATAAGATCAATTGCGTCAAAGTAAAAAAGGGGGAAAGGGATAAAGCAAACGCACAAACCATAGAAAAAGAGTGTCTGTCTAGCCTTGTAAGAAGTGCACTTCAAAGCATTATCATCAAGAACTTTGCTGACTTTATTAAAAAAAAATTAATACTAGAAAGTAAGGTTAAGTTTAATTCATTTTCATATGATCCATTTGTAGTTAAGATATTGTTCACTAATACATTATATATTATATATTGTATATTGATCTTATATTTTATAAAAATTTGATATCAATTAAAAATAAGACTAAATTATAGTATATAAATGAATGTAAACTTTATGTTATAAATAAGTTATATAATATATTATATACAATATGATACTACTCAGTTACAAGTCAATCAGTTTCTATCCGATCACAAGTTGACCTATTTCTACTTAGTTATAAATTGGTCTGTCATATACTCCAACGACGAGCTATTATTTAATTTAGTATATTTTGAATCAGATAACTGACTCATAACATAGATAATAGATAATGGTCTACATAGGTCTATACATGTAAGGGTCTATAAGACTATAATTATCCTATAAATAGTACATCCATTGATGTAATTAATTTAGGTTAAGTTTTATAGTCTTATTTGTTATCTTACGCACTCTACTAACTTGAATGTCGAAGTGCCTTTTACAGGCACACCACCATCTATCCATAGAGGATGAGTACCAAGAAAAGGAAAAGAAAAACCAGTTAATGAAGAGAAAATTAAAGAAGTGCGTAAAACTCATCTTCATAATGTATACTCGATTTTATAAATACATATAAAATTGATTTAGTCTTAAAATCCACTTCTTGATATCAAACTCATTTTAAATCTCTACTAATAAGATTTATTAAATTTATTATATGACTTCATCTTATCTTATACATTACTTATTATAATAAAGTAAAAAGAAAATACTCAAATATTATATAGTTAATTGTTGCAATAGAAAAGTGACTTGGCTAACCTTAATGAAAATACACTAGTATAAAAATCGCGTACAGCGTCGAATATTTTGGGCTTTTAAGGACGAATTTGCGAACGACGTCATATCAGGAGACGTTAAATTTACGTCGACTTTAAAAATTTCGACGTTAAATTAATATCGAATTTTGTCAATATTCGACGTTAATAAATTTTTTTTTTAATTAATTCTGATCTTTTTTACAACTCTATGAGACCTGAAAAGCAAAAAAACAACAAATTTCAGTGTTTGGTATTTTATAAAGCATGAACTATGAACGTGTAGTGTAGTATCAACAACAAACAATAATAACCAACAACAAACAAGTTCAATCAAACAACAAACAAGTTCAACCAAACAACAACAACAAACAAGTTCAACAAAAAAAGCAACAAACAAGTTCAACACATAAGTTCTTCAAAACGAAAACGAAAACTAACTTTCAAAAAGTGAGTTCATCATAATAAAGTTTCGTCACCAGTGAGAGAGAAAGCAGAATGCGCCTATGAAGGAGAAAGACACGAAAATAATCAGTTAAAACAAATAAAAATCATACCTAAAGTAATTAATTAATATGCATTTGTATCAAATGAAAGAAAGATTATATCTGATGCTCGTCAAACTTTCGTTCCAGAAAAGTTTGAGAGAAAAGAAGAAGGTATCGCGCGCTAAGATAAAGTGAATGAATTTTCAATCTCCCGCTCCAATTTTTATTGAATTCACTAACCACCTCGAATTTAGAGAACATTCGACGTTTTATATCTTTTTACGTCGAATTACAATTCTAAACGACTTTTAATAATTGCATTTATTTACAAAAATGATACCGCTCATTTTTAATTTTGCCTATTCAGTAATTGGACATTGAACGTGTGACGTTATACACTGTTTTACTAGTAATTGTATTGAAATCCATATCAACAAACATGATTTTCAATGAGAATGTTTATGAGAAAAATGTGCAGAAAATAAAAATACAAATGGTTTATTCGTAAGTAAATTCTTTTCCCTTCCGTTGCATAAAATTTATCATAGAGATGCAGCTAAATATGTTACTAGATTTCCGTTCACATAAATTCAAGCTTAAATTCTTGAAATTATGAAGAAGTATGCATTCTTATTTTTAATTTTATATAGTGTGACTAATTGTATATGTGTAAAAAAGAAAATACAAGACAGTTGAATTGCGTTCTTAGATATTTTTCTAAAACTCGTGTAAAAATGTTATTATCTTTTGTCTCCTTTTAGAAATGATGAAAATATTAAATTCAAAATATGATAGTGAACAAAATAATGAATTAGAATGATGGGATCATAAAAAAAATGCTTTCAATTTTTTACAAATTAAAAATATATTTCAAAGTTAGTTCCAAATAATGAATAAGCAAAATAGTGGCAGAGAAATAAAATAAATTTTATGTTTTTTCTTTTAACATTATTATATTGAATTTTAATAAAAATTTAAATTGATTTTATTTGTAATCGAGATGAATATCATGCTTCGAATATATATATTTTTAACTTGATTTTATTTGTAAATAATGTAATACTTCCAATAAATCATATGAATACTTTTTATAATTTTTTAAAATTTTAAAGTATAAATAATTTTTAATATTTTTTATAAATTTTAAATCTAATTTAATATTACAAAATCAATAAAACTATATATATATATATATATATATATATATATATATATATATATATTAAATTAATCTTATTTTAATTCGTGCAACTTTCATAAATCACATAAATATTTTTTATAATTTTTTTCTAGATTTTAGAACGCAAGTATTCTTTAACAATCTTTTACAAGTTTTGTATGAAGAATATTCTTTAACACCTAATCATTTTTATCTTTACCCACGATGAGGTGTTTAAAAGAAAGAATTTTAAACTTAGTTTCTATTGTTCAAAACATATGCAAAATATAATTATTTCTAAATATAAAGTGTAGAGTGTTTTGATCTACTTCTTGTTAGATATTTGAGACACTAAAAAATTAATGTGTGTTTTTCTACTTTCGTAAGATGTTGGTATATTCTAACATTTATCATGTGCACTGATTATTATTTATTTATTTATTTATTATTAGTAGTATTATAATACATTCCACAAGTGATAAAAACCTATTCATCTATATGAAAAGCCAATAAAATAGACTCTGAAATTAATGATTTACTCTATTTTTTAACATATAAATTAATAATTATTTTATACTAATCAAAGTTAATAATAAGGATCTATTTTGGTTTGAACTAAAAATGTGAATTTTCAAAATTGAAAGAGAAGCTTGTTTGACCTCACTAAATTTTTGTCAGTAACTTTTAGTTCTTTATACGTTAATTGACATTTTTTTATACATTAATGTTTAGCTTATGACTTTTATATTTACTTATTTTCCTTTTTAGTTTTAAACTAATTCTTAAATTTTCCTTTTAATATTGTGTATATAAGGAGTTTTTTTTTTCATTTTTCCACATGCAATTTTTTTATATAATAGTTTTTTATTACATAAGATATTAATCATATACAACAATTAGTTTCTTTTAATAATTTTGTTACATTATTTATTTTACTATTATATTGTTCATGATACTGTTTTACATAAGATCTATGATTTTACTGTTTCAACTTTAAATTTGAAATATATGGAAATTATCATACGGTAGTTTTTTTTAATATTGCACTATATTTTAACTATTATATTAATTCACAAAATGAAAATAAGATGCCTACTTAATATTTTCACTTTATTTTAAATTAGATAAAAAATATTAGTAAAATATAGCACAACAAATATAATATTTGAAAGTAAAATATGTAATTAAAATTATTGATTGCTAAATAAAAAACTACAAAATTGAAAATCAACTTGCTTATTTCTATAATTATATATTTATGAGCTACTTACTATAATAGATAATTTTACCATATACCCTTACTTACTTAACATATTTTAACAACCAACTAACACTTTTTCAATGATTAACTTTTATTTACAACCTATTAATATAGATGAATTTTCAAACTTGGAGGAATATAATTAATTATTTACCGGTATACAAAGATGCAAATCTTTCATTAATTTTTCTTTTCCTATCCTTAAGTTTTGTAAAATTTTATTTTTATATTTTAGTAAATTAAATTATTTTTAGATATACAAAAACTAAGAATTGAATTATAGAAAATCACTAAATTTGAAATAAAATAAGGACTCAAAAATTGTAATTTAATCAAATAGTTTATTTTAATTTAAAAAAGCAAAATATATCATGTAATGTCATGTAAATTTATGAAAGATTTTGACCCCTTCATTGTACTTATAGGCTTTTAGATAATGTTGTTAAAAAAAGGTATTATATACTATTTTAACCTTCTTAATTTTCTTCTTTTGGCCCCACAACTTTTCTCTAAGAGCTGCTATTTTCCCAAATCGGGAATCGAATCAAATTCAGAAACAAACTCTTCCGTGTCGTCCAAAACCATTACTTTGTCTATACAAAAAGAAATAAGTGATGCCACGTCAACTGATTATGATAACTCTAACACAAGATTATTCTCGGCCAAAAAAAAAAAAAAAATATATATATATATATATATATATATATATATATATTTACAGATAGGACAATAAAAAAAAGTATCCGCGAACGAATAAAACCCGTAATAGTTGATACTCAATATAATTAAACTATATGTAAAAAATAAAAATAAAAATTTATTAAATCTAACTTAAATTAAAACTAATTAATATTTTATAAAGTTAAATTTTATTAAAATTAAATTTTAATTTATATTATATTTTTATTTTAATTTTAATAATTTATAAAAATATATTTTTTAAAATATTTGAAAGTAGCGAGAGATTTTAAATTATTCACTAATATTTACAGGCAAGTACGGATGAATTTTTTTTCTTTTCCGATGAAGTTATCAGTAAACACTATTCATGTCTTATTCGATCCCAATCTCTAATTATATGTTTTAATTTGATTTGGTGTAACATTATTTTTAGAGAAACTAAAAATTCTTTGTTAGAATAAGGAACAAGAAACCTAAGAATTTGTTAGAGACAACAATCACAAAACTTGCCATTTACACTACCTTTAATGGTGAGTGATGCACGGATCACTGTATTATTGCTGCACTAGCTAGCATCTCCAAGAATGAACAATTTCAGAGATCATAATTCAAAAATAAATTTAAAACAACAGAATATGTAGTTACAAAGTGGATTGCACAAACCAAAAATGCTACCTGCAAAACAAATTTTATGCTTGTGAACCAAGCAATATGCACAAGATTAAGTGGAGGTTAGAAACTCATCACATGCCCTCTTGAAATGCATGAGCACGAGAAATAGCTGCAGGGTTAGCTTCCAAGATTTGAGACACACCCAAAACACGGTCTTTGCCTTCTCTAGGCTTTGCCCTTTTTGAAATAGTACCTTCTGGTACACATTCAGGGTTGGTTCCTGATGAGGCCAATTTTGAGGCCCCATTTGGATCATCAATTCTAAGGGTCGTTGGAACCAAGATACACATGTCTGATTTTTCTTCATCTGTTGAAAGATTGTCTCTTGTGTGTTTGCCAAGTGTTGGGGAGCCGTTGCCTGAGCAGCAGCTATTACTGGTAGAGGAAGTAGGTGAAAGGCAGGCATTGAAACCCATTGAAGCAGCTCCTGTTCCACCACCATACACAGGTGGTCCACTCCAGTATGATCCAGGAACAAATTGCAAGGGAAAGCTTGGTGGGCAAATTGTTGGAACTGCCATGATCGGTGTAGGACACCACTGCATTGAAGCAGGGTCGGCACTGTTATAAGGGTTACACATTTGTAGTGAAGAGGGGTGAAGTGATGCAGTGGAAGCAACATTGTTCCAATCTGGATTCCAAGGGAATATCCACGGAGGAACAGGATAACACTGCATAGGTTTTGATGCAGTTGGTTCAGTTGATTTGTTTCTTGGAGTGTAAGCATTGGTCATAGATGATGATCCACATAAGGATACTTCCTCCTCCCCTTTTTCTGCATAATTGACAGTATTTTCATCAGCACTTCGATTTTGTTCTTTAAGATTAAGCATTGACTCCATGGATTCACAAAGAGGAGGGGCATCCGGACAAAATTTCAACACAGTACCATTATCTGTTGAAGACCTGAAAACAGCAGCAGATTGAAGTGTTGTGGCAAGTTGGTGACAAGAAGAGTCACTTGTAGTTGGAATTCCGTCACAAGATACAATAATGTGCCGGTATTGAGAAGCTAGGTGCTTGTTCTTTCGTCTCCCCGCACCCACTGGAACATTTCTCATGGTTCCACCTGCAGTCCAGTACCTTTGGCAGTTCTTGCAGAAATACCGAGGTTGGTTCACATTGTAGTTATTGAAATAACAGAATTTGGTGTCTAAACTGTTGCATCGAGGACAATGCAGAATTTTGTCTGGTTTCTTGAAGATTTTATCTTGATCTGTACTGCTACTCTCTGTATTATTTTCCACTGTTTTGGAATTTACTTTTGACTCATTTTCCTGCCGATTATATAGGGTCTCTTGTTTGCTATCCGTTGAATCAGAATAATTCTCTAGTTGCTCAGAGTTTTCAGTACAGGGCATTTCAACTTCTTTTTTCTTTAAGCCATTGTAAGCATTCTGAAATTTAAGCTTTAATCAATGACAAGTTAAGCAGAACAATGTTGTGGGAAAATTAAGAATAGACGAGAAGCAAAATCAATACTTATTTCCTATGAAAAATATAAAATACCACACAAGAGGAACAACTGGAATTCAGCAATTTCTCAGTAATAGAAAATAGCAGTTTATCAAGGAATAGCATATTGGTTCATACATGAAACCATGTTCATCTCCTGTTTCTAATTTGTCTCAACTTCAACTTCAGTTTATCTCTCCCATCAAACTGTCATATTCATGAAAATGAATCATACTAGAACTGGTAACTTATAAACAGCTACAATTGCATAAATTTACTGAAAAATGACCACAAAGAGCACCTAGAAACTTTTGGACTAGATTGTTGCGAACTTTTGTTCTTCAAAAGGGAACCAGGTTTTTTTTTCATGCAAACTGCAGAAGTGCTGATAAGGAAAAATGAATAAGTAACTAAATGAAAGATTCTAGTACAATGAAGCCACATTAATCCAAAGAAAATATTAATCCCATATATCAACATTTTTGTCTAAAGATGGAAAGGAATTTATTCATGGATAATCAACGGCATTGCTCCAATAAAGCTGAAACAAGTTAACGTTATATTTCTTTCAGCAGTATGACCTGCTTTTAAAGAACAGAAAACCACCATAGAGATGTAGCAGAACCTATTTGAAATCTGAAACAAAACTACACTCTCATGACAACAAAAACCAAATGTTAGGCATATTTTTCTTTAAAAACTCAATTACTCACACAAGACAACTTCACCAACCTTGGTCAAAATTCACCAAACTCCTGTAGAAACGAGAAAACATAAGGACAAATTGTCAACCAAAAGTTTACTCAAAATGAACGATTGAGACCAGCCTTTGCTCCCATGAATCTGAACGTGCATCAGATACACATTCTCAAAATGTTAAAAGGGAAATTTCTTGGGAATAAATACTCTTTATATTTCACACTATTCTAAAGCTAGAAAATAAGTCTAGTAAGCAGTTATGGCATAGAAAAAGGAATGGTATTTTTTTAATGAAAACCCCACAAAATAAAATAGTATATGAGTCCAAGAAAAATGGCTTTTGGGCATCCTTCATGAGTAAGTACCATGGTTGCAGAGTTGGCCTGAATCTGATATCCCATCTGAGAACTGGCCGGAATCTGAGATTCCGGCAACGGAATCTTCCTGCCAAAGAGCCTAATACCCGGATCCTTATTAGACATGTCCCCTTCTGTATTAATTAATGGTACTGTTGTTGAATGGTTTTTTTTCCACAAGAACAGTATGAAGCTTCTGAGCAGCTCCAAGATACATAGATATAGATAGAACAGAGAAAGAAAGAGTGAGAGATAGAGAAAGAGAGAGAAAATAAGATGGTAAAAAAAGCAGCTTTTGTTTCCACGGAACTTTTCAAGGGTGAAACTTTGCACTAAAAAAAGCTACAAAACCCTCCGAGGGAAAAAGTAACCCTGCAAAAAGCACCAACAACATGAGGCATCAGAGACACAATACCGTCCCTTTAAACTTTCTTCTTTTTCCCTTTTGCTCTTTATATTTCTTCCTTATAAAAATCACTTTCTCTTAAATATACTTTTTCTTTCTTTTTTTCTCATTCTTTCTATAGATAAATAATTAATTTCAATTTTAATATATGATAAAATAATTGCAACCTTAATCATTAATTTTATTTTTTTTAAACTATCTTATTAATCAAACGAAAAACAACATATTAATATTAATTTTTTAATAAGCACGTGATAATTAGAGAGTATTAAATATTTACTCGATGAATTTAGGTTAAGAATAAGGATGGGCAAGAGGGTATAGTTCTATTATTCCATCCCATTCTAGCACTAAAAATTCATTCTAATTCTAAAATTGAGCATGTATACAATTTTTATCTCGTTGTCTCCGCTAAATAACGGATATATATTCATGTTTTTATATTTCTAACGGATATACTCATTTATATATATATATATATATATATATATATATATATATATATATTCTTTTTATCCTTCTAAATATAAATTAAATCATTTTTATAAAAAAAATCATAATATTATTAAAATATTCAATATTAAAACATAATTTATTTTTTCATGATGTAAAATATTAAGAAAAATGTTATAGTTGTATAAATTTAACTTTTTTTCTTTAAATTTTAATAAAATATCTTTCTATACTATGAAATTTTTATAATATAATATACAAATAACAAAATTAAACTAATAATAATTCTAATTTAAACATTGATCTTTAATCTTTTCGACTACATATGACATAATATGTTAGATTGATAAAAAATATTTATGGCAATTATTATAGTAAATGAAACATTTTTATATAATTGTGGTAGTAAAGTTTTTCTCATCAGAACAAATTATAATATATAGAATTATATAAAAATCATCTAAATAATATTTTATAGGATAAAAATAATCAACTGATTAAAATATTAAAAAGAAGTAAAAATTATTAAATGGTATGATTTGATAATGAATAATAATAAAAAATATACAATTAAAAATATGATACGTAGAAAAATATTTTAGATATATGAGAAAACTTACCCATTATCAAACTTAATTGAAAAATAACGAGAATTATTTAAACAAAACAAATGTGCTTCAAATTAATAAAGAAACTAAAAATTAAAGACAATAAAAAGAAATGATAAGTTCTTTTATGTCACTTGATGAATTCAGGATTTATTTCATTGAACAATTACAATTAAGAGTTAAAAATTCTCATATAACAAAACTAAATATTAAATAAAAATAATAAAAAAGAATAGAAATAATTTATGACCAGAAATTATTTAATTAAATAAAACTGAAAACATCCCTTTAGATATAACTACATACAAAAGAAAAAAAAGTGAGTAATCATTTAATTTATTCTCTCGTTTATACATATATGTTCGTTTATTTCTATAATAATTATTTACAAGTAATACCTTTTACCTTAATTTTAAAATCTGTGTTAATTTTCATTAATTCGTTTTCATTCTTAAGATTGGAATTCAGTTACAATTTCATTCTTAAAAAATCATTTTAAACAATTAAAAATATATATTTAAATTATTCTTGATTTTAATTTTTAAACTATGTGAAAAGATTAAATATAAGAAAAAAAAACAAGTATATTAAGGAAAGTGATATTATCAAATCCTTTGATAGATTTGTTCTTATGTATCTTTGCAATTTCATACTCTTCAGAAAAAACAAATGAGTGGCTTTTATTTGTAGGAAACAGTGCCGTCCTTTCCATTTTTTTTTATATTTTTTTTGGGAAAAATGTGATGAAGGGCGAAATTAAAACATTGGACCGTACAGAA
The DNA here is from genome assembly GCF_029865625.1 of Vigna umbellata. NCBI lineage: Eukaryota > Viridiplantae > Streptophyta > Magnoliopsida > Fabales > Fabaceae > Vigna > Vigna umbellata. The sequence goes on from NC_142168.1 coordinate 41,486,182, forward strand.
TATAATACCAAACCCCTCTTCTTATCACTTTCGAATTTTCGATTTATTTTAATATGATTAATGTCCAATCTGTGTTCATGAACCTCTCTTCCTTTATCACTTTCATGGAAGGTTCAATATAATAATTAATTTTAATATTTTAAAATATATTAAAAATACTTAATATATCAATATAAAAACTACTTATATATTTTAGTTTTAGTAAAATAAGTAAACTTATAGTTATACAATAACATTAAGTCTAGTAACTTTATTATTAATTAGTATAGCTAAACATATGTTTAATAGATATTATCACTTATTTATCAGACAGAAAACTAATGTTAATATACATTAATTATTGATATAATTAAATACGTATTTTATGATTAAAATCAATTACAAAAATTAATACTAATATATAACTAATCTTAAAAGAACTATTTAAAATTTAAAATTATAAATCATATGGTCATTTTTTATATTTTAATAATATATGGTGTTTAACTACCTTAATCGAAATTTAAATAAAATTAAAGTTTTTATATAAGTTTTATTTTATTAAAAATAAAATATATTGGATTAACTAATTATTCAAAATAGTTAAATATATTTTTTGTCTTCAAATTATTTTATATTTTATCTCTAAATCATATATATATTATTCTTATATTTTTAAAATCATATAAAAATCATATAAAATATGTGGAGTCACTATATAATTTTTCTATATATTTTTCTCAAATCATCTTACATTAATTTGGATCAACATAATTAAATTTTCTTAAGTTATTGGTACTTCAACACCAAACCGTACAGACGAATATATGTCAAAAGTAATATAATATTTAAATTAGTAATTAAGTAGATCAATTATCAATGTCTTAAATTCACAATAAATATCAATCACTTACTTCTTTATATATCTAGATTCATATTTATAAATTTCAAAATAAATTTATATTAACACAATTATAATCATAACTCAATATGTTTGACTTGTAAACTTAATTAGAAATTATATTAAGATTTTTCTAATGTTGAATTAATTATCTTATTCACCTTACTGATCATAACAACAAATTTTAAAATAGTTCACATGATCGTAAAAATCATATAGAATAATATACATATTATATAATATAATATATAATATTATATTATATATAATTTAAAACGAATACAAAAGTTTTAAAAATAATCTAAAAATGAAAAAACATATTAACTTTATTTAAAACATATATAAAAAAACCTTAAAATTCAGTAAAGAATGAGTATTTATTTTCTTTCTTGTTATAAGAACATGGTTTAGTTAGTTTGTTTCTCATTCTCAGAAATGACATTGTTAGAAAAGAAAAATTTTAGAGTGAGGGTAAATTAAAATAAAAAGTGTTAATTTTGAAAAGATAATGATAAAATGATTTATGAAAATTATTAAAGTGGTGAAAAGCTAGGGTGACGACACGTGGCACATGAGTGAACAGAGAGATGAATAAGAGCCAAGAGATGTAGTGGCTAAGGACGGAGATGAGATGACGTTAGACAGAAAGTGGGACCCACAGTGGAAAAAGGGCAAAAAGGTGATGCAGACTTCAACGACACCTCATTCAGCCTATTCTCTCTTTGCGCCGCCTTCAATTGCTGCTTATTCTTTTCAAACAAATACCTATTTTATTCTTTAATTATACAATTAATCAATAATTACACTTTTTTTTTCAAATCTTTATTATTTAAATGTTTTTCATACTTAATCATAATGATTTATTTTTTATTTTATTAATTTTTTAAAATATTAATATTAATATCACAGGATAAATATTAATTTTAATATGATAAATATTGATATATTTTATTTTTAATAGTAAAAAATTACAATTTTAATGTAATTAGTATTATTTTAATTATTTAATATAGTTATATATGCGCTTAACTTTTAATAATTATAACATGTATTTATTAAAAAAATTAATATATAGTTAACTTAAAAAATCATTGACAATTTTAAATTTGTAATACAAAAGTAAAAAATAAAAAATTTCAAACGATTATCTAAAAGTTAATTTTATATTATATATATATATATATAGATATATATATATATTTCTAATATCTTAATATATTAATTTTAAATCTAATTTAATTTTACAAAACTAATATTTAAGATAAAACTTGCATATTTATATAGAATAAATATGTTTTATTTTTATTCAATATAAATTTCTAAACAAATTTTATTTAAAGTAGTTAATTAGGCTGTGCTATTTAAATTAAACATCGAAAAAAACTCAAACAGGGGGCCACTCGGGAGTCTACAAGACATACCGGAGGATAGCTCAGTCCTTGTTCTGGGTCGGGATGAAGAAGGATATTACAGAGTTTGTGGCTAAATGTCTTGTGTGTCAACAACACAAGTATTTAGCATCATCTCCGCAAGGATTACTACAGCCCTTGCCAATTCCAAATGCAGTTTGGGAAGAGCTTAGCATGGACTTCGTGGTACGGTTGCCTAAGTCCCAGGGGTACGATGCTATCTTGGTGGTGGTGGACCGTTTGAGCAAGTATGCCCATTTCATACCGCTCAAACACCCTTATTCGGCAAGGACGGTGGCTGATATTTTCATGAGAGAAGTAGTAAGATTGCATGGGATCCCAAAATCCATCGTGACCGACAGGGACCCATTGTTCCTGAGCATGTTCTGGAATGAATTATTCAAAAGCCAGGGGACGCAGCTGAAAATGAGCACCGCATATCACCCAGAAACAGACGGGCAGACGGAGGTGGTGAACCATATTCTGGAAGGTTATCTCAGGTGTTTCTGTTCAGAGCAGCCTCGGGGTTGGATGACAGTGTTATGGGAGAGCACCTCCTTCTTTGCACAGATTCATTCCTGGTGAATCTCTAGTGGAGGCCGTGAATCAAGAACTTCAAACCAGAGACGAAGCTCTGAAACAGTTGAGGTTCCATTTGGAACGAGCGCAGGATATTATGGTGCAACAAGCTAATAAAAAGAGACGGGTCACGAATGTGGAAGTGGGGGATTGGGTGTATTTGAAGATACGACCCCATAGGCAGACTTCAATGCCAACTAGACTCCACCCAAAGCTGTCAGCAAGGTATTTTGGACCTTTCCGGGTGATTCAGAAGGTGGGGGAGACAACTTGCAAGTTGTAGTTGCCAGAGACAGCTCGAATCCATCCTGTGTTTCATGTTTCACAGGTGAAGAAGGCAGCAGGAGAGCACTAGGTGGAGAAGGAACTACCGCCTGATCTGCAGTCAAAAGGGCCTTCGTTTTGGCCCGTGAGTGTTTTGGGAAGGAGGCAGCGGACAGAAGAAGGAGGAAGCGTATCGCAACTGCTAGTGGAGTGGCAACAAGGAGGACCAGAAGGGGCCACCTGGGAAGATGAAATAACCATCCGAGAACAGTACCCCAATTTCAACCTTGGGGACAAGGTTGATGATCAAGGGGAGGGTGTTGATAGGGATAAGAATAAGAAAGGATGGTTAGTTTATGAGAGGAGAAATAGGAGGAACTGAATATAACAAACTAACGGTTTAGGACAGTTTTGGTGAGATTGTAAGATTGTATAAATAGAGGCTAAGTAGAAGGGATTGCGGGATATTATTGATTCCTTAGTTGCTTACGGGTTTATACCTGTGGAAGAGGGTTATGCCTCTACGTTTGATTGTACAAATACTATACTTGTGAATAACATATAGATTTCTCCTTCTTTCTGTGTTTCTTGGAGAGGAAGTGAGTCTTGAAATTAGGTTCCCAATTTAGGAACCTAACACTATCTACCACATAACAGGTTAAAGAGATGGTTGTGAGAAATGCCATCATTGTGACTGAAATATATGGTTTAACAAGAAAAAACTTTGTTAAATTTAGAACATCATGAAACTGATATACAGATATTTTACTAATAGAATTTCATCAAGAGAAACTTCCATATCCATTCTATTTCTTGTTGGAATGATACCAGTTTTACACTCTATTCGAGAAACAAGTTTTTATGAATCACCTGAAATCCAGCTCTTGAGTGTGCCATTAGGAACATACTCAAACACAATAAATATGCTGCTGACACTTGAATCGTCCAAATAACATTCAAAGAAGTGTCCAAGAACACTGACTAAATGACGATGTCTGTATTTGAATATCTGCTCTATGTTATGCACAAAATCTTGAGTGCTGAAGCTTTTGGTGATTTTTACACTTCTAATGGCAACAAGTAAACCATCCTTTAGTTGACCTTTGTGCATCTGAAGCACATAAGAAAAAAATATAATTTTATGATGAAATACAAATCAAAATTACTTTCTTCATGCAAGCTGATGGGCATGTTATGACACGAACATGTATTAGCCGCAGCATATTTGTCAAGAAACTAGTGTTTCATAACATTTTAAGCTAGAAAACAGATTCATTCCTTAATATGACATAACACTCTCCCCTGAATCTTAGGCTCAAAGGAATAGTTTTCTATAATCAACATAGACATTATAATTAAAAGGTTTAACACATCATTTGGAGGCAAAAGATGTATTAAACAAGCCAAGTCAAAGTTGTTTGTAGCTGTTACAATCTCATCCAGTGAGAAAGCTCGATAAGGAGGCAGATCAACTGTTCCAAACTTCATTGTTTGAGATATATACCCTTTAGTATGGTAAAAATAAATAATTGTCATCTATCTTTTATATGTAAGGATAGAAAGGAATTTATAAATCAAGTTTAGTTGTTCTGTCTGATGCAATTAAACATGTTTTTTTGAAGTCCCAGTGCATGTAATTTTCTTTTCTATTGATAACCAGAGTTTCACTTTCTGCTACACTCCATTAATGAATGCATTTCAGAAATAAAATTTATAATTATTATTCCGCATGCTCTGTTCTAAATTCTTGTCATCCTGATCTTCTAATGTTTGTTACTGGTGAATTTCTGATTATTTGAATATCAAAGGCTCAAGGATGCCACACAAGAACAAAACCAAGTTGCAATAGTTTATATTTTCATTGAGGCAAGAATTGAATAAAACTCAAGTTTCTAATGTCTACACTGAATCACCCAATTTCCTTCCAATAACAAAGTTTTAAAAATGTAAAGTATTGTTATTTTTTAAGGTGATAATATAACTTCGGTACTCTGTCTGCACACATACAAATAATTCATGGCACTAATTAACAATTGCATGTGAGAGTTTTCAAGATAATATAAGTTGAAAAATGCAAAAATTTGTATAAGGAATGTGTCAGTGTGCACACAAATATAAATGTATACTATTCAGAGTGAGGGAGTCACTACAAAAATTTAGATTTTTACCGGGGCTTATTTTTGTCATTTCCAGCGGTTTTAATCCCTGGAAAGTACGTTACCCGCAGTTACGGAAACTCCTGAGAAAAACTGCGTCGCTAAGTAATTACCGACGGTTTTCTAAAACCCCCACTAATACCGGCGGTTTTCTCAAAACCCTCGTTAATACTGACGGTTTTTCCAAAAATCCTTGCTTATACCGACAATTTTCAAAAAACCCTCATTAATACCGGCAGATTTTCAAAAACCCCTGCTAATACCGGCGGATTTTCAAAAACCCCTACTAATACCGACGATTTTCTGAAAACCCCTGCTAATACCGACAGTTTTCTTAGTTAGAGTTTCCAAAAGTAATATAAATAATTTTTTTTTATTATTTAAATGAATTTAATGATCATAAAAAATGTTTTAATAATAAACAAGAATGTGAAATCAAAATTAAATATTATTATATAAAATAAACCATAAATATTAGAAATACAATTAATTGTTAAAATTAAAAAATAACATGTTCAATCCTAAAAATTAAAATAAACATTTTCTAAATTACAATAATCAATTTTGTTGTTCTTTATTATCTTCATTGCCTTCATCATTATTGCCTTCATCATTTGTCACACTTCTTTTATCATATACTTACAATATAAAATAATAATTAGTTGTTAATATATTAATGGTATGCATCGGCTTTATTAAGACAAAGTGATCAATAAATGTTCCATTCCTAAAAAAATTATTAAATAAAAAAAATCACAATAACAGAATTATTAAATAATAATAAATAATAACTATATTAACTAATTTAGATATCATTTTAAAAATTAAAAATTACTAATATTTAAAATAGTTTATTTATAATTATTTTGTTATTGATTAGACTTTAAAATTGATTTCTAATTTTAGTCATTAAAGAATTAATGTTTAAATTAAAAAAAAAACTTTAAGATAACTTCCAAAAAATACTGACCTGTTTTTATAACAAAAGATAAATATAAAAATAAGTTTTTTCCAATCTACACTACAAAAATATACAATTTTAGTAGGGGTTATTTTTTACGTTACCGGAGGTTTTAACCCCCAAAAAATACTATTCCTGCGATTTCAAGAACTACTGGGAAAACCAACATCACAAAATTACCGGCGGTTTATTTCCAGGGGTTTCTAGAACCGCCGGAAATAACCAGGGTTTTGTGGAACCATCCCTATTTCCAGGGGTTTCTGGAAAACCGCCGGTAATTACCAGGGTTTTCCAAAACCGCCGGGAAATCATTTTTTTTAAAAAAAAATAAAATTTTATATTTACACTTCCCTTTGGCACAAGAAAGAAAATCACAAGTTCAATCATCAATGCATGATAATACAACCGTTAAATTGGTGATGATTCAACATAGCAATAAAGGAATTTTGGTAGAAAGACACATAGCAAATAAATTAATCAAGAAACTGGTGATGATTCAACAAATTTTGCTAGAAAAAACAAGTAAATTGATATTGTTTATTTCAACCACTTTGGTGGGTTGCTAATTGCTATTCTTGCTCCACCACACAATTACAACATATCTATCTATAGTTCACTTTCCTCAATATCTTTTGTGATTTACCTTAAGTATGGCCCCCAAACCCATAAGCACCCTTAGTATGGACCCCAAACAGATTCTGAAAATTAATAAACACCACCAAAGCAGTTCCAGCATAAATACCAAACTTGGCTCTGTATAAGACAGATGCATAAACAATAACTTCCTTGTATAGTATATAGAGGTCTTTTTTATTAAGAACTTGGATTCATTTGACAAAAAGTTATATAGTAGATATGATAGAGGTTCACTTGTGCAGGAAAAGAAGGTGGAAGAACAAAGAACAAAGCAATAATAACATAAATGTTAATGGTGGGAATTCAAAATGTGAGTGGCTATGTGAAAACCATATATAAGTAAAATAAAAAAATTGATTTAATTGCATACTGGACAATTACTGTAAAAGCATAGCAAGTAGCTACCTGGCCAATATTAAGAGCTTCTTGTTTTGATTTCACAACCGAATGCAAGCCAACCCAAGCATAAATCTCTCTTTTTGAAGATTTACCAGATTGATGAAACCCCTTTTATACATTAAGGAACGTTACATGGTCACCTTGTATGTATCAATTATCAAAAGATATAAATATATGAATAAAAGATATAGCTCATTCATCATATTGTTATAGAAAAACAATCATGCTATGGCTATAAACAACAAGAGTGGGGAAAAGTTAAGTTAAATTACCTTGGCAGCAGCAAATATCAATTTTGCTTCATCAGATTTCTTTTGTATCCCTCTCCCTGAGATCCAGATGGACTATATACATAGATTTTTAAAATTAAAGTCACTACTCTATACATTAATGTTTAACTATACTTTTGAGATGATATACTGATAGATTTCATTTTAACATTTCCCAACTTCAGCAAAAAAATAAAAGATTTTAACAAAAATGTATGAAATCAGGGTTTAATTTTGATTCTTTATTTATAGTTGTCTAGTCTAAACAGAATTCTTATAGTTTTCCATCTTTCATCTAAAATTACATGATGCATTTGAAAAAATAAATAATGTTTAAATAAAAATAATAAAATATAGGTTTTATTATTATTTTAATGCTTTACGGATTTTCTTCTAAACTATACATATCGTAATATATTATACTTCCATTATAATTTTATTAATTATTAAAGAAACTTAATTCGAACAATCAAAAACTATAAATAATAAATATGACTAATTGACCAATTAAAATTAAAAGTAAAAATCACACAAAACAAAAACACCAAAATTAAAATTAAATCAAAGTATAAAATGAAGTGGTTTCTTTCACCAGAGTATGCCTCAACATTAGATTCAAGCCAGACGAGGATCAGGTTCTGCAGACATGCATCTGGAGGACATTCAGAAAAGAGATAGCAATGTCAATAAAAAAAGGAACATTTGACTATTGTTGACCTTGAATAAACAATATTACCTTTGAACAAAGACAATAAAAAATATTCTTATACTATCATATTTGACAATATTTTGAATGCTGAGAAAAACAGTTTCAAAAGACACTTACTGTAATTTTTGTTTCAAAGAAGTATTTCAGAGTAAGCATTAGACCTCGAACCATTTCAGTGAGAAAAAGAGTGTTGATGTTCAAAAACTATCATCCAAAACACCAGCAATGAATTACTTATACATTATGGAGAAAGTCATAAAGAACAACAATCAAGCTGAAAACAGAGGATTCTAAATAAATACCAAAACTCCAATCCTTTGAAATTCCCTTTGCAAGTTGCTCCCTTTGTTCATCCTTTGCAGTTTGTGCATCTCAGAATTATGATATATAGAAGGAAGGCATTAATACATAACACATGCAAGTGAAAAGAAAATGGACATCCAAGAGATATCTCAATTGACAGACAAATTGTCATGCTAGTGAAGGTATTTGCAAAGTTAAAAAAATGTCGTGTTTGTTCACTATACACAATTCTGAAAAGTCATTCCTTTGACCCATGTAATTATCTGCCTTTATAAGAGGGGAGGTTAAAGAGAGGGAGCTAGGTAAAAACTCACGGGACCAGTATCATCCGAGGATGAGGCGGTGGAGTGCATTGTAGTGTTTCAAGGAATATATAATTAAACATATTCTTTATTTGTACGTGTGGACCCAGCACACTATCCCATTTCAAAAAGTCCATTTCTTGAAACTGGATCATGATTTTTATGTATAGTAGACAATTTGATGCAGGAAACAATCAAAAGTCATATTCAGCCAATCAAATTTTTTATTTTCGTGTTTATATATGTCATGCATGTGAAGCTGAAAACTAGGTAGACTGTTTATATAGTCACCGGCTTCTTCTAGAAGCTTAGGGAACGATACCTTCTGGTAACCGGGGATTAATCGTCTGAGAGAGCAAGCTTTCTTCTGCAGTGGTGATGCCGTTCTTTGAATCTTTGGCATCCTCTTCTTCATCAATCCAGCGTGGGACTTCCTGGCCTTCATGTGGTGCCTCCGCTTCACGGGGAAATATATTTTAAAAAACAAATAAATTTAATTTAACTGCAATTCTATTTTTAAATTGTCGAAAAATAACGATAAAAAAAATGACTGCGGTTTTGTAGTGAAATTAAATTGAAAGAAAATGCTTGATGGGAAAGGTGCTGCAAAATAATGTACAAGCTACAAAGGAAATAAAAAACAAACCTTAAGGCTTAAAGTAAATCTACAAATAGAAAAAAATGAAGTAAACAAACCCGCATACAATTTGTCTAAAAGACAAGGTCATATTAATTGTCTGCAGAAAAAAGTTGTAGATGTAAGTTGTATGTGGCAAAACAATTTTTCCCAACCACTCTAAGACAAAGCTTGATCATTTTCACCCCAACTTTTCTCTCTCCAAAGTTCCATAAATCAATGTCTTTAATAAATCAGAAAATTTGTTAACGATTCGCAAAAAAGAAATGAGATCATAAATTTAATGAAATAATTAAAATCATACACAAATATTAAATTAGTTAAGATAACAACAACTTTATTTTATATGGGAAAAGACACCATGCAACAATGCAAAACTACAGCCTGGGGAAGGATAAAACAAAAGGCAGTGAAACCAGAAGGAAGTAAACACTATTGTGAATACAACACAAAGTTGTTCAGTCTCTATGTATCAGTAATAGGAAGGAACCCTTTGAAACAGTCATGCACATAACAGCGCTCAATCCAATTCAAAAGCATGTAAGAACAAACATTTTAGTTTTGAAGATGTGACTATGAAAGTATTGTGATCCAACAAAATATATCAATGTATCAGAACCAAACACAGCATGAAATTTAGCCTTTTATTAAAAATATTAGAGAGAAGTAAAACCCGGAAGAGAATAGGATATTCCCAGAACAGAAGTTGAAAAACAACTAAAAGAAAGATTCAAGTGTACACCAAATGCTGTGAAGTCTATGCTTATCAGAAATGGAAATTCCCCTGAACCAATAATGCGCAACATACCAGAGATATAAGTATGTCCCAGAGCTAAAATCTGTGAAACCCCAACATACAGTGTCTGATTGTAAGCATGATTCAAAAAGCAACCTAAAAACTAAAACCACATTTTCTCTCTTGACATAGTTTCATAACCTCTGTACTATTTCCTTTTACTTATAAAATAAGGGTTAAATACCATAAACGATACAATGTTAATTTCACTCAAGTTCGTTTCCTTTTCAATTATATATAAATGCCCGCACAAACTAGAATGTGGCCACTTTATTTAATAAATCAAACAAAACAATAATCACTCATCAAAATAACAAAATACACAAAGCAGAAAATTTCATAACCTATTACCTGATAATCAGTAAGAATAGCTTGTATCACAGTCAACTTGGATCTTCTAGAATTCTAAGGACCAGAAATCGCCTCTAATGCCTTCCTAAGCCATTCAAGCCCACCTATTAATAGTTTCAACAGAGCCCCAGAAATAGAGGAATGAGAAAGACCTTCCGCAACCTCCAAAACGTCCTACATGATTAGCAATCATCTCTAATCAACAACAAAGGAAATTCAACAAGATTAATTATTAGCAAGCCCCATTAAAAAGGCCATGTTCTTTATCCCAAACAGTTGGCAAACACCTGCTCTTATATCCCAAATCAACTTGTATTAATGCCCATGAAAAGAAAAGGTTAAAAGATTGACAAAGACGGTGAATAAAATTATTAAGCAATGAACCTTGTAAAAGAAAAACCATATTGCAGTCAGCAGTAACACACTAAAAGTTCCATGTATAGTTGAATAGGAATAAGAAAATAATCAAATATGATACGAGGCATCCAGATGAATGACTCAAAATAAAGTGTCAAGAGATCAAGTTAATACCATGTTCTTAATAACCAGTCAAAAATAAACCAAATTTGGTGGACAGTTATCTCCAAACAAGTATCCGAGCGATGAATGACCACCGGGAACCGCTTTGACTTTTGTCGATGGACGATCCTATAATATATATAGGAGAAAAACTATATTAACGAAAAACCTATAATTAAGATGATCATGAAGGTTAATAAAATGGGAGATTATCTTAGAGTCTTGGATCCTTTTTGGGGAAGACGAACCAGTTAAGAATAAAACCAATTACACAGATGTTAAACTATGTTGACCACTATTCATAACTTGATTTATTACCGCGCTTATTTTTGTAGTGAGTTACTTGCATCCAGAAGCTCCAGTCCCCAGTCCCCAGTCCCCAGCATGCAAGAATAAGTGAAAAGATTGGAAAAAGATTGAAAAAAGATTGAAAACTGGTGAAAAAAGGAAAAATTAAGTAAAAGAAAGAGAAAGATCGAGAAAAGAAAGTGAATTTGATTATACATGGGCATCACGCCGCGGCGGCCGCGGCGGCAGACGGCCGCACAAACTAGATTTTATTTTGGTAGGTTCATTATTCATATAATCACTATTTATACAAAAAAATACAAAGCGGCAGCGGCGGCGGCAGCGGCAGCGGCAATTAATGATGACTCTGCCAATTAGGTCGCATCTGCGATTGCGGCCTCATCGGAGCTTCGGGTCTCATCGGAGCTTCGGGCCTCATCGGAGCTTCGGGCCTCATCGGAGCTTCGGGCCTCATCGGAGCTTCGGGCCTCATCCGCATTTCGGGCCTCTGCCAGTCCGGCCTCTGCCAGTGGTCCGGCTGCGACTGCCAAATTGGCGGCTGCCACTGATGACAATATTGATGAGGACACGGTTGATAAAGATGACAAGGCGCCGCCTGCACTGGTTGATGGAAAGGACAGTCTTGAAGCGGTGGCGTCATCTTCTTGATTGCATCCGGGATCTTCTGTGCTTCCAAATAAGCCAACTCATACTCCCCTTCACTAAAAAACTTGATTACTCGTGCCAGCAGAACTTGTAACAACTGATAATCAAGATCGGAATCCATATTCTGAATACTTTGCATGCAGTCAGCAGTCCTTCTTATAATAAATGAATTCCTTCATTTTCTTTTGGGCCGGGTCAAGGGCCATTTTTTTTGGAAAATCAAGACGTCCAAGTTTTATAAAATACCTACATTACCCCTAATTAAGAAACTTTTAATATTTTTTTATTGCTGTCAGCACAGACTTTCCCTCTTACTTCTCTCTCGCATTTCAATTACAGTCCTCGCATCTCATTTTTCTGGACTTTCTTTCGTCTCTCAGTTTTTACACACATAGACCACCACACTCGTGCCTTTCCTCTTCCTCTGTTAAGCAGGCACATGGCCGCGTTTTTCCCCCTCCCTGGTGTGGATGATGTGTGATGAGAAGAGAGTTAGTAGAAGTGGTTGTGGTGGTAGTTGCCAGGGAAACTGAGAGGATGCTCTTGGTAGGTTAAGAGTAAGAAATTTAAGTAAGAATATAATTGAGAGAGGAAGGGGTGAGATATAAAGATGAAAGGAAGAAAAGCGAGAGTTATAAAAGTTAAATGAGAGAAGAAAAGATAGTGTTGGTTGCATGGTTGTCTACCACGGCCTGGTTGTTACGTGCTTGGGGTGTTATGTTGGGAAAAGAATAAGGAAATAAGAGAAGTATGGAGGAAAGAATAGTAGAAGAGTATGGTCTGTGAGCTATGAGATGCAAGGGAATGCAGGAAAAGAGAAGAAGAGATAACGTGGTAATAGAAACGAGGAAGAAGAGCATTGTGAGTGGTGGGTAATGTGGAACGTTGATAATATACGTAAATCTTAGTGGGAACAAATGGAAGAAAGAGAAGAATGAGGGAGGAAAGAGAGGTAGTAGATATTGGCCAGTGTTATACGTGAAAGAGGAAAGGGAGTGTGTAGATGAGGAAAGAGATGGAGATGGGTTTCTTAAACTAGAATGCATGATTTAAATGAACCAGTGCATGTGTGAATAGTTTTGAGAATGATAGGTTTATTAGTAGGAGAAGAAGAAAAGAGTGTGGTTGGAAGTAGTAAGGGGAGTGACTAGGAAATTATCTTATGGGTATGGGTCTTGCTGTAGTAGTGGAAAGGATAGTTCGGAAAGAAAGTGCAACTTGTATGAAGAAGAAGATGGGTTGTTTAGAAACTGGCAGAGATGAAAGTTTGTGACAGTGGGAAATAGAAAAAAGGAGGAAGAATCTAGGTGAGTTTTAAGGGTTAAGGGGAAGTAGAGTTTGTTTAACATGATGGGTTATAAGAAAGAATGGAGAGATATGCAGAGGGTGGTTTCTGTGAAATTGAAATGAAGGTTAGTGTGGATGGTAGGAAGGAGAAATTAAAAATAACAATGGAAAGAGAAGAGATGTTGCAAGGTGAATTTAAATAAAAAGAGAATTGTGGGTGGATTGGTTTTCATGCAGTATATTTCGTAACAAATATATATATTAGAAGGCTATGTGTGATGTATGAAGGAATTTTAGAGTGGAAATCAAAGGCAGAGGAGGAAGTTAGTTTTTTTCTGAAATTTAAGGAATGTTGAGTCTAATTTAAATAATTAAATCTTTATATAACATATTAAATATTCGTCGGATTTTGACATCCGAAAATGTTATCATCGGATATCATCATCCGATTACTATTGAAAGTATAAAATAATTCTTGAGGGCTTAATTGAACCTTCTCATAATCTTCTATTTATAAAAATAAATTAATACAAAATACATGATAAAAAGATAACTCTAGACACAATATAATCATGATAAATAAGGAATATAATCATGATAAATAGGGTAATTCTAGACACAATATAATCATGATAAATAGGGTAACTCTAGACACAATATAATCATGATAAATAAGGTAACTCTAGACACAATATAATCATGATAATTAGGGTAAATATTCTAACACTCCCCTCAAGCTGGAGCATACAAATTGTATGTAATGTACCAAGCTTGGAATAAATAAACTCACTCTAACAAAATGAACTTGTCTCGAATGTCGAGACAATAGACATGGTAACTTTGGCTTCGAACAAGATGCACATATGCTTCAGACCATCAAGAGAATGTCTATAAACAAAAATGGACTCACAAAGCAGCATAACCAAAGAGACTCCTCATAAGCTTATGGAGAATAATATTGGTCAACCACGAAACTTCATCTAGCATCATGAACCTTCAAGTAGGATGACTTTGACAAAGTTGATTTCCATCAAAAGTGAATGATGAGTGGTAGACAACGACAAACTGCAAAGACTAGATTGCCATTAAGTAAGGATGGGGCCTGCATGTCTAAAAGCGACAAAAATGAAGGGACTGTTATCCTGACTAGTTGGGGCCTGCAGTGGCTGAAAGCGACAACACTGCAGGGACTGCCATCTCTGACTAATTGAGGCCTGTAGTGGCTGAAAGCGACAAAACTGCAGGGACTGCCATCTCTGACTAAGTGAGGCCTGTAGTGGCGGAAAGCGACAAAACTGCAGGGACTGCCATCTCTGACTTTTTGGGGCCTCTGACTAGTGGCTAACTAGTGGCTGGAAACATACTCCCCCTCACTAGTGACTAAATTGCCATTATTGACTGATGGGGCTTGCAGGGACTAAAGTGCCATCCCTCACTGATAGAGCCTGCAGGGACTAAATTGTCATCAGTACCTGATGGAGCCTGCAGGGACTAAATTGCCATCACTGCCTGATGGAGCCTGCAGGGACTAAATTGCCATCACTGCCTGATGGAGCCTGCAGGGACTAAATTGTCATCACTGCCTGATGGGGTCGGTAGTGGCTGGAAGCGACAAAACTACAAGGACTGCCATCACTGACTGACGAGGTGATGGGGGCTTGCAGTGACTGAAAGGACAAAACTACAGGGACTACCATCACTGACCGATGGGGCATGCAGTGGCTGAAACATATTGCAGTGGCGGGAAACATACTCCCCTCACGCCAAACGACAGAAATGACGACGCACCCATGACAAATCGTGAAGGTGAAAAATCATAATGGTCTCTAGCATTGACTCTCCTTGGAGATTTTTTTTCTTTTGGTCCAGCGAGACGAATGGCAGCGACAACCAGGGATGGGTCGCGCTCCTCGATGCGCACAAAACCCCTAACTTCGCCAGAGAAAACGAGAAGGTAGCGGCAACAGAGGTTGAACAGATGTGGCGCATGTGGCGCATGTGGCACTGCTTGGATGAGAACTAGCCCTCGACACAGGCATGGTTGACCATGGCTCAAGGAGGCGATCCAGATCCATTGGTCGTCGGACTAAACTGTGGCGGTGGTCGGTGGCGGGCATTAGCGGACGACGTTGGAATGACAAAGGTTGATGGTGACAAACTTATGTGGACAACTCCTCATAGTGGAAAAATAGTGCCAAGTGGACAAGGACAAACAACAGGCAACGGCAAACGACACCATACAGCAGCAAACAGTGCCAGACAATTGCGGACAGCAACTAGGGTTTAGAGATTAGATAGAAACCAGAACATGACTGCTCATTAAGGTATTTAAGAAAAGATGAAATTTTTAAGGCCGCCGGTGGCCAGCCCCGCCACCGGCGGCAACAAAGACAGAGTAAGAAGAGACTCAGACAACCTGCTCTGATACCAACTTGAGATTGAAAGTATAAAATAATTCTTGAGGGCTTAATTGAACCCTCTCATAATCTTCTATTTATAAAAATAAATTAATACAAAATACATGATAAAAAGGTAACTCTAGACACAATATAATCATGATAAATAAGGAATATAATCATGATAAATAGGGTAATTCTAGACACAATATAATCATGATAAATAGGGTAACTCTAGACACAATATAATCATGATAAATAAGGTAACTCTAGACACAATATAATCATGATAATTAGGGTAAATATTCTAACAAATACAATATAAACTTATAAAAAATTATATATAATTTTAAAAATAATTGTAAATTAATAAAACAATTAAATAAATAATATAATTTAATTTTTATATAAAATTAAATTTAAATTGAATTTTGAAATTATAAGTATCGGATATCCACATCCGTTTATATAGATTCGGATTTTCATATCCGGATGGTTTCACCTTAAGTTTATTTTTGTTAAAAAATAATTTTATTAATTTTAATAAATCCATATAAATTAATTTATATTAGTTAAAAATTATATAATACATTATAAATTTATATATAAAATTAAAAAATTTATAAACTAATATAACAACTAAAGAAAATAATTTAAATATGAAATGGGGTGCAAGGGTGTATGGTTTATTAATAAAAATGAAATGGGGATGCGGAGATCGAGAGGTGGAGGAATGCATGTTTCCTTATAGAAGGAAGTGGGAAGAGTAATCAATGAGTATAAAAATTTTCAATAAACAAAAAGTTAATAAATCATCATCTAATTAATAAGGGGTATTTTAGGAAATTGAAGGTGCAGGATTAGGGATGGCAAAAAAACCTGTGTCCGCGGGCACCCGCTGATAAAACCCGCTGCGGGTAGTTGATACCCGCAGATATTTTTTACCCACGGGTAACGGGTAGCGGGTATTAAAATACCCGCTTCTTTGCGGGTCGGGTGCAGGTATTAAACTATTCGTCTCGCGGGTACCCGCTACCCGCAAAAAATAATAAAAAAATAGGTTTAATCCTTTTCGATATCCCTATTTCTGTAGAATCGTCTCAAAAAGGTCCTCGTATTTTAAAGTCTCTCGATTAGGTCCTTAATTGTTAAAATTTGAATCAAATTAAACATTGCCGTTAAGTTAGATAGACGGCGTCAAAAAATTTGATTCGTGGTTTAGTGACTTGACTAAGTGCTGTTGACGTGGCACATATTGGTTATCTGAGTTGTCTTTTTTTCATTTATTCATTTAAAAAAATTGACTTTAATCAAACGCAACGTTTTGTCTACGAAAAACTATTATAGTTAGGTTTTTTTATAATCAGAATTGACTCTGTGGAATTTGGAGAAATTTGGGAAAGTAACTGGGATTTCAAGAAATCCCTAAATTGGAAGATTGAAATCCTGAGGGGAGCCAGACCAGAACGCCGTGTCGTCCGTCAACATGAACCTCCCATTCCTGTGATGAAGTCGGACCGGAACGCCGCGCCCAATGGTGACTTGGACACCGCGATGGGCCCCCGTTCTGCAGGTAGAAGTGGATCTCCACCTCGAAGACCTTCGTCTGCACATGCTTCGCTCACTCGCTCCTGCGGGGAGTGACCTCCCCGGGTGTCGCCTCCACCTCCTCGATTTCTCCCACCAGCAGGGGCGTCTTGAGGTCGCCGTCCATGATCAGTGCGGTTGCCGGCCAAGACGAGGACGCAGAGTGTGGTTCTGGAGGAAGAAGATAGGGTTGTTGTTGATGTATGGTGGAATTATATATGTTTTATTCGTTGCAGGGCTGATGTTTTGTTGGATTGTTGGATGGTATTTTGTTGATGGAAGATTTGGGAAGAGGAATCAGGAACTTCAAAAAAGTGTTACTTATCTCAATATTGGTTTTGTTTAATTATGTTTTACTGTTGTTGGTAATATCAGATTCAATATCACTAAATAAGCTCTTCACTCCTTTACATATTCTTTAAAAATTATTTTTTATTGAATAAATAAAAAATACATTTTTCGTAGACAAAACGTTGCGTTTTGATTAAAGTCAATTTTTTAAATGAATAAATAAAAAAAAAAGCCAACTCAGATAACCAATATGTGCCACGTCAACAGCACTTAGTCAAGTCACTAAGCCATGAATCAATTTTTTTGACGCTGTCTACCTAACTTAACGGCAAGGTTTAATTTGATTCAAATTTTAACAATTAAGGACCTAATCGAGAGACTTTAAAATACGAGGACCTATTTGAGACGATCCTACACAAATAGGGATATCGAAAAGGATTAAACTAAAAAAATATTAAGTTTTATTATTTTAAATTTAATTTAATTTAAAATAAAATAAAATTATATTTTATTAGGTTAAATTTAATTTAAATTAATTTTTAATTTATATTTAATTTACTTTATATTACATTATATATATATATTTTATAAATTTATTTAAATTTTATTTAAAAAATATATAAAATAAATTTTTTAAATTTTTGGCGGGTATCCGCGGTACCCGCGGGTATTTTTTATGCGGGTATCCGTGCGGGTTCGGGGTAGGTTGCGTGCGGATTTTTTTTTTGCGGGTTGGGTTGCGGGTAGGCACTATCCGTGCCCGACCCGACCCGTTGCCATCCCTATGCAGGATGAAATGCTTAGAGGTGCAGGATCAAACACTCATGTTTCTTTAGGTGTTACTTCCTCCACCACTACTACTTCTCCCTCCACCTCCCCAACCTTTTCTAAAAAAAATTTAAATACAAAAATAATCTTTTTTAATTACAAAAATAACCTTTATTTTATTTTTAATCATATTTATTTACTTTGAATTCAAACCCTATTTTTCTACCCACTCACTTTTCACTCGGCCCAACCACTAACTCTCCTCTTTTTTTTAGATTCCCACCCTCCAACTCTACCATATCCGTCTTTTAAAAAATAATACATCAAAACATATAAATTAAATTATTAAAATATCTTTAAAATTAATATAAAAATAAACTGATAAAAATAATTGGAAAATAAACATATAATCTTTTTAACGGATGTCAACGGATGTTTAAGGGAAAACAGATGTCGATATCCGTTTTGCCTTAAACAGATGTTGACATCCGTTTAAAGATTATACGATTACTTTTTAGGGTTTATTACGCACCTCCTTCACGACGAATCTTCCCACATCACCGCACCCCACCACATCGATCTTACATGTTGATCAATTGTTTCCACCATCACTTACAATCTCGCACACTAACTAATGAAAGTCCACCATACTCTCATACCACAATTAGAATGAGAAGAAGAAGTGTGAAAAAGAAGAAGAACATGAAACAAAAAGAGGAGGAAGAAGAGTTCCCACTGCGTGGAGGATTAGAGTGGAGGACTAGAGTGGTTAGAGGTTAAAAGATATTAACCCTAAAATTTTATTAAGGGTAAAATAGGAATGGAAAAATAAAGAGAGGGATAAAACAGGAATGGGGTGGTGGAGGGAGCAAAGTGTGGTGGTGGAGGGAGCAACACCCAACAGATATTTACTAACTTTTTGACAACGCCAGGTGTCGCCTTGTGATTGGTCGTTATTAAATTTGAAAATGTATTTTCCAGAAGGGCGTTTTTGGAAAGGAAAAATTTAGAATCCCTCGTTTTGGCGGTTTGAGTTTTGTTCTTTCTTAGGTTTCAAATTTTGGGAATTTGTCTCTGTAACACTCCTAAGAAACACCAACACCGGTGGAAGGGCTGTCCCTAGTTTGGATTACAGTGTTGTTTCATAGAGTGTGTGTTGTGCATTGGAGGTTCGTCGGCGTCGTGAAGTTTGGTTTCCCGCTTCGCACACACTTTCGCGTTTGAGGCTGGTTTCCCGCTACCCTCCCACCCGGCAGCTACGCCCCCACCGGCAACGTTGGAGGTTGGTTTTCCCCTAGACACACACTAGCGGCGTGGAACTTGGATTTTCCCACTTATCTGGGAGGTGGAGTTTTGTTTGCCGCAAACACCGGTATGTATGAAACTAAAGGTTCATTTTGGGGCAATGTGTGTGAGTTGAAATTTTATTTCACTTACATTTGATGAGGTCCATGACAAGAAAGATGAAATAATTTGTTTTGGCTTTGGTTATTTGTTGTTGTAGGTAATTTGATGTTGTAAGTGTTGAGTTCATTCGAAACCGGAATGGAGGAATGTCATACGAAAGTAAGTAGAGTTTCTGTATTTGTTTTGTCTATATTTTTTTGGAATAGTGATTTTAAGTTTTGAAATTTGAACTTTATTGTAGTGGCACATGCAAGCATGGATGGATACATCTTACATAGTCTGTATGAATTCTTTACTACGAACCAGACATCAAAAGCGCATTGGAGGAACTCCATTTAGGTTTTGTTTATACATTGTTAAACCTCTACAGGTGAGTTTAAAAATGGTGAAGAAGATGGTTTGTAGATGGGTTGGGCACCATGAATCATTTAGAGTTAGCCAACATCTACTTCCATTCAATGCGGTTGATGTTTTGATGACTTTAGGTTTAGGAGTAGGGGGGTTGGAGGTGTCGTATGATGAATCAGTAGTTGGTAAAGTAGGTGAGATGTTCAATACTAAAAGAACGACTTTGAAAGACCTCATGAATATGTTTGATGGGCTTGTATTTAATGATGCTATTGAGGTAGATGTGATTTGTCGTTTGTATATATTAGTTTGTTTTGTGGTATTTTATTTTCCTAGGAAGTCAAGGCTTATTTGTCACATGCCCTGTATAGTATTAGATGATTTAGATAGGTTGTCTGATTATGATTGGGGTGGTGCTGTACACAAATATCTTGTAAGGAGTCTAAACAGATGTAGTAGGAAAATACTGTCTGGATCGATTGCTGACTCGTTGAGTATTAGTGGCAATGCTGCTGTGTTACAGGTATTATGTTGTTGGATTGTTTATTTAATTTTTTTAAATGTAAGTGATTGTCGTTATTAAATTGAGAAGTTGTGTTTTTGATATTGTAGCTTTGGGCTTTTGAACGCCTTTCTTTGCATCGTCATAGTTCTCATAAGGTATTCCCGCGTGTGACTCAATTTCGTGCGTTTCATTCAGGGACGAAAAGAATAGATGTTCTATTTAAGAGAAGCGATGTAAGTACATTAAATTGATTGAGTGTTTATTAATGTTGTTGTTATTTGAGTAAACTTATTGCCTTTGAATGATATAGGTGGAATTTGATTGGTACCTCAGTGACCATGATCGTCGGAAGCCGCTCATACGTGTTGCTTTCCATATGGATGATAGAGCAAGGCTTGAATGTAGCAGGGCTGCAGAGCGACATGAGAACGAAGGTGAACACAGTTAGGAATCAGAAGCTGAGGAAAAAATAAGAAGAAACAACCTCAAGATAAAAAGGCTAAGAGAAAAAATGAAGGATGTTCGGAACGAACTTCGTCGTATTAGGAAGTGTAGAAAGGTTCAAGAAGATTGTTCGGTTGATGTTGAGGTGAATGTTGACGGTGCAGATCATCCAGTGTATGAAAAACCTGTACGTGAAGCGGATGAAGGAGGTGTAGGTGTAGCGGATGAAGGAGGTGTAGGTGTAACGGAGGAAGGAGCTGTAGGTTTAGCGGAGGAAGGAGTTGTAGGTGAAGTACTTGAAGAACATGCCGCTAAAGTGGATGAAGGAGGTGTCGTTGAAGTACATGAAGAACCTGCGGCTGAAGTGGATGAAGTAGGTGTAATTGAAATAGGTGAAATACGTGACGCTGTAGTGGATGATGGAGGTGTAGGTGAAGTACATGAACTACATGGTTTTGTAGTTGATGAAGGAGGTGTAGGTGAAGTACCTGAAGAAGTTGCCGCTCCAGTGGATGAAGGACGTGTGGGTGAAGTACCTGAACAACCTGTCGCTGAAGTACCTGAACAACCTGTCGCTGAAGTGGATGAAGGACGTGTATGTGAAGTCGATGTAGGTGAAGGGGTTTCCGAACCTGAAAATGAAGAGGGTGAAGAACCATTATGTGTACAACATTATGATCCACCAGCAGTCATTGACATTGGTGAAGATGAAGAAGGAGATGTTATTGTTGAACCGATGTCCGTACGGCCTTTGCGCACTTATGTAGGTGACCCTAGAACACAGGTTGATTTCGACAAATTGTACAACTCAGTAACTGCAAAAGGGATTAAACGAAGGTAATAGAATAATGCTTTATTTTTAAAAAACAGTTATGTTGGTATGCGAATTCTTATTGTTGTGTTTACAGTTTCATTGCTGAAATATTTGGTCAACCACTGAGCACAAATGAATGTGAGTCTCTAGGGCCGAGGCAATATGTTGACAACTTGGTAATTATGCACTTTCATGATATGAATCAATAATGATGTTGTTGAACGTAGAAGCTTGTATTTGAAAGTGCTAAATTTTGTTGTTTTATTTTTTTGTAGGTTGTATTTTTTGCATCATCAATTTTCATGTATTTTGAGAAAAGGTTGTCCGGAGTAGTAAAGA
This sequence comes from Vigna umbellata, assembly GCF_029865625.1. Lineage (NCBI taxonomy): Eukaryota > Viridiplantae > Streptophyta > Magnoliopsida > Fabales > Fabaceae > Vigna > Vigna umbellata. Next base: position 41,508,492 of record NC_142168.1, read on the forward strand.
GGATTGTTTTTAGTCCTGTGTTTGGGGTAAAAGATTGATGTTACCTCAATTTATTTCTTGTGTAACTGTTTATTATATTATGGTTTTTTTATTTTGTTATTGTTTATTCATTGCAGAACCATATGCGGTATGATTATAGGAGACGTCCATCAAATCAACATGTGTGGCAACTAAAAGATTATGAAACTTATTTTCCTGTTGATCTAATTGAACTGTCTGACATCTTGTCTGCCAATTTGGTGAGTAACTTGTGATTTGTACTTACCACTTGCTTTGTTATTTTGTTTATGAAATGTTTTCAATTATCATTTATGTGGCCACTCGTAGGTTTTCATCCCATATTTAAGTGATAATCATTGGTGGTGCTATGCCTTTAAAGTTTGCACCTTTGAGTTTTTTTGTGATTGACTCACTTGGTAATGGTATCAAAGGGCGTGCTCGGATTGACAAAAGCATGGTAATTTTTATAGTGTATTTTCAATATTGATTATATAATGTATTTTGAGAATTGGTTATAATTGTTACAATAATCTGTTGAACCGTATTTAATTTGGAATGTATATTTTATATGACAAGCTAAAAATATGCAGCGTTTTTTTGGTTTGTTGACCAATAAGCTAGAAGAATCGAAGTGTCCTTTAATAGTTAAACAAGCCAATATCCTTGTCCAACCTAACTTGTAAGTTGATTGTCCATGGATTAGTTGTTAATTTTTTATAGCCGAAGCAAAAGTTATGAATGATTTATGGTTTTTTGTATGATATAGATATGACTATGGTGTTGTCATGTTGAAAGCAATTGAATTGTGGGATGGAGATGAGAAATATAATGGTCAAAGTTTGCCAAATTATACAAATGTAAGTTTGACTCTGTGTGTGAAAATATGTCATGAATATTGGGGTGTGTTTTTATTCATAATTTGAAAATGTTAATTTCAGGAGGAGTTGTTCGGCTTCAGGAAAAAATATGTTTGTGACTAGATCCTTGGCAACGACAACGTCCGAAGATTCGACACCTTGGAACGATTTGGATTAATATAGAATGTAAATAGGAAAACAATGACAGGAACAAATTTTGTATTAATTTTGAATTGAAGTGTTGTCCTGTTCATTAAATATTAATTTTATTAATATTACATTTGGTAATTTAAATGTGTTAGTAATTAATTTAAATGTGTTCTTCTAATTCTTGGGCCTCGTAATCGATTACAAGGGAGGGGTAATTGAATACTAGGGGAAAATCGTGTTTTTGTACAAAAACTTGGTCTATACTCCCCCGCTTTGGCTGAATGGCTCCCCTTTGTTCCTTCGTGGGTCAATTGTGTAGTTTTCAGAATAACCTTGGTTGGAACCGGTGACCCTAGTGTCTGTCCTAGATAGTGAGACTTGAATGGATGTGTTAGGCCTGTTGAGGTGTTAGATTGGGAGAAGGTGAGGTGTTTTTGTACAAAAACTTGGTCTGTACTCCCCCGCTTTGGCTGAATGGCTCCCCTTTGTTCCTTCGTGGGTCAATTGTGTAGTTTTCGGAATAACCTTGGTTGGAACAATGTTGTGCATCCTCGTTGTTCCCAAATGTTATATTATCAAGATCAAGAGCATCTAGAGCAGGATTTGTTGTTGCTTCATCTAAGTGAACATTTTCACCATCATTTTCACCTTCAACTTGATCCATCTCAACAACATCATCTGTCTCTTCAGCTATCCATTCATCATCTGATTCAATGTCATCAAATGGAAGAGCTACAGTTTTTCGAATTTGTCTACTTTTCAGCTTGGAGTTATACATCACATAAATTAAATCATTCATCTTTTTTTATGCAAACGATTCCTTCTCTTTGTATGAACCTAAAATGAAATATAATATTTTTAATGAAGATATAAACATAATAAATTTATAAATTAAAAATAATTTAAATTACCATTTCAAATGAGCTCAAGTTACGCTCACATCCAGAAGAACTACAAGTCAAGCTTAGAATTCGAATAACAAATCTCTTCAACTCTGGAGTTCCATCACCAAACATGTCCCACCATTCCCTAGGATTTAACTCTTTCCTACACTCCTTTGCATCTTCCATTCCAAAAAGTCCTCTAGCATTATGAAATTCAACAATTTGTAAATTAATTTTTCTTCTTTCTGCCATATCTGGTATCAATCTTCTCATGCAAAAATACAATCCTTCTTTCACCTCTCCACCATCATCACTTCTAAAGTTAGGTTCATAGTTGAAACGGGGGTTCAGAAAATAGGCAGCTGCATGCAAAGGCCTATGAAGTTGATTATCCCATCGAGCATCAATTATTCTCCAAACCTCTTCATAACTACATCAATTATGCTATATCAGAAATAATTTCACACATAAGTAATTAAACATTGAATAAGTAAAAGTTTGAAAATTTACCTCTTTTTGATATTGTTAAAGTTAGACCTAATCTTCTCTTTTGCACAATCCATCTCTTCATAAATGAAACCCATTGCGGGTTTTACATCTGAGTCTACTAATCTTAATACCACCATAAGAGGGGCAGCAACTTTCAGGCATATGGAGACATTCTTCCAGAACCGACTATCTAATACCACATATTCTACTTTTCTGCCCTCTAGTGAAGTTCCAAACTTGCTTGTCTTCCACTCTTTAGAGCTAAACATGGTCAACAACGATGCCTTCAATTCATGAAGACAAGCAAGAGTTAAATAAGTTGTGGCAAATCTAGTCACACCCGGTCTTATCAAGTCTCTACCTTTAGTGAACTTTTTCAACAAGGAAATCAACATTGATCTTCCATAAATGTAGGTGGTAATCTTTCTTCCCTTCTTAATTGTCAATTCATGGACCTTTAAATTTTTTTCAAAATCTTCAAATATCAAATCAATGCAATGTGCTGCGCATGGAGTCCAATACAATCTTTCCCTCTTTTGCATCAATAACTCTCCAACTACCTTGAAATTTGCAGCATTATCAGTGACAACTTGAACAACATTTTCTTCTCCAACAAACTCAACAACATCATCTAACATTTTGAAAACTTTATCAGCTGTTTTTGATATGTCTGAAGTGTCAAGTGAATAAAGAAAAATCGTCCCTTTAGGACTATTCACCAAGAAGTTGCAAATAGAACGTCTTTTTTTATCTGTCCAACCATCAGTCATAATTGTACATCCAGTTTTCTTCCACTCCTCCTTATAATCCTCAAGGATTTCATCTGTTTTATTCACAGCTTGTTTCAACAGCTTTTCTCTAATGTCATGATAAGATGGTGGTTTGTATCCAACTCCATACTTACCAATCATTTCACACATTTTTGCAAATGCTGGATTTCTAATTACATTAAAAGGAATGGCACTGGTGTAAAAGAATTCAGCCACTTGAGCATCAACTTCTTCTTTGTATCCTTTTTTCATCATTTGACTTATAATTGCTTGGACTCCTCCCTTGCTAGCAGTAGCAACTTTTTGTTTTCCTTTAAAACTGAATATCTTGTGTCCTCCTTCAAGACTCTCATTTTCTTCCTCGTCTTCATCGATATTTATCTTTCTTTTCTTTAATGATGCATTCTTGGCTTCAACAACTATTTTTATCATCAAATTTTTTATTTCATCTGAAACAGAAGTACAAGGTTCAGAATCCTCCCTTGTTCCAGCAAGATGGTGTTTAAATCTAAATATACCTCCACTCAATCTTTGAGCAATAGTTACATTTCACTTTTCTTCCATTACCGTTAACGTCAAACCCATGTTTCCATCCAATATCAGATCGATTTCCCGGAGCATTTTTACTTCTACTCTTAGTGAATGAAGATGTAGTTGCATTAATTTCTATTGAATTTGATACATTTCCAGATGTTCTAAACTTTTTCACTAAAAAATCAATGGCAAAAAGAATTATTTAATATTAAATATTTTCTTCTACATGCTAAAATAATAAAAATAATACTATATATGCACAGTAATTTTTATTATAATATCAAGACTTTATAATAAAATACTATATAATAAAATACTTTATAATAATTTATAATAAAAACATACAGTGACATTATATACTAATCTGAAGAAGACATAAATATTATAAAATATGAAGGAGTGAAGCACCATTAATATTTTATTAATACCATGATAAGACTGAAGGAGTGAAGCACAAACAGCATTAATGGTGACAAACGGCAAATGGCAAACACACTATAAACAAAAATGATTCTTTGACACGGTTAAAGCAAATTACATTCATTTGACACGCGGTGGGCCCCGAAAACTGTCAACATCATGAAGGATAGTTTGGTCATTTGCTGTGCTGAGTTGGCTTGTAAAAAAGTAAATGAAACGTTGCGTTTCACTTGCTGGCTTAGGATCTGTGTGTGGGATTTCAAATTTCGAAGACGCTCGAGTTAACTTGCTGGCTTAGGATGTGTGGGATTTCAAATTTCAAATGTTCGAGCTAGGGTTAGGATTGAGAGAGAACGAGAGATAACGAGAGAACGAGAGAGATCGAGGGAGAAAACACAAACCCTACTCCATTGCTGCCATCGGAGGCTGGACGTGATAGGAAAAGTTTGTACCAGCGAAGGTGTAGCCGAAGGCAAAGTTCGTACCGGACGTGGTCGATGTGGAGCGCGGAAGGTTTGTCCCCTTTCTTATTTCTCCCCTTTGTACCGTTTGAATAATATAAAGTATGATACTGTTGTTCCTTTGTTCTTTTCTCATAATTTGTCTATCTTTGTTTTTATTTTTGGTATATTATCGGAAACCCTAGACTAAAAGGGGAAATGTCGTGAGAGATAAAATTCTGGATTGGGCAAACCTGTAGGATTATTTACTGTCCTTAGTGTTTTTGGGCTTGGTTTGCTTATTTGCAAAAGGGAATATTGCAATAAATGGATGAAGTGTGAGATGATTAGAAGAAATGGAAAAAGGGTAGTGTCGATGGAGAGCTAGAGAGTGAAAAAGTTCCACGAAATCAGAGGGAATAGTGATTGGAATAGTTTGCAAAATGGCACCCACCCAGCACGGTTATTCTACTCAGCAGCAGCACGAAATGCAACGCAAACGTTTCTAACTGTCTTGGCGCCAATGCTGGAGCTACTTCCCATGAACTGATTGAAATGATTCCCCTTTTTGTTATAGTCCGAAAACTCCCTGTCCATGCTGCATTCACTCCCTCTATGTTCCTTAATTATTTTGTGTTTGATGATATTTTTTTTGCGTTAGAAAAAGGGAAATATTGTCATGAGAGTTGAACATCAGTTTAAGGTGTCCTGAATTTTTCATACATTTGCTTCTGGCACCATTTTATTTTTAATTTATGTATTGTATATGTTATGTACCTGCATCCACTGTTTTTTACTGAGAGATAAATTTGCTTTGGAATCCATCACATATATTTTATTTCTATCACTACTAGGTTGCCCTTTCTTGGTCAGTTGTATTAGCATTTTGCATTGTGCCCTGTTTGCCCCTAGATATATTGCGTGATTATGTTGTTTGTGGTTTGTATATGGTGTTTGGCCACTGTTATTTATAACTCCTTGGATTTTATGTAGAGAATGGTTTCATCTAATTTATGAATTTAAATATAGAGTATTCTTTCATAGAGCTAAGTGCTTGATTAACACCAAAAGTTTCTTTGTCCATTTTTTCTGTTTCTAGTGTCCTTGTGGAATCAGCTCTTACGAAATTAATTGTTTTGCATGTATTACCCTATGACAATTGATGCAGGAGTTAGATTTTACAAATGTTGGTGAACTTGAAGATTGCATGATTACCCTATGACAAATGTATGTATTCCCTTCCCCAGAGTATTTAATGCTTTCCTACTATCCACACAATCATTATTACCACTATTTTATTTTTTATCTTGTCTTTTTGTAGAATGTTTGATATAATTAGGTTAATAAATTGGTAGGTTGAAACGATATTTGATGAATGACAGACATGATTTTTAATTTTCTACCTTTTATGGCTTGAAGTCTAACTTGTTTATTTTATGGACATTCAGTACAAACCATAGAGATAGTTGGAAGAGTCATTATGGAGAAACAGGTTTGAATACACATGATGATTTATTATGTTTTTAAAATTAATTTGGTGAAATGCTTTGTCTGACTTATTCAATTGTATACTTTGATGTATAGGTTTATGTACGGCATTCATGCAGGACAAAATACTTGGCACATGTGAACACATTATTAACAGATGTGCAAAAGACATTGATACAAACAACTCCTTTTGCATGGCTATTGTCCATTGATGTGGATGCCAAAATGAGTAGGACACTACTTTTAGAATTGTGTAGTAGATGGTCAGAGAGGAGGGGCGGGTTTGAAGTTAGGTCTGTCTTTATTCCATTCACCAAGTTAGACCTTTGTTTAGGTTTAGGGGTTAGGGTTAATGGAGAGATGTTTAAGTTGTTTAAAGACGAAGTTGATTGTCATACTAGGAGATTGTTTGACACAATTGATGTAAGTGTTCATAATGTTTATGAAGAAATTCAAAAGCATATAAAAGGGGATGAAGTAAGTGATGTTTGTAGATTATATTTATTGTTAGGGTTGAGTGAGTTTTTCTTCCCAAATAGAGGTGGAAAAGTTCCCTCAGGTTTATTTGAATTATTAGATGATTTATCCTGTATTGGAAAATATAACTGGGGGCGTGTTATTTATGAGTATTTGGTTTCTAGTTTGTGTGATGTTGCACTGTGTGTGGGAAAGAGACAAAACAGATCACACTGTCATGTGGTTGGTTGTGTATTTGCATTACAGGTATATTTTGATGTTAGTTACAGAAGTTATTGTGTTATAACTTACAATTGTTACTTTTCTGAAATTGAAGTTTGTATGTAACAGATCTGGGCAATGGAACATGTTTTGTACGGTCAGAAGAAGTTGGCTAAAACAAATAGTTGTTTACCTAGAATCCTTCATTGGATACATGTTAAAGTTGGTGAAGCAGAAATTGAGAAAGCCTTTCTGTGTACGTCTATCAATACCAATTGATACCAACAAGCCTCCAACACGCTCCGTTGATGACATTCTATCGAAATTGATTCCACCTCTTCACAAACCTGAAGGCACTGGATGAAAGAAGAACAATATAAATGCAACAAGTTTAAAACTTTCATAATTTCCTTGCCTGTATTTCAGATTTATCGTTGTTGTTTGTTGTCGAATATTGTGCGTGGTCACATGGATGTGTTATTTAGAAAAATTTGTGAACTACTTAACTTATGTTGATCAATTTGTTGTTGCATTAAGGGCTTATGTAATGTTCGTTATGTTATAAGTTTTATATGAAGTTCATTTCGTGAAAATTAAAAGTGTTTAACTTTATGGACAACTTTATTCGGTTATTTATTGAATTGGTTTTCTACAACAAAACAAGTGGTTATTTATGCAATTTGGTTTTGTACACCATGACGAGCGTCCAATTTTCTGGAGGAGCGTCCAATTTTCTGGACGAGCGTCCAATTTTCTGGACGAGCGTCCACTTCTGGACGACCGTCTGAACGAGGGTCCTTCTGGATGAGCGTATGGACGAGCGTCCACATCTGGACGTCCGTCGTTCTCAATGAGCGTCTGGACGACCGTCCATCTGGTCCAGCGTCTGCACGAGCGCTAGACGAGCGTCCATGTGCCAGCGACGGACGTATGGACGAGCGTCCACTAGCACATCCAGCGTCCATCTGGTCCAGCGTCTGCACGAGCGCTACACGAGCGTTCATGTGCCAGCGACGGACGTATGGACGAGCGTCCACTAGCAGATCGAGCGTCCATCTCGTCCAGCGTCTGCACGAGCGCTACACGAGCGTCCATGTGGCAGTGTCGGACCTATGGACGAGCGTCCACTACCAGATCGAGCGTCCACTTCATATTCTGTGGACGACCGTCCTCTTGTGCGTGCAGGGGGCGACGAGCGTCAGCTTGCTATGAAATGTTCGTGCGCTCGCTATGTGACGAGCGTCCTGGGCGACAGGGTGATGTGCTAAAACGCTGGACGCTCAGTCAGCTGTACAGAACGAACGCTCGGTCACGTGTAGAGAGCGCTCGTTCACTAAATGCATAGGCGCTGATTTGGTTACAATAACTGGTTATGTTGTTAGACCTTTGTGGTTATTTCTGAATTTTATTTTGTACAACAATATTACTGGTTAAATTCAATATCAAAGTTTTAATTCTTTGATGCAGTAACTGGATATATGGACAACTTTATTCGGTTATTTACTGAAGGACAACTTTATTCGGTTATTCGGTTAAATTCAATATTCGTTGTTTTGATGATTTGATTTAGGATAACTGTAATTTTATATGAACACCATTATAACTATTTCATGGATAACTGTAATATTTGAAACGTACAATGTATCATTTTGTTGTGTATGTTGTGTAACTGAATCTCTATTAATGGTGTGTTATAATGAATTTAATTATGTCATACAAAATGGTGCCTAAAAGTCAGTTTTTTGTCCAATGGTGACCTGTGTTCAACTGACTGAGTACCTGTGTTGGACTTTCTGTACAAATTCCCAATTTCTCTCGGGTAATCGTTTACAGGGGTCCTGTAAACGATTACCAGCCCCTTTTTTCAGCAGTCTCACTCATTCCTTGCACAGCTTGCTCCTCCAACTCATGAGGGGTCTCCCCACCCTCCTTGGCCTCACATCACATCACCATGCACCACCTCCCACCACTGGAACACCTGCACAAGCCTCAGACAGGTGCAGATTAGCATAAAAGTCAGTTTTTTGGCCAATGGTGACCTGTGTTCACCTGACTGAGTACCTGTGTTGGACTTTCTGTACAAATTCCCAATTTCTCTCGGGTAATCGTTTACAGGGGTCCTGTAAACGATTACCAGCCCCTTTTTTCAGCAGTCTCACTCATTCCTTGCACAGCTTGCTCCTCCAACTCATGAGGGGTCTCCCCACCCTCCTTGGCCTCACATCACATCACCATCCACCCTCTCCCACCACTGGAACACCTGCACAAGCCTCAGACAGGTGCAGATTAGCATAAAAGTCAGTTTTTTGTCCAATGGTGACCTGTGTTCACCTGACTGAGTACCTGTGTTGGACTTTCTGTACAAATTCCCAATTTCTCTCGGGTAATCGTTTACAGGGGTCCTGTAAACGATTACCAGCCCCTTTTTTCAGCAGTCTCACTCATTTCTTGCACTACTTCGTCCCCCTACTCATCACGGGTCACTCCACGCTTCTTGCGTTCACATCAATCACCAACACCCATCTCCCCACTAAGAAATTTATCAAATCCTTCGCATTAATTACCATTAATTTTAGTGAAAATGGTCTCGTACTGTTCAAATTTTTATTATAATGCTGCGTTGATTTTTCAATCACTAATTTTGTCATTATAACAAACACAAACGCAAAGTAAAAACAATTCATTTCGAAATCCAACCACTATTCTTATTACAAACACATAGTGTACATTGTCAAATAACATTAGGTACATATTTCAACATCTTATACATGTCAAAATTGTCAAATAACATTAGGTACATATTTGAACATCTTATACATGTCAAAATTTGATAATTTCTTAGCAATCCTAGACAATGCCGTATAGATGTAGAGAGAAGGCTTCAACGAACGAGAAGACGGACGACACAGCGAGAGAGAAGACGGACGAGAGACAAGGCTTGAACGAACGAGAAGAAGCAAGGCTTGAACGAAGAGAGAAGGCTTGAACGAACGAGAAGAAGCAAGGCTTGAACGAACGTCTTTTGCACCCTAAACCGCCAAACCCAAATGTTAAAAATTTAATCTAGAAAACCCAAAATACCCCTCGCCCCGGTTCACTTTCTCTGGTTTGTTTTCAATTCACTGAGCCAATGCACAGACGCCACGTGGCCGTTGTCAAAACTGTGTCAAACTTTTGTTGTCCAGATAACATTTTCCTTTACTGAATATGTTATGTACAACAATACAAGTGTTCAACTTCAATTTCAATGTCAAATATTTTTCGTACAGTTAGTGGTTATCTGTTAAGTTTTATATGGTTATTTGCTCAATAACTTTTGTTCACTGCAAGTTCTGCTAATTTAGTTAATAGCTTATGTACACAAAATGGACATTGGTAATACTAGTGCATAACTAATCCTTCATTATACATAGTAAACAACTTAAAAAACCATAGAACAAAAATTGTTTCATATTCTATCATATTCCAGCAACATCATTACAAGTTATATCCTACTTCATGACTTCTTCATTTGCTATAGCATTCCACAGTTCTTCATTACTGTACTTCTATGCATATTTCCTTCATGTAATACCCAATCACACACCGTTTGTTGTCGAATAAGTTGTAACTGCTCCTGCATTGATATTACAGTAGTGAAATATATGTTGTGTCTCGACTCGATGCCTAACTCTAAGTGAGGCCTGCAAGTATAAATCAAACCATATGTTACTTAATTCAATACAACATTGTGCATATTTAATGGTAAATTAATAAAAATACACCATACTTACCATTTCACTGACTTCTTTGTCCATATCACTATATCCTGCAAATTTAACAAAACAAAATAAAATTGATTGTATAATACTATGTATCTCACTTGACAGTCACATGTTCAAATTAATAAATTGGTTAAATACAGTGTATCAAACTAATGCATGCATAAAGTGGAATCGTGATATTAAAATTTGAACATTGACCACTTACTGTACCAAAAAATACAATGTATCTAACTAATGCATGCATAACTAACCATAACACCACTTATTGCACTTTAAAATGTGGACATTGATATTGTATATAAAAACTGCTACAGATGTACAAAAACCGATTTACAAATAACCACATCCGACTAACAAGATAACCAGCTAATGCAGGGAGAATATTGCAATCTCATTTCGTTTGGGAGTGGAAGAAAAGGTTGCCCTGCAAGCTCACTGGCTTAGCAGGTTGTGAAGGGTCTCGTTGTTTCTAAGGCTCTCATTGTCTCATTGAATATAAAAAACTTCTACGGCAGTACAAAACCAGATTTACAAATAACCACATACGATTAACAACATAACCACTTCCTGCAGCTCGTTACTCAACTCATGCATGCATAAAGGGTCTTAAAAACCAACCTCAGTCAACGACATAACGACAAAAACAAACTCAAAAGTCTAAAAAACCACCTCCCCAATTTTAAACCGACCCCGTATCACGCCTACACCCTAGGGTCAAAATGAAACTCAAAAGTCTCAACCTTTTTACTACTCTGCTTCCTCTCGCACCACACATAAAGCTCCTACATAAAACACGTTACCAGCAAAGCAACCCCAACCCCACCTCCAACATAGAACACATCACCAACAAACCAACCCCACCTCCCATCAACCCAAAAATCAGAGATTGGTCCCCCACAACCCCACATCAATAAACCGATGTAGCAAAAAATTACATTACGACAAAAACTACACAGCCTAAGACAGAAAATAAAAAATCAAAAACCTGTAACGTAAAATCCAAAGACGAAACGCGCGACACCAATCGATACACCAAGCACACGCCTCCACAATAAACCAATGAAGCGCCTCAATAACGTTCACAACAAACGACTAAGGTGTCTGAAAGATGAAACTGAGAACCATATGATAGTGGTGGAAATCGACTTTCTTAACAAAACTCAAATGGGGATTTCGATTCTGAAAAAACAAACCCTAGTAGGTGTTTTTCCACTTTTACCCTCCATCACTTTGCAGTTTTTTTTGAAAAATGGTGACGTGGACCGTGTCAAATGAGTGTAAGTGACACGTAGGCGTGTCACCCTATCACTACTCTTATTCTAAATGCTGTCAACATCCTATTTCTGTACCAATTTTGTTTTAAATAAAAATAAAATCTTCTCCAAACTGTATCTCACTTGCGTCGTAGAAGTTACTCAGTGCACCATTTCATGCACAACCATTTTACCCACTTTTAATCACGGATCATTGTCTTATATGGAAAAGACAAAGTGAGTGGAACTTTTGAGAAGGAGTTCATGGATGTTGGACAGAAAACGGGGAGGAGATACAAGGGAGAAGAAGCTACTGGAAAACAGAGTGGGGAGGAGAAAAGAAGAAGAAGAAATTTAGAACGAGATTGGTTAGAAGAAGCTTCAACAGGTATGTGTGCAAATTTATGAAGATGTTTGGTTGTGATTTTGATTAATTTAAATGTACCAAATGTGTTTCAATGTGGGAATTATACAATATTTGATGATTAATGGTGAAATATTATACCTCTGCATTACCCCTCATTGATCAATTCACGTTATCCTTGTAACAACCAAGACAAGTGCATCAGAGTTCAAATTATTATAACAGCTTGTAATTCAATCCACAGTCTCATCCTATTCAAGATATACAATCTATCAGGTTCATGCTCTACCCTTTCGTAACACCCATGTAGATCTAAATTCATTCTTCATGATTCCACATCCCTCATCAAGCTAGATTAATCACCTGCAATCAAAATAAGGCAAAGAAGATCAAATCCCAAACTGGTGAGTTCAAAGCTTGTTCACCGAAACAATTCACCAATTCCATCTTTGCCTTTGTTTCATCCGTCCACCAATCCTGATACGGTTCAATCATTCAAGACCGTAAGGGTGCCCATCTCATTCCTCTCCCTATCAACTTTGGATCAGCCAACAATGTTTTATTCTTTGCTGATAGTGTGCTCCAAGGGAGATTAAGGCTTATACAATTCATTCTCGTTTGGGGGATGAGACGTTTCTCTCCAGATTCAACAGAAACTCAACTTCCGCGGTCCATCACTGGACGAGCCTTCATCGCGCCACTTCACCTTCAACGTCTGCCCGTTACCGCCGCTCTCCCTCCACCGTGAGCTCCTCAACCAAACCACCATCATCTGCAACCAAGCCACCGAATCCACATCCTATCTCCTCTGCAACCGCGAAACTCCCTCCGCCGTCGCTGCTACCACAGCCCTCAACTCACTCCCAATCTCCAGCACGAGTGAAGGCATCGTGACACCTTCCACTCCGTCGCGCCACCCCAACACCACCGCGAGCCTCATTGTCACCGGTGCTCCCTCACCATTCCAGATCCGCGAACTCGTCGCGTTCCGCAGCCACACTTCCGCCATCCGCGAGTCGTCGGCGCCACCTGTTTCCAGTCCGCGTCTACCCCTGGCCGTGACGTCAGCCTCTGAGCCACCTCAACTCTGCACCGTCACGTCCACCGTGGGACTTCACTGCTGCTCAAACCCTTCATCGAGCCTCAATCGTCGAACCTCCTCATCTTCTCCCTCGCCGCCACTCGCTGGCATCAGCTTCTCCGCCCAAACCACCAAATCACCACCGTCGATCTCTCAATCTCACCTTTAATCTCAAACCTCATCGCTGCCACCGCCTCGTTGCCTCTTTTGCGCCTTCGCCGACCACCATCGTCAACCTCAGCCCTCGCAGCCGCCGTGAGCACCTCCGTTTTGCGCCATCACTGCCGAACGGGAAGGAGAGAAAGGATTCTCTCTAGTTCGCAACCCAATCGCACGGCCTGTACCTCTCATGAAGGGAGGACCCCTTGATTATGCTGAGAAGCTTCTGCCACAAATGAAAGGGTGATTGGGCTTTAAGCCTATTTCCAATTCTTCGTGTGGGCCTATGGGGGAAATTGGGTTTAATAGTTTAAGTATTTGGGAAGTGAAATAGAGAGTGTTGCAGATAGAAGAAAAATAAAAAGTTTGGGTTCCAACCCATTTTTTTTATCTAAACAAGGTTTCGATCTTGTCATTTTTTCTTTCTTTATTCTAGTTATGTATATATTCTTTTAATAAATAAAAAAAAAATATTTTCAATTTATCATTCAATGAACCTGAACCAGAACTACGTAAGCCTTGATTCTCCACCGAAAATGGAGATACGTAGGAGCGAAGCAATGCCTTGTCAGGTTTATTCCTCCCAAAAATCTAAACGTTTCCTCAACATCCAAATCATGATATATGTAGTACACGTGATGTACTAGTGTTCGTCTAGAGCTTATAGTATTCAATATTTTGCAAGTAAGGATGTTTTTGGTTTGCTCATTATGTATTCGATTAATGTTTTATTCATGCTAGTATGCTATTTTAAATGAACTATTCTATGTTGTTTTAAGGACGTATGTATGCATTATCATGTGGGTAATAAAGTGAAAGGGTATGTGATTCAAAGTAATGGAAACAACGGTTTTACAAGTATGGTTAATGGACGTAATTCCATGGTCTTCAAGGAGAGGATACATGGTGGTGCCCTTATTGTGTATGGAATGATTTGCATGGGAGCTCAGTCTTGGGGGTTATCCTGAAACTCCAATGGTCGGTCATTCTCAAGTAGAGAGGATTGAACCATGTGGTGAGGAGTAGCAGGAGGTCCTAGTCTTGGAGGCTTCCAGTATGCTCCAAGGTGAGTGATGACGGATTAACCTCGTGAGTGTGGTAGGGTGGGGAACCCAAGTTTCATAAGTCACCACGAGTGCATGACCCGCCATAGCTCGGCAATCATTCCAGTCCGGACGAGTCAAGTATCAAGTGTATTAAGATAAGGGAAAAGGATAACAAGATATGTGTATATTGAAATTCATCTGTATGCACTTACATGTTGGGTGTGCTTGTGATAACATAATTTTGTATATCTAGTTTACTCTTGTAATGCGTGTTTATGTTTTGATTGGGAATGTGTTTTCTTTTGCGATGATCATCCACTTGGATGTGAGTAGATGGCGAGGAGGTTCGTTTGGAGGCAGCATTGGAGGGAGTTAACGTTGTCGCTTAGTCGTTTTAGGATTTCTATTTGTTATTGGTACGTTAAAATACTTTGCTAAGTTTAAGTTAAAATTTTGTAGCTAATTTGAGAATGACTGTAATCCTTAATACTCTTAACTGCTTTTACATATTATCCATGATGACGTCTTATTTTATATGCATGACGTATATAATTTGGGACGTTACAATCACATATTAATAAACATTTGTAAGTATAATAAACATTTGTAAGTATATTTTACATTTTAAAGAGTATAAATGAACCCAATTGTTGATCATGATAATATTTGAAAGTTCACTCTTTGTCAAATTGTTTATATGGGATAGTTATATAATAGCCCTATAAGTGACCTATATTGTTTGTTTTTTGTTTTTCTCATTGGAGCATTATCAAGCAAAGTTTCAAGTTGTGCAAGCTTCTTCAACATTTTTTTATTATCTTTGGCAAGAGAAGATGTTGATATGATTTTCTACATAATATAATAATTTGATCAAATTGGAACTTGAATGAGACATATTCTGTAATTGAGGTGATGACAAATATACAAATTTCAATGTATACCTTGTAAATATCGACACTCATAAATAATTTCAAGTTATACAGTAAATATGAAATATGGTAACTTAATTAATCTTCTATTTATAAGATTTTTTTAATAATTTTTTTTTTACAAGGGACAAAACTTACATATATAGCATTGTGGATATTGTTTTTTCAATCATAATAAATGGAAAATTCTCAGGTCATTAATTTTGGAAAGAAAAATAAAATTCTCAGGTTAATGATTTTGTCTTTATTTAAAAAATAAATAAAATCATGTAAGGTAATTTGACGAGTATTTTCAATTCATTCAATTTTGATGGTTGATTGATCATTTTGTAATATACGACAAAAAGTGAAAAACGTATCCTATAGAGCTTTGATTTAACTGATCCGATGATAAATAAAAGGAATTTTTTCTTATATTAACTTAATATCTTTTTTATTTAAATTATTTTTTAGAAATAATTCTCTTTTTAAAAATTAGTTATTATTTTAGAATTAAGAAATCAAAATTGAGATATTGTAAATATTTTATATTTTTTTACATTTTTGTAATATGTATACATATATATATAATATAATATAATATAAATAAAATAAAATAAAAAATATCTCCATATAACATATCTTTTTTATTTATCATATATTTCATATCTCTCATATCTTAATAATCCCTAAAAATTCCCTGCACCCGTAATATTCTATAGTGTAAGTATATGATCTCGAATAATTTTTATTGTAATTATATGAATTTTAAAATTCAATTAGTTTACATCCCAATTAAGTCTGTATCAAACAAACTTTTTATATAAAAATACGAACTAAGGTATCCTATAATAGATTTTAAACGAAATTAATAAAAAAAAAATATATTAATAATATATATTTATATGTTTAATTTAGATCAAATAGTGATAAATAGCTAAAACATTGGTAGAAAATGTTAGCTACCCACTTTTAGTTTCTAATTTGGAAACTAATTTAATAATCAAATATATAGAAACCAATTTAACAACCAATTATATTGAAACCAATTTAGGCACTAATTAATTATATTATAATCTCTCGTCGTGATTCCATTGTTCTTTTATTGTTAATGCATGTATATGTTTTGTAAGATCCAATAAAATAAAATTATTTTCTTTTTTTTTATAATTTCTAATATTAAATATTTATTTATGATATTTATTGGGTGATAAAAGTGTTTAGGATTGTATGAAAGTTAATTAATAATTATTTTATTTTAATTTCTAGAATGGATTAAATAAGGTTTATATTTTAATTGTTGCATTATAATTTCAGTGAGTTATCACTGTTACGTGATTTTTGTTTCTTCTATCTTGTGCAAAGCTATAGGAGGTGGGGCCAGCGCTTTGATTTACCAAGATTATGTATTTGCTGTTTTATGGAGAAGGAAAGAGAAATTTTCTCTTTAATTATTATTATATGCATGGTTGTTTTATATTATATTAATTATTTTAGGAGAGAGAAAGAAGTTAATATTTTATTATTTGTAGGTAGGTTTTCTTTTAACTTTTGGGGTTATTATTATTTTATTTGTTTCATTAGGTTGAGTGGCTACCTTAGCTTCTTTTGTTTAGTGAGGAACCGGGAGAGATTGAGAAGAGAGGAGGAGCATCCAACAAAGAAAAGCCATTAAGGCCTAAATATGTGACCCAAAGGAAACCCATTAATATTAGGCATAAAATACAAAGCCCAAAATTAAACCTACTCTGATATATTTAAAATATGTGGCCTAAAAGATAATAACTTAGGTCCTCTCAATAATTGAGGCCCACTCTTATTGTTTGTACTTGGCCAAGGATGAGGCGTTTATCATCACTTCCATCGTCATATCATACTTAGCGAGGGGATAACTTTCCTATTTTAGCTAGGATCATGACATCAGTACCATATACTTAGTTGAATTGTGTCTCCTTGGTAAAGGACTGAGGAGTGCATTTATATTTCCATAACACTTCTAATAGGTCCTTCGATCATCTTCCTTTGGCCAAGTCTAACCTCTTCTTCAGCTCTACAAAAATGACCTTATTCATGATTTCGCCCTACCCATTTGACTAAGGATGTTCCATAGAACTTGTAATGTGCTTAATCTTGAAAGTGGCATAGAACACATGTGGGCTTCTATCTATGAATTGCCTTTTGTTATCGGTGATAATGATGTGTGGTACTCTATACCAAGATACTACGTTCTTCCATACAAACTTCTGCACTTACTGGGCAGTAAGTTTCGCTAAAGGTTCTGCCTCAATCCACTTAGTAAAGTAGTCAATGTCGACTAGTAAGAACTTCACTTGACCCTTACTTGAAGTGAAGGGGGCCTTATGATATTTATTCCCTACTTTGCAAAGGGTCATGGAGAGAAAATGTGATGTAGTTGTTCCTGCTTAGCATGAATAAGGCTACCATGTTTTTGACTTGGTATGCACTTCTTTACATATTCGGTGTAGTTTGCCTCCATAATCAACCAAAAAGTAGCATGGTCGCAACACTCGTGTTTCCATTGTTTTTTCCCTAGAGTGATATCTACAAATGTCTTTCGTGTAACTCCCCAATTATGTAGTTGGCATATTCTAGGGTAACGCATTTTAGCAATGTCCAACAATATCCTCTTTTGAATAACTCGTCACCAACATTACTTGCTTATCCTTTCTCTTCGCCCTTGAGTAACTCCCCACTTTTTAGGTACTTGATAATTGGCGTCAGTCTAAATTGGTTCTACCTCCACGACTATACACCTTTTTGTTTCAGTGGATGGTGATGAAAGAACTTGTTGAAGCAACAACTTATATCTCCCTTTATTGGTACTTGCCAACTTTGACAGGACATTGATAACGTAGGTCCACTTCTGATTTATATATGATGGAGTACGTGGATACTTGACATAGGTAATCTGCACACAGCAGAGTAGATATGCATGCAAACGAATATATCTTTTTTCTTATCACTTTTGTTGTTTTTAAACGTTGAACATTTAATGCATTTTCATAACAACAAAGTGTTTTTCACAATTTTTTTCATACAGCAGAATTTGATCATTTAAGCATTTGAATAAGATACCAAGTAGTTTATAAAGTTTTCACCGTTGGATGAAAGAAATCGTTTGACACAAGGTATCGTCTATCCTATGTAAGGCTTTTACTGAAAGTGCTTCTTTAAGTTATCTCTGTTTCGTTCAAAAGTGTGTTTAGCAGGATGTCTTTCAAAAAAAAATTTTGACTCATCATTTAAGACTTTTAGCTTATCTTCCAAAAACATCTTTTGATATTTTATTTATCAGGACATATTGAGAGATAGTTTGAGCATTGCTTAGCAATGTATAACAAGAATCATTTCACAAAACTCTCATATGACATATAAACATGTTTGTAATAAAATTGTTTGATGGTGCCTCTACTAAGACTTTTCTTTAGAAATACTTTATATTTCATATGACATTTTTCAAAACAAGTTTCTCATTCAACGATATTCTCTTTGTTGAATATAGTGAAAAACTAGATGAAATTAATCTCCCTTGTGTTGAATATACACATAGGGTCCTCTGTTTATAATAGAAGAAATATGGGTTAAGTCCAAAATACAAATAAAAAATAATAACAAACTAACTAAAGATAAAAGATAAATATAAAATGAAAATAATATATCTAACACTCTTTAAAGAGATAATACTTTTTTAAGTATTCATTTTGTTTATTATTGTTTATTAAACTTCAAAATGTTTAAACATTTCAGTCTTATAAATAATTTAGTCTTAATGTAACGTCCCAAATTATATAAAAATATATAATTTAGTATGTCCACATTTTTTTAATACAAGAGAACAGTTAGAGTAGACTGTAGATAGAGTTGTTAAACTTACAGTCATCCAAAATGGGTCCTTATTTGAAACTTAAACATAAAAGAGTACTTTAACCTACTAATAACAAATAGAAATCCTAAAACGACTAAACGACAACGTCATCTCCCTCCAATTGATGCTCCAGAGTTTAAGTTGGAAACTTGAAAGGAAAGGTATTCCAAGATACAGGGAATAACTAAGAAAGTCCTATGAAGACTAAACAGCAACATCGTTATCTTCTTCCAAAGCTGCCTCCAAACGAACCTCCTCGCCATCTGCTCCCATCCAAGTGGATGATCATCGCAAAAGAAAAAGCATACCCAAACAAACACAAACACACAAGCAAGGGTAAGCTAGATATACAAAAATCATGTTATCACAATCACACACAACATGCAAGTACATACAGATGAATTAAACTATACACATGACTTGTTACACTTTACACTTGACTCAATACACTTGACACTTGACTCGTCCGGACTTAGAATGATTGCCGAGCTATGGCGGGGTCGTGCACTCGTGGTGGCCTCTACTGCTTTGCAAAGCCATTGCCAATGGATTTCACCCTACCACACTCACGAGGTTAGTCCGTTCCGCGCCTTGGAGCATACTGGAAGCCTCCAAGACTAGGACCTCCTGCTACTCCTCACCACATGAATCAATCCTCTCTACTTGAGAATGACAGACCATTGGAGTTTTAGGATAACCCCCAAGACTGAGCTCCCATGCAAATCATTCCATACACAATAAGGGCACCACCATGTATCCTCTCCTTGAAGACCATGGAATTACGTCCAACAACATAGGGCACCACCTTGTAATCTCCCTTTGAGATCCATGGAATTACGTCCATCAACCATACTTGTAAAACCACACACTTTCCATCACTTTGAATCACATACCCGTTCACTTTAATACCAACATGATAATGCATACATATACCCTTAAAACAACATAGAATAATTAATTAAAATAGCATACTGGAATGAATAGAAACATCAACCGAACAGAAAACATCACCACATAAAGAGCAAGATTAAAAACTCTCTGACTGGCAAAGACCGAACGTTTGTTATGACTGTAGAAGTGGACGAACGCCATTGAGCTTGGCCGAACGCTATTGAACTTGGCCGAACGCTAATGAGCTTGGCCGAACGCTACAAGTTCTATACGAACACTATTACACTTGGTCGAAAGCTATTGAGCTTAGCTGGACGCTATTGAACTTGGCCGAACGGTAATGGTCTTGGCCGAACGCTATAAGCTCTAGACGAACACTATTTGGACGAACGCTGGTATATAACGAGTACTATAGAGACCTAGCGTTAGTAAGATTGAACGCTACGAGCCTTGCCGAATGCTACCTTACCGAACACTATTAAGACGAGCGCTCATACAGAATAAGCACTACCGAGACCAATCGTTACTAAGATCGAACGCTACCAAGGCTAATTACTACTAAGACTGAATGCTACTAAAACCGAGCACCACCGAGGCCGAACGCTAACTAAACCAATCACCTGATCGAACGCTATTAAATCAACACTTACTATCAATATCCTCCAATAAAACCGAACACTGTCAATCCATTCACTAAGACCGAACGCTACCAGATCAACACCTGACCGAACGCTACTAAATCAACACATACTATCAATATCCTCCAATAAAACCGAACGCTGTCAATCCATTCACTAAGACCGAACGCTACCAGATCAACACCTAACCGAACGCTACTAAATCAACACTTAACCGAACGCTATCAAGATCCTCCACTAAAACCGAACGCTATCAATCCATTCACTATGACCGAACACTATTAAGTTCATCCATTAAGACCGAACGTTCCCCAGAAGGCCGAACAACATCAATACCAAACTCTAACTAAACCATCACTTGACCGATCGTTACTAAATCATCACATGAACGAACGCTACCCATGACCGAGCGTTATTAAGGACGAATGTTAATTTACTTAACGCCAAACCAACATCTGACCGAACGGTCAAATCAGGCATGGACGAACGGTCAGTTTTTGGCGTTCTGCAGAATTCTGATGATGACAGAACTTCCCCTTGACCATTTCCAACCATTTTTATCAACTTCTAACACCCTTAATTCTTGTTTTATACTTGATTGGACTTATCTAAATGATTCTAAACATCCCTACTACCATTCTAAAGTGGTTAAGACTCAAATTCAACTCCAAATCACCAATTTCCACAACTTAGGTATCCAAATCCAATTCTACTACTTTTCACCTATTTTGATCAATTCAGTGACTCAAACAAGTCACAATACAACAGCTAACATAAAAATATAACCAGATGTTGATTTTCGTGAATCAACGCAGCCAGCATAGTCTGAATCGGAGTAGCCAATCACTTCCAAACATTCAGTTCGTCTATATATAAGCATGTAATCTTTTGTCCCTTTAAGATATCTCATTACCTTCTTTGCAGCTTTCCAATGGTCAACACCTGGATTACTCTGATATCTTCCCAAAACTCCAACAACATATGCAATGTCAGGTCTAGTGCAAACCTGAGCATACATAAGGCTTCCAATAGCTGAAGCATATGGAATATTCTTCATGTGTTCCCGCTCAAAATCATTTTTCGGACATTGATTCAAATTGAGTTTATCACCCTTCACGATGGGAGCTACACTTGGTGAACAACTCTTCATGTTAAACCTCTCTAAAACTTTGTTGATATAGGTCTCTTGAGACAAACGCAAAATGCCTCGAGATCTTTCTCTATGGATCTTAATGCCAATGACATAAGATGCCTCTCCCATATCCTTCATGTCAAAGTTCTTTGAGAGAAATTGTTTCACTTCATATAGCAAACCCTTATCGTTGGTTGCAAGCAAAATATCATCCACGTATAATACAAGGAAACAAATCTTACTCCCACTGACCTTTTGGTATATACATTGATCCATGACATTTTCTTCAAAACCGAATGAAGTAATAACATCATGAAATTTTAGATACCATTGGTGGGAGGCTTGTTTTAATCCATAGATGGATTTATTAAGCTTACATACCAAGTGCTCATTATCTTTAGAAGAGAATCCTTCAGGTTGTTTCATGTAAACCTCTTCCTCTAGATCACCATTAAGGAATGTTGTTTTCACATCCATTTGATGTAACTCAAAATCAAAATGAGCTACTAATGCCATAATTACTCAAAAGGAATCTTTCTTAGATACAGGAGAAAAGGTCTCTGTGTAGTCAATTCCTTCTCTTTGAGTGAATCCTTTGGCAACAAGTCTTGCCTTATATCTTTCAATGTTGCCTTTTGAGTCTTTCTTGGTTTTAAAGACCCATCTACATCCAATGGATTTTACACCATTAGGAACCTAAACAAGATCCAAGACTTTGTTGGATGGCAAAGAATCCATCTCATCTTTCATGGCGTCATACCATAGGTCTGATTCTTTAGAACTCATGGCTTGTGAAAACGTTTCAGGATCATTTGCAGCTCCAATATTGTAGTCAACTTCTTGCAAATACACTACATAATCACTAGGAATTGCTGGCCTTTTAACTCTAGTAGATCTTCTTAATGTTGCCTCATCATTTTCTTGAGAAAACTGTTGCTCATTGTCGCAACCGGAATCGCAACGGGACGACGACGATCCAAAAAGGATAAAAAGTTTTTGAAAAATAGATTGGAGTCGCCACCATAGTTTATTCTGGAAAACTACGGAAAAACCATAAAAGGATAAGGCATGGTCTGCGAAAATCAGATTCTGGTTCCAGGAGTCGGTTACGTGTAGGGAAGGTATCAGCACCCTATAACGCCTGCCTAAAGGCAGTACCTTTAATTAAATACGCAAATGTGATGTGGTTTTCAAAATGTGTAATCATCCCCAAATAAATACTATAACGAAACAAAATATATATTTTTAATTTTTGTGCCCGACAAGGATTGACCTCGCTCCTACGTATTCTCATTCGGAATGAGAAATCAGGGTTACGTAGTTCTTTTGAAAACTATTTGAAAATGACTTGAAAATTTGTTTGGAAAATATGTTTGAGAATGATTATGAAAAAATTTGGATTTTTAGGGAAGTGAACCTGACAAGGATTAACCTTACTCCTACGTATCTCCACTTGGAGAATCAAGGATCACGTAATTCTGGGTCAGGTTCTTGAATGACAATCTTGATATTTTTGACTTTTGAATATTTTGTAATTTTTTCATATTTTGATATGATTAAGGAAAAGAAAGTAATGAATACTAGGCCGACGTGAACGGTCACACGAGTACTCATACCCTTTAGAATTATTTTTAAATATTTTTATTATTTTTCAATGAAAGAGAAAAGGTTTTTTAGCACAAGGATGACGCGAGCGGTCACACGTGTGCTTAACCTTCAAAACATATTTTTGTTATTTTTATTTAAGAGAAAGAGAAAAAAGTTTTTAGCACAAGGACGACACGAGCGGTCACACGTGTGCTTAACCTTTAAAACATATTTTTATAATTTATTTGAGAAAGAAGAAAAGGCTTTTAGCACAAGGACGATGCAAGCGGTCACACGTGTGTTTAACCTTTAAAACGTATTTTTGTAATTTTTATTTATCTATTTTCTTCCTTTTTTTTGTATTTCAAGTGCAACAAATAAACAAAACCCAATAAATAAAAATAAACTAGGACGAACGCATAATAACAAACGAGGACGAACGCTCACTAAGAAAAAAGACTAACGCTTACTAACAAACAAGACCGAACGCTCACTAACAAACAAGACCGAACGGTCAACACAGATGAGGCTGAACGGTCAATAGCAGACGAGGCCGAACGGCCAACAACAGACCGAACAGTCAATAGCAGACCGAACGGTAAAACACTTTTTTTTATTATTACTCTCATCATTCATTTACGTTCAGACAAACAACATAGAGACATGCATTCACCTATCTCCAAGAGTCTAGATGTGGTAACTTACCTCCGTAGCTTCAAGAGAACTGACCGTGAGATCCTTTCCTCCTAAGTGATAACGATCGGTGATGGAGGCGAGAAGATTTCGAGAGCTTTCTCCCTTTTCGTGGCCGTGATCTTCCTCTCCCCCCTTTTATGTTTTTTTGGCTTTTCTCCGTAGGTGGCTCCCAAAACGATCGGTTCTCGATTTTTTAGTGCTCCTCCGTCCGTCCCCTCTGATCTTTTTCAAAAACTCTCCCCCATTAGAATTTTTTTGTCCCCCTTTAGAATGGTTTTTTCGGTGGTATTAGAATGGAGAAAAATCCGAAGGAGAGTCACCCCAAATTTTTTTGTCTCGTCCCCTCCTTGAGAATGGAACCCCCTTAGTGGAGAAGAGGCGCCCCCAGAAAAGAAGGGAATGTCCCCGGAGTGGATGTCCCATCCGGGAAAGAGGGAAGTATAACTGCCGAATCCTGCCGAGAAGCCCATCTCGGTAGTCCCACAACTCTTTTTTTCAAATAAAATTCTTTTCTCTCTTTTTTTTCTTTTTTTTTAAAAAACTATATTGATTAAAACAAAACTAGAAATACGAAAACAAAAATTAAAAACAAAAAATTGAAAGGAAAAGCAAAATAGGATAAGAAATAAGATAAAAGAATAAAAATAAAATGAAATAAACAAAAATAAAGCGAAACTCCAAGTAAGCAATGACAACACAATACAATATAAGCTGAGAATCAAAGCTAAGAATCAATCCGAACAAAATTTGGTATTGACAGCTGCCCCTCTTTACTTAGATTTTACTAAATAACATGGCAAAGCGATATTTTCATGTTATAGTAAAAGATAAGTAAGGATATAAATACTAATTTCGTCTGGATTTCTAAGTAGGCGAAATAAAGGAAGCTGAATGCAAAATATAAGATTGACCAAATCCATGCAAAATGTGAGATTGTAAAAATATTGACCGTTTCCTAGTATAAGACCAAAGCAAAAAAACAAAAAGTTGAGCTCATGATGCCAGTTAAGCTAGACTTTGGGGCCGGAGGTGTGTACACCTCGCAAAGAGTGTAAGAACCCTATGGATGAAGTGAATGAGGTGTAACAACCTCGTGGAGGGTGTAACAACCCTATGGATGAGTGAATGAGGTGTAACAACCTCGTGGAGGGTGTAACAACCCTATGGATGAAATGAATGAGGTGTAACAACCTCGTGGAGGGTGTAACAACCCTATGGATGAGTGAATGAGGTGTAACAACCTCGTGGAGGGTGTAACAACCCTATGGATGAAATGAATGAGGTATAACAACCTCGTGGAGGGTGTAACAACCCTATGGATGAAATGAATGAGGTGTAACAACCTCGTGGAGGGTGTAACAACCCTATGGATGAGATGAATGAGGTGTAACAACCTCGTGGAGGGTGTAACAACCCTATGGATGAAATGAATGAGGTGGAACAACCTCGTGGAGGGTTTAACAACCCTATGGATGAAATGAATGAGGTGTAACAACCTCGTGGAGGGTGTAACAACCCTATGGGTGAAATGAATGAGGTGTAACAACCCTATGGATGAAATGAATGAGGTGTAACAACCTCGTGGAGGGTGTAACAACCCTATGGATGAAATGAATGAGGTGTAACAACCTCGTGGAGGGTGTAACAACCCTATGGATGAAATTAATGAGGTGTAACAACCTCGTGGAGGGTGTAACAACCCTATGGATGAGTGAATGAGAGTGATCATTAGGTTCGACCATTGACTTATAGAGGGGTGCTATCGTAAGAGAACAAGTTGGATTCAAATTCTGGAACATTGGTAGGCACGAAGCAGAATATTGAAGAGACTTAGAAACACATGTTGTATATTCTCTTTCTCCTCAAGAACCTTCCGAACAAATTCGTTGTTTTTTTTTTGTATGATGTAATGTCATGAGGGTGCATGAATGTATACACATGAAACATTCTTTCCCTTTTTTGCTTTTGCTCTCTTTTTTTGTTTTGTTTAAGCTCTTATTCTTTTTGGGATGTACCCATGTTTGGAATTCGTCGTCAACATCGTCATCAACGCGATGTACATTCAAAACACATATATCGAAAATTATGTCCAAAGACAGTGAGGCCTTTAATGGGGGAGGAAATGAGCGTAATCATGCATTCAAATTCCCTTTATCGCTTCCTGCAATCCAAATTAGCTTGAACCGAAGGTGTGGGAAATAGGTATGAAAGGTAAATAGCTGGGTGTTTATCTGTGGACAACCTTAACATTTGTGTTTCCCTCGTATGGGGGACGCTGCTAATACAGAAACATGCGCGGCTTACAACGGTTGCACCAATTCCATTATGCACTGTAAGTACAATTTGAAGAGGTGGAACGGTTTGGGTAGAAAGGATTGCCTTAGTTTGACGATTCTCTCTTGACACAATGGTTGACGGGGAGACTTTACACATTTTATTCTTTTTTTTTCAATATTATTTTTCTCTTTTCGTCTAGTGATTGTGTCATTCACCATGTTGCCTCGTTTCAAGGTTAATTTCGCGAGAAAAATCAGGACAAATATTCTTCACTCGGCGTGGACTTTAATCGGCTTGTACCGTGGCTAAAAGTTGAAGGGTTTTGAAAGGAACGAATGATAAAGGCCCAAAGAAGTGTTTGACGGTTAAATTATTTTACAAGAATCATCGGCGAAGTGCTGAGTCAACTGTCAACGGTTGCTTTTTCATTCTTCTATTCGTTTAATTGGCCCTGTTGTGACCCTTTTTTTCAAAAATATATTTTTTTGATTTTATCATCGACTTGGATGCCCCTAATATACCTTTTGGATTGACATCAATATGCTAAAGATTCTTGTCGAGGGTGATGAAACAATTATAACCTACGGCTCAAAGGGGGCGCAATTGGATACATATTTTATCGTTTGGATGAAGAAAAATGGCCACGCGTCATTATGGAGTTTACTTGCCTTATTCCTGACGACCTTAACCCTGAGACGAAACCTTGTGGCAGTTGACACATCGACTTCACTTTTTTTTTTCAATTTTTTCCCTTTTTTTTATTTTACATTTTTGTGTTTTATTCTTCCCGATCACTATATCGTTAAGCACGGGACCCATTATGGGAACGTCCCAGTATCATATCCACGACAAATCCTTTGTTTAAAGCGAAAGAGGTTAAGGGTTCAAGTAGCCTGAATGCAGATGCTTTAGCAGGAAAAGAACACTAATTACCTCAGAACCTATGGATCAGGAAAAGACTTAACACCGATATTTTTCAAAACTTTGTTCGCCTTTTCTTTTTGAAAGTACTTCGCCCTTGACAACTTTATTGACAACGAATTCAACATGTATCATTTTTTTTTTAATTTTTCCTTCTATCTTTTTGTTTTTCACGACATCCTTCAGGACCGAGCTTGTGTCCACCGAATATACCCGTGATGCTTTTATTAACATGCGTTATTTTCATTTTCCCTTATTTACCTAAAAGCTCAGCGCGATATGCAATATCTCAATAAATATGCGAACAAAATTATAAATGAAAACATGCGGTATTTATTGAATGAAATAACACAGAATGCAACAAGATTTAAAGACAATGTCAATATTCCTCAATAGCATCCTCTATCACGGAATCGTCATGCATAAAACTTTTTGACTGCATCAGAGTTAACTGGTAACGGTAACTCCTCTCCATCCATGTTTGCGAGAATTAGTGCCCCACCAGAGAATGCTTTTTTCACTACGAATGGCCCTTCATAATTTAGGGTCCACTTGCCTCTATGATCCTTTTGTATGGGTAAAATCTTCAACACCAACTCGCCTTCATGAAAATCTCTTGGGCGCACCCTCTTATCAAATGCCTTCTTCATTCTTCTTTGATACAATTGCCCGTGGCACATTGCTATTAACCTTTTTTCTTCAATGAGATTGAGCTGATCGAATCGAGCTTGAACCCACTCAGCTTCCTCTAATTGGGTTTCCATTAACACTCGTAAGGACAGAATTTCCACCTCAAATGGAAGTACCGCTTCCATCCCATACACAAGCGAGAAAGGTGTTGCCCCAGTTGAGGTTCTTACCGATGTGCGATATCCATGTAAGGCGAAAGGAAGCATTTCGTGCCAATCTTTATAGGTGACCACCATCTTTTGCACAATTTTCTTGATATTCTTATTAGCAGCTTCTACCGCCCCATTCATCTTTGGACGATAAGGAGAAGAATTATGATGATGAATTTTGAATTCCTCGCATAATTATGCCATCATCTGATTGTTCAGGTTGGTGGCATTATCAGTGATGATCTTGTTAGGGAGTCCGTATCTATAGATCAACTCCTTTTTTATGAATCTGGTCACCACTTTTCTAGTCACATTGGCATAAGAGGCAGCCTCGACCCATTTAGTGAAGTAATCTATTGCAACTAGGATGAAACGATGTCCATTTGACGCCTTTGCCTCTATAGCCCCAATGAAATCTATTGCCCACATTGCAAATGGCCACGGTGCAGACAACACGCTTAGGGTCGTAGGTGGCACATTGATATTATCCGCATACTTTTGACATTTCTCACACTTTCTCACGTGCGTGCAACAATCATTTTCCATGGTCAACCAGAAATAACCAGCTCTCGATATCTTCCTGGCCATTGAGTGCCCATTCATGTGCGTACCAAAGGTACCCTCGTGCACTTCTTTCAATATCAGCTCGGCCTCCTTTGCATCCACGCATCTGAGAAGGACCATGTCATGATTTCTCTTGTACAAAATATCCCCATTCAAGATAAAATTGCTAGCCAATCTCCTTAGCGACCTTTTATCGTTTTCAGACGCCTTCTTGGGATATTCCCGGGTCTTAAGATAATCCTTGATATCAAAATACCAAGGTTTGCCATCTAACTCCTCCTCGATGAAATGACAATATGCTGGTTCTGCATGGCTCTTTATTTCAATCATTGGCAATTATGCATCTTGGTCAACTTCGAACATTGATGACAAGGTAGCCAACGCATCTGCCAATTGATTATCTTCTCGTGGCACATGGCTAAATGTGATTGAATCAAAATACTCCATTAATCTCCTGATATAAGCTTGGTAGGGGATTAATTTCGCATCCCTAGTCTCACATTCTCCTTTCAACCGGTGGATGACTAAAGCTGAATCTCCGTATACCTCTAGGATTCTTGCCTTGAATCTCCGTATACCTCATATTCTGCAATGTTATTCGTGCAATTAAAACATAACCTTACTGTCATTGGTATGTATTGATGCTCTGGAGAGATTAGCACTGCCCCTATTCCGTGTCCCATCGCATTCGAGGCTCCATCGAATAATAACGTCCACGTTTTTTCATTTTGGTTTTTGCTATCCTCTTCAAATAGAGCCATGATATCTTCGTTCGGAAATTCAGGTTCCATTGGCTGGTAATCGCTAATGGGCTGATGAGCCAGATACTCTGCCAGAGCACTACCCTTGATGGATTTTTGAGTAACATACACGATGTCATATTCTGATAATAGCATCTGCCACCAGGCTATCCTTCCAGTGAGAGCAGGCTTTTCGAAAATAAACTTGATAGGATCCATCTTGGATATCAACCAGGTAGTGTTACTTAACATGTATTGCCTTAAGCGATGAGCAGCCCATGCCAATGCGCAACAAGTCCGCTCTAACGACGAATATCGTTGTTCGCAGTCTGTGAATTTCTTGCTCAAGTAATATATAGCATGCTCTCTCTTCCCAGCTTCATCATGCTGACCCAACACACAACCCATTGACTTATCCAATACAGTCAAATACAAAATGAGCGGTCTTCCTGGCTCAGGTGGACGCAATACAGGAGGGTCTTGCAGGTATTGTTTGATTTTTCTAAAAGCGGCTTGACAATCCTCATTCCAAACCACAGCCTGAGTTTTGCGTAACAATTTGAACATTGGCTCACAAGTAGCAATTAACTGGGAGATGAATCTAGCAATGTAGTTCAATCTTCCCAGAAAACCTCAAACCTCTTTTTCTGTTCTAGGAACAGGCATTTCCATTATCGCTCACACTTTATCAAGATCAACTTCTATCACCTTTTGGCTAACCACAAAACCCAACAATTTCCCGGATTTTACTCCAAACGTGCATTTGGCGGGGTTTAACATGAGTTTATACTTTCTCAATCTCTCAAATAATTTCTTCAAGTTGAAAATATGTTCTTCTTCTGATTCAGACTTCGCAATCATGTCATCCACATAAACTTTGATTTCCTTGTGCATCATGTCATGAAAAAGTGCCACCATCGCTCTTTGATATGTTCCCCCAACATTCTTGAGCCCAAAAGACATCACCTTATAACAAAAAGTTCCCCACAATGTAATAAATGTTGTCTTTTCCATATCCTCAGGCGCCATCTTGATTTGATTATACCCCGAGAAACCATCCATGAATAAAAATGGCGAATACTTGACTGTGTTATCAACTAAAGTGTCGATGTGTGGTAACGGAAAGTTATCCTTTGGACTCGCACGGTTCAAATCACGGTAGTCAACGCACATTCGAACTTTATCATCTTTCTTAGGTACTGGTACAATATTTGCTACCCATTGTGGGTATCTTGCCACAGCTAGAAATCCTGCATCGAATTGTTTTTGCACCTCTTCCTTGATTTTCAAAGCCATTTCTGGTTTCATTCTTCGCAATTTTTGCTTGACTGGAAGGCATTCCAGCTAAAGTGGGAGCTGATGTTGCACAATATCGGTATCCAGACTTGGCATATCATTATATGACCAAGCAAACACATCCTTAAACTCCTTCAATAGGACACGCAACTCTTCTCTCACCTCTGCTTTTATGCTAGTACCGATCTTCACTTCTTTTATCTCACCTTCATCTCCTAAGTTGAGTATTTCAAGCTCTTCCTGATGGGGTTTTATCTCTTTAGACTCTTGCTCCACTAATCTCAATAATTCTGGAGAAGGTTCCGGATCATCTTCATAATCATCTTCCGTATTATTGACAGAGTGTTCAAAATTAGGAGTATCGACATTATCATTTTCAAAATATTCATTGTCACATCTGCATTATTTAGATTTGTGGAAGAAAAATAAATAAACAGGAAGAATGATGAAGTATGTCAAATGATGAAAAAAAACAAACAAACACGATTTGATTATCACGCTGAGCACAAAACTAGAAATGAAAACCCGTAAGTCATGAATCCTATAGCCCCGAGTAAAGTTATAGGATCAATTAAGACTATTACATTTTATTCAAATTAAGCATCACAGATAAATCCAGAGCTTCCCAATTGTTGAGTGGTGCATCTGGGGAGCAAGCCCACACGAAACTTGAACTTTCAGATCTTTCTCCATCCTCCACGGTTGCTATTTGGCCAGTTTTGACCCATCCAGCACTACGGAAGCTCTCCATGATGTCACAAATATGAATCTCTTCCATCTTGGGTTCCCGTCTTTCTAGACGAGCCAGACTACGCTCTCTCCTTTCTCTTATCAGCCTTTTCCTGTCCTCCTTGGTGGGCCTGTACCCTAGGCCATATCTGTTCTTATTCTCAACTATATCTAGGGGGAAAGCTCGCCCTTGTCCATGCTTGCCTAAACCTTTACCAAGCGTATATCCTTCTTTCAACAAGACTTTGGCCATCATAATAGAAGCACGCGACAGATGCAGGTTTATTGAGAATGGCTCCACACAGGCATTTCCTACAACCTCCAATGATTGGAAAGCTGTCTCGAGAGCTTCCTCGGCTGCCTCGATATATCGGGTGGACGATGGCCCGCTCACAAGAAGATCCTCCTCTCCTAATACTATCACCAATTTATCTCCCATGGCATATTTCAGCTTCTGGTGTAGTGTGGAAGGCACAACTCCTGCAGAGTGGATCCATGGGTGGCCCAACAGACAGCTATAGGCTGGGAGGATATCCATGACTTGGAATACCACTTGAAAGATGCACGGACCGACTTGGATTGACAGTTCCACTTCTCCCATCACTTCCCTCTTATTGCTGTCGAACGCCCTCACAATCATAGAGCTTGGCTTCATATGCATTCCATCACAGGGGAGTTTCTCCAATGTCGCCTTTGGAATGACGTTCAAAGAGGAGCCATTGTCCACCAAGACACGCGCTATAATGTGATCCAGGCATTTCACAGAGACATGAAGAGCCTTGTTATGCCCTCTTCCCTCGGTAGGTATCTCCTCATCGGTAAAGGTGAGGTAATTATTAGCAACGATATTACCAACAATTCCCTCGAACTTGTGGAGAGAAATACCTTGTTCCACATGGGCCTCGCTAAGTATTTTCATCAACAGATTTCTGTGAGATGTAGAATGCATGAGTAATTCCAGCAAAGAGATCCGAGCAGGCATGCGGTTTAACTGTTCCACCACCTTGTACTCGCTTTGTTGTATGAACTTTAAAAACTTGCAAGCCTCTTCTTCGGATATTTCTCTCTTCTCTCCTTTGTCGGGGTTTTCTTCCGCCTGTACACTCTTTCCTTTCAATAACTCCTTAGCTTTTGCGGCCATTGTAGCTTCCTTATTGTTGACTCCTTCTCTTGTCAGCTCTGGGGGTTTAAAGATTCGACCACTTCTCGTCATTCCGCTGATGCCCGATATGTTTTCAATGGCTGGATCTGCATTTTTTCCTTCTTCTAATGCAAATGTCCCATACCTCCAAGGGACAGCTTTCTCATTTTTGTAAGGAAAAGGGGATGGCACACAGATAACCACAGACGGTTTTCCTTCAGTCACCGGTGTAGGGGTAGTCCTAGTGAAATGGATCACCAACGGCTCTGGCAAAATTACATCAGATTCCCCACCAGTTTGTGCAAACACTTCCTCTTCCTTATCCTCGCGGCATACTTGCATCAAATTTTTGTCGAGTAGGTCTTGCAGAATACCTTCCAAATCAACACACTCCTCAATAGAGTGCCCAGCATCTGGATGGAGTGCACATGATGTACCCATGTCATAATCACCTTTCACTAGACCCACTTTTAACATTGCCTCGAAAATAAATTTCCTAGAGGTTCGGATTTTACTCGCATCTCATATCAACTCATGTTTTTCGGCCCCGATGGCGTTCGCCGAGGTACTCCCATGCCCTGACAATGGGTTACCTTCAATGCTAGGCTTATCTTCTTGAAACTTTAGCCACCCAGAGTCTATTAGAGTCTGTACCTTATACTTGAAAGCCACACACCGCTCAATTGAGTGACCAATGCCCCCTCCATGGTAACTACATCTGGCATCTGCATCATAACCCCTTGGGTATGGAGGTTGTACAGGCTTCATCGAGCAAATGGCAACCAGACCCTTCTTTACGAGTTGAGGTAACAACTCCGTGTAAGTCATAGGAATATGGGTGAAATTAACAAATTGATTCCTTCTCGGGTTGGTGTCTTGATCTGCATTCGGATTGGGACCCACGTTTGCCCCAGCCTTCCATGCTTCAGTTGAGATACGCTGTGGTTGATAATACCCTTGTTGTTGCTGAGGCCTAGTTTGATGAGCGAAAGCTGCGTTAGCTGTAAAATGAGGTTGACCCAAGTATGGTCAGAAATTATGAATGGGAGCTTGACCTCTCCACACAAGCATTGTCGACGCTGCATGCACCTCCCCTTCATTCTTCTTTCCGGGATTGAAACCAGGTTTTTTGTAGTTTGCAGTCGCAAGCGGGCTGTCAACACCCAATTTTGTCCGGGTAATTGTAATAAAATTAAAAAAAATCAATGTGTCAAACTTTGTATGGTTTTATCTTCATTTTTGTTTTATCTTTATTTTTAATGTATTTTATATAAAAAAAAGCAAATAAAAATATAATAAATAAATTTTGTTTTGATTTAATTTAATTTTATCTTTATTTTATTTTGTTTTGTTTTTATTTTATTTTATTTTATTTTATTTTATTTTATTCAAATAAACCAAAAATCAAAATACAAAATTACAAAATAAAAATTTAAATAAAAAAGAGGTCTCCACCACCCACTGTTTTTTCTACAAGCACCTACTGTTTTGTCTGCAAGTGATTCTGAGTGCACCACTTACTCAGTGCATCATCATTCCGGGCACACCATTTACTCATTATCATCATTCTGGGAACATCATTTAGTGGGCATTATCATTCACCATGATGGAGGAGAGATGACGGGGGGATCATAGAGAGGGGATGAAAAAGAAAACCCGAGAGGGAGGAGAAAAAAGGCAAAAGAAGGGGAGTTTAAGGCACAGCTGAATTGAAAGCAAGAGGAGAAACTTGGAGCTGCGGAGGAGAAGGATAGAAGCTGCAATGAAGAAGAAAGAAGAAAGGAAGAAGTTGAAACTGGAAGAACAAAGATAATGAGGGCTACAAGAGGTAAGTCTTTCACCCTAAACTGTGAATGCTGATTATGTTCAAGGTAAATAATGTATATTTCATTTATCATTCAATACAACATATTTTCTATACAATCTTTCATTCATCATCATAATTCTACCTTACACAATGGGTGTCCTCGTCCGTGAGCTCCCAAGTTCCTAATCAAACCACTAGTGAGCTTCCTACCCTCGTAGTCATTCACCAACATCTCCTTAGCCTACACCCCGAAACACCAACAAAGCAAATCTGTAGCTCACGCTCATTCCAAAATCACATTCTTTCATTCCCATTGTCTATCCAACTATAGAGGAAAATCATAAAAAACAGAATCAACTCACAAGTCATAAGATTTCATTCATAAACCAGTTTCCCATTCATCTCCTTCACTAGAGATTTCGTTCATCAACCACCCTGTAGCATTTCAGCAACCAATGTAATAGTAACACTCTTCACCGCGAGCTCGTATCCTCCTCACTGTCACCACCGCTACCGCCACCGAGAAACTCTCGCAGATACCGCATCACCCTCCCTCGCCAACCGCGAGCCATCTTCCCCACCGTGAGTCACCTCGACTCCACCACCTCCGCGCCTTCCCTCCATCATCACATGAATTTCTTTCCCATCAGTTGCCCCATCTAAACCTGCAAACAAAAAAAAATGAATCAACCCCAAAACCCTCCACCGCGGCAACCATACACCTCTGCCATCATCACCAGCCAACCTCCTCGTCCCTATTCCGATCACGCTTACTTCCATCTACCATCGCGTGTAAGGAAGTCATGCTTCCTCATTTCTCTCACCGTAGTTCCCAGTCGAACTGGATCTTCATCACCCGTAGCTGTGGACATCACGCCCCTGCCAAGCCCATCTTCTTCTCCGTGTAACACTCCCTTCGAACCCCACATCTTCCCCAGCCTTCATCTCCGGTTCCTTCGAGTCATCCACATCCATCATCATCATCCTCAGCTGCCGGACCATTCTCCCCGCTCTCAACATTCGCCCACTACCAGGCAACTCAGCCTCCGACCACCGTGAACCACACCAAACCTGCAGGAAATACCAGAAACAACCCAACCCATTCCCAAATCAGCCCAGCACCACCGCGTTCACCACCCATCATCTTCTCATCTCAGATCAACTCAAACTCACCACAACACCACCGTCAATCTCCGTCACTGCCTTCACCCAGCTCCGAACTGCAACCCAACATCACCGTGAAGTTTCCCTAACACCAGCCACCCACCTTTGTCCCTTCGTCGACCATCGCGAATCGCCTCCATCCCCGCCACTCTCGCGGCAGCTTCCTCAGACCCGCACTACTCCTCTCCGCGATCTCAGCCGCGTGACCGCGACCTGGACTCATGGCTCGCGGTGGTTGATCTCGTCGATGACGGCGTTGGCGCGGCGTGGAGAGGTGAGGGTCTTTCTCTCGCGGGCGGAAGAAAAGAGGAAGAAGAGATTGGCGCAGTGGCCAGCAGCGACCTCGACGGTGATCAGTGGCTCCGACGACGCCCTAGCTCTCGGTGCGGTGGCCGTTGCCGTGGTTGCTCCGTGAGCGCGCATGAGAGGAGACCGATGCCTCCCTGGGGTCCCTGCGTCGCGGTATAGTGGAGGGGGAAGAGCTTCACTGAGAAAAGTAGTAGAACCCCTAATGTTGCTGCTTGGAACAAAACCTTGGGCCTACCTATTCGGTCACTTTCTCTCTGTCTGCCATCACGCTAATTCCATTCACACTCCCCATTTTGTTGAGCTTCAGCCCATCCTATTTTTGCAAACAAAAAGAAAATGTTTGACCCAGACCACTATTGCGAGATGCACCCCAATCTTCCATGTGCACCCCTTATAGTTGGGCCCAGATAAGAGACACTCTTTTCACCTCCTCTTTAGCTCATTTTATTAGTTCGGTAATAAATTAAAAATCCATAAAAATCATAAAAAATATAAAAGACAATAAAAGCATAAAACCCCAAAAATAGTTTTGTTTTCTTTATTTTGTGAATATTGTTTTATTTTTAAATAAAAGAATTTTAAAACAAAAAATAGTATTTCAGGCTTTTAATCTTTTCTTTCTTTTAAAATGTTATTTCTCCTAAATAAAAACATAAAACCGCAAAAATAGTTTCTTAAATTGTTGTTGTCATATTTTCCTTTATAATAAAATAAAAATCACAAAAATATTCTTTAAAGTTTTGATGTCTCTTTTGTGAATATCTTTTAAATAAAAATTGTAAAATCATAAAAATTGGTTTTCTTAAGTTTTTACAATATTAGTTTCTCCAATAAAATCATAAAACTCCAAAAATAATTTTCCTTTTAACATTATGTTCTTAAGCTTATCGTGTCTTTATTCTGTAAATATTTTAAATTAAAAATTGTAAAAAATAAAAATTGATTTCATGTTCTTAATCTTTTCTTTTAAATTATTATCTCTTAAATAAAATCACAAAAATAGTTTTTCAAGTTTCTTTCCATAAAAATTGACAAAATTACAAAAAATATGTTTCTTAAAATTTATTGTCTTATTTTGTTTTATAAAGGAAAAAAGAAAAGAAAAATATAAAATTACAAAATTACAAAAATAGACTTTAGCTTTTAATTTTACATTTCTTTATCAATCAAATCAAAAATACCAAAAATATAGAATATTCAAAAATCCAAAAATATATCAAATCTTCATCCAATGAACCTGGGCCAGAACTACGTGACCCTTGATTCTCCACCAAAAATGGAGATACGTAGGACCAAGGCAATGTTAGCAAAATGATGAAGATGAAGTTTTGATGATGTCCAAATCAAGTCAAGAACAACCAAGACTCATGAAGAATGATCTTTGAAGACTTGTAACCTTTTGTAATAATTGTATAAAACATAGGAAATTTAGTGGTTATATATGTATTCAAAAAGTGCTGTAAAAATAAACTAAGTGTAAAAACATTGCAGTGTTAATCGATTAACAAGGGGTGTTAATCGATTAACGTTAATCGATTAACAAGGGCTGTTAATCGATTGTTCCAGAGACAAATGGCGAAGCTCAGCATTGCAGTGTTAATCGATTAACAGAGGGTGTTAATCGATTAACGTTAATCGATTAACAAAGGGTGTTAATCGATTAACATAGTGAACGTTTGAAAAACTAGCCGTTTTTAGAGCCGTTGAAGTATCCGTTGGGTTGTTAATCGATTAACCACTGTAGCTAATCGATTAACACAGTCAGAAAGTCTAAAAGCGAAAATGGAGGAGCCTTTGGATGAGTCTATAAATAGACTCTCATTTTCTCTCAAGCATATGAACTACAACTCTTCCCTTGTGCTCAAATACTCAGAAACTCTTGAGAATTGTGTGATCTTGCTCAGCTAAGGAAACTCTGTCTGTAGAGTTGGTGAAATACTGCTACGGTGATAGAGGAATAGCTGGTTCATCCTTGGTGTGTCTAAGGAGGTGTTTGGAAGAGGAAGTCATCCTTCGTGAAGTATTCGGAGGAAGTGTCCTTTGTGAAGATTCAAAGGAGGTGTTGGTTCATCTCTTGTGGCATCAAGAGAGGTGTTTTCTAAACTTTTACAAATTGTATCTGTGTGATTGTAGTTTGTAATTGTTTTGTGATTAGTGAATTGTTTATCTTGTTTTGAGATAAGCGACTGGACGTAGGATTGGTAAGATCCGAACCAGGATAAAATCATCTGTGCAAATTTCTCTCAACCTTACTCTATTTAACTGTTATTATTAATTGCTAAGTAAGTTTAATTGAGTAGAAATTTTTAAGGCACACGTTTTTAGTAAGAACCAATTCACCCCCCCTCTTGGTTTGTTGTTCCACGCTAACCAATTCAAAGAATTTAAAAAGTTTGCAAATTTAGTTCAAAATGAAAAGGACTTGAAAATAAAGGCTATTAGAAGTGACCATGGAGGTGAATTTCAAAATGAATCTTTTGAAACTTTTTGTGAAGAATATGGCATTTCTCATAATTTTTCTGCACCTAGAACTCCTCAACAAAATGGAGTTGTAGAAAGAAAGAATAGATCCTTAGAGGAACTTGCTAGAACTATGTTAAATGAATATAGTGTTCCTAAACAATTTTGGGCTGATGCTGTGAGTACTGCATGTTATGTATTGAATAGAATGCTTATTAGGCCAATTTTGAAATGTACTCCTTATGAACTTTTTAAAGGTAGAAAACCAAATGTTTCACATTTAAGAATTTTTGGATGCAAATGTTTTGTCCTAAACAATGGAAAACAGAATTTAGGAAAATTTGATTCTAAAGCCGATGAAGCTATTTTTCTAGGATATTCTCTAACTAGCAAAGCTTATAGAGTTTTTAATCGGAAAACATTTGAAATAGAAGAATCTGTGCATGTTGTCTTTGATGAAATTGTGGACCTTGAGGCAAAACCTCTTGAGTCAGACGAATCAGATGCAGGTGAAAATGAAGACTTGCAAAAGACAACAAATGAAGAGAAAATGGATAATCCTCAAGATGATGAAGATCTAAACAAAATATGGCAACAACCCAGAGGATTATCATTGGACAACATCATTGGCGACATATCAAAAGGGGTAAACACTAGAAGAAATTTAGTAAATTTTTGTATGAATGTAGCTTTTATGTCGCAGATAGAACCTAAGAACATTAAGGAAGCTCTTCAAGATGAACAATGGTGTATAGCAATGCAAGAAGAACTCAACCAGTTTGAAAGAAATCAAGTTTGGGAATTGATTCCTAGAGAAGATACTCATCAAGTAATTGGAACAAAATGGGTATTTAGAAACAAACTGGATGAAGATGGAAACATCACCAAGAATAAAGCTAGGCTTGTGGCTCAAGGATATAGTCAAGAAGAAGGTATAGATTATGATGAGACATATGCTCCAGTTGCCAGGTTAGAGGCAATACGCCTACTTCTTGCTTATGCATCTATAATGAAATTTAAATTATTTCAAATGGATGTTAAAAGTGCATTTCTAAACGGTTTTATAAAAGAAGATGTGTATGTTGAACAACCACCCGGTTTTGAAGATTTTAAATTTCCAAATCACATCTATAAGTTAAAGAAAGCACTTTATGGTTTAAAACAAGCACCTAGATCTTGGTATGAAAGACTTAGCAATTTTCTTTTAGAAAATAATTTTAATAGAGGAAAAGTTGATTCCACTTTGTTTATTAAAAGAGTCGGAAAACATATTTTGATTATTCAAGTATATGTTGATGATATTATTTTTGGATCAACTAATAAATCTCTTTGTGAAGAATTTGCTAAGACTATGCAGGGTGAATTTGAAATGTCTATGATGGGAGAATTAACATTCTTCCTCGGTCTTCAAATTAAGAAAATGAAAGAAGGTACGTTCATTTCTCAAACTAAATATTGTAGAGAAATTCTTAAGAAGTTTGAAATGGACAAAGCAAAGGAAGCATCTACACCTATGGGAACCTCTTGCTATCTTGACAAAGATGAGTCAGGTAAAGAGGTAAATCAAACTAAATATAGATGTATGATAGGTTCTTTGTTATATCTCACTGCTAGTAGACCGGATATTATGCAGAGTGTTTGTGTGTGTGCTAGGTATCAATCTAGTCCTAGAGAATCTCACCTTACAGCAGTTAAAAGAATATTGAAATATCTTAAGGGAACTGCATCCTTCAGTTTATGGTATCCATCAGGAACGGAACCTAGTCTTGTAGGTTTTTCTGATGCAGATTATGGGGGTTGTAAGATAGATAGAAAAAGCACTAGTGGAACATGTCATCTTCTAGGTAGTTCCTTAGTTTCTTGGCATTCTAAGAAACAAGCCTGTGTAGCCTTATCTACCACTGAGGCGGAATATATTGCTGCAGGAAATTGTTGTGCGCAAATTTTATGGATGAAACAGCAATTAGAAGATTATGACATCCATTTAGATCATGTACCACTTAAGTGTGATAATACAAGTGCAATAAACCTTACAAAGAATCCCATAATGCACTCTAGAACCAAGCACATTGAGATTAGGCATCACTTTCTTAGAGATCATGTGCAAAAAGGAGACTGTGAAATAGAATATATTGATATCCAACATCAATTAGCTGATATTTTCACCAAAGCATTGCCTAAAGATAGATTCTATGAGCTTAGAAGAGCCTTAGGAATATTAAAAATATCTTAAAATTGGACATAGGGAAAAATTTGACGTTTTTCGGAAATCAGCGTCAGTTAATCGATTAACATACAGTGTTAATCGATTAACGTTAATCGATTAACAGGCCCTGTTAATCGATTAACATACGTTACAGGCAGTAAATTCTGCAAAAACTAGCCGTTGTAACGGCTATAAACGGCCATTTTCCCATTTTTGAACGTTGGGGGGTCCTTTTTCAGCCTATTTAAACCCCTTTCATCTCTCATTTTACCCACAAAACATTACCATTCACCTTCCTACTCAAAATCTCTTAAATTTCCTTGCTGTCCACATTTTGGTGCTGTCCAAAATTCTTTGCTGTTAATATTTCTTGCTGTCCCAAATTCTTTTCACACTCTCATGGCTGAACCAACAAGAAGAAGAAGAAGAAGAAGCTATGGATCGGAAAGCACGCCTCCCGCACGTGGTCCAAATCTTCATGGTTGGATTTCCGATGTTGGAAGGCATGACGAATATTTGCAATGGTGGAAAGAAAGGAAGGTTCTTCGCCAAAAGTTTGTAGATCTAAATTGGTTTACTGCAAATCAATTTCAGTTCTCTGGGCAATTAGTTGAGCAAGGAGTCCAACATTTCTTGCACCTTCAAGGACGCTATTATCCAGATTTGGTAAGAGTCTTTTACTATAATCTGAAGGTCCACAATGGTATTGTTTACACTCGTGTTAAGGGTGTAGATATTGTTCTTGATAATGAGATTTGGTCAAATGTCGCTCAACTTCAACTCTTAGAAAATACCATGAATGTGCCAAACGACTTTGGAGACTTTAACAAAATTTTGGCCTACCGCTCCTTCATGAGAAATCCTCAACAACCTTTACCTAATAGGAGATATCTTCTAGTAGGCAATCTTAGAATGGAAGAAAGGGTACTTCATTACATTATTGTATGGATGCTTTGTCCTAGAGGTACCAACTTAGCACAATGTTTTGAAACCGATTTGATGCTAATGTCCGCCATTACCCAAAATATCAAAATCAACTGGGCAAGCCTCATCTCTGATACTATGGTCTGTGCTAAAAGGTATGACAGAGGTCATCTTCCATATCCTCTTCTTATTTCATTAATCTGTATCTATAAAGGAGTGGATATCACAGGAGAGAAATTCCTCACTGTTTTACCCAAACATCAAATTGAGGAGTCAGCTTTGCATCAAATGGGATTTATACGACAAGGAAATCTGTTTGTCCGTGCTGAAGATGATATTGCACCAGCAGATGATGCATCAGCTGAAGAAGATGAAGATATACCTATGCCTCATCCAACCAATGTTGCTGGACCATCCCATCCTCCTCAAGAATATAGTCTAGAAAGTATATCTAGACAAATTGAAGCAATGGCCTCCATGCAACAAACAAGGATGGACGAAATGATGGCTTATCATACTCTTAGATATGATGAAATTAACACTCACCTCCAGGAAATAGATGACAAACTAGCCAAATTATATGTTCCTGATAGTGAGGATGAGTCTTAGGCACTATTGCTTCTATGATATTTGTAGTGTGTATTTAACTTCTTTGTATGCTTGCCTCTTTAAAATTCAAATAAAATGTATGTTGCTTTTATTATTATTTCTATGCATACATGCTTTTATTAAGGGGGAGTATAATTTGTAATAAATTTAGGGGGAGCTATTCTACATCACTTTTTAAATAATGATCAAAAAGGGGGAGAAATATTTTAAAGCCTTTAAAGCCTTACACTTATTTCTAAGTTCACTAACAATTGTTTCTTCCTTAAGTTATGTTTTAAATACAGATTATTACCAACAGCTTTAAATCAACAAAGTTTTGATCATCATCAAAAAGGGGGAGATTGTTAGCAAAATGATGAAGATGAAGTTTTGATGATGTCCAAATCAAGTCAAGAACAACCAAGACTCATGAAGAATGATCTTTGAAGACTTGTAACCTTTTGTAATAATTGTATAAAACATAGGAAATTTAGTGGTTATATATGTATTCAAAAAGTGCTGTAAAAATAAACTAAGTGTAAAAACATTGCAGTGTTAATCGATTAACAAGGGGTGTTAATCGATTAACGTTAATCGATTAACAAGGGCTGTTAATCGATTGTTCCAGAGACAAATGGCGAAGATCAGCATTGCAGTGTTAATCGATTAACAGAGGGTGTTAATCGATTAACGTTAATCGATTAACAAAGGGTGTTAATCGATTAACATAGTGAACGTTTGAAAAACTAGCCGTTTTTAGAGCCGTTGAAGTATCCGTTGGGTTGTTAATCGATTAACCACTGTAGCTAATCGATTAACACAGTCAGAAAGTCTAAAAGCGAAAATGGAGGAGCCTTTGGATGAGTCTATAAATAGACTCTCATTTTCTCTCAAGCATATGAACTACAACTCTTCCCTTGTGCTCAAATACTCAGAAACTCTTGAGAATTGTGTGATCTTGCTCAGCTAAGGAAACTCTGTCTGTAGAGTTGGTGAAATACTGCTACGGTGATAGAGGAATAGCTGGTTCATCCTTGGTGTGTCTAAGGAGGTGTTTGGAAGAGGAAGTCATCCTTCGTGAAGTATTCGGAGGAAGTGTCCTTTGTGAAGATTCAAAGGAGGTGTTGGTTCATCTCTTGTGGCATCAAGAGAGGTGTTTTCTAAACTTTTACAAATTGTATCTGTGTGATTGTAGTTTGTAATTGTTTTGTGATTAGTGAATTGTTTATCTTGTTTTGAGATAAGCG
Organism: Vigna umbellata; assembly: GCF_029865625.1. NCBI lineage: Eukaryota > Viridiplantae > Streptophyta > Magnoliopsida > Fabales > Fabaceae > Vigna > Vigna umbellata. Next base: position 41,551,819 of record NC_142168.1, read on the forward strand.
ACTGGACGTAGGATTGGTAAGATCCGAACCAGGATAAAATCATCTGTGCAAATTTCTCTCAACCTTACTCTATTTAACTGTTATTATTAATTGCTAAGTAAGTTTAATTGAGTAGAAATTTTTAAGGCACACGTTTTTAGTAAGAACCAATTCACCCCCCCTCTTGGTTTGTTGTTCCACGCTAACCCATCCGCTGCAGCCGCTCTGACAGGCAATGCCTTGTCAGGTTCATTCCCTCAAAATCCAAATTTTCCCTTAACATCCAAATCAAGTCAAAATCAATTTCCAAGAAGATTTCCAAGAACAATTCAAGTAGAGTTGCAAGAAGAACTACGTAACCCTGATTTCTCATGATGAATGAGAATACGTAGGAGCAAGGTTCATCCTTGTCGGGCTCCCTAAAACCAAAAAACATTTTGTTTCATCTGTGTGTGTCTTGTACTGTTATTTTCGGGGAAAATAACCATTTTGAAAACCACATCCACTTTGCACGTTTAGTTAAAGGTACTGTTTTCGGACAGGCGTTGTAGGGTGCTAATACCTTCCCTACACGTAACCGACTCCCGAGTTCAAATATCTGATTTTGCAGACCATGTCTTACTTTTATGATTTTTTTGTAGTTTTCCAGAATAAACTACGGTGGCGACTCCAAATGATTTTCAAACAGATTATTTTCCTATGGAGAGAGTCCCGTCGCGATTCCGGTTGCGACAGATGGCGACTCCACTTGGGAAGCTAGAGAGTCTAGCCATTTAATTAACTGTGCAAATTGATGTGGTTTTCCATTTGTTTATTTTCCCCTTTTCCTGTTTAGTATGTGTGTTATCATGTCTTGTGATGTTTAATTGTATGCTTGCTTTTATTTTATTTTTACTTGTCGCATGTGAATATTTGTTGTATGTATTGAGTATCATTGTATTTCTTCTTCCACACATATTATGCATATCATGAGTGGGACCCTATACCCGGGTCTGAGCGCAACTTAGAAATAGAGGAGTTGTGTAGCGGTGTCACTCTGGGATGTACTTCCTGTTTGGCTATCGTGAGAACTCCACCCAGAGTCTGTTCTCTTCATTTGTATTTTCACACCTAGTTGATTACTCGACTGTTGTGAAGATGCTGTGAAAGGAGCCATAGCTCTGGTGGCCTTGATTTAGGTATTAGGGAGCCATCCTTGTGAGAGCATATATGTGGCCTTAAAACTGTAAATATTTCAACCTCTGTTAAGGCATAAAAGGAGAAACATGTGTTCTTGTAACTTGTAAAAATTATCTGTGCGTGTATGATGTTATTTGTTTTTGTATCTTTGGGTGTGGTTTTTGTTATTCACTGTTTAAGTTGTTCTGATGTTGTGATTTGTCGTGTATTGTACTCTCCCTTCACACACGTACTCATTGTACATATCATGAGTGGGGCCCTATACCCGGGTCTGAGCGTAACTTAGAATTAGAGGAGTTGTGCAGTGGTGTCACTCTGGGATGTACTTCCTGTTTGGCTATCGCGAGAACTCCAGCCAGAGTCTGTTCTCTCATTTGTATTTTCACACCTAGTTGATTACTCGACTGTTGTGATGATGCAGTGAAAAGAGCCATAGCTCTGGTGACCTTGATTTAAGTATTAGGAAACCATCCTGGTGAGCGCATGTATGTTGGTCTTAGAACTTTAAGTACTCATCCTTCGATTAAGACACAAAAGGGAGATCGTTTTATCATTTGTATTTTATCATTTGTATTTTATCGTGCCTTTGTATAGGGCAAATAAATGTATTGTATTGTAAAAAAAATGAGAGCAATAAAATATGTACATGTTCTAATTCATATGTATTTGTTTCGCATTTATCTTGTTATCAAGTTCATGGAATAATTCTCAAAAAAAAAAAAAAAAGATTTTCAAAAGTTTGGTCCAACCACTCAGTTCAATAAAAAAGACATTTTTTATCATTGATTTGAGATGTTTATCCGAATTTCATGATATGAAAATGTTCAAGATCATCGTCTGACCACTGATCCATCGCCCATTTTCGTTCGTAAAAGAAAAATCATTGTATAAGGGGCTTTATTCGTAAATGATCGCAAACAGTTCTCACAAAAGTAAAAAAAATTAATAAAATAGGGGCAATGTTTTGTAAATTTTTCTTGAAAGTTAAGACGTTTAGAAATAAAACAACCATGATTTATGTATATGTGCGAACGTGTTTCATAAAAATGTATCATCTTTTGGTACTCATTTTATTAAAAAAAAAAGGTAAAAAAAATGTTCAAGTTTTCTTAAGGTAATTTGTAAAAATTAGTCACATCTCGATTTTGTTTTTCATTAAACCACCTGGAAAATAAATGATGATAATTTGAAATGATTGAAAATATGTTCCTTGGCTTGTGAAAACTATATCTTTTATAATCCAGTTTTGGTCAAAAATAAAAATAAAAAAAATCTTTCGAATTACTCTGAACCATTTTAGTACTTCAGTCGTTTCACAAAGTTCAATAAAGTTTGCACAAATTAAAGATTGGTTGTTAGTTCTCTAACGTTTTTAACACAGAGGAAAATTTTTAAATGTGTAATAAGTTGCCCTGATGAAAAATAAAAAAAAAATGTGTGTTTTCAATAAATTGGTGTTAATAGATTTGCTTGCGGGCCATTTTTGGATTGTTTTCTCAATGATCATCACCTTTCAAGAGTCTATCAAATTTATAGTTTGTACATCGTGTCAGGGGCATTTTTTTTGCTCTCAGTTTGTACCCCGTGTCCCTTTGTCACCCATTCACTAGTAAAAAAACATCTTTTTAACGCGCTATATACGCTTCGGTTTTACTGGAACCGAAGCGTATAAAAGTGCAATGGCATTTTCGTAGTTTAAGAGAAGTTATATGTCTCGGTTTTAAAGCACCCGAAGCGGAATACGTCTACTACCTCGGTTGGCTCAGAAACCGAAGCATAACGTATACCGCATATCCTCCTGCCACCCTGCAAACAAGCTGAAATTCAGATTGACAGAGATATTGCCTCGGGCATCTGCAGAACCGAGGCAGAAAGATCAGGCTATCTCCTCGGGTTGGCGTCAACCGAGTCCTAGAAATTCAAAATTGCCTCTGTATTTTTAATTTTTTTTATTATTTTTTATAGTATAGGCATCGGTTATTCTTTGAACCGAGGAAGCATAGTCTCATATTAGCACTAAATCTTCCAAAACTTTCCATTTCTCTTCTCGCACAAACTCTTGTCTCTCATTGTGTTCTCCAACCCTTTCGAAACAGGGTCGTCACCGTCACCACTACTATGCCGTTCAGTCGCCACCACGCCTCTGGTGTTCTCGCGCAAGAAGAAGCCTCCCATTCCCGCAACAGCGTCACTGCCTCCTGCAACAGTGTCGCTGCCTCCCGCAACAGCGTCACTGCCTCGCCGCCAAGCCTCGCCCTTTTTCACTTTTTTCACTTCAAGACTCAGACGAGCTTTCGTTGCGTCACTCTCTCTTTTCCTCCTCGTGGGTTCATCTCTCTTTGCTCAAATAGTAACCCTAGGGCTCTTCCAATCTTTCGTGGGTTTTGCACAAAATTCGATTTTTTTTATTCTCTACGAAGTGGGCATGGTAGAGAATGACGACGCGGGTCACCTCTCCGCCTCCCGAAAAATGTTCTGGCGGTGGCGTCGTGGTCATCTTCCCGGACTGCCGAAGGTCCTCACAGAGAGAACTGGGTAAGGGTTTTGCGGATTCTGGCAGCGTAGAAGGTCCTCACAGAGAGAACCGGCGATTCCCTCCACCGCCACTTACACCTCGGTCGCAGCAGAATTGTAAGGCGCGCTCTTGCTTGCCACCGCTGCAACCGCTGTCTATCGCTCGGCCACCACCCCGGGAGGGAGAGGTAATGGTAGCAATGGTGAAAGGTTGAAACTTGATTTGTCTTCCATAATGGTTTCACTCATGTGTTGAATTGTGTGGGGTTTGTGTGTCCTGTATAATTTAAGGTTGATTTTGTGTACAGGACTTTGTGGCTGCAGGATAGTCCCTCTGAGGACATTACTAGTATCTTCTATGATGTGTTTGACTACTTGGAGGACTTTAGGGAACAAGGTGGGAGGGTGTTTGTGCACTGTTGTCAAGGGGTGTCTCGGTCTACATCTTTGGTGATTGCTTACCTTATGTGGAGGGAGGGACAAAGTTTTCATGATGCATTTCAGTTTGTGAAGGCTACAAGAGGGATTGCTGATCCGAATATGGGGTTCACTTGTCAGTTGTTGTAGTGTCAAAAAAGGGTCCACGCGTTCCCTCTTAGTCCTAGCTCTTTGCTAAGGATTTACAAGAATTCTCCACACTTCCCGTATAATCCTTTACATCTTGTTCCCAAAATGTTGATGGATCCTTCGTCAGCTGCATTGGACTCCAAAGGTGTGTTTATTGTGCACATTCCTTCAACAATATATGTTTGGATTGGTAAGAAATGTGAGGCCATCATGGAGAGGGACGCTAGAGGGGCTGTTGGCCAGATTGAAAAAAAAAAAAAAGTTACTACCTCGGTTACCTACAAAACCGAGACATAATCCTATTCTTTTTGACTCGGTTCATAACCGAGGCATAAAACCTACCTTTTTTACCTCGTCTGTATATGCCTCGGTTGTAGAACCGGTGTCTATAAGCAAAAGCAACCGGTGTCATTTCCTCTTGTTGTACTAGTGATTGTATGTGTCATGTTTCTTTCCCTTCTCCGTGTTTTCTTCTTTTTAAACCTAGTTTGACCCAGGAAAGCCCAAACCTTGATCCAGTCTGAGCCTAAAACTTCCACGTCTTAACCCAAATTGTGATCTACCGTGAGTCTAAGCCTAGTGTGTCTTAACCTAAACCGTAATCTATAGTGAGCCTAAACCCCCGTGTCTTAACCTGAACTACGTCGTGTTTGGCCCATCATCCGTGCATAAGCCTACATCGTGTCCACATTGTGTTTTCCATCAAGCTCGTGTTTTAATCCATCAATGTCCAATTTTAAACCTTCATTCATTAACAAGTCTCATTTTGTTGTTATTAATCTTTGTCTGTCTAAACCCGTTTTTGTCTCCTATTAACATGTGTCGTTTGTTTTAATGGTCATTAAGAGTCAATCCAATTTCCAATTTTTCACCCATTTCAGATCATGTCAAACGTGTGTTTTTGTCTTAAAGTTCATCAACTCTTTGATATTTGGGGTACATGTTCGTGTCTTTGTCTTAAGACGAGTTCAAATTGGTCAATTTTTAGTCTCTGGGCGTATAAGTTTGTCCAGATTGGGGCAAATTCGTGTTCATGTCTGTTTACCTCAAAAGTGTTGGATCATTCTTAAAATCTTGAACAATTTTGTATATGATTATTCAGATGTTGTTTCAAATTTTGTGATAACTTAAGTGTTTTCCTTTCGGACCAAGTAAAAAAAAAAGAAAGCGAAAATTTGAGAAGATTTCCATGAAGCCAGATTGCGAAGATATATGTAAAATAAGTCATGTGAATTTGTGAACATGTACATGAAATAAAAAAAATACATTTAATTTTGCAGTGTTCAGTTTATTACAGATAAAGGCCTTCAGGTGGCCGAAACAGAAAACCAAAAATTACAAAAAAAAATAAAAATTTACAAAACGTTTGTAGATTTCTCAGGTTATTGTCTTCTGCCAACACTCTCGAGTTCGGTAGTGGCAACCTGCACAAAACTTGTTAAATCTCAAACAACAAAAATAAAAAAAACAGATAATAAGTGAAGCATCAAAAGTACATATTACGGAGTTCGTTCAAGTTCGGCTACTGGCCGTCAAAAACATAAAAAAAAAAACAAAAACATAAAAATAAACATAGTGTTCATAATACAGTCCAGGTTTCATTTTTTTGGCCATGCACGGCCAACAAAAACATAAAAAACATAAAAAAAATTAATTAATTAATAAAATAGAACTCCTGAACTGGTTGTGGTGGTCTAAGGGAGAGCTCCGTTGAAGGAGCTGTGGTTCGGAACGTCAAAGGCGGAGGCTGAGGAATCTCTTTTTCTTCGTCGATTACAAGGGGAATAGGAAAGAGATTCAGGAGCTTTGGAGTTGGTGGAATTACCCACGAAGGGTATGTGGTAGTGCAAAATGATAGTGGTCAAAGAAAAATAAAATAAAAAATAAATAACGAAAAATAAAAAAAGAAGAAGAGGAAGGGAAAGAAGGCTTACCGTACATAAACGACGGAAGGAGGGAATATGAAGCTTCTGATGTACTAGAGACGCCTTTGGGCCAGCCTCGTTGCTTCAATCGATTTCCATGGTTTTGAAACCAACAGTAGACGCTGTATTCTCCAACATCCCCGTACTCCTTGAGTCGTCCTGTGATCTCGCGAATCTGATCTCGACTGGGATTGATGATCCCATGATTGAAGATGTTCAACAAGATGCTGACTTGTTCCGGAGTGGACCACCATCGTTTATGAATTGTCTTGCCTTCGTTATCCATTCTCTAAGTTGTTGTTCATAAAGTAAAATAAAAGTAAAAAGACTTATTACAAATATTCCAATTTGAGTCAAGTTTTCTTTTTATCTTTCAAATTTTTATTGTCCAGAAGTGGTCTGTTTCACGGTCCTTGCAAGGGGTCCTAAACGGATCTACGTCCAAAATGTCCTTGTCCATATTTGTTCATACAGAATAAAAGTTTTTTAACTTTTCTTATTTTAGTGGGGTACGTGGCATTGTTCTACCCGATTGTCTCTGTCATACCTTCAAACGAAGGGAGATTAACGTCTGGTTTCCAGCCTATATACCCCTTAGTTTAAGACAAGTGTGTTCTTGTTTGTTTAAGTTAATAAAAAAGAAAAATAGAAGAAGAAGAGGAAAGCAAATAGAGAGTTTGAAGTAAAGAAATGAGCCGAAAGTAAAGAACAGAGAGCAAAAATTAAAGGAGAAATAAAATGCAGAAAAGTAAAGAGCGAAAAATGAAGAAGATAATTTGCAGGAAATAAAAGAGCAGACCATAAGGTGCGAGAAATTAAAGTGCAGAAAAGAAGATTATGAGTAAATGGAATCAGAAAGCACATAAAGAAAGAAGAAAAGCAAGAAGAAGAAGAAGAAGGAGAAGTTGAGTAAAAGAAAAGGAAAGGATCGGAGAAGAAGTACTTACCCGAGACGGTGCGAAGCCCAGAACATGAAAGTTGAAGCTTCGGCCGGAAGGCTCTCCGATCTCGCTCTTAGGCTCTCCGATCACGCTCTTAGGTGCTCCGATCTCACTTGCGTCGCACTCAGATCTCTCTCAGTTCTCAATCTCAGAACCCACTCTCTCTCACTCAGAGGAAGACTCTCTCTCACTCAGAGGAAGACTCTCTCTCACTCCTCTCTCTCTACTTCTCTCTCTAACTTAGGTCGAAACGTTGCAAATGACGTTCAACGCGTTCCTTCGCTCGTCTTAAGACTCAAATCTCACTGTGTCCACAGTTCCGGTTATTGCTACCGGAGGCATCCACAGTCCCGGTGTTTCAGAATTCAAAATTAAAAAAAAATTGAAAAATGGAAAAACTGAAACGGGTAGGGTTTTGTTGGGTCAATCCGGCCCAATACAAGATTGTTTGGATCACCCGATTTCAACAAAAAAAAAAATAAAAAAATAAAAAAATATAAAAAATAGATAAATAGAAAATGTTTCAAAAAATAATAATAGTAAAAATAAGTGGAGTGATGAAAAATTTGAAGTATTCAAAATTGTTTTTCATTCGCATGATAAAGGACATTTTTCAGGTTCATTGGGCCTCATTTCCATGTTGGTCGTCTTTGAACCCAATTCTTCTGAAATATAAATTTGAATGAAAAATTATTTTGACATGTTCATAATTTTCACATCATACCATTTTGTTTGATTTTATTCCTTCTTCTTCTACATTTTGAATAAATCTAAAATTAAAAAAGAATTTGAAAAAAAAAAGAGAAGAAAGAATAGTGCTCGAGCCCATTAGGCCCAATGGCCTTCGTGGTTTTCTCTCGAGTCTACTTCTTTTTTTAAAAAAAAATGTCAAAAATATTTTGTTTTTGCATTTTGCGGTTGAATAATGTATCATTCTGAGATGGGTGTTGCTCCCTCCACCCCCACACATCTCTTCCTCCACCTCCCCAATTTTCTAAAATGCCAATTATATCCTTCTAAAATGACAATTATATCCTCAAAAGTTAAAATTTTTTATTTTTATTATTTTAATATTTTATTTTATTTTTCTCTCTTCCGTCAAGCTTCTTCTTCACCGTTTATCATTTTCTCTTCCGTCAAGCCTCATCAACGTTTAAAAACTAATCATATATAACATTTAAAATTATAAATTTAAATATAAATTACTGTAAATAAAATACAAGTTAGTGTGACACAATTGGAGTTGCTGTCAACTAGAAAATGGGGTAAATAATTTTTGGAGTACAAGAAATAAGTACAAGTCTCAATCTTGCAGGTGTTTTCTTCCAAGCTTGCGAAAAAAAATTTGAAACAAACAAGAAATTGGCTTCACGAGGTTCCATAATGTTGGAGCTTAATTTATTTCATGGCCAAACTACGTAGGTAGACTAATTAGCGGGAAGAATAAAATTAATGAGCAGAGAAGCACATGGGTGAGGGGTTGTAATAAGAGGCCGTGGTCCCGTGACTAGTGTCTGGTGCACTCTTTCTATAATAAATTTACCTCCATTGAAATCCGTTAACGGATGTTGAGATCCGTTAACGGATGTGGAGATCTGTTTAAGGATTAATATTTTAAACTTGGTGTAGGGAACAATACTCCTGGACGGATGACATCTTTCAACGGATGTCAACATCCGTTTAAGGCAAAACGGATGTCGACATCCGTTTCGCCTTAAACGGATGTTGACATCCGTTGAAGGATGTTGACATCCGTTGAAGGATGTCATCCGTCCAGAGGCAGTGTTCCTTTTACGTTTCGTTTTTATTTTACTGCGTTTTACGGCTCATGCAAGGATTATAGGCTTAGATATTAAAAGGATTATTGGAAGTATGGGAAGGGTTTAAGGTTTAGGATTATTGGAAGGATTATGACTACGTACCTGGAGAGGAACTACGATAAGGACACTACACCACAAACGCACTGCACCACGTAGTGCACCGAGAACAAGAGGAAGATTGCTTGATAATTCTTTTCACGATTACCAAGCTTTGCAGAAAAATATTTTACTCATACAAGGAACTACGTAGGTTATCAGGTTATCAGTGAAATATGATATAAATGAATAAAATTAAAAAACAATAATTTTAAAAATAAAATTTTAATGAGGGGTAAAATAGTAAAGGAAAGGTGGAGGAAGGGGCAAAATAGTAAAGGGGAGGTGGAGGAAGAGATGTGTGGGGTGGAGGGAGCAACAACCTTCTGAGATTTGTCAAGTTGATTTTCAAAATTTTTTCAGTGTGACAGTATGAGTAGTATTTGTTGAGCCCATCTGGGCCCATTTTGAATGTAAGATTTTTCTTAGTTTTGTTTTCTCAAAAGAATAAAAAATATATTTCTCTCATCATGTGCATAATTTTTCACAGTGTCACATTTCATTTTAAAACAAAAAATGTAAAAAAACAATTTCTGTTCCTTGAGTCACATTGACAGTTGGGTCCGTCCGGCCCGTTAAGCTCAGACTGCCTGCATTTGATTCTTTTTTTCTTCAGGTCCAAGTTTGACTCAGTTTTCTTTGTAGAGTTGGAAAATAAAAGTCAATCAAAATCAAAAAAATCTCAAAATGCAAATTTTCAACAGTGTCTTTTCAGTACAATTGTCCAAAGTGTCATGTGTGATTTTGTTTGAACTCGTTGTCAAAAACTGAGAATGAAAGATGACAGTTTTCGAGCCCATTAGGCCAATTGCCATATGTGGTTTCTCTGGAACTAGTGTATCTGAATTTCTGAAAAAAAAATAGAAAAATGCATGCTTGTGTTTGTTTTGTGTTTTCAATTCATAATTTCCCTTTGATTTGTGTGAACAAGTACTTGTACAAAAAAGGTAGAGGAATTCACACATTGTTTGAAGATTTCTGTCATGAACATAAGAAGAATAGTTTTTGGGCCCATTGGGTCGAGAGTGTGGCAAAATTTTCTATAAATTCAATTTTCTGAAATCCTCTGATAATAAAAAAAATGAATTTGTTTTGGCCTGTTTCATAAAAATGAAAACGAAAAAATATTTTCTTTGTTAATTTCATATGTCAAGCTTTCCTGGCTCAGGTCATTTGATCCGTTGGGTCAATGTGCCTGGTAAGTCCAACCTCCTTATGGTGTGTTTCTGTTTCAGGTCTAGTCCAATCTGAATTTTTTAGTGTCAAAAAGTAAAGTAAAAAACAAGAAGAAAAAATCAGTGTGAGCCCATTGAGTCCAGTTGTTGTCTGCTATGTTTTATTAAACTCAATTTCTGAATAAATAATACAAATTGAAAAAAATACAAAAAGATTTCTTGGAGTAAATTGCATAATTTTCTTTCAGTAATATTTGTCAAATAAAAGGAGTATAAGTGTGGAAAATACAAAAAGATTTCATTCAGTAATTTGCATCATTTTCTCTTCATTGTACATTTCTTCATAAAAAACAAGTTTGAAAAATTCAAAAAGATTTCTTTGAGCAAGTTTCATCTTTCTAATTTCAATTACGTTTTTGCATTCATAAAGAAATAGAAACATAAATCTGAAAAAATTCAAAAAGATTTCTTTCCATAAAGTGCAAAATTTTTCTTCAGTAATATATTTGCAGCATATGTGTAAAAAATACAAAAAGATTTGTTTGAGTGATTCGCATGATTTCTTCATAAAAGAATGATGCACAAAAAAAATATTCAAAAAAAAAGAAAAAAAACACTTGAGTGTGTTTCATCATTTCCATTTCATCATGTTGAAAAATTCAAAAAAAAAAGGATAATTGAGTCAATTCTTTCAAGATAAGTCATCAAATTTGTGACATTCTCAGAATAAAAAAAAACATAAAATATAATGTATGTCATCTTTTGTTGGGCCAGATAATTTGATCACATTTGCTATTGAAATATTAGTGTATGCATTGCTTGTAAACATTCATCTCCAGCCTTCATTAAACCTTTGATTGTAAACATCCATCACCAGCATTCATTAAACCCTTGTTTGTAAACATTCATCTGTCAGCCTTTGTTTAGCCTTTGTTTGTAAACATACATCCTCCAGCCTTTATTTTACAAAAGGATTGACCCCGATCATTGCCCAAGATGAACAAAAATTATATTGGGGCAAATGGGCCTGACCAGAATTTTTATCAGTTAGGTGATCCCTGAATCCTTCAAAGACAAGAAAAAAGAGTTTCAAAAAGAAAATAAAAAAGAAAAACAACTCGTGCTGAAGTCAGTTGATTTGTCACAGAGTTAACTTTTTGAAAATAAAGTGATCAAAGTTTAAGATGATGTGTGGCCATTTTTCTTTATCCAAAAAGAAACAAAAAAAATATATCCATTGATACCCATTTGAGCCAAGAAATAATTCTTTTTCAAAATCTACCCGAGCAAGAGTTACCATTACAACAGAAGTCAATTCAGAATGCAACCAAAGGATGCTTAGTGATCAAACAAGAAAGTTCATCAAGAAGAGCAAATAGAAAGAAGAAACACTAAGTGATAATCTTAAAAAGAGTAAAGCACTCAGGAGGTTGACAAATAGCAAATTCAAGATCGTAATGGTAACTCTTGTTTCAAAAAAATAATAACCCGGAAACACTTATTTGGGCCTTATCCTTTCTTTGAGAACCCTTCAGCCCATAGCCTCATTACAAGCCAAATAAAAGCCCACACAGATTAAATGATGATTTCTTCAGTTTTCATAAAGTTTAATTGTATGACAAGTTGAAATGACTTGCAATGTAGTTGTAAAAAAAATAGAGAAAAAGAAAAATAAAGAAATGAAATGTCTTAGGAAGAGGGGATCTTCTTGCCAGCTTGTAAAAAAGGAAAGGTCAGATCATTTTGGGGCATCCTTTTTCATACAACCCTTTCCAGACCCATTCACAGATTAGGGGCAGCCCTGTCCAGACATCCATCAATCCATTCAAACAGTTGGGGCAACCTTTGTGGGTTTTTCATAATCCTGATTTGTCCATCCTATGAAAAACCGGGGCAATGGTCTTAGCTTTCCATGATTGTAGTTTGTCCCAGAAATTCCTAAATTCACCCTAAAAACAGGGGCACCCATTTTGGGCCTTTCATAATTTTGGTCAGCCCTACTATTCATTCATCCGAAGCGGGGGGCAACTTTTCTGGGCCTCGCATGATGCTGACTTTCCCTGACATTCACTGAGTCATATCCAAATTAGGGACAATTTTGTGAGATACATGAACTTCACACCCTGACAATCCATAGATACATTCATAACAATTTTCCCCCCCACATCCCAAACTGGGGCAATTTGAAAAATATCTCTGATCTCACATTGGCATTCACAACTGTTTTGAGGAGTGATAGGCCCACATGGTTATCCCGGTACCCATCCAACCCTCTCTAACATCTTCCACATATTTATCCAGCCCTTGTTATCAAGCATGCATACATTGGTCTTTCAAGAGAAATGTCAAGCACAAGCGCATTTGGTTCAAACATCTGACTCCAAGAATGTGTGACATCCATTGTTTCAAAAAGATGTGAATGATGATGAAAAACCATAAGTGAATATTCAAAGAATACATAAATTTGATGATTTCAAAGAGAGCACATTGACTCAAAGAAAACAAAAATCATGGTATCATAGTCTTGCATCATGTACATAATAATATCATTTTATTTTGCATCATGATATGAAAATTTTTCAAAAAAAAAAAAATAAGAAAGAAAAATCAAGTAAACTCAGTTTGTCTAGCCTCTGATCCCAGTTTGTTGGGCTCATCAAAGCCCAGTTTGTCCGGCCCATAAATCTAGATGATTAATTTCTCTGTTCAATGTTTCTCCATCAATTCAATCAATCGGTCTATCTGTTAGGTCAAGTATGTTGAATCGTTAAGCCCAGTTTTGTATAGTCTGTCTACTCAGTTTTGTCCAGTCTATCAAACCCAATTTCGTCCAGCCTTAGAACCTAGTTTTTGGCGAGTCTATTTGGCTCATTTAAGCCCGATTTATATGGTCTCAGAGGTCCAACCTGTCTAGCCGGTTAAGGTCAACCTGTGTACCCATTAAGTCAAAATGTGTGTATTTTTGTATTCCAAATTCAATATTTCAAAATCAAAAAGAAAGAAAAATTCAAAAAAAATGTATTTTCATATTTCTCCGCTTTGAAAAAACTCAAAAAAAGGAAAGAAAAATAAAAGAAGAAAGATTTCGGAAGAAAATAAGTGTCCAGAAAAATAAAGTTTTGTTTAAAAGAAAAAGAACATCAAGGAGAATTGCTAAAAGAGATAAATATCAAGAAAGATTTTGAAGAAGAAAGATAAACATCAAGGAAGTTTTCTATAAAAAGAAGACAAGAATAAGAAAGTTTTTTTGAAGTTGTACCTCACGGAAGTTTGAAAATTGGCCTTCTGCTATGCAATGGTCATTTTTCCAGTAAAAATCAGTTGTACCTCAAGGAAGTTTGAAAATTGACCTTTTGCTATGCAACGGTCATTTTTCCAGAAAAAATTAGTTGTACCTCAAGGAAGTTTGAAAATTGACCTTTTGCTATGCAATGGTCATTTTTCCAGTAAAAATCAGTTGTACCTCAAGGAAGTTTGAAAATTGACCTTCTGCTATGCAATGGTCATTTTTCCAGTAAAAATTAGATGTACCTCAAGGAAGTTTGAAAATTGACCTTTTGCTATGCAATGGTCATTTTTCCAGTAAAAATTAGATGTACCTCAAGGAAGTTTGAAAATTGACCTTTTGCTATGCAACGGTCATTTTTCCAGTAAAAATTAGATGTACCTCAAGGAAGTTTGAAATTGACCTTCTGCTATGCAATGGTCATTTTTCCAGTAAAAATCAGTTGTACCTCAAGGAAGTTTGAAATTGACTCTTTGCTTTGCAATGATCATTTTCTAGTAAAAAGAAGAAAACACATCATCCTCCACGAGACTTGCATTTCTCAATAACTTCATCCATAGGGTTAGTACACCCTCCACGAGGTTAATACACCTCAATTCATTCATCCATAGGGTTAGCACACCCCCACGAGATTTGCATGCCTCAATAACTTCATCCATAGGGTTAACACACCCTCCACCCAGCAAAAGTAAAAAAATTTCTTCTGTCCAATTGTGTGTTAATGTGATCGTAAAGTTTTCAAGTTATCTGTCGTCAGATGAGATCTCCACTTGAGATTAGTCGGGTCCTTTGTGTTTTTGGGTCGTAACCCTTTCTGTTTGACTGAGTCATTGCGTCAATGTTGATTGTGATTTATTATTCTTCATTGTGATTTCTTATTTTTCACTGTGACTTCCACGTATGTGTGATTCTTGTTTTTATGTGGCTGTGATTTCTTGTTTTTGGTATTGAATGTGAGTTTTCGTTTTAGTTCTCATTTTGAAACGCGGACAAAATTAGTGTTTCTATCTTTACTTATCTTTTATTTACAATAAAACCTAAGTAAAGAGGGGCAACTGTCAACACCCAATTTTGTCCGGGTAATTGTAATAAAATTAAAAAAAATCAATGTGTCAAACTCTGTATGGTTTTATCTTCATTTTTGTTTTATCTTTATTTTTAATGTATTTTATATAAAAAAAAGCAAATAAAAATATAATAAATAAATTTTGTTTTGATTTAATTTAATTTTATCTTTATTTTATTTTGTTTTGTTTTTATTTTATTTTATTTTATTTTATTTTATTCAAATAAACCAAAAATCAAAATACAAAATTACAAAATAAAAATTTAAATAAAAAAGAGGTCTCCACCACCCCCTGTTTTGTCTACAAGCACCTACTGTTTTGTCTGCAAGTGATTCTGAGTGCACCACTTACTCAGTGCATCATCATTCCGGGCACACCATTTACTCATTATCATCATTCTGGGAACATCATTTAGTGGGCATTATCATTCACCATGATGGAGGAGAGATGACGGGGGGATCATAGAGAGGGGATGAAAAAGAAAACCCGAGAGGGAGGAGAAAAAAGGCAAAAGAAGGGGAGTTTAAGGCACAGCTGAATTGAAAGCAAGAGGAGAAACTTGGAGCTGCGGAGGAGAAGGATAGAAGCTGCAATGAAGAAGAAAGAAGAAAGGAAGAAGTTGAAACTGGAAGAACAAAGATAATGAGGGCTACAAGAGGTAAGTCTTTCAACCTAAACTGTGAATGCTGATTATGTTCAAGGTAAATAATGTATATTTCATTTATCATTCAATACAACATATTTTCTATACAATCTTTCATTCATCATCATAATTCTACCTTACACAATGGGCGTCCTCGTCCGTGAGCTCCCAAGTTCCTAATCAAACCACTAGTGAGCTTCCTACCCTCGTAGTCATTCACCAACATCTCCTTAGCCTGCACCCCGAAACACCAACAAAGCAAATCTGTAGCTCACGCTCATTCCAAAATCACATTCTTCCATTCCCATTGTCTATCCAACTATAGAGGAAAATCATAAAAATCAGAATCAACTCCCAAGTCATAAGTTTCATTCATAAACCAGTTTCCCATTCATCTCCTTCACTAGAGATTTCGTTCATCAACCACCCTTTAGCATTTCAGCAACCAATGTAACAGTAACACTCTTCACCGCGAGCTCGTATCCTCCTCACTATCACCACCGCTACCGCCACCGAGAAACTCTCATAGATACCGCACCACCCTCCCTCGCCAACCGCGAGCCATCTTCCCCACCGTGAGTCACCTCGACTCCACCACCTCCGCGCCTTCCCTCCATCATCACATGAATTTCTTTCCCATCAGTTGCCCCATCTAAACCTGCAAACAAAAAAAAATGAATCAACCCCAAAACCCTCCACCGCGGCAACCATACACCTCTGCCATCATCACCAGCCAACCTCCTCGTCCCTATTCCGATCACGCTTACTTCCATCTACCATCGCGTGTAAGGAAGTCATGCTTCCTCATTTCCCTCACCGTAGTTCCCAGTCGAATTGGATCTTCATCACCCGTAGCTGTGGACATCACGCCCCTGCCAAGCCCATCTTCTTCTCCGTGTAACACTCCCTTCGAACCCCACATCTTCCCCAGCCTTCATCTTCGGTTCCTTCGAGTCATCCACATCCATCATCATCATCCTCAGCTGCCGGACCATTCTCCCCGCTCTCAACATTCGCCCACTACCAGGCAACTCAGCCTCCAACCACCGTGAACCACACCAAACCTGCAGGAAATACCAGAAACAACCCAACCCATTCCCAAATCAGCCCAGCACCACCGCGTTCACCACCCATCATCTTCCCATCTCAGATCAACTCAAACTCACCACAACACCACCGTGAATCTCTGTCACTGCCTTCACCCAGCTCCGAACTGCAACCCAACATCACCGTGAAGTTTCCCCAACACCAGCCACCCACCTTTGTCCCTTTGTCGGCCATCGCGAATCGCCTCCATCCCCGCCACTCTCGTGGCAGCTTCCTCAGACCCGCACTACTCCTCTTCGCGATCTCAGCCGCTTGACCGCGACCTGGACTCATGGCTCGCGGTGGTTGATCTCGTCGATGACGGCGTTGGCGCGGCGTGGAGAGGTGAAGGTCTTTCTCTCGCGGGCGGAAGAAAAGAGGAAGAAGAGATTGGCGTAGTGGCCAGCAGCGACCTCGACGGTGATCGGTGGCTCCGACGACGCCCTAGCTCTCGGTGCGGTGGCCGTTGCCGTGGTTGCTCTGTGAGCGCGCATGAGAGGAGACCGGTGCCTCCCTGGGGTCCCTGCGTCGCGGTATAGTGGAGGGTGTTGGGCGATTTCGGCAAGTGCACCGAATCGTTTCAAGTAATAAACCGGTAAGTCCGGGTATCGTTTCCCAAGAGACTCGTAATACTAGAGAATTGTGCGATTAACAACTCATCTAGACTCAAGAACATAACATCAATTTACAAACATGTGCAAAAAGATAAATTCACAAATAATTACAAGGTTGGACTTTGGTAGTGAAGGCACTTAGATATGGATAAAGGTCAGAAATGATATGGATCGGCTTTGCTCAGATTAGATTTCACCACTTTCATTCTTGTGCATAAAAAGTTTCATCTCCTCTCCATTAATTACTAATGTCAACCATCGAAATTACTCAATCCCTAACTCCTTAGGTGAAGAGCCTAAATCCTTTATTAACAATCAACTCAATGATCAATTAATAACAAAATTTGCATTAAGAACAAAGATCTTAAGACAACCAGTGTAGTAAGTTCCCTACTAGATATCTTACATCCACTAGGCCCTAGTTTCAGATCTAGACCACAAGATATGTGTCCATACCCATGAATCCATTAAATCAAGTCATGAAATATTCCTATCACATGCAAGCTTTAAGATTGGAAACAAGAACTAGAAATTAACAGAATAGGCATATATATATTGAAATCCATCATCAATTACACAAGAATTCAGCAGTTACATCAATCTCTAACAAGATGGGTTTGATTCTCCATTTTCATGGAAGAACCTCAAGCTTACAACAATGGTGGATGGAGAAGAAGGAGACCCAAAGAGGAGAAAAGAGATGCTTCCACATGCTCCACGCGGCCTCCATGAGCTCCAGCAGTGGTGGTGTGCCTCCAAATCGCCGTCCCTTGAGTTCTGGGAGAGTTTCCCCCTCCAAAACTACCTCTGTTCTGCATTTTCGGGCCATTTAACGCGTCTGGAAGTGGTCCACTCGCTCGAGCGACCGTTTAAACTCGCTCGAGCGACCAAACGGGGCTCGCTGAAGCGCGCGACTCGCTCGAGCGAACAGCGCGACTCGCTCGAGCGAACAGCGCGACTCGCTCGAGCGAACAGTGACACTCGCTCGAGCGAGTCAACGCTATGAACAGTAAAAGTCAACGGATGAATAGTGCCGGTCAACGCGTGAATAGTGATTTTTTATTCTGGACGAAATTTGGTATTGACACTCATGTAACTGTTCAGTAGGTTGTTCAACATCATCTTGTTGTTCCTCATTAGCAACTTGATCTGTAAGGTCATTTTCAGCAGGTTGTGAAGCTTCAATTATTGTTTGTCTAACACCCAGTTGTGTTTGAGGGGTGTGAATGACAACCAATCTATCACTTGAGCTAGAGGGTTGTGCTTCATAGTGATCCCTTTCATTCCCAATGTTTGGAAAGTGATCACTCCCACTAATCAAGTCATTCTCAAGAAATTTTGCGTTTCTTGACTCCACAATCCTAGTGTTATGCGATGGACAATAAAATCTATATCCCTAAGCCTTTTCAGCAAATCCAATGAAATACCAACTAATAGTCCTTGGGTCTAGTTTCTTCTCTTGTGGATTATAAATTCTCACTTCAAACGGACATCCCCAAACGCGTATATGTCGCAAACTTGGTTTCCAACCTTTGAATAACTCAAACGGTGTCTTTAAGACGACCTTGGTTGGAACTCGATTTAATATATACACAGCCGTTTTTAGTGCTTCAGTCCACAAGAATTGAGGAAGTTTTGAATTACTCCTCATACTTCTCACCATGTCCATTAAAGTTCTGTTCCTTCTTTCTGCCACACCATTCTGATCTGGAGAACCAGGCATAGTGTATTGGGCAACAATTCCATGTTCTTGAAGAAACTTTGCAAACGGACCAGGTGCTTGTCCATTCTCTGTGTATCTACCATAATACTCTCCACCTCTATCTGATCTCACAATCTTGATTTGCTTTCCGCATTGTAGCTCAACTTTAGCCTTAAAATTTTCAAAGGCATCCAAAGCTTCATCCTTAGAACGAAGTAAATAGAGATACATATAACGTGAGTAGTCATCTATAAAGGTGATGAAGTATTTCAGACTACTTGCGTCCATATCCGGACAACAAATATTTGTATGAATAATTTCTAGTAAACTTGAACTCCTCTTAGCACCTCTTTTGGACTTGTTAGTTTGCTTACCCTTTATGCAATCCACGCAAGTCTCAAAATCAGTAAAATCCAAAGTACTAAGTACTCCTTCATTTACTAATCGCTTAATTCTCTCAATGGAGATATGTCCCAATCTACGGTGCCATAAAACAGAAGAGTCCTCATTCATAACACATCTTTTTAACCCAGCGGAAACATGCATAGAACTATAAGCAGCGTTGTTTTGCAATTTAATAAAGTAAATGTGACGTCCCAAAAGTATACGTCATGCATATATAGTAAGGACGTCATCATGCATAATATGTGAAAGCAGTCAAGAGTAATAAGGATTACAATTATCCTCAAAATAGCTACAGAATTTTAAACTTAAACGTAGCAAAGTATTTTAACGTACTAATAACAATTAGAACTACTAAACGATTAAGCGGCAGTGTCATCTCCTTCCAATGACTGCTCCAGAGGTGCATCATCCACCTCTGCTCACACCCAAGTGGATGATCATCGCAAAAGAAAAAGCATACCTAAACAAACACAAACACACAAGCAAGGGTAAGCTAGATATACAAAAAATTATGTTATCACAATCACACACAACATGCATGTACATACAAATGAATTAAACTATACACATGACTTGTTACACTTTACACTTGACACTTGACTCGTCCGGACTTAGAATGATTGTCGAGCTATGGCGGGTCGTGCACTTGTGGTGGCCTTTACTGCTTTGCAAAGCCATTGCCAATGGGTTTCACCCTACCACACTCACGAGGTTAGTCCGTTCCGCGCCTTGGAGCATACTGGAAGCCTACAAGACTAGGACCTCCTGCTACTCCTCACCACATGAACCAATCCTCTCTACTTGAGAATGACAGACCATTGGAGTTTCAAGATAACCCCCAAGACTGAGCTCCCATGCAAATCATTCCATACACAATAAGGGCACCACCATGTATCCTCTCCTTGAAGACCATGGAATTACGTCCATCAACCATACTTGTAAAACCACACACTTTCCATCACTTTGAATCACATACCCTTTCACTTTAATACCAACATGATAATGCATACATACACCCTTAAAGCAACATAGAATAATTAATGAAATTAGCATACTGGCATGAATAAAAACATCAATCGAACACATAATGAGCAAACAAAAAACACCCTGACTTGCAAAGACCGAACGGTTCCTGGTACTACAGAAGTGGACGAACGTTACAAGATCTAGGCGAACCATGTTGAACTTGGCCGAACGCTATTAAGCTTGGCCGGATGCTATATATTCTGGCCGAACGCTACAATCTCTTAGACGAACACTATTTGGACGAATGCTGGTACATAACGAGCACTACTGAGACCGAGCGTTAGTAAGACTGAACGCTACGAGCTTTGCCAAACGCTACCTAACCGAACACTATTAAGACGAGCGCTCATACGAAATAAGCACTACCAAGACCAAGCGTTACTAAGACCGAACGCTACTAATTCACCACCTGGACGAACGCTAAGGGACTTAACGCCAAGCCAGCACCTGACCGAACGCTACTAAACCAACGACCGAATCACTACTAAATCAACACTTAACCGAACGCTATCAAGATCCTCCACTAAAACCGAACGCTATCCAGTCCACCCGCTATGACCGAACGCTATTAAGTTTATCCATTAAGACTGAACGCTCCCCAAAAGGCCGAACACCATCAATACCAAATGTTACCTATGACCGAGCGCTACCTTAGATTGAGCGTCATCCATACCGAACGCTAAGTGACCTAACGCCACACCAATATATGACCGAACGCTACTAACCAGCACATGACCGAACGCTACTCAACCAGCACATGACCGAACATTACTCAACCAGCACATGACCGAACGTTACTCAACCAGCACATGACCGATCGTCCAAATCAGACATGGACGACCGGTCAGTTTTTTTGGCGTTCTGCAGAATTCTGCAAGATGATGGCAGAACTTCCCCTTGACCATTTCCAACCATTTTTACTAACTTCTAACACCCTTAATTCTTGTTTTATACTTGATTGAACTTACCTACATGATTATAAACATTCCTACTTCCATTCTAAATTGATTAAGACTCAATTTCAACTCTAAAACACCAATTTCTCCAACTTAGGTACCCAAATCCAATTCTACTACTTTGCACCTATTTTGATCAATTTAGTGACTCAAACAAGTCACAATACAGTAGCTAAAACTGTCCCAATAGTCCAGTTGCACTCTAGACCTCAAATGCCCAAAATCATTACCTCGCTTCCTCTCAAAATGACCTAAAAACTACTAAAACTCCAAATTTCCTTCCCCCCAAAGACATACCAGATTTCACACACATAAATCACTTCCAAATGGGTCAATTACAGCAATCCAAACTCATCCAAATCAATTCCAAACAGCACAACACAGTTTCACAAATTCCACATAACCATACATACCCAAAACTTGAAAATGTAATCGAAACAACCAAATCATGCATAAATCAACCCCTACACCTAACACATAACAAATCTTAAGAAAGTATTCTAGCTTCCCTTACCTTAGGGTCTAACAGCTAAGAGCACAACTTGATTCCACAGTGCCTAATTCCGCAAAACCTAGACAGCTCCCGGTCGGAATGAAGAACGGAGAAAGTGGTCGGTTTAAAACGAAGCCCTCTACGCTGCGGGTACTAGGGCACCATCTAATCGGAAAACAAAAAGCTCAGCTTCGGAGATTTGGAAGAGGGAAGGAGGAGATTGGTAGAGAGAAGGTAGAGAAATGGGAAAATTGGGGTTTAGACAGAGAATGGAAAAATGAGGTTATTACAGTAAAGACCATCGCACAATTCACCAAAACCAACAACTTTAGATTTATTCATTAAGGTAAAACCAGAATCTGAAAAATTAAAAGAAAAACCCAAAGGTATAAGTCTTGAAACAAAAATCAAATTCTCAGAAAAACAAGGAACATAAAATGTCTTTACCAAATGCAAAACAAAACCACTACTTAAAACTAAGTTGCATGTTCCAATGGCCTCCACATGTGAACTCATCTTACTCCCTGAGTAGATGTATTGCTCACTTCCCACTGGCCTTCTTAGGTTTTGCATATCCTGTAAGGTATTAGAAACATGGATTGTAGAACCAGAATCAATCCACCATGTGTTATGATTAAAACTAGTCAAATTAGATTCATAACAGACAAAAGCAAATGAAGATTTATCATATGTCGTAAACTGCTCATGAATAGCCCTTAGTAAATCTTTGACATTTTCATTATGGTCAACTGAACCCCGGATTCCAGCGGAAATGTTGGTTTTTATGAACGTTACGGAGAGACGATTTGACCTCTCCCATTTTTCATAAAGTTTAATGGCATCTGAAGTGCTAGTCTCTGTAATACCCGGTGGTTCTAGTTTTCTAATAGCACAGTCAATGTCCATCCAGCCTAAATGAAGAAGAACTCTCTCCTTCCAAATCTTATAATTATCTCCTTTCAACTCGGGAATACCACACTTGATATCAAAAATATTCACAGATTGAGAGATTGCAAATTCAAAATATTCATGTTCATTATCATAATTTGAGACTAAAATAAATGTCATGTTTTACCAATGTAAAACATGTCTTTACCAATGAATCTATTAACATAAAACTTGCCTGTGGGCTAAAGTCTTACTCAATTAGACTCATTTAACCTTATGATAAAACTATTAAATTATATCACATTCCTAATTCATGTGGGAAAATTAAGAATTATAATAAATATTTTATCCTAATTACTCATACAAATGTAAGAAAAATCCTATGGGTATATTTCATCACATTATATATAATTAATTACAATTAATGTTTTAATAAAGTGATCTTTATAATATAATTTAATTAATTAAAGATGCTGTGGCTACTCTCTAATT
Organism: Vigna umbellata; assembly: GCF_029865625.1. Lineage (NCBI taxonomy): Eukaryota > Viridiplantae > Streptophyta > Magnoliopsida > Fabales > Fabaceae > Vigna > Vigna umbellata. The sequence goes on from NC_142168.1 coordinate 41,574,673, forward strand.
ATTAAAAATTATATTTATCACTAAACATTAAATTCTCTATAAGTCTTATATTTAATCTAAATAAAACATAAGAATCATATTATAAATATATAATATTCAAAAAATTATTATACTAACATTAAATATTAGTATAATGTTCACGCACACTTTAATCCTAATTGCGTGTATAACCATAACGTATGTATATATATATATTATACGCATATAACAACAACAGGAAAAATGCATCCAATATAAAACGTAAACAATAAATAATATATATTTATATATATGTATGAAAAGTAATCAGTGTGCGCAGAATGAAAAACAACTCTGGATTAAAACCAGAAGCGTACAATATTAATTAAAACCAGAAGCGTACAATATTAATTAAAACCAGAAGCGTACAATATTAATTAAAACCAGAAACAGCGTACCTTATCTCCAGTGCATGTATGTATACAGTAGATAAAAAAAATAAAAATAAAAACTGAATATATATTTTCTCAAAGATGCCCAAAATGAAACGCAAAAGCAAAAGGCGTTTCGTTCATCTTCAACCTCCGCATTGTTCCAACAAGGCGTATACAAACACGAACCCAATAATATGTGAGGGTTTTAGCATCAAAATTTCATAGAAAATTTTCTTCTTTCGATTCAGTTTCAAAACAATTGACAAAACGAAAAATACAATACGCAGAGGAGTGAACCAAACAAGGCAGAGGATAAACGTGCTCTGATACCAAATGTAAAATATTCATACTAAAGATTCAATAAATCCAAATATCTCAAACAAGCACATTTAATCATATTCAGATTTATAAGAAAGAAAGCGGAAGCAGAAAGACCAACCTCCAGCCATTGTTGTATGCTTGCTTAACTTCTGGTTTCTGAACCCTTGCTCTCCTGCCATTGCATTTTGTAATCCAAATCCAGACAGCTTTGTTTTCTAAACCTTAACTCACTCAAACTTGATGGTGTGTTTTCTGAATAGAGGAGTAGGCTTAATGATCAAAACTGAGAGTAACTCATTCCCTTATGTAAAGTCTGGCCATCACAGGTTCAAAACAAATGGGCTTTACGTTTAAAATTAATAACTGCTCCATAACCTCTATGCAGTTAAAAAGATAAAATAATGGCTTAATGGACCACTTAATGTTCCTTAAAAATAGGAACTGAAAATGCTATAATATTTATTTTATATTTAAAATAATGCTAACAGTAAGCAATTGAATAAGAGTGAAACGGGTCCGTTTTAAGTCATCAAGAATGAGTTTTTGAAATTGTTACACTTTCTTCTTTTGGGACAATCTATGTATGGAAAAAGCTGTATTTTACTTTGGAAAATGTTATGTTGACAACCAATTTTTGCTAACAATTTGACAACACCATGTGGCGTCTTTGCATTGGCTAAATAAAGTGAAAAGAAATAAGGGAGAGGTTATGAGGCCGAGGGATATTTTTGGAAGAAGATTTCAAAATTTTAAGAAATTGGTTTGGCGGTTTCGATTTTCGTTTAGTGGGCGTAAGGCGCGTAGGTTTTTCAACCCTTCCATCTTCTCTCTAGCTCTGTCCTCCATTTTGACCCGTCCATCTTCTCTCACTTTGTATCGTGTATGTTATCTTTGAAACCCTAGTGTTGTTGGTCTTGTGTTGTTGTATTTGTGTGGTTGGAAGGCGGGTGCAGTTTTTGGTGTGGTTACTTTGTTGTGGATTTCCCGTCTGCTAGAGGAGGCCGTGGAGCATTGTTATCCGTCGTTGTTGGTGTAAGTAAAAATGGCCGAGCCCTCACTTTGTCTTTTACATTGTCTTTTTGGTGTTTCATTAATGTTAATGATATAACTAGCGTGGATTGTTATTTTGTTAGTGCAGTTTCAATGGAAGGGAAAAATCGAAGTGTAAGAAAAATTATAATTTTCTTTTTATAGATTATTTATTATCGTATCAATTGTAGTTATTAATAAAGTTATCATCATTTTGTGTAGTGGCGGCTTCTAATCTTGATGGACTCATCGATCATTATTGAAATGAATCGTTTACTAGGAAAATGTCATGTGGAGCGCATTGGGATGACTCCATTTATGTGGTGTTTGAATATTCATAGCCCTGTGGAGGTGAATTTGAAATTATTGAAGGTTATGGTTTGCAGGTGGGCCGGGCATGATAATAGTTTTAGAGTAAGTCAACAGTTGGTGCCCTTTTCAGTTATTAATGTGTTCATGAGCATAGGTTTAGAAATAGGTGGTTTAGAGATTCAGTTTGATGAAGTAGTTGTTGGATTGGTTGGTGAAATGTTCAAATCAAAAACCATCACTTTGAAGGACCTGACGGACATGTTTAATGTCATTGTGCATGATAATAACATTGATGTTGATGTAGTATGTAGGTTATATATATATTAGTTTGTTTGGTTGTTTTTTATTTTCCTAGGAAATCAAGGCATGTTTGTAACATGCCATTTGCAGTGTTAGATGACTTAGACAATTTGTGTCTATACGATTGGTGCACAGGTGTACATAAACATATTGTACAGAATTTAAATAAATGTAAGAAGAAAATTATGAGAGGAGGTATCGCGCAATCACTCACTCTTAGTGGCAATGTGGCGGTGTTGCAGGTAACATGATTTATAGTTTATTATTTTGATGTAGTGGAGAACATTGTCAATTAGGTTTGATGAAATAATATTATGATATTGTAGGCTTGGGCAGTTGAAAGACTTTCTTGCATGGTCATGCTTCACACAGGTTTTTCCCGCGCATAATGCGATGGTTCCCGTATAATTCAAGGACCGAAAAAATTGAACATATTTTTTTTCAGACCGGAGATGTAAGTGTTTTGATATTGGTTATTTGTTATGTAAAAATTGATTGTCTTATTTGTCAAAATTTGTTGTGTGATAATGGTGCAGTTAAATCTGAAGTGGTATGTAAGAAAGGAAGATCGTCATCGCCCGGAAATCCGTGCAGCTTTCCACATGGATGACGGAGGGATGAGTGAAGGATCCTTGGCTGAAGGATCCAAGATTGAGAAACACGATGACGAAAGCTCTGATGACGACACATAGGAAGCAGGTGCCGAGGAGAGATTGAGGAAAAATAATGCATTGAATACCAAGATTGGAGTTCTTACAAGGGAGTTATTTGAAATTTGTCAAACTCCAATCTTTACTGAAGAAGATGCATGTGGTACTGATGAAGAAGTTGCTGGTGGAGTTGATGAAGCACCTGAAGTTGGAGGTGACGAAGAGGCTGAAGTTGGTCGTGATTATGGATTTGAACAACAAGGTGATGGTAATGCAGTTGATGACCCTCTAGGTGCATATACGAAAGTAAGAGGGGAGGATAAAATCGCATATGAAGATAAGATAGTTTCAAGAAGTCATGACAAAATTGTTTGTATTGAAATCCATGATGATGGTGATGAAGACGAACGAGTGGCCATACCATTGGTTATCCTCCCATTGCGCAGTTTGTTGGGGATCCAAGCAGCACTGTTGATGTAGACCAAATGTACAGAGCAATCAGCGTTATAGAGATCACTGTATACAGGTATTTGCTGTGAATTGTAGTTGTGGTTGGCGAATCTCTATTGTTTGTGATGGACTAATATTTATATCTTTAGGATTGTATGCGAGATAATTGGGCAAACCTTGAGCACGACTTCATTTTACACTTTGGCCCCGATAAAAATACGTTGATAACATGGTTAATATTGTGACATTTCTTTGTGTTTCATGTTGTATTTTATGTTAGTAATGTGTAAAATTTTGATTGTGTAGGTGGTGTTATTTGCTTGTACGATGTTTATATACTTTGAGAAAAGGTTGTGCGTGTTAGCAAAATGATGAAGATGAAGTTTTGATGATATCCAATTCAAGTCAAGAACAACCAAAACTCATGAAGAATGATTTTGAAGACTTATAACTTTTGTAATAACTGTATTCTATTTAAAACATAGGAAATTAGTGGTGTTTATGTATGCATTTAAAAGTGATGTAAAAATAAACAAGGAATCAAAAACTGTGCAGTGCTAATCGATTAACCATGGCAGTTAATCGATTAGCGTTAATCGATTAACCAAGGCAGTTAATCGATTGTTCCAGAGACAAATGGAGAAGCACAGCAAAGCATGCTAATCGATTACCCAGGGTGGTTAATCGATTATCATTAATCGATTAGACAGGGCAGTTAATCGATTAACAAAGTGACCGTTTGAAAAACTAGTCGTTTTTTAGCCGTTGGACTATCCGTTGATTTGTCTTTTAGTGACAAATCGATTAACTACTTAAATAAATCGATTAGCACAGTCAGAAAGGCTGAAAACGAAAAATGGAAGAGCCTTTGGATGAGTCTATAAATAGACTCTCATTTCCTCTCAAGAATAACTTGAGAAACTCTTCCCTTGCGCTTAAATACTCAGAAACTCTTGAGAATTGTGTGCTCTTGCTCAGCTAAGGAAACTCTGTCTATAGAGTTGGTGAAATACTGCTATGGTGATAGAGGAATAGCTGGTTCATCCTTGGTGTGTCTAAGGAAGTGTTCGGAAGAGGAAGTCATCCTTCGTGAAGTATTCGGAGGAAGTGTTTCATCCTTTGTGAAGATTCAAAGGAGGTGTTGTCTCATCTCTTGTGGCATCAAGAAAGGTGTTTTCTAAACTTTTTCAAATTGTATCTTTGTGATTGTAGTTTGTAATTGTTTTGTGATTAGTGAATTGTTTATCTTGTTTTGAGATAAGCGACTGGACGTAAGATTGGTAAGATCCGAACCAGGATAAAATCATCTATGCAAATTTCTCTCAACCTTACTCTATTTAATTGTTATTATTAATTGCTAAGTAAGTTTAATTGAGTAGAAATTTTTAAGGCACACGTTTTTAGTAAGAACCAATTCACCCCCCCTCTTGGTTTGTTGTTCCACGCTAACCCATTCGCTGCAGCCGCTCTAACAATTGGTATCAGAGCTTGCTTTGATAGTCATTCAAATGGCGGGATCGTATCAAACATTCGCAGAGGGTGCCTCTATCAATAGACCACCACTATTCACAGGTGAAAATTACGCATTTTGGAAGGTCAGAATGCAAATTTTTATGGAATCTATTGATATAGATATTTGGGATGCTGTTGCATTTGGTCCTTTTGTTCCAACTAACAATATGCAGGAACCAAAGCCCCATGACCAATGGACTGCTGAAGATAAGAAAAATTTTTGTAATGATGTAAAAGCTCGAAATATTATTTCATCTGCTTTAACTGTTGACGAGTTTTACAGGATTTCTGTCTGTAAGACTGCACAAGAAATGTGGGAAGTACTGAGAGTAACCCACGAAGGTACAGATGATGTTAAGAGAGCTAGAAAGAATACCTTAATCCAGGAATACGAGATGTTCAGGATGAAGCAAGGGGAAACAATAGTAGATGTTCAGAAACTCTTCACCAACACCGTAAACCATCTTATTGGACTAGGTAAATCTTTTGATACTGATGAGCTTAATATAAAAATTTTTAAATCTTTAGACAGGTCTTGGCAACCAAAAGTGACTGCAATTTCTGAGTCACAAAATCTCAACACAATGACCATGGCTGCATTATTTGGAAAGTTGAGAGAGCATGAACTTGACCTCGGAAGACTAGAAGAAGATGAAGATATTCCTATGCCAGATCCAACAAATGTTGCTGGACCATCCCATCCTCCACAAGATTATAGTCTAGAAAGTATATCTAGACAAATTGAAGCAATGGCCTCTATGCAACAAACTCGAATGGATGACATGATGGCTTATCACACTCTTCGCTATGATGAAATTAATACTCACCTCAAGGAAATTGATGACAAACTAGCCAAACTATATGTTCCCGATAGTGATGATGAATCTTAGGCACTTTATGCTTCTATGCTTTTTGTAGTGTGTGCTATATGTTTAAATTCTTTGTATGCTTGCCTCTTTAAAATTCAATAAAATGTATCTTGTTTTTCCTTAATATTTCTATGCATATATACTTTTATTAAGGGGGAGTATAATTTCTAATAAATTTAGGGGGAGCAATTAAACATCACTTTTTAATAATGATCAAAAAGGGGGAGAAATATTTAAAGCCTTAAACTTATTTCTAAGTACACTAACAATTGTTTCTTCCTTAAGTTGTGTTTTAAATACAGATTATTATCAAAAGCTTTAAACATCAAGAAGGTTTTGATCATAATCAAAAAGGGGGAGATTGTTAGCAAAATGATGAAGATGAAGTTTTGATGATATCCAATTCAAGTCAAGAACAACCAAAACTCATGAAGAATGATTTTGAAGACTTATAACTTTTGTAATAATTGTATTCTATTTAAAACATAGGAAATTAGTGGTGTTTATGTATGCATTTAAAAGTGATGTAAAAATAAACAAGGAATCAAAAACTGTGCAGTGCTAATCGATTAACCATGGCAGTTAATCGATTAGCGTTAATCGATTAACCAAGGCAGTTAATCGATTGTTCCAGAGACAAATGGAGAAGCACATCAAAGCATCATAATCGATTACCCAGGGTGGTTAATCGATTAGCGTTAATCGATTAGACAGGGCAGTTAATCGATTAACAAAGTGACCGTTTGAAAAACTAGTCGTTTTTTAGCCGTTGGACTATCCGTTGATTTGTCTTTTAGTGACTAATCGATTAACTACTTAAATAAATCGATTAGCACAGTCAGAAAGGCTGAAAACGAAAAATGGAAGAGCCTTTGGATGAGTCTATAAATAGACTCTCATTTCCTCTCAAGAATAACTTGAGAAACTCTTCCCTTGTGCTTAAATACTCAAAAACTCTTGAGAATTGTGTGTTCTTGCTCAGCTAAGGAAACTCTGTCTGTAGAGTTGGTGAAATACTGCTACGGTGATAGAGGAATAGCTGGTTCATCCTTGGTGTGTCTAAGGAAGTGTTCGGAAGAGGAAGTCATCCTTCGTGAAGTATTCGAAGGAAGTGTTTCATCCTTTGTGAAGATTCAAAGGAGGTGTTGTCTCATCTCTTGTGGCATCAAGAAAGGTGTTTTCTAAACTTTATCAAATTGTATCTTTGTGATTGTAGTTTGTAATTGTCTTGTGATTAGTGAATTGTTTATCTTGTTTTGAGATAAGCGACTGGACGTAGGATTGGTAAGATCCGAACCAGGATAAAATCATCTGTGCAAATTTCTCTCAACCTTACTCTATTTAATTGTTATTATTAATTGCTAAGTAAGTTTAATTGAGTAGAAAATTTTAAGGCACACGTTTTTAGTAAGAACCAATTCACCCCCCCTCTTGGTTTGTTGTTCCATGCTAACCCATCCGCTGCAGCCGCTCTGACAGTGCGGTGTTGTTAAGAGGATTCATTTTAGTCCATTATATTCGGTAAATGAAATTTGATATTGTATCATATATTTTATTGTAGAAATGATTTTTGATTGATGATTTTGAAATTGTCCGCAGCACCATATTCTTACAGATTTTAGGAAACGTCCACAGAATCGTCATGTTTGGACGCTTCATAACTATAACAGTTATCTGCGTTGCGATCATTTTGGACTTGGAGACATTGCCACAACTGACTTTGTGAGTAACCTTTAATGTGCAATATTTGTCCACTTTTGGTCGGAAATGTGTTATTTATATTGTTTTTATTGTTTGTAGTTGTTTATGCCATTTCTCCACGATGATCATTGGTGGTGCTATTAAGTGAAATTGAGTTCACTGGAGATATTTGTGATTGACTCATTGGGTAAGGGGATCAGAGACCGGAAAAGGATAGACACAGCTGTGGTAAGATTCCACATATTTCAATCTTGATGACCCTGTGATTGTAAGATAACCCTGTATTGTTTAACATTTTTTTGTATTTTTAACTGGTAGGCTGAAAATATGGCACGATTTATTTGCCTCTTGTTAAATAGACCGGAAGGTAGTATTGGTCCTTTGACTGTTAAACAAGCAAATATCCCATCCCAACCAAACTTGTAAGTTTTTTGAATTATATTGCTGTATTATATTGTGTTCTGATGAATATATGTTGAAAAGTAGCAATTGTGTGTTTGTTAAAATTGTTTTATGTGTTGGTTTCTAATGGGGAAAATGTTGGTTTCAGGAGGAGCTGCTTGGGATTAGAAAGAAATATGTATGTGAATGGATCCTCGACAACGAGAACATAAGACGAATGGAAGCCCTAGCGCTATATGGCATTTTTTAGGATTGCTTACACATGAACAAATTTGTCTCGTAACACAACATGTTTATATATGTACATAATGTAAGTTGATAATGTAGACATTGTTTTTGTAATAAGATTATCGGTTGGATTTTCAATTTACTTGTTTTGACGTTGTGTTTGTTATAATGAATAAATATCTTTTATTGAAAAAATAACGCACTGTTATAATAAGTTTTTCAAAAGTAAGGTAGGGTTTCATAAGTGAAATTAATGGTCATTACTACGATGGAGTTCAACAAGTTCTGAGTTGGGTTGGTGAAAAAACTAAATGGTAATCGTTTACAGTGGGTTAGTAAACTATTACGCGACAATAATGTGTGTTTTGTACACAAATTTGAACTGAAATAATGAACCAGGGTGACTGATGAATTCATATTTTCTACTAATTACTTAGCTTTGTGCGCCGAATTTATTTGGATAAATTATTCTTAACTGTCCATTGTTGTCTCATATTTTGTATTTGGATTTAATTTGACCAATAATTCTTATTTTAATTAATTTGGATTATTTATGCCTAATTACTTCCATTATTATTTTCAGGACAGTTTTGGGACTTATAATTTAGGATTTCAAGAGAGAGAGACTGCATCAATGTTATTGTAATTCTCGTCATTAAATTCCATTGTAATTTGAGTTGAATTTAAGTGTAATTTGGGCTAATTTATAATTTAGACCATGTGAAGGGCAATTTGGTCTTTAGGAGGTCTTTAAGAGACCAAACTCAGATTTGGGAAGGGAGTTCCAAGCCAGAAACGAATTTACTCTTTCCCTTTCTTCCAAATACATTGAAAAAGTCTTAGGATTAGTAATTTCGCTTGCTTTCCCTACTTCTGAAGTAGAATCGAAGTTTGTCACTGCTTTGAAGGTTTTGCTTTCCTTTTCCCTTTCTGTATAATTGTAATTTCAGATTGAATTTTAGAATCGTAATTGTTGTTGTGTTATTCTGTAATTCGCAATTAAATTTCCATATCCGTTGTGTTTTGTTTTTTAATTTAGTTTTACGAATTGAATTTTGCGTGTCTTCAATTTTCATGTTTAATTTCATTTTCGTTATTTCCAAATCTGAATCTCATTTTATAGATTTTTTCCAGATTTGATTTTAAATTTAGTTTTACACCGATTATAATCATTGAAATGTGTTTGGTTCAAATTATTGTGTTCGATTTCGTTATAATGGAAGCTTAAATCTAATTGGTTGGTAACTAGAACGATTGTAATGTTTCTCTGAGGTTTTTAGAGCTTAATCGTGATTCTGTTTGTGTTAACTCTACATATTACGAATTTTGTTCTGTGTGGTTAAATTCTGTTCATGCTTAATGGTCTGAAGTTAATCTGCAGATGCTTAATCTGTGATTCGCAGAATTGAATGAGTATATGTGTGCGTTTGCTTAATTCACAGTCATGAAAACAATTTTAATCTTCGCTTAGTTGATTGATTTATGTTGGATTGAAGTTAATAGAAACTAAAGTTTTACCAGTTAATCGGTGATTAGAAACATTACAATCTGGCTAGTTACTAACCTGCTTTTAATCAGTGTTTTAATCTGTATTCATCATCACATTTAATTTAGATTGCAAGAAACTGTTAAACCCCCCCATTTTGTGAACTGATAAATTGACAGAGATAGTTGGTCTTTGGGAAACGACCTAGGAGTCACTTCCTAGTACTGCATTTCAATTGCAATTAATTTGATTAGGGTGCGACACCGATCAGTGACTTGCATGACCATTGCCAAAAACTGTTAGTTTGACTCAGAGTTGCACTTGTGTTTGGAAGATGTTGGTGTTTTAGTGGTCTTACAGGGTAGTAGGAGATGTGAGGTTACCCCAAGTACTGGGGAAGAACCCATTGTGAGTGGGGGAAACAACTTGGGCAAGGCCTAAGGTAGTCTGCTGAAAGAAACTTACGGTAATCGTTTACACAGTCTTGGTAAACGATTACGCGAGAGAAAACCATATTTTGTACAAAAACCTCAACTGAAGTGGTCAGTCAGGGTAACATGGGTGACCATTGTCAAAACCAGTATGATCGAGTGAGTTTTACACTTTTGTTTGGAAGATGTTAGACTCTGAATGTTTATAGATGGTGGTTGGTGATGTGATGTGACCCCAAGGAGTGGGGAATGACCCATTTGGAGTGGGGGCACCAAGTTGTGGAAGGGCTGACTGAGTCTGCTAAAAAAACCCTGTCGTAATTGTTTACAATGTCTTGGTAAACGATTACACGAGAGAAATCCACATTTTGTACAGAAACTTGAACTGAAGTAGTCAGTCAGGGTAACATGGGTGACCTTTGTCAAAACCAGTATGTTTGAGTGAGTTTGCACTTGTGTTTGGAAGATGTTAGACTCTGAATGTTTGTAGATGGTGGTTAGTGATGTGATGTGACCCCAAGGAGTGGGGAATGACCCATTTGGAGAGGGAGGACCAAGTTGTTGAAGGCCTGAGTTAGTGTGATGAAAAAACCCTGTCGTAATCGTTTACATTGTCTTGGTAAACGATTACATGAGAGAAATCCACATTTTTTACAGAAACTTGAACTGAAGTAGTCAGTCAGGGTAAAATGGGTGACCATTGTCAAAACCAGTATATTTAACTCAAATTTGCACTTGTGTTTGGAAGATGTTAGACTCTGAATGTTTGTAGATGGTGGTTGGTGATGTGATGTGACCCCAACGAGTGGGGAATGACCCATTTGGAGTGGGGGGACCAAGTTGATGGAAGGGGTGACTGAGTCTGCTCAAAAAACCCTGTCGTAATCGTTTACAATGTCTTCGTAAACGATTACGCGATAGAAATCCAAATTTTGTATAGAAACTTGAACTGAAGTAGTCAGTCAGAGTAACATGGGTGACCATTGTCAAAACCAGTATGTTTTACTCAAATTTGCACTTGTGTTTGGAAGATGTTAGACTCTGAATGTTTGTAGATGATGGTTGGTGATGTGATGTGACCCCAAGGAGTGGGGAATGACCCATTTGGAGAGAGGGGGACCAAGTTGTGGAAGGGATGACTTAGTCTGCTGAAAAAACCCTGTTTTAATCGTTTACATAGTCTTGGTAAACGATTACACGAGAGAATTCCACATTTTGTACACAAACTCCAACTGAAGTAGTCAGTAAGGGTAACATGAGTGACCATTGGCAAATTCAGTATGTTTGAGTCAGATTTGCACTTCTTTTTGGAAGATGTTAGTCTTTGACTGTTGGTAGATGGTGCTTGGTGATGTGATTTGACCCCAACGACTGGGGAATGACCCATTTTCAGTGGGTGACCAAGTTGTGGAAGGGCTGACTCAGACTGCTAAAAAAACCCTGTTGTAATCGTTTACACAGTCCTGGTAAACGATTACACGAGAGAATTTAACGTTTTGTACACAAACTTCAATTGAACTAGTCAGTCATATATTGGTAGGTCACGTATGGACAAAAAAAATTAATTTTAGCCACAGATTCAGTGCTATGGAGTTCATGTTGGTATTATAGTTGTGGTAGAGGGTGGGAATTGATAACGAAGCATGCCAACAATTAACTTCAAAACATTTCTATAACACAATCAAATTCATCACAAGACAACATTAATAGAAATTAAGCTACACACCATACACAACAACAATCAAGTGTAGGTTAGAAATATTACAGTTATCCATTACATACTTATAATCGTCTTAATATAATATTACAGTTATCCAAAACCCACTACTAGTTGTCTGGTATTTTGGACGTTGATGGTTGGTCAGATGGAGGTACAAATTTGCGGAGGATGTCATCCACATTGAGTTTCTTCTCTGTCCACATAGGGAGTCGAATGATAGGTTTTGGGGTCTCCTTAACGAGGTCAATTGTTGGATGACAAACATCAGCTGGAAAAACCATGACTATAGAGCGATGAGTAATATTGAGGTAGTAGTTTTGCCGAAATGTAGTGAAGGGCTGGACCTAAATGTACAAACCAAATTAGTTAGAAGAAGAACATTCAAAGACCACGAAAAAAATTATGTTAGTTAAGTACAAAATGGATGGGTTACAAGATTGAGTAGCATAACGGAACCAACTCCGATATTGTCTGCAATTTGAGGATCTTGAAGAACTTTCTTGTCCAACGAAGCCTTCATCGTGGCAGTTGGGTCCTTCAGACATATAATAAGTTATTAATGTACCATAACATGTACTGTTGTTGAATCAAGGAAATAATACCTTAACAGTCAACTGCATATCTCCCAACCCATTTGGCTTGCACTCTTTCAATATGCAAGCAACAAATGGAAGGACCTCTGCTGATTTTGCCTCTTGGAGGGAGTTGACGTTTTCAAATTTTCCATCCGTTACGAGACTTCCAATGACAAAAAATATATGAAAAGAGATTAGAACTCGTGAACGTAATAAGGGTTTTTGCAAGTTGTATGATATTGAGTGTACCGTGGTGTTCAATAAACATCTGTGCCCATTTCCAAGCATTGGAGTTGAAATCTCATTCATAAGTTGCTTGAGCAACATCACGAGCAAATTCTTGTGTTGATTTGGGTTCTTCTGTTCCCGTTCTATTCAAGAAAGCTGCTTCGATGTTACCTGCAGGACCAGGTATAAGCGATGACGACGCATCGCATTTTTTCAAGAACGATTCAAGGACATCATCATCATAAACAAGGTCTTGCCATGCATCCATGATTATGCTGAAATTTTGTGTCAAAATTCAAAAAACCCACGTTAACGAGGCAAGATGAATGGGATCATTACATAAGTAACTAACAATTCAAAGAATGGTAAATGGGTTAGAAATATAGTCACCTGATTCAAGTGTAGACAATGAGTTTGTCCCCGATATTTAAAGAGAACTACATGGACAAACACATTACATGAAATCAATATTTTATAATCAAAAGAAATATTTATTTTATAACTATTTCCATTATGAATGACGAGATGTTGGTTGATGGACGTGGCTGAAACTTTATTTGAACAAAAAATTAAAAAATAATCCGTTAACTTGTTAAAATGAAGTTGCATTAATTGTGGGGATATCTCTAATTTGATAGGAAATCTTAAAAAGTGAAAACCATTGATTGTGGGTTATGAGAGAGAGAAACTTTATGCTAACAACATTAAATGCATGGTTTGTCAACCTAAGGAAATTAGTGCTTCAGAAGGCAAACATAAGAGCTTTGGCGGTACGAAACACCAACATCAACGTCCAACGTAAACATTTTGCTCCATTAAGCAACCACTTTCAGAAAACTTACTTTGGTCTTCATTAAAGACAAAGGGTACAACCATCTTCGAAAGTTTGGTGACAACCACATAAGGTTCATTTATGGTGGAAGTAAATGTTGAAGACAAGGTTGGTTAGGACCATTTGACCTTCATTAAAGGGCACCACCAATCCACCACGGTACGTATTACTTCACTTTTTCGAAATGGGTTTATTTACATATTTTTTTACAGTTGACAGTGGTTATTGTCGTAAGTTTGATGAGTGAATATGATTTGGTTTATCTTTAAAGCTGGGTCTAATGTCGACGCACACAATTGATGTGGATGAAGTGAATGAGTATAATGACAATGTTGATGACCGTAATGAAAGTTTATTGGAAATGGACCCAACAGTGCATATGTGTTTTGAATCAATGATTGAAGCTAGAAAATTTTACACAAACTATGCCATTAGATGTGGGTTTGTCGTGCGGACTAGAACTTCTAAAAAAGATAAAGACAACAACGTGTACTACTTGAGAATGGTTTGTTCAAGGGAAGGCAAATATGTGTCTTCCGTCAAACCAGTGGTCAAAACACTTCCAAGTCAAACTAACCAATGTCCTGCTGGGATAACCATTGCAAAGAAGGACGACAAGTGGTTTATAAGAACCGTTGTTTTGGACCACAACCATGATCTTTACCCTAATAACTCCAACCTATTTGCAGCGAATAGAAAGTTAAGCATGCAAGCAAAACACACCTTGGAGGTAAACCATGATGCTGGAGTTAGGTTAAATAAAAGTTTCCTTAGCATTGTTAACGATGCCGGGGGCTATGAAAACATGGACTTAGTCGAGCGGGACGCAAAAAACTACATTGGCCAACACAGAAGATCTTTATGTAAGGATGGTGATGGTCAGACACTCCTAAGACACTTTTCTTTAATGAAAGATAGAAATAACGAGTTCTTCTATGACATTGCACTGGATGAAGGGAATAAAATCTGTAGTGTGTTTTGGGCTGATGCAAGAAGTCATGCTACATGTGAAGAATTTGGTGATGTTATTTCGTTTGACACGACTAACTTAACAAATAAGTATGACATGCCATTTGCGCCTTTTGTGGGAGTTAACCATCATGGACACTCCATTTTACTTGGTTGTGGATTGTTGTCTTCGGAAGACACTGTCTCATTTGTATGGTTGTTCAAATGTTGGCTTAGATGCATGCGGAATAAGAGTCCAGAAGGTATTATTACTGACCAATGCAGGGCAATGGCCAACGCTATTGAACAAGTGTTTCCTAATACGAGGCACAGGTGGTGTTTATGGCACATCCTGAAGAAGTTGCCTGAAAAATTCCATGGCTATAAAAATAATGCCGCTATCAAAAGCGAACTACATGCGCTTATATATGATTGTGGTTGTCCAACAGAATTTGAAAATGGTTGGGAGGAACTACTTACCAAACATGGATTGGAGCAAAATGAATGGCTATGTAATTTGTATGAAGAGAGACATAAATGGGTTCCCTGTTACTTGAAAAATGATTTTTGGGCTGGCATGTCTACCACTCAGAGAAGTGAGGGAATGAATGCTTTTTTTGATGGATTTATTAATTCTACAACCATACTTCAACAATTTGTGGTTCAATACGACAATGCCGTTAGGGTAAAGGCCCAGAAGGAAATACAAGCGGACTTCTCCTCCATGAACACCACTGTTGCATGTGGCTCTCAGTCACCGATTGAGAGACAATTTCAAGTGGAATACACACATGCAAAGTTTGAGGAGGTCCAAACAAAGTTCCATTCAAGGATGAATTGTTTCATCAAAGACACCTTAAAGGACGACTTATGGAACACTTACACTATAAAAGAGGAACGAATGTGGGAGGGTAATCGTTTACCAGATAAATTTTACAAAGTTCAATTTGATCCCCTGACACAGAAAACCACTTGCTCTTGCCAACTATTTCAGTTTAGAGGCATTATATGTCGGCATTCCCTATTGGTATTTGGTCAAGAAGATGTATACAATGTTCCCTCACAATACATTTTCCGGCGTTGGACCAAAAATATCCTAAGAAGGCACACACTAATAACAACATCGTATAGTAATTCGACTAATGAACCACGCATGGAAAGATACAAAATGTTGTGCAAACGTTTTTATGAAATTGTTGAAGTTGCTTGTGAGTCTTAGGTTTCTAGTACTGAATTGAAAAAAGAAATTAATTGTCTTGGTAAAAAATTTGGGTTTAGTTCATCCATGACAAATAACATCATTAGCGATGCAGGCCAACTAAGATACGATACTGGTGCATGGACGTCATTACCACATAGTCCAGTTGGAACATTTGATGTCCTTGTTCACAGTCCTGCAGTTGTTAAGCGAAAAGGACGTCCACGCACAAACAGGTTGAAGTCCACTGTTGAGAAAAGAACCCAAAAAAGAAAGTCGGCTTCAGTCAGAAAGACTTCAACACCGCCCACTCTATATATTACGTTGAAAATATTGATTAAATACTTTACTTTTTATGAATTTAGTTGTAATTAATTATTTTGTTGTTGCAGGGGCAAAGGCATCTAATGTTGTTGAAAGTGATGACCTTGTTCAGTTTCAAGCCGACTCTATCCAACTATCACAAGATACCGAAATGGGTCATTTAGGATTTATGTTGTTGTTGTCAGCTGTACATATCAATTTTGATAACAACATCACTTAATATATAGAACTTCTTGACTGTTTTTTGGTGAATTTAATATGTTTTTGTAATTGAAAATGGTCGTGAATGAAATGTAACTGATGAATGTTTGGAATGCATATGAAGAGACCAAAATTCACTATTGTAATCGATTACAAATAAGTCGTAATCGATTACACGTTGCTGTTGCTTACACTAAACTACCCACTACATCAGTACATATCCAACGTCTATAACTTGCAATCGTGTTTATAACTGCCCAATGACGACGTTGCTGAAATACGTGTATAAAACCTCATTTTTGTCACTGCAAAACCCTAAACATAATTAAATGGGTTATCGTGCAACCAAGAAACGAAAGGCATCTTCCTCCGTTGATGGACGTCGACGCCGCCGCAGTCCAACCCTATCACCATCCTCATCCCCTCCAACGCCAAACAATGAACTCTTCTCCTCGGATGAGCAATATGAGAAATATGTCCAACATTTTCTCAATCGTGAAATATTGGAAAGTAAGTATCTAGAGGACGGTTACTTTGAAGGAAAAAACTTTCAATTCTATGACATATTGGCCGAAGTTGGGCTCACTGAATTTCTGTCTTTAAGAAGACATTACCACCCAGAATTAGTGAGAGTGTTCTATAGTGATGAGTCAATATTTTATTCACTTCACTTAGTTTATTTTACTAGAATTAATCGGGGAATTGTGCTTAAATGTCCGGTATTTTCCCATTTTTCCTAATTGTGCTTAATTTGATCAGAAATTCTTATTTTAATTAATTTGAATGATTTGAGCTAATTATTTGCATTATTAATTGTAGGGAAAATTTTGGAAATACAATTTGGAACATTTAGAGGCTAAATAAGTAATCTGAGGAGGTGTGGATTTAAATTATGGGAGTGCACATGGAGATGGGCTTGGTTGGAGAAGCTAAGAAGTGGTGCTGGAAGAAAAAGAGGCTCACGGCCTGCACCCAACAGAAGCACGTCCAGCACCTTGATTCCAGCACGGCCCACACAGTTTTCGGTCCAGCAAAGAAGTGAAAACGTGGTGCTGGAAGAAAGAAACCATACACGGCCCGACAGTCCAGCACCCACATTAAGACGCATCCGGGAGGCAGCGAAGAGGGGTGCGTGAAGAAAGAAGCACCCAGAAGAGTGGAGACCTGGACCCAGCTGCAACCTTGGAGAAGGGCTTCACGCGGAGCTTCATTTTCCATCAGCTTCACCACGCAATCCAGCAGGCTGCACGTCCAATAGTTGAAGCCACGTTGAGGAGAGAAAGTGGTGCACACAGTAAAAAGAGGTGGTGTCCAGTAGATTTAGTTTTCTTTCTTGTAGAAAATGGGATGTGCTGGACATGGCAGCCGCCACCCACTTAGAAGCATTTTTATCTTTGCTGATTTTTCATTTCTGTCTTTCAAAGCTCATCATCACAGAAGTTCACTGTTGCATTGAATGGTTGCTTAATGTTTGGTTGCAAGCTGAGTGAAGAAGCGGTGATTTCATTTTGAGTGAAAAAAAAAATGCATTTATTTTCTTTTAAGAGGAACGCTGAAGCTGTAGCAGGAGAGAAGGGAATGACCGAGAGAAAGGAGAGACGTTACGGAAAAGAGGAGAAGAAGGAGGAAGAATTGATTTTGGCTTGAAAAAGCTGAGCTGCCACCGAGAGGAGAGTGGATCTGGAGAAAGAAAGCAAGCATGGAGGTTCCAGTAGCCACCTTGGGGGAGATTTATTTTTGGTGTAGGGAATGAACACGGAGGGAGAAAATTGATTACAGCCAAAATGTAGGTCCAGATGCTTGGAGAAAGTGATGTCTCAGCCTATTTATTTTATTTGATTCCACGTAACCTTGCTTTTGGTAGGTACAGGGTCTTTTCATTCAACCTTTAGAGAATGTGCACATGGTTAAAGCTCAATACAATGTGCTGGAAAAATCAGAGAGCTCCAATAGATTCTTCAATTTGTCTTTAACTCTTGGACCGATAATTGTTTTCTTTTATTCTCTATATTGAAATGCTTTTAGGGTAAAATGTTTACTAAATTACATCATTCTACTGTTCAAGCACGTTTTTATTATTGTTTCCGCTGGTGATGTGCCCATCTAGATGACTAGAACGTACAATTTCTTTGTTAGCTGAAGGTCCCAATTTAATAGTTTTAGATGAGTTGCTTTATTTAACTGTTACGTTCAATCGGTGCTTTCAAGTTAACACAAGTTCGGTTTTTAATTTGTTTAAAAGTAGCTTGCTTTTAATTATTTAATTTTCTTTGGATTGAATACATGGATGTGTCACGGCTAAGGAGGTAGTTCTTTATAAGCATTTGCAATGTTTAATTTCTTTTGGTAGATGAATGGGTCATAAGTTTTATTTTCTTTCATTTTACTTTTTTTTTTTTTTTTTTTTTTTTAAAAAAAAAATTTTACTTCAACGCTTTTAATTTTTACCGCAACCAAAAAAACAATCTTTCAAAATCCCCCCACAATGTGTTTGATCTGAGACTGAACCACATTTGGTCCTTGAGAGACGACCTAGGAGTCACTTCCTAGTACTATACTGCATTCTTTCATGCATAACTTTTGTTGGGAGGTGCGACCCTCTCATCAATAGCAACATGTCAATATCGGATACTGGGGTTATTCGAAGCGAGGTAAAAGGTGTCAAAATTAGGGTCAGCCCTAATCTTTTTCAACAACTCACTAATCTCCCCCCTGATGGTGTTCGTTATGAAGGAAAACTTGTAGATGAGTGGAAAGAACAATACGATTCTGTTACTGCAAGGAAACTAGTTTGTAGAGATGATGCAGGCATACATTCCAGAATACTGGCGGGCCAAATGAAGGTTCAACCAAGGATACTTCATTACGTTCTGACTCGTGTATTAATTCCTCGTGCAACCAATATTGGTCAGGCATCCGAAGAGGATATTATGCTGCTATGGGCATTTTTAAATTCCATTCACATTAATTGGGGACATCTTATTAGATATAAGATGAAAAGAGCATTAAGGGAGAACGCCAAGTTGCCATATCCACATTTGATCACCATCTTCATGGAACACTTTCAAGTGCCTACTGACACTGATCCCATTTCAGAACTGAAGTTCAAGCAAAAAATGGGTAGTGAAGTTGTAGCATCATTTGGTTATGTGCAAAATGATGATGGAGAATGGGTTCACAAAGCCAACGGCCCCCATCCCCCCTTACAACCAGGTCAACATCAAGAAGGAGATTATGATGAACAGGGAAGTTCATCTACAACACTAAATGATGTCATGAACCGCATAGAACAACTTCAGACCTTCGTAGGTACAAGATTTAATGCCTTTGAAACTCGATTTGATGCCTTTGAAACTCGATTTGGAAACATGGACATGGTCATGACTACAAGGTTTGATGCGTTGCAAAACCGCGTTAGGAACATTGAAGAACAACTGCAACACTTGCAAAGTGGTTCTGAAAACAATCCTCAGACTTAGAATTGCTTGTTTAGGCTTTTTTTTTTCTGCATTATAAAAAAAGTATGTATCACAGTACCTATTTCCATAATTTGAAGTCTTTAATTTAATGAAGTTCTTTAGTGTCAAACTACTTCCTCAATTTTCGTCATTTATTATGTAATGTTTAATTTATGATACACTAAATACAATTGCAGTTGTTAGTAAAACACCAACACCACTTACCAAATATTAGCTCTCCATCCACATAGAGTGGACTTGTTCCTGAAATTAACTATTTTTGACAATGGTCACCCATGTTACCCTGACTGACTATTTCAGTTACAGTTTCTGTACAAAACCTTGATTTCTCTCGCGTAATCATTTACCAGGATAGTGTAAACGATTACAACACGGTTTTTCCACCAGACTCACTCATTCATTGCCCAACTTGCTCCCCCCTCTCCAAATGGGTCATTCCCCACTCCTTGGGGTCACATCACATCACCAACCACACACTACAAACATTCAGAGTCTAACATCTTCGAAACACAAGTGCAAAACTCACACAAACATACTGGTTTTGACAATGGTCACCCATGTTACCCTGACTGACTACTTCAGTTCAAGTTTCTATACAAAAGGTGGATTTCTCTCGCGTAATCGTTTACAAAGACACTGTAAACGATTACGACAAGGTTTTTTCATCACACTAGCTCAAGCCTTCCACAACTTGGTCCCTCCTCTCCAAATGGGTCATTCCCCACTCCTTGGGGTCACATCACATCACCAACCACCATCTACAAACATTTAGAGTCTAACATCTTCCAAACACAAGTGCAAAACTCACTCAAACAAACTAGTTTTGACAATGGCCACCCATGTTACCCTTACTGACTACTTCAGTTCAACTTTCTGTAAAAAAGGTGGATTTCTCTCGCGTAATCGTTTACCAAGACACTGTAAACGATTACGACAGGGTTTTTTCATCACACTAACTCAGGCCTTCCACAACTTGGTATGCCCTCTCCAAATGGGTCATTCCGCACTCCTTGGGGTCACATCACATCACCAACCACCATCTACAAACATTAAGAGTCTAACATCTTCCAAACACAAGTGCAAAACTCACTTAAACATACTGGTTTTGACAATGGTCACCCATGTTACCCTGACTGACTACTTCAGTTCAAGTTTATGTACAAAATGTGGATTTCTCTCGCGTAATCATTTACCAAGATACTGTAAACGATTACGACATGGTTTTTTCAGCAGACTAAGTCAGCCCTTCCACAACTTGGTCCCCCCTCTCCAAATGGGTCGTTCCCCACTCCTTGGGGTCACATCACATCACCAACCACACACTACAAACATTCAGAGTCTAACATCTTCGAAACACAAGTGCAAAACTCACTTAAACATACTGTTTTGACAATGGTGACCCATGTTACCTTGACTGACTACTTCAGTTCAAGTTTATGTACAAAATGTGGATTTCTCTCGCGTAATCGTTTACCAAGGCACTGTAAACGATTATGACATGGTTTTTTCAGCAGACTAAGTCAGCCCTTTCATAACTTGGTTCCCCCTCTCCAATTGGGTCATTCCCCACTCCTTAGGGTCACATCACATCACCAACCACCATCTACAAACATTCAGAGTTTAACATCTTCCAAACACAATTGCAAAACTCACTCAGACATACTGGTTTTGGAAATGGTCACCCATGTTACTCTGACTGACTACTACAGTTCAAGTTTCTGTACAAAATGTGGATTTCTCTCGCGTAATCGTTTACCAAGACACTGTAAACGATTACGACATGGTTTTTTCAGCAGACTAAGTCAGCCCTTCCACAACTTGGTCCCCCCTCTCCAAATGGGTCGTTCCCCACTCCTTGGGGTCACATCACATCACCAACCACACACTACAAACATTCAGAGTCTAACATCTTCGAAACACAAGTGCAAAACTCACTTAAACATACTGTTTTGACAATGGTGACCCATGTTACCTTGACTGACTACTTCAGTTCAAGTTTATGTACAAAATGTGGATTTCTCTCGCGTAATCGTTTACCAAGGCACTGTAAACGATTATGACATGGTTTTTTCAGCAGACTAAGTCAGCCCTTTCATAACTTGGTTCCCCCTCTCCAAATGGGTCATTCCCCACTCCTTAGGGTCACATCACATCACCAACCACCATCTACAAACATTCAGAGTTTAACATCTTCCAAACACAATTGCAAAACTCACTCAGACATACTGGTTTTGGAAATGGTCACCCATGTTACTCTGACTGACTACTGTAGTTCAAGTTTCTGTACAAAATGTGGATTTCTCTCGCGTAATCGTTTACCAAGACACTGTAAACGATTACGACATGGTTTTTTCAGCAGACTAAGTCAGCCCTTCCACAACTTGGTCCCCCCTCTCCAAATGGGTCGTTCCCCACTCCTTGGGGTCACATCACATCACCAACCACCATCTACAAACATTCAGAGTCTAACATCTTCCAAACACAAGTGCAAAACTCACTCAAACATACTGGTTTTGACAATGGTCACCCATGTTACCCTGACTGACTACTTCAGTTCAAGTTTCTGTACAAAAGGTGGATTTCTCTCGCATAATCGTTTACCAAGACACTGTAAACGATTACGACAGGTTTTTTTTATCACACTAACTCAGGCCTTGCACAAGTAGTTTCCCCCACTCACAATGGGTTCTTCCCCACTACTTGGGGTCACCTGCCATCACCTACTACCATGTAAGACCACTAAAACACCAACATCTTCCAAACACAAGTGCAAATGTGACTCAAACATATTGTTTTTGACAATGGTCACCCATGTTACCCTGACTGACTACTTCAGGTGAACTTTTTTGTGCAAACGATTAGCACATACTTTTTTCAGACGAATAACTTAGACCTTGTCCAACATTGATCCCCCACTTAGAATGGGTTCTTCCCCACTGCTTGGGGTGACATCACATCACCTACTACCCTTTAAGAACACTCAAACACCAACATCTCATAAACACAGCTACAACTCATCGAACACAAAACTTCAGCAGATACTCAAATCCACAAACCCACAAATCATAATTAGAATGCTATTCAAAATAAAAATATGTGACGAAACCAAATACTAAAATTTTATATTATTCAACTAAATCCGATACATTACACTAGGGATGGCAACGGGCCGGGTTCGGGGCGGATAGTATGATTCCCGAACCCGACCCGCATGTAGAAAAGTGTACCCGTTACCCGCCTCGCAACCCGCCGGGTACCCGCATAAATAAAACCCGCGGATTTTTTTCAACCCGCGGATACCCGTTAACAGTGTCTGGAACAGTGTCTGTGTTATTATTATCGAAGTCATTTTTCACCCAAACTCCATTTTCCTCTTTTTTTCAAAACTTATAAATCGTACATCTTCACTTCAAAACTCAGATCTACACCAAAATATTTCAGATCTACATCAGAAAATCTCAGATTTGCTCAGATCTACAACAAAGAATTTCAGATCTGCACTAAAGGATGTCAGATCTACATTCAAGAATCTCATATCTGCACTAAGGGGTCTCAGATCTACACTAAGGGTTCTCAGATCTACACCAAAAAATCTCAAATCTGCCTCCCGTCGTCACTCCCGATGCGGTTGGACCTCTCGTTGGCCGCTGGCGGAACCGTGAATGGTGGAGGAAGAAGCTGCAAACGTTGACAGCGGCAAAGCGAGGTCTGGGCGTCGTCGTTGGAGATATTTTTGTTGTTGGTAGGTGGCAGAAAGAAGAAGAGAAGAAGGGACGGGAAGTTTGAAAAAAAAAAAAAGAAGAAAGAAGAAGGGAAGTGTGTTTGAGAGAGAAGGAGAAATTTAAGAGAGAAGGAGAAATTTGAGAGAGAAAGACTTTGATGAAGAAGGGATACTTCCTCTGCATCCACCATAAGAGACAAATTTTTTTATAAAAATTAATTTTTTTTTGTAATTTCATAAAACATAAGGGGTAAAATTGGATTTTTTTTTAAACGGGTAGCGGGTACCCGCGGATACGGGTAGTGTGATATCCGTACCCGATCCATTAACGAACGGGTATTAAAATACCCGCTACCCGCGGGTAGGTTTTACCCGCAGATACTAAATACCCGCCACGGGTTTTGCCCGCGGATACCCGCGGGTACGGGTTTAATTGCCATCCCTACATTACACTTTGTTTTGTTCATCTATTTACAATCATCATTTACTTTCCATTCATCAACTCATTACACATATCACTCATTTTTAATTCTAAGCACTACGGTTCCGATGTATGGAGTCCTAAGTGCTCTTCCCTAGTAACGCCTTCGTGATCCAACCCTAACATACGTCTTCAAAAGTTGTTGATTTGTGTCAATGTCAGTAGGGGATACAAAACCAGTGTTCATGGATGGTTCTGTACGAGGCACATTTTCTCCACCGTGATCTTTATTTTTTCGTCTTGCCTTCTCTTCAGCCAATTGTGCCTCCAAACCTGCAACCCTCCTTTTAAGTTCTTCAATTAGAAATTCTTGGTCCTCTAAGGCACGCATAAAAGTTTCTCTTCGATTTCTTTTTTGTATCTTCTTTGGTGTTGGTTGGGCATCCTTTCTTGTTGGTGTTGGTCTGTATTCCTTCTTATCCTTGGTTGAAGCACCAACATAAACATCATCAAGAACCTGAAATTTAACCATATATTTCAGACTATACAAGTTTTGTCAATATACCAAAACATAACAAAACTTCGGATAACAAACCACATACCAAACCTGTCTCCATACACCGTTTTACGAACTTGTCTCCAAAAGTTCTATTCATCCAATGCAATATTCGTGGAAATTTATCAATTGGACCTTCCGGTGGAACAAAATGCTCGAAAAACCATACCTAAGACAAATAAATCATCTTAACTTGTAGTAAAAAACTAAAATCACACCACAAGAAACAAACAATTTACATCTTACATCAACAACTAATAATTACCTGGAGCTTGTAAACACAACCATCCACGTAAACGTTTGTTGTACCTTTTCCTTTCTTCAAGCCTTCTGAAGCTTTGCACAAACTACGTAACAAAAAACGATAAACTAGACTACCCCAACAATAACTAGCCAAACCACTTAAGTTGTCAACAATATTAAACATTACGGGAAACACTTTTCCACTACGTTTTGGAAATAAAATATCACATATCCCTACCAAAAGGTAAAGCCTACAAAAATCAGAACAAGGGATCTTTTTCTTGTGTTTTCGCATTAGAATTTTGTATATCAAATTCAAATCTTTTGTTCCTTTACCTATGTATTTCACACATTTAATATTTCCCATTTCCTCCTTGAAGTTAATATTTTCACCATCTGTACTCAATCCCAACCCTAAATAAAAATTATTTTCATTTATATTCAAAACTTCATTTCCAACAAAAAAACCACTACTCGAGTCGTCTCACTTACCCAATAACTCACTCAATATATTCCTACCTAGTTTAACATTTACATTCAAATCTAAAACTCACGCAAATGGAGTCTTCGCAATTAATGATCGATGCTCATCTGTCAAGCGTTCGTTCAAAGTACATATATACTTTGTCGAAAAAGAGTGACGAACGGTCAACTGCATCAACCAAAATAAAATAAGCAAAACTACTAAACCCAATAACCAAAACAAAACGATATGAACCCCAAACCCAAAAACCATGGAACGACAAACCATTTACCTTCGTCGTCGGACAATGCTCACCGGACCTTGCCATTTCGCACTACAACGTCTACGAAAAACACCACCTTTAAGAAAATGGAGGGAGACGAGACGACGCACAGAGAACCATCACAGAGAAAGCAAAATGAAGAGGCAACAGGGGTATTTTCGGATTCTCACTTAAAACAAAACTTACTTTCATTTCCACGATTTTAAAAAAAAAATTAAATTAAACCAATAAACATGCAACACGTGGCGTTGTAAAAAAAGTGTTGAAAAATCGTTGTTGGAATATCGCAGTCCTTTTACTTTTGCATGTATCTTCGTAGCCGTACTTCGTGTGTGACATTAAGAGTTAGGACCATGATATTTTAACAATATTTTGACAACTCATTATATGTTACTATTTACTATTTTATTAGTTCGTATATTTCAAACAGATAACTCAAAAGCTACCACATATATTGTTGTATAAAAGTTATCAAAAGCTACCACATATATTGTTGTATAAAAGTTGTCAAAAAAATTGTTAAATAGACTTTTTCTTAAGAGTTAAACCCAAAAAATGTGAAGACAAAATAGATTATAATGATGGGAAAAATTGTTACAACAAGAACTTACACTATTTTGATGTTGTACACTGCAAACTGCAAACTCACCTTGTGCAAAGAACTAAACATGAACCTTTGAGGCCCACATATCAAAACCAAAAAAGTGAAAACCTTTGTATTGACACTAATGGAAGGTCATTCGTATAGATGAGTGAGTCATCACTGCCACTTTGAGAGTCTCCAACCCATGCATCTTGGACTTGAGCTGCAAATTGTAGATTCCACAAAACATCCTCATTAGAGGGTCTCTCTGCTGGTTCTTTGACTAGGCACCTCACACAAATTTCCATCATTGTCTTCAACGATTGATCTAAGCACACCTTGCGAACTGCTGGATCTATAATGCTTCTCCTAGCTTCACCATCAGCTGTTATGCTTCCTTGCAACTATCTCATGATCCAAAGTGGAAATAAAATCATAAAAGTGCATTAATGAAAAGTACTAAAGTCAATTATGCTTTTAACCCTTCATGTACTATCCTTCAGGTATTGAGAAAGAGCAACATTAAATCAAGCATATTAACAAGGTGTAAAGTAAAGTTGTCAATTTAGCACATGTTAAGGCTGAATAGCATTGTTTTTTCCTATATTTGTAGCAATGATTCAAATGCAATCAAATATGATAAATTCATACTACTGGGAAGCACACATAAGCTTGTTTATAAATATGAAATTGATATTGTTAATGGAACTTGCTATAATTTTACAATTTAATCATTTATTTTGATACCTTTCGGGCATGAGATTGTAAGTCTGAACTCTGCTTATTCAAAAAAAAAATACCTTTTCTGTTCATAACTATTTTATATCTTAAATTTTCCTCCCTGCTTGGTGTGATTGTTTTTTCTTTTACATTTGATTAATATCTGTGAGATCATGTGGAAATATACTATTTTGTTTCATGACTTAGCACCACATTCATCTTAGTAATCTAAGTATAAGTTGAAAGTCTTACATTGAGTACAAATAAGAAAGTTGAGTGGTATATAAGAAGAACAAGACATATAAACATAAACTTTTAAGGTTTTATGCTGGATCAGGAATCATTTGTATGAACTCATACCTCAAAGGTAGTCAATCTCTCCAGTTTATTCTAGTAAAAGATTTCCAACACTTATCAGGATGTCTACTGGATCATACCAAAGTCCTCTAATTTTGAAGGTTTAAAGGGTTTAAAAAGAAAGTAAAACTGAAAAATATTGAATAAACCAAAATCTCCTTCATTACCAGATCCTTTAAAGTGTCCACATTCCTTGATTTTATTGTCCTTCCTAGAATGAGTTCCAGCAAGATTACTCCAAAGTCATATACATCAGACTCATCTTCTTGTTTTACACTACAACAACATGTCTTGAATCAATCTCTTTCATAATTATTTTCACATCAGCATCACGTGACTTTTTTTCATGCACGTAGAGAAATAAAGCAAGATGAATCCTCTTTTCCATTAACAAAAGCTGAGTACATGTAGCTCAAAACCAAGTTAAATTTCCCTCACTCACTTTTTGTTAGTGCTAGGACTTTTGAATTCTCTAGAAGGATTACCTTGTCCAACCTGAAAGAATAAGCAGGGATGAATAATAGCTGAAGTCAATTTTATTAAGCAAAATGAAAGACCAAACATCATGGTAGAACATGATTTATTTTCCTCGGAAAAGAACATAAAATAATCCATACCTTCCTCATGAGAGATAATAAAGGCAGGTCATAAATTTTGATTTTTGCAACAAAATTTTGGTCAAGTAAAACATCAGTGATTTTGAGATTGTTTGAATATACACCAGGAACAATTCCTGCATGCAAATATTGGATGCCTTTTGCTACTCCAATAACAGCTTCTATGTGTTGCGTCCATGTCAGTGATTTTCTGTAGTACCTATCTGATAGGGATAAGAATAAGAAAGGATGGTTAGTTTATGAGAGGAGAAATAGGAGGAACTGAATATAACAAACTAACGGTTTAGGACAGTTTTGGTGAGATTGTAAGATTGTATAAATAGAGGCTGAGTAGAAGGGATTGCGGGATATTATTGATTCCTTAGTTGCTTACGGGTTTATACCTATGGAAGAGGGTTATGCCTCTACGTTTGATTGTACAGATACTATACTTGTGAATAACATATAGATTTCTCCTTCTTTCTGTGTTTCTTGGAGAGGAAGTGAGTCTTGAAATTAGGTTCCCAATTTAGGAACCTAACATTTGGTCCGACCTCCCGGATCAATATCAGAGAGTTTTCGCGCGTGGAGATGGAGGGAAAAATGGTGGTGGTCGAAGGGCACTTAGAGGCGATGGAAGTGGCAATCGCTGAGACAAAGGCTGATACGGCGGCGATACGCTAGGACGTCCAAGCGATGCGATAGGAGAACGTATACCCATTAACCAAGGACAGCGACAGGGGGAGAGTCAGTCGTCGGTGAACGATAATGGTGGTGGTCCGAACGACGGAGGAGGAAATGGGGGAGAAGGTAACCAAGGAGGGGTGAGCTAGTGGAGGAAGCGAGTCGAATTACCCGTTTTTTAGGGGGGCGAACCGTGGGTATGGATCGGCCGAGCGGAGAAGTTTTTCGAAGTCCAGAAGGTGGCGGAGGAGGAGAAGTTGGAATTGGCCTTATTAGCATGGATGGCTACGCCGGAAGTTGGTTCCCATTCTGGCGAGAGAAAACCAAGAACCTTTCTTGGGAGGGGTTGAAGAGAGCGCTGGGTATCCGATTCGGGGGAGGAACGCGAGGAACGGTGTACGAGAGACTCTCCACCATACGACAGGCGGGGCCGGTGGGGGAATACATACGTGATTTTGAAGTTCTGGTAGGGCAAATGACCCAGATACCTGAGGAGCAGATCATGGGGTATTTTTTGTCCGGTTTAAGAGAAGAAGTGAGCGATCATGTCTGGCCTCATGATCCACCGGATTTGATGACCGCTATGCGAGTGACGAGAGATGTGGAAAAACTGTGCACGAAGACGGGAGGAGGATGGATATCCAAGAATCCAAGTTCTTGGGGAAGAACATCTGGATCAGTGATGAAGGTGGAGACGAATCGCGAATCGGCGGGACGAGGGGGACAAGCTGAAAGTGTCGGTTCTGTAAACAAAGGTGCGACCCACGGGGGAAATCACAGGAGAGACAGCGGCAACGGAAATGAACGGAGTGTCCGCAATCTTCCCTACTCTGAATACATCAAACGGAGGGAAGAGGGGAAATGTTTCCGGTGCGGCGGACCTTTTAGCCCCGGTCATCGTTGTACGGAGAGGGGGATAAGAACGATGATTTTGGCCGAAGAGGAGGAAGAATCGGAAAATGACGGGGAGGATGAACTGAACATCACCAAGATGGAGTTATCGACCCTTTCTGCCGGTGGCCTCACGACGCCTCGAACGATAAAGCTACGAGGGAGAATTGGTCAATGTGAGGTATTGGTTCTAATTGACAGTGGCGCTAGCCACAATTTTATAAGTTGACGGGTGGTGAAGGAATTAGAGATGACGGTGGTGGAAACCCCACTGTATATGGTGAGCTTGGGGAACGGACAGAGGGAACGAATTAGCGGGTGCTGTGAACAGGTGGCATTGGTGATGGGGGAAGCAGAAGTGGTTGAACGCTTCTATATTTTTGAGTTGGGCGGAGTCGACGTCATTCTGGGGGTGGAATGGTTAGAAAAGCTTGGGAAAGTGACGGTGGACTGGAAAGAATCGACGATGAAGTACCGACAGGGAGATAGGAAGATAATAGTGAAAGGGGATCCCACTTTAGAACGGAGAGTGGTGGGCCCCAGAGCTTTACAGAAAATAGATGGCGTGGCAGTGTGGTTATTGGTTTGGGAATTGGGCTTGTGTGAGACCCAGGCGAGCGGCGCAAATTGTTTGGGGCTTACTGAAAGTCAAAAACATCAGATGGAGAAGTTACTAAAATTTCATGACGTGGTGTTCGTGGAGTTCGTGGGGTTGCCACCTAGCAGAGAGACGGTGCATCAGATCACCCTTAAAGAGGGCACAGGTCTGATCAATGTCCGACCGTACCGATACCCACACGTGTTGAAAGATGAAATCGAGCAGCAAGTGACGGAGATGCTCCAGACGGGGGTGGTCCGACCAAGCAATAGCCCGTACTCGAGCCCAGTGATTTTAGTCAAGAAGAAAGATGGAAGTTGGCGCTTCTGCATCGATTACCGAGCCCTAAATCGAGCGAAGGTGCCGAATAAGTTCCCCATACCGGTGATAGAGGAGTTGTTGGACGAGTTAGGAGGGGCTACCTATTTTTCGAAGGTGGATTTGAAGGCCGGGTATCACCAAATCCGCATGGCTGAGAAGGATATAGAAAAGACGGCGTTCTGCACGCACCAGGGGCATTATGAATTCGTGGTGATGCCTTTCAGACTCACCAACGCGCCGGCGACATTTCAGAGCACTATGAATCACCTCTTCAAGCCCTATTTGTGAAAGTTTGTGCTAGTCTTCTTCGACGACATTCTCGTTTACAGTCGAACCTGGGATGAACACTTGGAGCATGTCGGGAAGGTCCTGGCAACACTGAGTCGGGACCAATGGGTGGCCAATCGAAGGAAGTGTGAGTTTGGGCAAACCCACGTCAAATACTTGGGACATATCATCTTGCATAGAGGCGTGGAGATGGACGATGAAAAGATAAAGGCGGTGGTGGATTGGGAATGGCCAAAATTGGTAAAGAGTTTAAGGGGATTTTTGGGTTTGTCAGGGTATTATCGGAGGTTCATTAGGGATTATGGCAAAATCAGCAGACCTCTAACGGAATTGTTGAAAAAAGGGGGCTTTGCTTGGAACGAAAGGGCAGAAGAGGCATGGCAAACACTGAAGACAGCCGTCACGACAGCTTTGGTGTTGTCCTTACCCGATTTTCAGCAACCATTTCACATTGAGTGTGACGCGTCGGGTAAAGGAGTGGGTGCTGTACTGATGCAGGGGAAGAAACCAATCGCTTTCTTCATCAAGGCTTTATCTGAAGGAACTCTCAGCAAATCCATTTACGAGAAGGAATTGATGGCTCTCGTGTTAGCTATCCAACATTGGCGTCCTTACCTACTAGGGCAGAAATTCATAGTGCACACTGACCAGAAGAGCCTCAGGTATCTATTGGAGCAGAGGATCACGACGCAGAATCAACAAAACTGGATAGTTAAACTATTGGGATATGATTTTGAAATTATGTATAAGACTGGGACGACCAACCGAGCTATTGATGCTTTATCCCGAATAGCAGAGGGTGAAAAAGAAGAGAACAAGGAACTGACGGTGATAGCCAGACCTTACTAGCAAGACTTTGAAGAAGTCACGAGGGAAGTGGAGGAGGACGAAAGGCTACGAAAGGTGATTGAAGAGATTAAGGAGGATCCAAATTCTCACCCGGCGTACACGGTGGAACACGGAAGGTTGCACTACAAAGGGAGGTTAGTATTGTCTGCAAGGTCTTCGTGGTTACCTAGGCTGATGGCAGAGTTCCACCGAAAAACTCGTTAATACTTCTTATTAGAATGCTAATTGTTAAAAATACATAACTTATATCAAAAAATCAAAAGAATCTATTTTTTTTACTGTTTATAAAAGAACGTGATTTTTATAATTTTAAAATATATTTTACGACATTTCATTAGGACGTTAAAGAAATCCCTAAATACTAAATATATGGATAAAATCCACAATAGATAAAAAATAAATATTATAAAAATAATGGTTATGAGTATCTTTTTTATTTATATTTATTCATTTTTAATTTATTAAAATACATATAGATATATTAATAAAAAAATTATTATGTTATATGTGATTTAATATTTATTTTTGTAATTTTATTTGGACTAGCATAAATTTAAATTTATTTAAATTTTATTTGAAATTTATTGTAATAATGTATTGCATTTTATTTAAATTTATTTGAATATTGTTATTTTTTATTGGAAATCTTAACTATGTTTCAAATGTTAATTTAATATAAATTTGTAATATTTGTATACGTAATCGATAGTTAATGTTGTTGAATTTCTTGAAATTAGGTGAGTTTAAAAGGGAGAAATCGAGCCAAATGGGTCACTGTTACGAACTTTTGAAGAACAAGTTCCTTCCCTAGTGGCACTTTGGTGTTGACGTTGTTGTTAAATGTTTGTTGGTGCTGTTTCTTTCTCACGAGGCAAGTGTCTTTTGTACGACGTTTTATGGTCTTTATTTGTATCCCAACTTGCAAATTAAGGTTCCGTGATTCTGTCACATTATTCTTCAGTAACCAAGCCTCTTCTTGCAACTTGCGGCCTTCTTCTTACTTCGTATTTCGGGTAAGGGGGAGTGTACCCAATATTTGGTTTTCAAAAGTTGTTACCTAATTCTTCCTTTCCCACTATCATATCAAAATCTGGTTACATATTTGGTTTTCATAGTTACAATTTTCATTTTACTGTTATTATTTATATTTCAAAACATTGCATTTCAATCTTTATATACATCATGGGTTGAGTACTAGATTCCTAATTTACGTAATTTGGAGCAACAAAAATATCAAGTTAAATGATGAACATAAACAAGTGATTGAAATTCAAATAATATAAACAATGTTAGAGAATTGATTTCATACATTTTCATATAAATTCCTCTTCTTTCCGATCGATGTGTAAATTATAATTATCCACTTGAGTTTATGAAGAGCTTGTTTACCCCTAATCCCTTAGTAAGACAAACTTATCTATTGAATTCTAACCCCAATCCCTTAAGTCAGTTATAAAATTCAATAAAATCATAAAGAACAATTGTTATCTTAATTGAAAACTAATTAGATGTGTCCAATCTCCCAATTGTGACAACATCTAATCTGTTCTATTTAGAGTCGTAAACAATCTCCAATCTCCCAATTGTGAAATTGTTCATAGTATAGACATTAAAACATAAATAAAACACTGGGATAATTAAAATTAACTTAACACCAATTGAAAAGGTTCAGAATTTATAATCCAAAGTACTACATCAATCATCTAACAAAAGGAAATTTAGTTCTGCATAATGTAAAATTCAAAAGCAAACCAGAAGAAAGAGAAGAAGTAGTCTTGAAGCCGTGAACATTGATGTCCTAGTACGTCCCCCTAAGTTTTTTTCCCCTTTCTTTCTCTCAAATTACCTTTTAAATCCTCTCCTATCAATCCTCCTATAATTTTGCATCAATTCCCCTTTTTTTGGAAAGTAGTTACTCCCTCTAAGTAGCTTCCCCCAATTTCTATTTAATTTTAATCTCTTTAAATCCACGTCATAAAAGAGATTAGTATTTGCTCTGGAAAATTTCAGAGCTCATGGAAAAATCCCCAATCTGTATGTGCTCTTCTCTGCTTTCAATTCTGCAATTCCTGACGTAAATCCACATGTTGTGGTAAAAGTCACAACTCACTTGTGAAACACTCTGTTTTGTCTTCTATTCTCTCGAGCAAAATCCACTGGTCGTGGAACTGTCCACAACTAGGTCGTGGAACTCTCTGGTTTCATCTCTTCATCTTATACATCAATTCTTCCCAAATTGTGATTTTGACACTTAGAATTACCAATCTACAAGAAAAACACAAAATCCTAATGTATGATGCGAAACAAGAATAATGCATGACCAAATCATTCAATTAATGCAATTATGTATGCAAATGGCCTAAACTGTTGTAATAATGTTAGATTATTGCAAAAGAAAAACGTTGGATTGCAACGGTCAAAACTTTAATTGGCAATAACGTTTAAATTCATTTTATTAAGTGCTCCAACGGTAAAATATTTAATGGCTTTTATTGTCTTTTATTGATTTTATTCTTTCGTAGCTCTATAAATAGAGAGTTTTTCCCCATTCCAAAAACAAAAAAAGCAGTCTTTTCTCTTTCTCCTTTCTTTTTTTCCCTCTCCTAAAAATATTTTGGGTTTATTTTATACTCTTTTTAGAGTTTCTTGCTAGTTCTGATATCCTCAGAAATATTCTGGGAAGTTCCTGTTGTATCCTGGGGGACTTGCGCATACACCGCGGATAAGTCCTTAAGGACAGTAACTCTACACGCCTCAGGAAATTTTGTTCGTGATTTTGTCAACATTTATACAAAAATCTTAAGGACTTAGGGCTGACATCAACAACTCAATCTCGGAGGATCAAAACTTTGTTTTCAGAACTCAGACAATGTTTGTGAAACCCATAACTTCGGAGGCTGCCAAGGTGCTTGCAGCAACGATGGCTTCCGGTCGCATTTGTAAGGACTGCGGATGAGGACGAAGAAGATGAGGTACTTGAGTAAATTTTCGTATACTTTACCTACAAAGAGGAAAGCACAACCAGGTATTTTCTCGTTTACCAATCTTAAATATTTTTAAACTGTGGGGGTGTAGGTAATTTTATTTAATTACTTGAAGAAAATAAATTTGGCTTTTCACTTAATGATATTGATAGTATTTTAAATTTGAAAGTAGAGAATATATCATTACATGTTTACATGTGGATGACATGCTAATATTTGGTACATGCAATGAAATTGTGCTAGAATTAATTTGTTTCTAGGATCAAAATTTGAAATGAAAGACACGGGTGAAGCCAATGTGATTTTATGTATTAGAATATAAGGAAGGGAGATAGTATATTATTATCTCAAGAACAATACATTGAGAAACTTCTTAAGAAGTTTGGGTTTTATGACTTAAAACCAGTGAGTACCCCTTATGATGCTAATTCTAAATTAATGAAAAATAAAGGAGAATCATTATCTCAGCCTCAGTATGCCCAGATAATTGGGAGCTTACTGCACTTGATGAGTTTTTCTAGACCTGATATTGCTTATGCAGTAGGTAGACTGAGTAGGTACACTTAATGTCCAAATCAAGAACATTGAGATGCACTTTCCAGGCTTATGAGATACTTAAGAGGTTCAATGGATTATGCCATTGAATATAGTGGATCCCACTGTACTAGAAGGGTATAGTGATGCTAACTGGATCTTTGATTCAGATGAGACAAAATCTACTAGTAGTTATGTATTCACACTTAGGGGCGGTGCGATTACATGGAGATCAACCAGACAAACAATTATTGCAAGATCAACAATGGAATATGAGTTTGTAGCTCTTGAGATGGCTGGTAGTGAGGTTGAGTGGTTGAAAAACTTCTTAGCAAACATTCCACTAGGAATGAAACCAACCCCACCTGTTTCAATACACTATGATTGCCGATCGGCAATAGCTATAGCTAAAAACAAGAATTACAATGGAAAGAATAAAGACACAATTTGGTGAAACAGCTGCTAAAGAACTATTTCCATTGACTATGTGAAGTCAAAACGGAATCTAGTAGATCCTCTGACAAAACCCCTGGGAAGATAAATGATATTAGAAACATCGAGGGGAATGAGACTTAAGCCACTTGCAAACAAATAAGTGATGGTAACCCAACCTTTGTGATTGGAGATCCCATGAATAAGGTTCATATGGGTAAAAACAAGTCACTTGTTAGTTCTGATAGCACTAAATTGATTTTAATCAATTATGCCCATTCCTATGGTGTGTGTGAAAGTGCTAGAGACTGCATTATTGAGAGGCTAAACTTTGTTATTAAAATTCTATGTGGTGAAAGAATTTTAGCTTAAATAAAGTTTTTAATGATTTTCATATCCCTTATGGGTGGTGTATGATTTGCATCATACACTTGATGAAATCACCTATATGAGTGTCGAGTGGGGCCGCTTGCATGAGATCTTGATATGATCTCTAGAGCACTCATGAATACCGGGCACACGCATGGCCTAGTAAGCGCAACACAGCGATAACAGCAAGGATTGTGGGGGTGTATTGTGATTGATAAACCTCTAGCACATGTCAAGTGTCTTTGGTTCATATAGCTTGCTATACCAACTACACTGTGTGTTAAGTATTTCAATCTAAGACTGGTTCATATAGCTTGCTATACCAGCTCTAATGCATTACATCCTATGAGACCCAGAAGAAAAGTTTCTTATCTTTTTTTCTTTTGCAATAAGTGGAGGATTGTTGTAATAATGTTAGATTATTGCAAAAGAAAAACGTTGGATTGCAACGGTCAAAACTTTAATTGTCAATAACGTTTAAATTCATTTTATTAAGTGCTCCAACGATAAAATATTTAATGGCTTTTATTGTCTTTTATTTATTTTATTCTTTCCTAGCTCTATAAATAGAGAGCTTTTCCCCCCTTCCAAAAACAAAAAAAGCAGTCTTCTATATTTCTCCTTTCTTTTTTTCCCTCTCCTAAAAATATTTTGGGTTTATTTTATACTCTTTTTAGAGTTTCTTGCTAGTTCTGATATCCTCAGAAATAATCTGGGAAGTTCCTGTTGTATCCTGGGGGACTTGCGCATACACTGCGGATAAGTCCTCAAGGACAGTAACTCTCACCCCTCAGAAAATTTTGTTCGTAATTTTGTCAGCATTTATAAAACATAAACTAAGATATGAATGCAATTACATTTTATTCCCTCATAATTTTTCCTTTTATTATAAAATTTGTGTTACTAAGGGATTAATTAGTTAAATCTTATAATAAATCATATTTTAAAAAAAGAATAATTTCAAATTATTTTTAATAGTTCATTATCCTCTTAACTTATCTCAAATTGGAGTTATGTAAATGAAAAAAAAAAACATTGAGAAAAAAATTCACTTAAAATGGTTAACTAAATCTCCCTACAAAAATTAGCCACCAACATGATAGATGAATGCTATCTGTGAATCGTATAACCATAAAAAAAACGTATATTCATCAATGTCTCTTCAATTAAAAAGTAAATAAAATTGTATTAATTTTCTCGTTTCATAACTTATTTATTTTTATTAAATTATTTTAATTAATAATTTAGTTTCTAAATTTTGATTTCTTTTATTCGTTTTGGTTTCTATATTATATTTTTTATTTAATTGAGTTTTAATTTCTTATTAGATAGAGTGAATGTGATCTATTTCACTAAATTATCTTTAATGTAGTTTGAAAAATATAACGTGTTATAGTCCAATAAAAAGTTTAATTAATAATTTGATTTTTTTTATTTAGGTATAAGTCAATGTAATTATTATATTTTGTTTTTACTTAATTGAGTTTCTATAGTTTTTTAAATAGAGGCAATGTGATCCATTAAGTGAATTAGCATTAACATCATTAAGAGGTGAGCATGTGTGAATCCAAACACTCTTCGCCCTCTCTAACCCCTTATTCTCCGGTCACAATCTTATTGAGATCGCTTCCTTCAGATATA
Source organism: Vigna umbellata (assembly GCF_029865625.1). Taxonomy (NCBI): domain Eukaryota; kingdom Viridiplantae; phylum Streptophyta; class Magnoliopsida; order Fabales; family Fabaceae; genus Vigna; species Vigna umbellata. Next base: position 41,611,795 of record NC_142168.1, read on the forward strand.
AGATCATAGATTCAAGATTTTCGTTTATCTCTACTGCATCGTTAAAAATGGTCACATAAATCTAGTTGTGACTTTTAGATTCATTCCCAAGATTTGTTGAGGATGATGTTGATAGAAAATAGACCACATTATCTCTATGTAAAACATATAGGGTCCAAATTACTATTTAAGCCTTTTATTATATTTGTTGATAGAGGCACTCTCAGCAAAGGTTTGATGTTGCCCCGTCATTTGAATTATTATCAAAGCAAGCTCTGATACCAATTGTCAAAGCGATGCAATAGAATGTTTAGCGTGAACAATAAACCAAGAGAGGAGTGAATTGGTTTCTTATCACAAACGTGCACCTTTAATAATTTTCTCTTAATTTCAATTTTCTTGGCGAATAATTAAACAATAATAAAGAGTAAGAAAAAGAGAAAACTGCATAGATAATTTTATACTAGTTCAGATAACAAGGATCCTACGACTAGTTGTTAATCCTAAATGGATATTAACATTTCACTATCACAAAACCAATAAACTATTATAATCACACAAAAGACAAGTTTAAGGGTTTAGAAAACACCTCTCTTGTTACCATAAGAGATTAAACTCACTTCCCTAGAGGCCAGGGATGAACACCTCCTCCGAATGTTTCATGAAGGATGAACACTTCCCTTGAATCTTCACAAAGGATGACAGACTTCACTCAACAACAACAAAAACAATCAATCCCACTCCTAGTGAAAGTTGTCTATATATGCCAACACTAAGTTCTCAAAGCCAAAGTACAAGGGTTACACAAACTTTATATCACACTTTTCACAGTTCAAAACAAAACAAATATGTTTCGTGTGTTAGAATGAGATTCTAAAACATCTTTATAAAGACCTTCCTCAAGGACACCTCCGAAAATTTGTTGTCAGCTTTTTCTCGTGTGATAATCGATTATCCATTTATGGTGATCGATTATGCATTTAATGAATACACAACAGCCAAAAACATGCCTAAAAACTCTAACGGCTAGTTGTGATAATCGATTATAGTAAGTCATAATCGATTATCATAGGTTGGTAATCGATTATTACAGAGCCAAAATTGAGTTTTCATCAACCTTCAAAAACCTTTGTAATGATAATAGATTATCTTAAGTAGCTAATCGATTATTGTAGAACTGTTTTACTCCAAAACAAATTTTAAAGCACTACATATAAGAATCAACAACAAATAAAACCCTATACATAAATCTACTTATTACAAAAGCTTTAACACATAAAACAAGTCTTCATGAAGGTCTTATTGCAAAGTGAACACTTGAGACTTGATTTGAGCATCATCAAAACTTCCAACTTCATGATTTTGCGAACAAACCTGACCTTACATGACTTGGACCTAACCTAAAGTAGGCATGACCAAGATGCAACCTGACTTAGTCTAATTAAAGTCCAACTTGACTTAGCTTGAGTTGATTTTAACCCAACTCGACCTAATTGGGCCCAATTATAGTTGAATTGGGCTTGATTATAGCTAACTTCACTAGTGAAAAAAAAATACTTTTTACACCAATTAGTTAGGATTCATTACATCAGTTTTGAATTTGAAGTAAAAATAATTGATGTAATAAGCTCAAGATTTTTTACGTCGATTATGGTTGAACTGGTGTGGTATATGAACTTGTTTTTCTAAGATTCTCCTTCATCCTCTCTAAAAGTTTCATCATCCTTGTAGAAAACAAATCTAACTAGATCTTTTCCCTCTTCTAGATTCAAGCAAAACACACCAGGATTTACTCATCATATTTATTTTTGTACATGCCGTTTTTAGTGATTGTATTTACTATTAGCATCACACCTAGGAGTAGAAACAAGAATAAAAAAAAGTTCACTCTTTTACAACTTTCTCTCCATTGAGCTTTGTGAATGCATCTACCCATCAGTAAAAGTCTAATAACATTAACAACTCTAAATTTTGTTATACAATACGTTCGTGAGTAATATGATCATTCATTACTCATAGTTATCCTGAGTGCCTTGCTTTAACTATAGTAGGTTCCCTACGTCAAGCCCACTACGACACAAGGTGAACACCTCTGCATCTAACTGTTTTTGGTGACATGTTAGCGACCAGAGCGATTCTGATTTGGACAAAAACCCAAAATACGAAGAAACCAAAGTTGACATGCTTCACGAGTACCGATAAGGTAATGAGTGATGGAGGTCCACATTGTAAAAGGGAAGACGGAGGGGTTGCATGCATTTGGAAAAGATGAAGATTAAGGAAGAATCAAGATTGTTTGTGTAAAAGATGAAGATGAAAGAAGAAGGGGGACTGCCTTTGGAAAATAGAGCATTAAGTGAGAGGGAAATTTCAGTTTTTTAACCCAATTTTTATAATGATTTCATGATACAATCGATGTAATAGAATATTTCAATTATAACTTCATATCAGTTCATGATCCAACCAATGTAACAGGAGACCTCGTCGTTGATTTTACACTAGTTCTAAGATTAACCGATGTAATATGTCACTTTTATTACAAAATTGTCACCGCTTTTTGTTTTTCAATGTTTTTTTTATCAAACCGATGTAATATATAATTGTAAAAGGGTAGATTTGTACTAGTGATTGAGCTTGAATCAACCATATCTAACATGGAACAACTTGAATCAATGACTTTAGATTGATCAAACTTGACTTGATATAAGATTAACCCATTTTAGTCCAACTTGGTCTGCCTCAACTTGACCCACCTATCTTGACCATCCTAACTTGACTCAGTTTGAATCCATCTTGACTCATTTAGCGTGTGCTAAATCTAATCATGTATGGTCTAGGCTAGACTATATCAATTTGATTTGGCTCGACATGTGATGAACCTAACATAGGTTGATATGAACCTGATTTGATTTGACTAATTAATGTAGTTTCAACTTGACTTGTCTCTGCCTAGGATGGGTTTTGACTTAGCCTACCTTGACTCACTCATGTCAATCGTACATGGATCCAACTTAACTATACCTCATATGGGACTCCATCCTAGGCTCGATTTGACCTAAACTTGACTCAAACGATGAGATTTTCAATTTAGTTTGGCATGAGCTTAACGGTGGACTTTGTTGCCTTAATTAGTCCAACACAGACCCAACTTTACATGAATTAGGTTCAATCAAAGCTATTACATATAGGGTGACTTACTTAACAAACTATAATTTGAACTTGAAAAACTCATTGATTTTGAATTTTCAAAAAGTAAAAAAACTATGTAATTGAAATTCAATTAATTAAATAGATTGAACTTAAAACCCTAAATGAATTTAGATTTAAAATAAATCCATTAAAATATATTTTAGGTAATATATGAATTTAGATATTATATATCTGATTTGAAGATTTGGAACTTTTTCTCACGGTTTCAATCTCGATGTCATCAAGTATCACGATTTCGTCAAGCTAAATTCAACGCATGTCTTGAATCCTTTGAACATTGATATAACGTTTAACATCTAGTAGAAGATTTGTGAGAACGATGTAGACGTGCGTGGATTTAGATAAAAGAAGGTCACTTAACATTTTTTTTAATTAGCAATTTGATAGATACACAAGTAGATATAAAAAGCAAACCAAAACTTAATTCACATATAACTATGGAAATGAAGCTTACAAACAGTTCTGATCAACCAGCAAAAGATCGAGTTTGCCACACAAAATATAAATACAACACTTTATCTTACATCACAAAACTATACAAACCTTGAGTAAAAAAGAAAAGCATTTAAATGTACTTAACAAGGATAAAACCACGTATACAGATGATCAAATCCAATATATGAGAAGCCAGGTCAATCCAAAAAATATTGTAATTTAGCTTATGCACATATAGAAGCCCTTAATTCCCAGGTTTTCCAGGGGATTTTGGGGTATGAGAATGATTTGGCCCAGTTGGAGAGTAATCATTAATATCCATAATCATTCTTTTCTCTTCAACTTCCTTCATCTCAAACAAGCCCTTCTGGTTCCTTATGTTCACAACTACATTCTCCTGCAATAGATATATAAAACCTTAGAACCTTCAGCAATGATGAAAAAATATATGGCTATGAACTAGGTATTTATTTGAAGAGATTATACAAATCGTAAAATAGGGTACTTTGGATTACTTAATTTCTTTCCCATTTTTGTAGATTCTTGACTAAGTATCAACATAAAACGAGTATGAAACCTTTGAAAATCTTTTACAGTCCCGTACAATTTCAAACATTATTTTGAGGTTATTTTTCTTTGTGGTCTCTCATAAGATGAATAACATATTTAATAAGAAATTAAGAATAAATATTTACATCAAAGATTAGATCAGAAAAATAGAAGTGTTACAATTATACCACATTATCTTGATTCTTTTAGTAAGAACAACTTAGTTTTAAAAAAAAAAGTCATTTAGCAGTAGGCAAACAATAATTTCTTTAATCTTGTCTAACAAATTTAAAATCTTAGAAGTATACTGTACTGTACTCAGAAAATTTTCTTATCAGAAACACAGTTTCATATAATTTAACTAATTTTGTGATCATTAGTCACGAAAACAATATCAGTGATGTTTAACACTCGTATTAACGAGGTAGATTTTCCATATTCATGCTGAAAAGCTGTATCAACATCCTCTATTACATGTTTTTATATCATGAAATGATATATAGTTGGAACTGTATTCATTTGTTACTGTTTGGTTACAAGTGTTTGATAGGGTTTTGGGTGATTTTATTCACACGTTTTAGTATTTATGCTTTTCTCTCCTAGGGTTTGTTGTAATTTACATGCCGATGAATATCTGTCAAATTTTAGAAATGCAAATAAATTCTCCCCTATTATTATTGTGACTCTATTCATATTATATGAGATTGTTGTTGTCATGCATTTGGAATTGTATGATTGGTGTAACGGGTTAGATGATTCGTGTTGAGATGATCTAGAAAGAAATAGATCCTACTTGCATAAATTTCTCACTTCCAGAAAAAGAGTAGTTCATGAACTAAATTTGACTTATTCATAAGTTATGTTGTGTATAAACTCATTTAGATCAGAAGTTTTTCTTCTTACTTAAGAACTAAAATATTTTTAAGAGAAACTTTATAAACATCTCTATATAGACTGAAAAGGATTTGGGATTAATACTGTATTAAAATTACTAGTGTCTTGCTTTCTTGCAGCTGGAAAACCAGTTATACTTTAAATTTAAAGAAAAAAATCGTAAATGGTAACAAGCACTAGCACTGCTACACAAAAAGTATAATTGTTTGTGATATTAGTATTAAATATGTGAAATATGGGTATTTTTTAGTATTGTCATCAAAATTAGTGTCCATAAAAAAAAATCTAACCGAGAATCGAAATTGGTGAAATATTTGTGAAATAGCTATATAAACATTTTTCACTTATAGAGAGGAAGATATATATTACCTTAGTGTGATCTTCAAGCAATAATGCATCCACTTTCTTGGTCATGGAAAATCCTAAAAGCACATATTCAAACATATATATCCTTAAGTTCTGTATGTAAACTATAAATAAACTGTATAAAGATGCATCAAAAACCCTAGAAGGTGGAACTGAATGACACTTACTGGTTGCAGGAACTGCAGCAACATACAGAACATAGGAAAGAAACAAAAGAGAAAGAAAAAGTTTGAGGACTTTCTTTTCCATGTTCTTCAAGTGTTGTGAGAGGAGGAAGAGTGTAATTAAAAGATGAAGAGGAAGGTTTGGTGAGATGGTATGGATTAGGGTTAGGAAAGGTCCTTATATAAAAGAACATGGCTAGAAGTACCAAATTAAATATTAGCACAAGGACAAACACCATCTTTATTTGAATATGCTAAAAATTCCAAACTCAAACCCATACTTAAAAATTCATAATTATCAAATTCAAGTTGTTTAAGTTGAAGTTTAGAATTTATTTAAAAACAAAATTATTTTAAATTATTTTTTAATCTCAATTTTGAAGTGATATATGACTATTAGAAAGATAATGTGAATTGTCGTTAAAAGACAATTCAAAAAATTAAAAAAAAAAGTATATATTTAAATTATATCTGGGAACTATTTTTAAGAGAAGTTTATTTATTAAAACAAAACATTTATTTAATTAAAAGCTAACTATATTTCAGAAAATTACATAACATGATCATTAGTTTAACTTTTTGTTTCTTAGAATCAATTTGACTATCGTTAATTAAGAGTTAATTACCAACTTGATTTATCATCATCCTAACCGTAAGAAATTTAATAATGTATGGTTTTGTATGTGGTATAGTTAAGTATTAGCCCTCAAATAGAAAAGAAATTTTCTTTTCAATTCTTATAACTAAGTTATATATAGTTTCAAATTTATGAGTTTTATTTTATAAACAAGTTGTTAATTTCTTTTTTAATGAAATGATTATGAAAATTTTGGATTCGGACGTGTTCTTACGACAATTATAGGCACCTTGCTTTCTGTGTTAAAGAAATACCGTTGGTATAATTATGTCTTCAATTTTCAGGAAACGAGGCAAATGATAAACGTACGACACCATTAACACACATTAAGGAGCATCATAAATTCATAATAATATTATTAAACATTGACCATGAAAGTTGGAACATATATAATGTGTGTACAAAGAGAAACATATTTCCTCTTGTTCGAACATGTGATACATATGAAAAAACGTAATATAGTACTTGTGCATTGTCATTAACTCCATTAATAATATAGATTCCTAAAACTTTCAGATAAAACCAACATGATTAAGTACCAGCAGTTTGGTGAAGATGAGAAAATTTAAAATTTTAATATATGAAAAGTAAAAGGGGACACTCAATCGTGTCTTCTCCATATTAGATGCAAATTATTGCTCTAAATATAAGTTAAGGACACCTGTCTAGTTTATTTTTTTTATATATATAAATTTTATGTTAGATATGAATATGAACTATGACATCTAAGTTGATACTTTAAATTTCAAGAGTTATATGTCATAATTTGAAATGATTTATATTAAAAATTAAAATAAGAAAAAAAATTATTGAAATAAAAAAATTTATGTCAAAACACTTAAAACGTTCTTATACTTGTTATAAACAAAATTTAAACTGATAATTGCAATGAAAGAATCAAAGTAATGATAGTTTAATTTTTTATCAATTGTAAAACAAAAATTTCAGCTTTAAACAATACTTTAGATGTAACAAATGTTTTTAAGGAAATTATTTTGACGGATTTGAGGTCAGAATATAGATACTACCTGTATGAACAAAATGAGATTTCAAAGACAAATTATTGTCTTCTAAAGAAAAGGAAAAATGATTTCAAAAATAAATTATGACTTTCTTAACTCTCAACTCGAAAATGAGAACAGTTTAAAAAATAAATTCTTAATCCATTTAAACATTGTAAAGAGTTATTTCAATATAGTTATAGTCTAATATCAATTAAGAATTAAAATCAATAATAACTTAAATACATATATTTTTTTTAATATTTTAAGATACCTTTTAAAAATATAACCGTTAAAAGAAATCCAAATTCCAAAATAAGCAATATTTCAAATGTGAGACCCTGGATAATTAGCAAATTTAATCCTGACATCACACCACTAACACACACACCACGTCACTGTTGCGGGTAATTAAAAACCCACTTTCAACTCTGATTTTCATCTCTGCAATGCACAGAAAACTGAACCACCATCATTCTCTGCAACATTAAAAACGCACCACTCCTTACATGCACACCTGCCACTTGTCACGTTAGAAACTTACAAATCAGAATTTAGTATGCAGGTGTCAGTCTTGGACATGTTTGTTCAAGCAAACGTTACTTTAACAAAACCAAAGTTTTCTGAGAACCCTTTCACCTGCACACTCATTCATCTTCTTCCTCAGAAAACCAAACTCTTCATTTTCTCCAAATTTCTCTCTAAGAATCCTTAACTTCTCTCTATCAGAAAACTCACGTTTCCTCTCTGATCACAATTGCAGCACCATAGGAATGTTAGTACTGCTGTGATCTCCATTTTGGACCAAACAGAAACTGAATCCAATCTGGTAAGCCTTCTTACTGTATTTCGTTCTTAGGTTTCTGGAAGAATAGAGTTTTAGTGCATGCAAGTATGTAGTCTCAGAGTTCTGCAATTTTTGATTAGATTTGTTTTGGAAGAATCAAGAATATAATAGAAGCATAGTTGGATAAAGCCATTTTCATCTAGGACAAGTTGGAACTTCAATCCGGGTAAGGGAAGCTTATATGTTTAATTCATACTGCTTGATTTTATAATCTGAGTTGCATGTATATGAAATCTGATATTTGAGCCTTATGAACGTTTACTGATATGAGATATAAATTCTGGTTCATTTGCATGTTGTTTTGGATACGCATGAAAGATGTGTGAATGTTATAGAGTTGGAATGATTAGATCGATTGAATCTGTCATGAATGAACACTGCTTAATTGTATTATATATGTTGTTGCTGATTTTTGATTTAAATGTATATTGATTTGATTCTGTATAAATGGAGTATGGTGATTGTATATTTGGAATGATCCAAATGTTGAAATCTGTATGATTTGATGTATTAAATCTGAAAGGAAAGTTGTCAAGTTCATAAAAATCGAAATCTGGAAAATTCTGTTAAGAGTTGAGAAATCTGGTCTCTGTACTGATAAAGGATGTTCGTCCCTGTACGGTCTTAAACCGTTCGGTTTTCAGTTAAGCTTACTTAGACTAGAATTCTTTCATTTGGAAAGAATTCTGCCCGAGAATGAGCGTCCCTAGTTGATGATCTGAGCGTTCGTCTAGCTCAGTAATATTTAAATATTTAAAACTTTATAAATGAGTGACGTTCGGCCTTAAGTAGAGCGTCCGTCCTTAATAACGTTCGTCCTAAATGAAGTTCGACCTTCTGTTGAACGTTCGTCTACAGAGCGTTCGTTTCTATATTGAACGTTCGTTCATAACTGGTGTTCGGTCATATACCTAAACGTTCGTCCTACCCAACGTTCGGTTTATACCAACGTTCGTTCTGATTGTGCTCGGTCATTGACTTAGCGTTCGTTCCAAAGCGGGGTTCGGTTTCTAAACTGAACGCTCGTCCCTATTATTGAATTTTGAGCGAACATAACTGGCGTTCGTCCAAATTGTTAAATTACGTTCGTACTTGGACTGCCAGTGCTGTTCTTCTGAAATCAATTATATTGCTGGTGTATCTAAACACTTATCACTGGTTTTATTCCTTGGGTTCTATCTAGATTCTTTACACTTAAAATCTTTCAATGTATTATTCATCTCTTCTAAAGATCAGTATTTTCAAATTATCAAGAGTTGAAGCATATTAAGTGAATAAATGACTCGTTTCTTTTGTTCAGAAACGTGAAATCAAAGGTTCTGTGATAAGTTCATTTTATTTGATTAAAGAATGCATGACGTTAATATTAAGAGAGTGAAATACAGAATGGAGATATTATAATTATGAAAGGATATGATGGTTGAACACGACATGATATGATTATATGATTTTGAACTTGAATGAGCGTTCCATGGAGGAGCTTCTCAGTTGTATTAAATGCTAAATTTGTAAAGTATGAACATGGACAAGTTACTGATGGCTTGGTCCATCCTGATATTCCGTGATGCTCATCTTCACGTAGAAGGGGGTAGTCATGCGTGGGAATGGCAGGAGGTCATTCGTATCCCTCACTTAGCAGGGGCGAATGATTAACCTCAAGTGGAGGTCATTCGTATCCCTCACTTAGCAGGGGCGAAGGATTAACCGCATGTGGAAGCTGATTAGGTATATCCCGGCTACCACACCACTTGGGTGCAAGGACGCCTGTAACTACATGGTTCATACAGTTCAGTACAGTCTGTTTTATATAGATTTATATGTTAAATTTTATGATTAAGTTGTTTGATGTATCTGTGAATTAAATTGTGAACTGTATGTATGTTGTATTAATTAAACAATATAAGCTTACCCTTGCAATTTTCCTGGTGCTGTTTACTGTCCATGTATAATCCGTCTTGTCAAAATGCAATGATCATCCGTTGTGGATGTGAGCAGAGGGTGATGCATCTCTTGAAGTATTACTGGAAGAAGAAAATTTGGAAGATGCAAACCTGGTTGAAGTTGAAGTAAAAGCTGAACAGTAGAGGCGCGATTCCGTAGCAGTTTTAGTCTAGTGTGTTGTGCAGTATTTTTGGCAGTTGTATATATATATAGTTCTGCAGATCTGTTTTGTATTTATCTGAAAATTTGGAATTCTGTCAAGTGCTGGACTGTATTTTGATATTCTGTATTTAAATTCTACAGAATGGATAATCAGAACTGGTTTCTGTTTATTTTTTTTTTTTTGAATTCTGAACACTGCAGATTTTACTGTACGTGCTGTATGTTAAGTTTTAAAATTCTGAGCTACTGTAATATTCTTAAGACTGCACTGTTTATCTCTGTAAATGTGATCAGTCCTGGTTAATGGTAATTATCATTATTTTGGGATGTTACATTAGTGGTATCAGAGCAGTTTTGTTCTCTTAAGGACACTGTAGGGTTATGAGTGCACTGTGTTTTGCTGTGTGCTTATTATATGTTTAATGAGTTATTATTATTTAACTCTTGGACATAACTAACGCTCGTTTTCTCTGTATCCAGAGAACTAATGGCACCTAGATTGCCTCCCCCTCCTCAACCGAATGAACCTGATACTTCCAACCGCTCTAGATTGTTGGAGGACGTTATTGAGAGACTCCAACGACAAAATACCACCCTTATGGAACAGAACACCACCCTGATGCAGCAGAATCAGGCAGCCATGCAGGGTTTAGAAGCCTCACGTGTTACTGCTGAAAACACACAGAGACAATTGATGGACATCCTTGCTGCCACTAGAGGTACGCCTGGAGCATCCTCTTCAAACGCCACTCCACACGCTGCTCAACCAAACGCTGAATGGAGTTTGGAGAGTTTCCTCCAGCATCATCCAGCTAAATTCAATGGAAAGGGCCTCCCTGATGAGGCGGATCAGTGGCTAGGAGACATGGAGAGAATTTTCAATGCAAAGAGGTGTCCGGACGAGAATAGGTTGGCTTACACAGAATATTTACTGACTGGGGAAGCAAGCCACTGGTGGGCGAGCACAAGAGCTATTCTGATAGAAGCTCAACGTCCTGTCACTTGGGAAGTATTTCGTGGTAAATTTTACGAGGAGTACTTTCCTGACAGCGTACGGTTTGCGAAGGAAGTGGAGTTTTTACAACTAGTTCAAGGTGGGATGACAGTTTCAGAGTATACCAACAAGTTCAAGCACCTTGTTCGGTTCTATACGATGGCAGCCAATGAAGAATGGCAGTGTAGGAAGTTTGAGAACGGATTGAGGAGTGATTTGAAGGTGTTGATATCCAGCTTATGTATCCGGTCTTTTCCCAGTATGGTTGAGCGAGCTAAGGTATTGGAGAAAAATATGGCAGAGGTTGAACGACAGAAGAAACAACCGCAAGTTAGTAGGGGACCAATTGTGTCCAGGGGAAGTTCTGTTCAGAGGAGACTACCTTACGCTCGTCCAAATCAATCAGCCAATACAAGTGGTTCTCAAGCACTGGTTCCTGTAGGACAAGCTGGACAAGGCAGTGTAACTTGCTTTCACTGTGGAGGGCCGCATTACCGTTCATCCTGCCCTCAACTGGTAGGAGGAAAGCACTGTAACAGATGTGGACGAAATGGGCACGTGGAGAACGAGTGTAACATGAGTGGAAGAGCAGTGATGAGACCACCAAACACTGGCAGAAATCAGCCACGGGGTGGACGTGCACAAGCAGTGGGGAGAGTGTACGCTATCACTGGAGCGGAAGCAGAGAACGCAGGTAATCTTATAACTGGTGAATGCTTGCTGTTTGGAGTGCCTTGTTGTGTGCTGTTTGACTCTGGGGCAACGCACTCCTTCATCTCGAAGGCGTGTGTTGAAAAGCTGGGAATAGTAGAGAGAGATCTGCAGTTTGACTTGGTGGTATCAACACCAGCGGCTGGAGAGCTTAGAACATCTACCGTGTGCATTAGATGTCCTATTGTGGTTGAGGGGCATAGTTATAAGGTGAACTTAATCTGTTTACCTTTGAAGGACTTGGAAATAATTCTAGGAATGGATTGGTTGGCTACCAACCATATTATTATAGATTGTGGCAAGAAGGAATTAGTGTTTCCTGAAGATGATGAAGAATGTGTGGGAGTTACATTCGGTCAGTTAAGGGAGGATATAATGGAAGGTGCAAGCTGTTTTCTCATTATGACACATGAAGACAAGGAGTTAGGAGGGTTGACGGAAGCACGGACGTCCAATGAGAGCAGTACGGAACGAGCAGTGGTGAGTGAATTTCTGGACGTTTTTCCAGAAGAGATACCAGGATTGCCTCCTGTTAGAGAAGTCGAATTCACCATTGATTTGGTGACAACGGCAGCTCCTATATCTGTTCAACCTTACCGAATGGCACCTGCAGAGTTGGTTGAACTCAAGAAGCAAATTGAAGAGCTTATGGAGAAGAAATTCATTAGACCGAGCGTATCACCATGGGGAGCTCCGGTACTCTTGGTGAAAAAGAAAGATGGCAGCTCTCGGTTATGTATAGATTACAGGCAATTAAACAAGCTGACCATCAAGAACAAATACCCGTTGCCAAGAATAGATGATTTGTTGGATCAGCTGCATGGAGCAACAGTATTTTCTAAGATTGATTTGCGTTCAGGATATCACCAGATAAGGGTTAAGGAGGAAGACATCCAGAAGACAGCATTCAGATCACGTTATGGGCATTATGAGTACGTGGTAATGCCATTTGGAGTAACGAACGCTCCAGCCATCTTCATGGATTACATGAACCGGATATTTAGACCCTATTTGGATAAATTTGTAGTTGTGTTCATAGATGATATTCTCATCTACTCCAAAACCAATCCGCATTGATGATGTTCGCACTAAATTACACAAGAGGAAGGATGTTCGATTGGTGAAGGTAGTGTGGGATGCCAAGAATGGAGATTCAACGTGGGAGGTGGAGAGTGCAATGAGGGACTTATATCCACACTTATTCATAGGTAAATTCTGAATTTTCGAGGACGAAAATTTTTGTAGTTAGGGAGAATGTGAGACCCTGGATAATTAGCAAATTTAATCCTGACATCACACCACTAACACACACACCACGTCACTGTTGCGGGTAATTAAAAACCCACTTTCAACTCTGATTTTCATCTCTGCAATGCACAGAAAACTGAACCACCATCATTCTCTGCAACATTAAAAACGCACCACTCCTTACATGCACACCTGCCACTTGTCACGTTAGAAACTTACAAATCAGAATTTAGTATGCAGGTGTCAGTCTTGGACATGTTTGTTCAAGCAAACGTTACTTTAACAAAACCAAAGTTTTCTGAGAACCCTTTCACCTGCACACTCATTCATCTTCTTCCTCAGAAAACCAAACTCTTCATTTTCTCCAAATTTCTCTCTAAGAATCCTTAACTTCTCTCTATCAGAAAACTCACGTTTCCTCTCTGATCACAATTGCAGCACCATAGGAATGTTAGTACTGCTGTGATCTCCATTTTGGACCAAACAGAAACTGAATCCAATCTGGTAAGCCTTCTTACTGTATTTCGTTCTTAGGTTTCTGGAAGAATAGAGTTTTAGTGCATGCAAGTATGTAGTCTCAGAGTTCTGCAATTTTTGATTAGATTTGTTTTGGAAGAATCAAGAATATAATAGAAGCATAGTTGGATAAAGCCATTTTCATCTAGGACAAGTTGGAACTTCAATCCGGGTAAGGGAAGCTTATATGTTTAATTCATACTGCTTGATTTTATAATCTGAGTTGCATGTATATGAAATCTGATATTTGAGCCTTATGAACGTTTACTGATATGAGATATAAATTCTGGTTCATTTGCATGTTGTTTTGGATACGCATGAAAGATGTGTGAATGTTATAGAGTTGGAATGATTAGATCGATTGAATCTGTCATGAATGAACACTGCTTAATTGTATTATATATGTTGTTGCTGATTTTTGATTTAAATGTATATTGATTTGATTCTGTATAAATGGAGTATGGTGATTGTATATTTGGAATGATCCAAATGTTGAAATCTGTATGATTTGATGTATTAAATCTGAAAGGAAAGTTGTCAAGTTCATAAAAATCGAAATCTGGAAAATTCTGTTAAGAGTTGAGAAATCTGGTCTCTGTACTGATAAAGGATGTTCGTCCCTGTACGGTCTTAAACCGTTCGGTTTTCAGTTAAGCTTACTTAGACTAGAATTCTTTCATTTGGAAAGAATTCTGCCCGAGAATGAGCGTCCCTAGTTGATGATCTGAGCGTTCGTCTAGCTCAGTAATATTTAAATATTTAAAACTTTATAAATGAGTGACGTTCGGCCTTAAGTAGAGCGTCCGTCCTTAATAACGTTCGTCCTAAATGAAGTTCGACCTTCTGTTGAACGTTCGTCTACAGAGCGTTCGTTTCTATATTGAACGTTCGTTCATAACTGGTGTTCGGTCATATACCTAAACGTTCGTCCTACCCAACGTTCGGTTTATACCAACGTTCGTTCTGATTGTGCTCGGTCATTGACTTAGCGTTCGTTCCAAAGCGGGGTTCGGTTTCTAAACTGAACGCTCGTCCCTATTATTGAATTTTGAGCGAACATAACTGGCGTTCGTCCAAATTGTTAAATTACGTTCGTACTTGGACTGCCAGTGCTGTTCTTCTGAAATCAATTATATTGCTGGTGTATCTAAACACTTATCACTGGTTTTATTCCTTGGGTTCTATCTAGATTCTTTACACTTAAAATCTTTCAATGTATTATTCATCTCTTCTAAAGATCAGTATTTTCAAATTATCAAGAGTTGAAGCATATTAAGTGAATAAATGACTCGTTTCTTTTGTTCAGAAACGTGAAATCAAAGGTTCTGTGATAAGTTCATTTTATTTGATTAAAGAATGCATGACGTTAATATTAAGAGAGTGAAATACAGAATGGAGATATTATAATTATGAAAGGATATGATGGTTGAACACGACATGATATGATTATATGATTTTGAACTTGAATGAGCGTTCCATGGAGGAGCTTCTCAGTTGTATTAAATGCTAAATTTGTAAAGTATGAACATGGACAAGTTACTGATGGCTTGGTCCATCCTGATATTCCGTGATGCTCATCTTCACGTAGAAGGGGGTAGTCATGCGTGGGAATGGCAGGAGGTCATTCGTATCCCTCACTTAGCAGGGGCGAATGATTAACCTCAAGTGGAGGTCATTCGTATCCCTCACTTAGCAGGGGCGAAGGATTAACCGCATGTGGAAGCTGATTAGGTATATCCCGGCTACCACACCACTTGGGTGCAAGGACGCCTGTAACTACATGGTTCATACAGTTCAGTACAGTCTGTTTTATATAGATTTATATGTTAAATTTTATGATTAAGTTGTTTGATGTATCTGTGAATTAAATTGTGAACTGTATGTATGTTGTATTAATTAAACAATATAAGCTTACCCTTGCAATTTTCCTGGTGCTGTTTACTGTCCATGTATAATCCGTCTTGTCAAAATGCAATGATCATCCGTTGTGGATGTGAGCAGAGGGTGATGCATCTCTTGAAGTATTACTGGAAGAAGAAAATTTGGAAGATGCAAACCTGGTTGAAGTTGAAGTAAAAGCTGAACAGTAGAGGCGCGATTCCGTAGCAGTTTTAGTCTAGTGTGTTGTGCAGTATTTTTGGCAGTTGTATATATATATAGTTCTGCAGATCTGTTTTGTATTTATCTGAAAATTTGGAATTCTGTCAAGTGCTGGACTGTATTTTGATATTCTGTATTTAAATTCTACAGAATGGATAATCAGAACTGGTTTCTGTTTATTTTTTTTTTTTTTGAATTCTGAACACTGCAGATTTTACTGTACGTGCTGTATGTTAAGTTTTAAAATTCTGAGCTACTGTAATATTCTTAAGACTGCACTGTTTATCTCTGTAAATGTGATCAGTCCTGGTTAATGGTAATTATCATTATTTTGGGATGTTACATCAAACATCATAAATAATTTTAATAATATTATTTAAAAAAAATGAGGTGAGAACAATCTTTAAAAAATATATTAATCACTTACATTATTTGGTTAATTGGTTAAATAACCATATAAATAATTTAGTAAGATACATGAACAACTGTCAGTGACTGTGTGCTTGTTGTACTTGTCTATTGGTGTACTCAATCATAATTGAAGTTTTGTCGTATAGTATTTTTTTCTATCACTGTTTCGAAATAAAAATAATAAATGAAAGTAAATATGTGAGAAAGACTAGAAAAATGTTAAAAATAAAGTAAAAATGTGTTTAGTTTAACACAAATATGATTAAATTAGAAAAACATTAAATAAAAATTGATACTAAAATATGTATAAAAATAACGGAAATGCGAAATACAAATAATGACCATAATTGTGCTAAATAAAGTTCATTACAAGTGTCCATCTTTTCATTATATTTTATTTATGCTTATTTTGTAAATAATAGAAAAGTCCTTCTCACTTGACTTGCCTACCTCCCTATACACTCAAATTGATAATTATACCGATAATTTAAGTATATCAAAATGGAATTGTTCTTGGTTATTCATAATTAACAATTTTTAAAAAATAAACTAAAATAGAAAGTTAATACTTTAGTACGTTTTAAAAGTTGAATTTATTTCTTCATATAAATACATCTCAATATTATATAAAACATTAATCATTCAATTTATTCAATTAGTCTTCATATTATTCATCAAAAGCTCGTTTGACGTTCCAAATATCATTTACAAATAAAAGTTTATTTTCAGTCCTTTTATAAAACTCGAAATAAGACGCCTTCCCATTTGATAAAAAAACAACATTCTTTCCAATAAAAACATTATTACTTAATTCACCTATTTGTATGTCTTTCACTTTTGTTTTCTTTTTCTTACCACACAAAAATATAAAACTTCAATTTTAATTTAAAAAGTAACACAACCAATAGCAAAAGATTTAATTAAATTTTAAATCTCTAAAAATTTCAATTAAATTTGTATTAATTTTTTTATTGACACAATTTTTTTATATATTTCAATTGAATTATTGTTTTTTAATTTTTTTCATTAATTAAGTGGCATGACTGTTATCTCATCTCATCATTATCATCATTATGTATTAAGAAATGTGAAATTTTATGATGAAAGTAAAATAGCATTACAAATGATGTAAAAGACAAGTAATTTTATATTAATCATAAAATTTCATAATTTTTAATACTTGAAAAGCATGAGAAGCAAACAATGTCGTCAAATTTAAAAAAGTTTAAACGATGGAAATTCAATTCAAAAATATAAAATTTTAAATATCTATAAAATATAAAATATAAAAAATTAAAAATAATAGTTAAAATGGGTAGCCAAGAGAATGATTTGGAAAGGTAGGTGTTCCCCATATGCGAGTAATGGATGGGTTGGTAGGTAGGAGTTTAGCACCCTTGCATGGGGTACCATATATTCGTTCCTCTCGTAGGGCTCAGTCTGGTCGCTACCCATCAGGGTATACCTTCTTTTTTAGGTCACTGTATAATTTTTAATTCAATATATAAAAATTATTACTTCTGGCTCAAATATTTTTGTTTTTGTGGGTCACTCACTGCCTTTAATTCCTCGATCTCATTATTGTGTTTCAATATTTTTTGTTGAAATGGGCCTATCTGCGGGCTTTCCTCCAGCTCCATCCTTATCCAATTGTCCTTTATTACTACTCTATGTCATGCCCACAGCCCAACTTATAAAGCTACGCTTCATAAATTAATCACTTGTACGGTGAGATGCAAAAATTTATTATTGGTTATTGATGTGTTTTTTAATCTTTATAAAAGAATGGTTTTTTAATATCTGTAAAATGTTTTTTTTTTCTTTTTTTCTTCCATCCTACTAACATTTAAAACTAATAATTTTGTTTCTACAATAATGTGACATTGATGCATTGTTTTTTTTATTAAAAGTAGCTAAAATACCACTGGAAAGCTTATAAAGTATTTATTAAATTTGTCGGTAGTTAAGAATTGTTAAATATATTTTTTTATTGAAATAACTTTTGTATATATGTGTGTGTTCGTTCATAAAAGAGATACACTTTTAATACCGATAATTTTTTCTATTGTATATAATACACCAGTTTGTAAAAATATCAAATCAATAGCATTTTTATGAACACAAACAATCTACAAACTGTTATATACTATACATTTTAAGACTACAATAGATATAATATGTTTTATTTTAAATAAATAATTTATTCTCTTTTTCTTGTTAACCACTTGTAATCAAAGTGAAAATAATGGTAAACTTTTTCTTGTTAAATCAATGTTTATTTTATAATCATATATATCTCTAATAAAATATTTTTATATCGAAAACTAGACGTGAAAAATTCATCTTAATCCAATAATTAATAAATTGAGAATTGAAATTTTACTTAAACTATCTAAAACCTAAAAGAGGGAAGCACCCGATGCTATGCACCTAGTACTTGTAACATCCTAGTTAAATTACTTCCATTACTTAGAGAATATTTAACTATCCTCGACAGGTGGGTCTTACAGTCAAGCTCTCTTTTGTCTTTGCACTCGAGGGCCAATTTTCGTATGGCCCGAGGAAACCTCTGTACGCCTCCGTTACCTTTGGGGAGGCCTACACTCCATAGAAACTGTCTACCTGAGATTGTTCCCCAACCCGTAGGTCCTAGCACAAGGTTAGAATTCTAACTCTTCCATAGTGGTTTCTCACTGATGGCTTTGGCCCCCCAGAAGAAGGCCTTATTTGCCCTCCACCTAAGCTGCACAGGAAAAGCCCAAAGTCAATCTCAAGAAACAGTGAAGCTTCATAGGGTCTTTTTGTCCAGGTGCAGGTAGTCCACATCTTCACAGACATGTCTATTTCATCGAGTCTCTCTCTGAGACAGTGCCCAGATCGTTACGCCTTTCATGCGAGTGAAAATTTAAAACTTTATTACATTCTTAATAATTAAATAAAAACATACATAAATAATAATTAATCCTAATACAACTTAAAATAACGTACTGATAATCCTTAACATGATTTATTTAAATAGAAAAATAGCATTTTAAAACCCTGCTAATAATTCCTCACTCGTTTATTACTCTACACAACATCACCATTATCAACAATATTCACTGCAACATCATCTGCTCTTGTATAAATACGATCATCGCAGGTGGAAACCATCACCACGAATGCAAGGGTGAGCTAACCAAACCAATGTCAAAATCACATATAATAATACAATTATTATAATGCAATTATCAAATAAACTCTAAACTCATAACACCCCTACTTAAATCAAATGTCCAACATAATAACACTTTATTAATCCAACTCCAACTTAGACAAACCATGCCACCACTCCCCAGCACTATCACCATGTGTCTTCTTCCGTACTCCAGCATACACGAACTGTTCACCTAAACAGGGTTATACGCAAATGCAGGATTTTTCAATTTACCAAAACTGGGCCAACACACCAACGGAGACTTTCATGTTCACCAAAACAGGGCCTACGCACCAACGTAGGACTTTCTCGCGTCATCCACCATTGAGTACGTAAGAAAACACATGATTCACAGTCACCCATCAACATGACTTATCAAGCAACCCTTATGAAAAAAACCAACTTAACCAACTTATGTTCCACTCGACACACAATCCAATTAACTTGGAAACTACACAATGTTATAACACTAGTAGGAATCAAGCATTTAACCACTCGACAAGTCCTTCGATTCTTCGATGGCGCACACGATACTTTTGAAATCATTTGTAAGGGATCTCAAAATTTTTCGCACAACCTGACTAGATGGCATTTGTTCTCCATTCCTACCGAGTTGGTTGGCCACCTTCTTCACCCGAGTTATGGACTCGGTAATATGTTTTTTGGGCTCCATCTTCAACTTTTCAAACTCTCCTCTAAAAGTTTGTATTCGGACTTGTCTAACGCGATTGTCACCTTTATACGCAACCTCTAATATCTCCCAGACATCCTTTGCTGATTTGACATTTGTTATTTTTTCGAATCCTGACTCATCTACTGCATTGTAGAGAAAATACAATGCTGACCCATCTTTTGCCCATGATTTCTTCCATGTTGTCATTTGTGCCACTATCTCATGTTCGCCCTCATCAGGTTCAACATACCTATCTTCCATCTTATCCCAAATTTCTTGGGATCTTAACAACGCCTTCATCTGTAGCACCAATTATTATAATTGGTTTTTCTCGTCAATTGTAGCACACTGATACCATTGACAACCTTTGTCATCTCTCTCACAAAAAAAATCAAGCACTCACTATTTCCCTCACGGTGTTTGACTCTCCCCTCTCTTTTTTTCTCTTAGTACTTAGAGCATAAAGCTTTGATACCACTTTATTAAAAACATGTGACCCACACAAATAATTTGACTCTTAAATTCACTGGCATTACTTTTCATTGAACCTTAGCAACCTTTAAATAGGTGCAAATAGTATAGATACTTCATCGTTATACGAGGTACTGGTTAAGCTCATGGTACCGTTTAGTCAAGTAAACGCTTGTTTTAGTTTTGTCTCTTTTGAGATAGATAGCGCTTAGCTTGTTTAAGCTTTCTTTTAGTTTTTATTTTTATGTCTTTTAAGTTGTTTTGTCAGAGACATTGTCTCGACCTATTTTATTTTTGAGAGCTATAATGAATACCTTTTTTAAGTATGATAAGCATTAAACATTTAATTTTTGCGAGTAACGGGTACCCGTGGGGCGGATAGTATACTACCCGTACCCGACCCATTTAGAAACGGGTATTAAAGTACCCCTACCCGTTACTCGCGGGTAGCAAATATCCGTGGATAGTTACTACCCGCCGCGGATTTTACCCGTGGATACCCATGCCCGCGGGTAAAATTGCCATCCCTAGTTAAACTCAACTAGGCAATGTATAAGGGGATACCAGGAATGGGGAAAAATACTGCATAATTAGGAGTGGGTGTAACTCAATCAAGGTCACAGTAATAGGTGGTTACTAGCTTGACAGGGACAACCAAGAGTGGGTTAAACTCAACTAGGTAGCGTATTCGGTGATACCAAGATTGTCTAGGGATATCAGGAGTGGTGAAGAATACTGCTTAACCAAGAGTGGGTAAAACTCAATCAAGATCACAATAGTAGGTGGCTACTTGTATACAATGACAACAAGAAGTGGGTTAAACTCAACTAAACGGTGTATCAGGTTGATACCAAGAGCGTCTAGAGATACCAGGAGTTGTTAAAATACTCAAATATTTAGGCATTATCGTTAAAATACTCTTTGTACAACAATAATTGCAATTCTCTTCTTCAAGCAATACTTTTATACATGACATGATTTATCAAGTTTAGTTTATTTTTTTTCAAAATAGAGTAAAACAAAGGACCATGTGTGACTTTGTTAAAGGAGAGATTTTAACGAATTAGAAGTATTATTGGTGTGGAAGAGCTTTATGTACTGTCTTTAAAAGATCTTTGATGTAGCATGTCTTTAGAAGGTCATACTTTTATTTTCCGTATAATAATAAACTACAAGTTTTATCAAAGAAGCATATTATTTATTTAATAAATAGTAAATTATAATTAATATGTTTGAAACAAATACTTTAAAGTATTGAGAAATTTGTACATTTTAATGTATTTTTATATTCGAATGTCAAATTCAAATATAATGTAAGACATAAAAAATTTAACACCTTGAATTAAAGAAACTATATAGATTCACTTTTAAGTTTAGGAACAAAGTTACGTCAAAGAGACTTTTCAATTTTATGTATAATTTTAAATATTAAAAAAATATTTAATTTTTTTATTATAATTAATTAAAATATGAAAAGTAATTATTATAAAATTATTTGAAAAGAAAATTTACATATGGAAATGCTTTCATATATGTATAGACGAAAGCAATGAGTTTTGAAGGTCGAAATTCTACTTCTCCGTCATTAAATTCTAACCATGTAATGTGAACATGTCTATTCATTTTAAAATACCAAGGCTCTCCCATTAGGTTTATTTTGGTAATTTGTTAAAAAAATCCTTGTTGTAATTATTTTAAAAGAAAACAAAAAGTAGGAGAGAAGGTTGGAATGCACTATGAGACAAAAGTACCCACAGATTACAAATATATCAGGGTGCCCTGCCCACTAGTGCACTGGAAGTGTTCGATAAATCCGTGGAAAACTCGACAAGCACTTAAGGAAAGTTTAATAATTTTTTATAATTAATTAAAATTTATTACACTAATCAGTTTCCAGCTTTGATACTCGAAGCTGTGGCAGTGTTGTCTTTATGTTTCGGAAAATTGGAGATATAATTTGTAATTAAATCAATTTTTTTACTTTCGGTCATGATGGATTGGTTGACATGCATAATCTATAATTTATTTTATCATATTTTAATACTTTTATAAAACTCTTTTATTTTATTGTTATTTCTTTATTCTGTTTTAATTCTAACTCAATTCGCTTACTTGTATTTAATATTGATTATTTAGTATACTTAATTATTTATTTATCATCCTATTGTTAATAATGGTTGGACATAATGAACATTCCATAATTTAATTATTTATTATTATATGGTTTAATGTTTCAATAAGTTCCTATTTTTGTTCAGAATTTAAATAGGTCCTTTTATTTTTTGGCGTCTCAATTAGGTCCTTATTTTTGTTAATTTGATGCAAATAAATCTTTTCTGTCAATTTCATCTATTTCTGTCAATTTCATCAAACGACGTTAATGAATGTGTGACGTGGCCTGAGGACAGTATTGACACGTGTAAGGCCACGTCACACATTCATTAACGCCGTTTGATGAAATTGACGAAAAGAATTTATTTGCATCAAATTAACAAAAAATAAAGACCTAATTGAGATGCCAAAAAATAAAGGGACCTATTTCAAATTCTGAACAAAAATAGGAACCTATTGAGACATTAAACCATTATTATATTTTTCAATTCCCATATATTTTATCAATTAAAATAATAAATATGAAAAAATCCAGTAAAAAATAAAGTAAGAGAAATTATAAAAGGATTAAATAAAAATAGAAAAAAAAATGAATCTAACATTTGTTTTTAACAGCTAATTTTATCCATCCGTCCCTTCCTTCAATACCAAAGCGAGACATTGTAACTATCACTCCTCCAATGGCACCTATATAAACCACAAACATTCTCAATTAAGACGCATTCACAACGCACTGCACTGCTCCACTTGCTTTCACCTCTTTGTTTTTCCATTTCAGCGAAAATGCCAGGTCTCACAGCACCATCTGATTACTCCCAGGAGCCTCCACGTCACCCTTCTCTTCTTATCAACGCCAAGGCAAGCCAATTTACTATCCCTTTCTCTCTCCGTGTTTCCCAATTTTTCCAAACGCTAATCACAAATCGCCGCCGCGTTTTTCCTTTTTCCGTTTCAGACGCCATTCAATGCGGAGCCACCGCGTTCTGCCTTGGGTGCCTCCTATGTCACCCCTTGCGATTTCTTTTACAAGAGGAATCACGGTCCGATACCCATCGTCGAGGACATAAACAGGTTCCTCCATCGCTGTGCCATAAATATGTAGGTTTTAGTTTATCTTGCTTTGTGACGTGTTTGGTTTTGAGGAGCAGATACTCCGTGTTCGTGTCCGGTTTGCTGGAGCGTCCCAAACAGCTCACGATGAAAGATATCTGGTTAGTGTGTGTTTGGTGTAGTTAATGTTTAAACTGTTGCATTGAATATCGTGATTTAGCTAGGATTTGCCACGGCACGATTTGACGGTGAATGTTGGTTAACATGTCAAATTAATCACATAGTTTTACAGTGTTGGTGAATTGGTTCTTGCATGTTGTGAACTATGCCTAAGGATTTTGATTGATGACCATGGTTTTGAATTAGAGTCTCGGTTGTGGTTTGGTTGCATACCTTATAGTTTGGGAACTTACAAACGAATGCGGTTGATGCAGCCACAATTGTATCTTGGTGCAAAGCCACAATTGTAGTCTTGTTGCATTCCTTGCACCGGGGAATTAGGAACAAAGGCGGGCGATGCAGCCTTAATTATGGTTGTGTTGAGGTCTCTAAAACTCCAAAAATTGACATTGTGGCCGTGTAGTTGTGGACCTCTTATAAAGTATTTTTTATGGCTAAAATGCATATCGAGAGGCCACGGTTGTAATTTTTATCTTTCAAGACTAATGTGAGTCCATGTCACCAATATGAATCATAAAATTCATCAATTTGAATTTTTTGTTATTTTCTACTTCTGTTCACCGGCTGTTTTAAATAAAAAGGTTGAAAAGTTAGCCTAGCTTAAATTGTTAAAAGAAAAGGAAAGGAAGTAGTCGTGTTGAACGTACCCTATTTGAATATTCAAATGCTATATTTTTATTTTTCTTATACGTTTTATACTGTGACATTCATTCCATGAACTACATTCAGCTGTTCCATTGTTCTGTTATCAGTCTTCAGAAATGGAGTTCATGCCCTTAGTCATGACTTTGATGTTTTGTTTTACAAACCTTGTATATTGTCAATTTCTGGTTTTAAATGTTACCAAACATTATTTTTATGATATATTTCAATCTACATTTTTTTGCTGTGACTAAGTTTTATGATTTGATATCATTTATGATTCACAATTCAAATAATAGTTTGGGCAGTCGGTATTGAATAACCTTGCTTTCAAGAATTATTTGATTAGATACTCAGTAAAAATTGGACAAGTCACAATGATAGTGACATTTCATTTATCTAAGAGTAATGGACAACACGAACCTGTTCTGGGAAAATAATTCTGGTTTTTTAATATTGGTCGTGTTTACAATGAAGTGACCATGTTATTTGATGACAGGATGCTCCCAAAGTATAGTGTCACTGCTACATTACAGGTGTGTGCTCTTTTGCAGAACATGGATTGAATTGGAGCCATGGATCTTGTGCTGTTGATAAGATATTTACATCCTGCAAATGATT
Source organism: Vigna umbellata (assembly GCF_029865625.1). Classification (NCBI taxonomy): domain Eukaryota; kingdom Viridiplantae; phylum Streptophyta; class Magnoliopsida; order Fabales; family Fabaceae; genus Vigna; species Vigna umbellata. The sequence continues at coordinate 41,636,905 of NC_142168.1, forward strand.
TATCTCAGTGTGCAGGTAATAGAAGGACCGCTATGAGCAAGACCAAACCAGTGAGGGGAGTTGGCTGGAATGTTTCTGCTATTGGAAATGGTTAGTATTGTCAGGTTTCTTGGAATAATGTGATGAAAATTGACATGATAAAGGATTGAATGAGATTTTTTTTGTTGGGTGGGGGTTACGAAGGAAATCTAAAGCCTGCAATGGAAGGGAGGGTAGACCAAAGTGTAAATGACCTGGCTTAGGACTGAGTGATTGTTTGAATTCCCATTCAATACGCACATGAAAACTCATGTCAAATCGAACCTTTTATGTGAAAGCTATAATGTCTAGCCTCTGGTTCAACGCTCATAAAACTTTTATAAAGGTGGAAACAGAAAAAACACATTGAACTCTTATTAATTAATTTCCAAAGCAACTTGGATGGCTTTTGAGTACTTATCTACAAACTAAAGCTCTATCATAATAGATACAAACTAAAACATATTATATTTTCCTTTCTCAGCTATATGGGGTGGTGCCAAATTGTCTGATGTTCTAGAACTCGTTGGAATTCCAAAGTTAACTAGTGTAACTCAATTTGGTGGAAGACATGTCGAGTTTGTAAGCGTTGATAAGTGCAAGGTGATGACTACGGGTTGTATGTTTACTCTAGATACTTTGACTTCATTTTGATTATTTGTACCACCCAGTTGAAGTGTTTTATTGATTTTTTTCTATAAAATTACAAAAAACTGATAGGAGGAAAATGGAGGCCCATACAAGGCTTCAATACCACTTAGTCAGGCCACAAATCCCGAAGCCGATGTTCTGCTAGCTTATGAAATGAATGGTGAAGTAAGTGGCTTTGACTATGCTATCTTCTTGCAGCACTAAAGTTTTCAAGATTTTTTTATTGTGAGATTTCATTATTTTGTAGAAGAAACAAATATAAAAGGGTTCTCTGTTCATGCCACACTGTAGGTTTCTGATGTCTTTACTAGAAGTACTGTTCTGTAGGTTTCATTGTTTAATTTGTCTGTGAGATATTGAACGAATATAGTGCATGTTTATTACATGAATGGTTTCCTTTTTCTGTTTTTTGTATGTTTTGGTCATTGAGACACACGATTTCTCCTTTTTTTCACCTAATTCATTATATATGCTGCCAATATATTGTTTTAAGGTTCTCAAACCTTAGAATTTACGTAAACTTGTAAGAGCTCTCCCAATTTGTAAGAGTTTACTACATATAAAAGCAAATATTAAATGTCTATAAATATTATAATAAATCAACATGTCAATCCCATGATGAAGTAAATAATAAACCTCAGTAAGGAAATAATTAAGTCCAGTAGGACATTGCTACTATAAGTTCAAATAGCATCAAATAAAACACAAGTTCATACAACACAAATAAAATACAAGTTCTTGACATGATAACTTTTCAATAACTAAATAAAGACAAATGTCTTCAAAAGTCCATGTGTAATCCTCTAATAACATCATCCCAAGATCATCATCATCACCATGTCCATTTTTTTGTCAGCATCATCACCATCTCCATCATCTTCATAGCCATGAAGCTCTTCGTCATATGAAAAAATGTGCACCACTAACATTGGCATCCAAAACTATATTAGGAAGATCAAATCAAAGACAAGTAAACTCTAGTAAGGAAGGCTTTGAATAGAGCTATTTATTAGAATAGGTCATCTTATATAGACTTTATTAAAAAGCTGCCATGTGCTTTGTGCTGTATCTAGTTTCTAGATATGACCTTTCTTATTCTTTTCTCTTTCCCCTCATTCATTGTATTTGAACTTCTAATGTCATTATAAATACGAGAACTTAAGAGAGGGAAATAAATCTTTAACTTATTCTTTATTCTTTTGTATTTGTTTCAAGTCTATTAAAACACTGTTGTAAAACCGTTCACAAATAGCCTATTAGACTTTGTGCGGGATTGTTTGATGGTTTTAAAAAATACATTCAGAAGCCTTTTGAAAGGGATAACTAATAAGTAATGTAATGTGTGATAGAAAGATTAACAATAACAAAATTTTATATTGGTGGTCACTCCAACCCAGCCTACGTGCAATTCTTCAATGCCAACGAAAAAGAATTTCACTGATCAAATTAAATTACAAGTATCGTTATTGCCACTTCTGGCTTATGAGTATATAAAGCCACTCTTGGTTATTCAAGTACACAACACAACTCCTCTCTAATCTAAGTACATAAAACCAAGCCTCTCCACACTATCACTTAAACTCCTCCCTTGAGCTTAAGCACAAGTAGACAAAACCTCTCCAAGTTAAGTACACAGAGTCTATTCTGACTATACTACAATAAGTAGTTTGATTACAAGCTTTACAGTCAAACTAGTGGATATGAAATTATACGCTCCTTGCTTCTAGAGATAACTTCGTAGACGTTTAGGATTTAGAATATAGATATCCCTTTGTTTAAGTTTCCTAGAAGACAAGCTACAACTTAAGCTATTTTGAGGCTTTTCAACACTTTACTCATGCAAAGAAGGCTCATTAGTCATGTTTTGGAAACTTAGTCTCTTTTGCCTCTTAGTGCTTCCTTATATGGGCATCTAAAGAGGTTTGATGTAGTTCTGCGTGCCTGAAGCATCATGACTCAAAGCTTTTCATGACTTTCTACTGACATCCTCTACTGTGTAGTATGATGAGATGAGATGAGTGTACAACTCTCTTTATCTCTGTGATGTCTTTGTACCACTTACAATACTGAATGAAGCTTTTTCTCATTGATGATTGGTAATTTATGTTAGAATTTTCCTTAAGAAGTGTTCATAATCAACCCATAGAGATCAGATAATGTGACATTGTAAAGATATGTGTAGTACAACCAACATACATGATGTGTGTCTATTCTACTTGACTTGTGAGGTCACCGGTTGCTTCACGCTTTAGCAAACTTGTGTGTCCTTGCTTGGTGACGTCTAATGTAGCATATATCTACTTTTGCTAGATGCATATGTTCTTGAACATCGTCTAGCACCTCCATTCTTCTAGAGATTCTTCAAAGATAGATGGTTCAATGAGGTACATCATGTCTTCTAAATTATTATCTTGTATTAGAGCAAAACATCAATTGACAATTTGATTGTGTTCTTGATGTGATCATTTGGCCTTCAGGCCTCTGTGCTTGACTCATTTATTCTTTTGTATGTCTAGCACTTTAAGCATATGGGTCCGTTCTTGTGCAAACTTTTATGGGACTATTTTGAGCTCGTTTGATCTAGCAATTTATTCTTCAAGGTCTTATTGTGTTTTTCCAACAACTTGTGCTTCATTTGGTATAATTGTTTGTTTACATCGTGTAATACCCATTTCACACTAGGTAGCTTATATTAGAGAAATGAAAATTGTTGAAATGTAATGTTCTTTATTATTATTAATGTTTATGTAGGGGAACTTTCTATTAGGTTTTTTAGGAGCTTCCTAACCTTTGGTATTTTGAACTATTGTCCCCTGTATAAACATTAATAATAAAAAAAAACATTACATTTCAACAAAAACTATCTTGTTTGTTATGATTAGAACTTGTGTGTTAAAGACAAGACCTATGAGATTCAAGACTTGTGTCTCATGATGACTTGACTCGTCCTTGCTATAATTTCAAATGCATCTAGATATGTATTAATTGAGCTTCCTCCAACATCACCTTCACATTCACCCTAAGATTGCTCATCCTCAACGTTCTCTTTGTCAAAATGGCCTCTAGTTTTTGATTGAACAATTTTTCTAATTTGTTTGCTTTTAAATTTCAATTTATACATAGCATAAACTAAGCCATTATCTTCATTTGATGCAAGCACTTTCTTCTCTTTGTATAAACCTAATGGGAAGCTGCATGCAAAGGCTTGCTAAGTTGGTTACTCAACCTCCCATCAATAATTCTGCAAATAGGTTTGTAGCAACGTAGAGGGAAGGACCAAAGGTTTTAAAGGTGTATGTTAGGAGGGAACACAGTGAGAAGTGTAAAGGTGACGAGGTAGCTAGTGTAAAAAAATTTCCAAATGTCTAAGTGGGGCATTGGGGATATTATTAGAAAGTGGGTTTTAAGCCTAACTCAACCCCACAAAACCGGCTTGTAAGGTGAGGTTTGCACCTCACTTATATATTATAAATTGGCCTTATCTCTAGTCGATGTGGGACTTCCAACACACCCCCTTCACGCCGAGGTATAGACATCTCGTGCGTGATAGTAGAAATTGGGTGGTCCAATAGCGGCCCGATTGCGGGTGGAATAGAAGAATAGAATGCCCACTTAGAACTCGCTAGGATAGGCACTAACCATGGCTCTGATACCATATTAGAAAGTGGGTTTTAAGCCTAACTCAACCCCACAAAACCGGCTTGTAAGGTGAGGTTTGCACCTCACTTATATATTATAAATTGGCCTTATCTCTAGTCGATGTGGGACTTCCAACAGATATATAGGGAATGAAGAGAAAGGTCATCTTGGATATTGTGAACTTTGATATGGCCAAAGGGTAGTGACCTCTTTGTAGGAGCCTTGCTATGTGGTAGTTGGTTTCATTTCTTCTATTTTTTTCTTTTTGTTTGCAAATAATACAAATCCTTCCTTGATTTACATTTTCATTTCCTTGTTTTTTGGTTCGTAACAATTTGGTCTAATCAACTGCATTAGATAGAGGAAGGAGTGGTCCTTAGTGACAAAACTAGCAAATGCCATCAAAGGAGATGGAGGCTAAGGTCACACCACTAGAGACAGGTTGTAGGCCTCAAAACTGTCATGTGAGCTATAAAGTTCAAGGCTGAAGAGAATCATGAGAGGCTGAGTTTTGTGATCCATTTTTTTGGCGGAGAAACATCAATGGTAAATAGTATTCTCTTGAAAAATGTTGATTCACTGAAAAAACGTTGATAGTAAACTATACTGACTTAGAAAACATCAATTGTAAAGTGTACTTGTTGGAAAAAAGTTGGTAGTAAACAATATTCATAGGAAAATCGTCGACTGGTACTCGTCGTTAATATGTTGGAAAAGAATTGTGACTGTTGCTGGTAATATTGTATCCAACATAAACATTGATGAATGGGGATAAAAACAGGAGCAGATAACCTAGCATCCAAGGTTATTGAGCAAATCAATGAATTGGTTAATTGACTTGAAGAAATAAGATTGAAGGCATAGGTAGGAACAAGGAGAACAAATTCCCTTAGAAAATAACTTTAGAGTCATTGTATAATGTTATGAGATGAGGAATTTTAGGAAAAGAAAGGAAAGAAAACATATAGAGGTATCACCATAAATATGATCAAAAGAATCTGAGTCAATTATCTTTAAACTTTGATTTCCACCGGTTGTGAAATGAAAGTTGTTGACAAACAGGGATTTGTGGATGATTGTGCTAGGTTGTTGGATTTCAACCTCAAATATTCCTTATATTTCTCATAAAAAAACTTTAGTCCAACAACCTCAGATTGAGATACTGGCTATCTTGTTAGAAAAGCTATGGAGAAAGTAGCAGTTTTCTTGGGTATGACCCACTTTTTTTACAATATGTGCATTGAGGATGTCCTCTACTGTCACATCCTATTGTAATACCACAAACTTCTCTTCCACGTGTAGATACTTGAAAATTTCTACCTTAAGAGTTGGAACACGAAAAAAAGTCAGTCATTTTACTATAGGTAGTTTATGCATGTATGGAGAAGATTTAAACCCTACTAAGGAGATCCAATGGAGTGTAGCCCTATCATGTAAAGCTAGGAGGTCAAGAATAACTATAGGCAAAGCCATTAAGAAGGATTAAGTAGTCAACGATTTGCCTAATGATTATAGATGTGATTAGCAGTTGCACATTATCATTGCAGTGTTGGATCTAGGTAGCCAAACCCACCTAATAGGAAAGAGGCTTAGAGAGTCATAACCTACGAAAAGAACATGAATATTAGAATGCTTTTATTGTATGTGTGTGTGATCAACTCCTTTTTTCTAAAATTATAACAATAATAATGTTAGATATGAAATGGAGGCCCTCATCAAATCTGTGTTCTCGGTGGAAAAGGAGGAAACAACATATAGGGGACTCATTAACATTCTGAATAATATGATATGATATGAAATGTATTATTTTATTCCAAGAGAGTAACACCTATTTTTGCCAACAAGTACGTGAGGCACTAGTGTGGGCTTTGAACTGTCATACATGTGACAGAAATCAAGTATCTTTTATTTATAATATTTATTGATTTTCCTTTTTTTCATTTTTCCTACTTCTTCACATGTATCCAATAAATTCACAGTAGAATAAATAAGATTAGCTATTGAATAGATTTCACAAAGTTTAAAACAATTCCTTCCTTCTAGGTAACGAGAAGAACTTCTAAGGGGTATGCATGAGTACAATTCATCATAGGCTTTGACATTGAATCATAAATATTTTTAATGTATCTTTCCTTTGTAACGCAATTATACATTATACTTTCAATGTGAATTTACTTCTGGATTTTTCTTTTTGCTTTGGGTGGTAATGTATATTATGTTATTATTATTTTAGTTAGTGTTTACAGCTCAGTTTAATATCCCTTTCATTAGCCTCTTAATAGGGATCATGGGTATCCATTACGTGTGGTTGTTCCTGGTGTCATTGGAGCCCGGTCTGTTAAATGGCTGGAAGAGATCAATATCATCGCAGAAGAATGCCAGGTCTAATATATTATCTAGAGTTGTAACGATGTACCAAAAAATTCCTGTTTAAAATGCCCCTATAACTTTATATTATCATGTATCAGGGTTTTTTCATGCAAAAGGACTACAAAATGTTTCCACCATCAGTTAATTGGGATAATATTGATTGGTCCACCCGCAGACCCCAAATGGATTTCCCAGTTCAGGTATTTTGATTATTTTACTGTTTCTGCTTTCCTTTTTATGTAAAAAAAATCTCTTAGTTAGTATTTCTTAAACCATGTTTTGTTCTGATAGGATTATGAATGTATATGTTAGGAGAAAGGTTGTTACTGATAATCAGGTTTCTTTTATCAAGAAACCTAACATGTAAATTAATTTGTTACATGTTGAGTAATCAGGCCATGCTGAACCAAGCAGAGCAAGTGTATGTTTGTTTTACCAAACCTCTTTGAAAGTATTGAAATGGTGACAGGACCCAAAACTAGTGAGGACGACCTTCACAGGTCTATCATAGAAGAAAAAGTTTAAAGGGGTTAAAATTGTAATTAGTTGTAACCGGGTAGTTAGTATGTGTTTTGGCCTAGTAAATATGTCCTTTGTTGTAGTAGAGAATTTTTCAGCTCATGCTATTACATTGATGTACTGGGCTTTTCTAGTGTGAAAAAGACACTGCTCCCTCTGTGAGCGCGGCTGGGTGTGGAGGAGTGGTGTAATTTGTTTACCTAGGTGTGTGTGGCTACAAGGTTGTGTGAAGGAATACAAACACTTTGTTACTCTTTTTGTAGCAGAGTAGGTGTTGTGTATTAGGATTTCTGCTTGGTTTCATTCAAAAGCTAATACTTATTATTTTTTGTGGCAGTGTGTTATATGTTCTCTAGAAGATGTGAGCACAATGAAGCCTGGGAAGGTTAGTTTATTTAATCAAGTGTATACCTGTTTGGATGGGTTTCTCCACAAGTTCCTTTTAGGAGAGAAAAATTGAAATTGGCTTATTCATAAGCTAATTTGTAGAAGCTCAGTCTCGGCTTGTCTAATTTTAGCTTATTCCTTTGCTGTTTTTTTTTTATAAGTTACATGAATGTGTTTTTATTAGTAGCTATGAAGTTCCACAACATATAAATTTGCTTTGTTTTTCCTTTATCTTGATCTCATTAAACATGACATCCTCCTTTGGAACTTTGACTAGAATTTTCTAGAGTTCAATTATCATCACTGTATTTTACTTTTTGCTTCAAAACATATTGTTCATGTTCCCTAATCGATTCTTCTTGTACTGAGATTTTTTTTCCTCTAAAATAAATTCAAATTATATTTTTATTTGAAGTTTCCTGAAAATGAAAACACATACATACACCCTTTCTTTGCCCACATGAATTTTCAATAGGAACTTATCCATCCATCTAAACTCAAATTTTGGCATATGTTCCATTTCATGAGTTTTAGCTTCTTTTTTTTTTTGTACATTTTCTGTCAGTTGTCGTAATTGACTGAAATCTTAATTCTTGCACATGGTGTGCAGGTAAAAATTAGTGGATATGCGGCCGCAGGAGGTGGCAGAGGCATTGAGAGAGTAGATGTGTCTATTGATGGAGGCAAAACATGGATGGAAGCTTCAAGATTTCAGAAAAGTGGTGTTCCCTATATATCAGAGCATGCCAGCAGTGACAAATGGGCATGGGTATTCTTTGAAGTCACAGTTGATATTTGTCATAGCACTGAGATTATTGCAAAAGCGGTATGTTATCCCACTGTTGTAATGCTATTATCTTTTTTAGTGTACCTAATGAGTCTGTACATTTGTTAACTTGTATAGAGGTATCATGTACAACCATGATGGTAGGATAATGGTCATTCGACATCACCTAGAGATTTTGGAATTGACATAATAGAAATACACAAAAAGTTGGTATAAAAAGATGGAGATAATCTATGATATAACTCAAAGGAGTGCAATAAAGAGATGGATTACAGTAGAGTGTATACCTTTATGAAGGAAAATTGGAAGTTCAGACTAAATTGTCAGAGTTGGAGGGGATGGAGGATTGGGCACTAGAAGTGAGCCATCTAGTGGATGATGAGAATGTTGTCATCAACTATATGCCTAAAGGGTTGGTGGAGGTGGAGAAATTGGAGGTGGACTAGATACAACAGTGGGATCGCAAATAGTAGAAATATTAACTATAGTAGAGGCATAGACATGCATGGAGAAGAAGGAGACTTGAAGTAGAAAGAAGGCTTGTTGAATGTGGCATTAGCTGAAATAAAATAATGGTTAAGAGAGGGAGAGAAACATTTATATCCATTTTTTGATCCAGTGAATCCTAAAAAGACAATGTTAAGAAATGGACTTTAAGCCTAACTCAACCTCACAAAATCGACTTGTAACGTGAGATTTACACTCAATTATATATTTTAAACTTTCCTTATCTCTAGTCAATTTGGGATCTCTTACACACCCTCTCATGTCGAGGCATATACTTCTTGAAGGGATTAGACATTAATGGGTGGCTGATAGCAGCCCGATAGTAGGTGGCAATATAGGTCTAACAAACAACAAATCTAGTTAGGATAAACTAAAAAATATGGCTATGATATCATGTTAAAGTAGTGAAAACTAGGTATAGGGTTAATTCTCATTATGTTAAAAATACATATAGGGTGCTATATTTATACTAGAGAATAATGAAGAAAATATGGGCTAAGCCTAGATACACACAATATTGTAACTAAAAGTATCTTAACAATATCTAACTATTGGAAGTCCCAAATCTACTAGAGATAAGGCCAAATCACAATATATAAGTGGGTGCAAGTCTCACCTTACAAGTTGGTTTTGTGGGCTTGAGTTAGGTTGAAAGTTCATTTCTTAACATGAGTCATGTGTTAAAGTGATAGGATATAATGTGTATGATAGAAGGAAACAAGTTAAGAAGTAGTTGTTAGGGTGAGTGAGGTTTCCTTTTGATAATTTTGTAGATTGAGCTTTAGCTCTTTGTGAAGGGGGAACCCTTGGAGGAGAGAGTGCTCTCCTATTTTTGTGTTCTTTTTAGTCTATACCATAAAGAATATTACTCTTCTTTCTCTTTTCAATTCTTGGTTCCTAACAAATTGGTCTGACCTACCGGATAGAGAAGGTATAGAAGCATGGAAGGGAGAGTCAATGCCTTGGAAAGATTGGCACGAAATGGAGTAGAGCCATAGTCAAATTAAGGGAAGAAAGCAGGGAAGGTTTCCAAGAATTGAAAGAAATGATACAAGAATACCAAAATCAAGAAAGGGACTCAAAAGGAAGAAAGGAATTTGTTGACAGAGCAAGAAAGGGAGAAAGAGATATGGAAGAAACAGTAAATACTTTAGAGAAAGGGGCTAGCAAACAAGGAAGAGCCATGACAGAAAAAAAAGACAGTATGCAAGAAATAAGGGAAATCGTCCAAGAAATGAAAGACATGCTACAAGAACTCTTGAATCATGGAAGAGGCTCGGAAGGAAGTGAGAAATTTGTCATGAAAGGAAAGAAAGAGGGAAAAAAGGGTAGGGATGCTGTGAAAGATAGTCTGCAAAACATCGAGAAAGGCTAGAAATTCTCTAAAGAAGGAGAGTACTTGGCTAATGATAAAGAGAAGAAGGAAGACATTTGATATTTGTTGGATCTACTGTTCCACTTGCTATGGGAACACTATCAGACTACCTAATATTGTCTAGTCTCACACTCAATATGCATATACCTCAACATGAGGTGGTGTGTTAGAAGTCTCACATTGACTAAGGCAAAATCACAATATATAAATGGGGTGTAAACCTCAACTTACAAGCTGATTTTGTAGGATTGTGTTACACTTAAAGTTCATTTCTTAACACTAACAAACCCTAATCTTTGTACCAATTTACTAGATACAAAGTTGGAACTTTTCCATTGCGTACTGTAACTTTGTTTTCAGTCTTTGATTGTTTTAGTGTTTTTACCGTAGGCACGTATGAATTAGTGTTGATCTGTATGAAAGCTGAGTTTATTCTAGGTGAAATGCAAGGATTTGGATCAATGATTTATTGTAAACTGAATTTGCTCTTCAAATGCCAGAATTCTAGGGAAAGTCATGCTAGCATCGATATATAGACCATTTTTGTCATTTGTGATATTTACAAGTGAGATATAGAGGGCTGGTCTATGATGTGTACAATGTCATGTGTATAATCAATTATAAGCTTTCCATAATTGATTATGTACCAACATAATGTATTATGCATGACCATGATCGATTACATGGATTATTGAGAGTTAAATGTTGGAGGCAATAAACTTCGCTGGTAGATTCTACCTGCTAGTACCGTAGAAGAAATCATGTCATAGTTTTCCAGAGATTGGGCGTGAGAATGTGTTGAGTTTAGAAGAGAGGAGGTAAGCAAAGTGGAAGGAGTAGGTTTAACCTTGAGGACCTTCAAGCTCTAGATGCTCTATTAAACGGGATAGAAATTTTATTACTTGAAAGAACAAGGTTACACGGAAGAATTTAAAGGATTAGTGTAGTTGTGATAGTATAGTGAGAGCGGTATAACTATCTATATATTAACGCCTTAGTTAACTATAATAATTAACAACATAGTCAGTTGTGTAATTGACTTAACTACTTGGCTAACAACTTACTGCTCAAGAAGTTGAATAACTCTTCTAATATGTTCACACCGTTTTCATTATGGTTCAGAGGATCATCCCTCTAATTTAGTCGGAGATCTTTTTTGACACCTCACCTTTTGTCTAATTTGCAGGTAGATTCTTCTGCTAATGTCCAGCCTGAAAAGGTTGAAGACATCTGGAACCTGAGAGGGATTTTAAACACTTCATGGCACCGGGTAAAAGTCCAAGCGAGTCTCTCAAACCTGTAAAAGTAGCACCAATATTTGACATTTGGCACTTACAAATATCTCCTCTTTTTGCACTTACCTTTGAGCACTCAAAACACTGAACAAGGCATCGCGACAAGCTGTGTAGTCTTTTTATACAAATAAGCTGTAGGAAAGGTGTTATATATAACTAATCGTTGTACTCTAGTTTCGCAGAATTTTTCATGGAATATCTGCTGCTCCTTCTCTTCAAGGAAATAATTTGAGATCATCATTATGCATTTACTTTTCACTCGTTTTATCATTTTCCCCGCACCTTAAATTGTGTCACATCTACGCATTTGATTTATTGTTATCCTAGTAAATTATCATTCTGAACTTTGAAAAATAGAATTAGCGTTTTTGAAGCAGTTATTAGAGCAGTAAAAAGTAGTCTAACTAACAAACAAATATAAAAGTAACAAAAATCAAAGTCGTAAAATAGTAGCAACCTATATTACATGATTCATCCACCACCACCACCGAATAAGCAAATGATGATCCTCTACCACGTTGTTGATAAAGAAAAAAGATCCTCTATCATATGTCACACCTAGCACATGAAGAAATTTGTTACACGGTTATGGAAAACAAACGTGTCTGTTTTGTCACGATTCTTTTCTTTTGTATACAAATGAAACACTTTGTATTCAAAACTTGAATGAGATTACATTACTTCTTTTACTAAATGTCTTTCCAGATTTCTTCTTATGGTATGTCGCTCCCCTTTCTTTGGGAGATCTGCTACGCAACTTAAATGGCCCAAATTCGAATTCATGACTGGGAGCCAAATGAAGTTGTTTCTAATGAGAAAAATTAGGGTTAGAATGGTGTGTCAAGCTTTGATTGTTAATATCGAATACATATTTGTTGACAAAACTCTCGTAGTACCACCTATTACATATTCCTACCATTTTGCTTGGGAAAGATGTAACAATTTAATGAATTCATGAATAACGAATTCCGTCCCCCATTGTTGTTTTCATGAAAAATGTTATCTGGTATGATTTAAAAGAATGATTCTCACAAGGAAATTTGATTTGTGTTTCCGAGTTTCAATAGAAAATCTATAATTTCAAACAATAACCTTTGGTGAAATTGAATTTTTCACTGAGCTTTAAAGGTTGTGGAAGGAGTTTGAATGTTGTAGGCCGATTCTTACTTGCACTTGTCATGTTCAATCAAGTCACAAGTAAGGTAAGAAATTATGGACATGAAGATAGAATTATTTAGTTCCTAAATGGTTTGAATGATTATTTTAGTATAGCGAAATCTTAGATATTGTTGATGTATCCTTTACCTTCTCTAAGCTTTTTCACTAAGAAAGGTAACCCAAGTTTTGATGAAAAAACCATAGTGTTTATTATAACCACTGATAATAGAAAGAACTTTGGTAGAGGCAAAGGTATTAATAGTTGGAGACATGTCTCAGGGAAAGGTTTATGTTTCAGGTGTGAGAGTCGAGGTCAACGATTTACTATCGTATGAATTGCTAGTAGTCCAAATGTTCGTCTTTATGCTATCATTCGTCCTTGTTGTTTGTCTGTTATGTTTAGAGGTTACCTGCAGAAGGTACTCCAATGATAAAGTTAGTAAAAATTCGGCAGCTCAAACTATTAATGCGTATTAAACTATTGTATGCTTTAAAATTCGTTTTGTAGTTAGAAAAACTCTACAACAATAGATTAACACTTAAGATAATCGATTATCACAAAGAGATTTTTTAAAATAGCTAAAACCTCATTTTGTCTCTGAAGTAATCGATGACCAACTAATGATAATCGATTATCCATAATCAATTATGACTTACCATAATCGATTATCAAGACTAGCCGTTGAAGTTTTTAGGCATGTTTTTGACATTTGTGCATTATTAAATGCATAATCGATTACCTTAATGGGATAATCGATTATCACACATTAAATAACTGACAACAGATTTTTGGAGGAGTTTTTGAGTGAAGTCTTTATAAAGATGTTTTAGACTATCATTCTAACACACACAATTATACTTGTTAAACTAGGTGAAGTTTGATCTAGGGTTTATGTAACCCTTGTGTTGTGGTTTTGAGAACTTGGTGTTAGCATAGAACGAGAATTTTCACTAAGAGTATGATCGAGTGTTGTTGCTATTGTTGAGTGAAGTCTGTCATCCTTTGTGAAGATTCAAAGGAAGTGTTCATCCTTTGTGAAACATTCGGGGGAGGTGTTCATCCCTTGTGGTTTTCAGGAGAAGTGAGTATCATCTATTTTAGTAACAAGAGAGGTGTTTCTAAACCCTTAAACTTGTCTTTCTGTGTGATTGTAATAGTTTATAGGTTTTGTGACAGCAGATAATTAATCTCTGTTTGGGATTAGCAACTACACGTAGGATCCTTATGATCTGAACTAGTATAAAATTCCTTGTGCATATCTCTATTTCCTTACACTCTTTATTGTTGTTGATATTATTTGTTAAATAAATATTATAAAGAGAGAAGAAAAAATATTTTAAAGCACAAGAAATCAATTCACTCCGTCATCTTGATTTTTGTCCAAATACGTTATTCAAAATCAAAGCTTGCTTTGATAGTTATTCAATTTTTTTATGTCTGGACAATATCAAACATTTGCACAGGGTGCTTCAATTAACAAACCCCCTCTTTTTGTTGGGAAAATTATGCTTTTTGAAAAATAATAATGCAAATATTTTTAGAGTATGTCGATATTGGTATTTGGGATGTTCTTGAAAATGGTCCTTTTGTTCCTACTATTACTGATAATAACGTGTAGGAACCTAAGCCCTATGCCTAATGGACTATTGATGAGAAAACCTAAATTTCCCAGATGACTTAGAGTAGGAACATCTAACTTGCCCAACGAGAAAATCTCTCAACCAAAATAAATTTTGGCACTCACACAATGAGTTGTTTGCTAGTCCAAGGAGCCTACATAACATATAAACTCAAATTTTGCGGTTTGACAATGGCCAACACAACCTAAAACTTTCTCACATGTTTCAAACCATTTACGAACACACCAAAGGCAATATTAAAATGAGCAATTCCAGTCATGATAAGCCAACATCTCGAATTATACAACATAGAATTCCAATTCTCACATGAACCTCCATTTTAGCATTCATTCATCTCCAAATTTCAATTAGCCTAAATTAACATACCAACTCAACCATGCAAATTACAATTTATTCTAAAATCAACCAACACATAGGAGAGTGAATTACAAAAAATCACAAAGTAGTTAAATCAACTTCTCTCACTTGAGACAAAGAAAGCCCCTGATTTACACAATTGCTCTCTAAAGCTCTGCATACATAATATCTCTTAAAAACCAATCAAAACCACGATTAGAATTATAAACATAACTTCATGATTATAAAACAACAAAGATTTACTAAGAGTAACCTTAAGTCATATGTACGATTCTAAACTCCACATGCAACTTAAAATCAGAAAATACCTAAAAGAGAAAAGAACGAAAACTTATTTTGTTAGACTATTCAATCAGCTAGAAATGTAGAAATCGTCGTGAGGATCAATCTAGGATTTTTTATCTTTAATAAGATGAAGATTGAAGTAAAAAACAAAAAAAAAAAGTAAAAAAAAATATAGGAAAAATAGTTTTTAGAGAATAAGTGTTTTTTTATATATAAAAAACTTTCCTTATTAAAAAAATTTATATAACTTAACCTATTAGAATTAAAATATTGCAGAGTTCTATTTTATTTTTTTATAAAAACCATCACAACACTATAATAATTTTCTAAGCTCTCACATAAGATAAATACTTTACAAGAAAAATATATCATAAATATATTAAATTAAAATAAAAACATGTCATCAATAAATTTACATTTGATTTAGAAAATTTATTTGAAATTGGAGTATTATAGAAAATTAGTATAAAAGAGTACAATAATCACTTAACTAAAACTTCCCAATTAAAACTTAAAAAATGATTGTTAATTAGTACATATTACACTTACAAAAAATACATTTTACAATGAAGAAATAATACAAATACTCTTTTGCCTTAGGTGAAATTTATTAAAAATCTCATTCTTAATAATTATCTCTTCTCTTTGTCAAAATGAGTATTATGTAATTATAACATTCACATTATAATTATGAAAATTCCGCAATTCGCACATTTGTTATCTTGGGCTCAATTGATTTGCACGTTCAAAGTAGGTGGGCCTTTTGGGAACAGTAATGGGCCAATCTGGCACCCGAAACAAAATCTACTGCCCTGAACTTGTGTTTGTGTTCTCGTTCCCGCTGCACTGCTTCCCCAATCTTCTTCCTGGTGATCAAGGTATCAAAATCGAAACAGGTACTTTCGCAGAAGTATAATCTTTTCACGTACCCATTTTCGTTTTTGTTTTCGCAGTTCTTTCTATTGCATTTCCATTTACAAAAGACTTGTTAACTTATGCTTCATATACAAAAATGAATTGGGTGGTGGCTACGACCCTATCATTGTTGTTTTTAACTTTTCATTATATGGTTTGGAAATAGCAGGTGTGTTGTGAAAGATGAGTTGTATTGTTAGGGCTGCATTGAGATCCAATTGCAGTCCAAGTGTTTGTGCATTTGTTCAGAGAAGTTTTGGCCTCCCCGTGAGGTGTTTCTCCACTGAAGCAGAACAGCCACCTCTGAATTCAACTACCCCTCCTCCATTCTTCGACGTTGACCATTCTGGTACCACCCTATTTATGCACTTATTCTCCCATTTCTATCGCTCTTAGACATGCTTTAGCTTTTACGAAAAAACTGTTCTACCGCAGCTCGAGGTTATAATTTCCTTGACATTACAGGAAAATGCGGACAAAAGTGGCTGATGCAGCCACAAAAATGTCAGAATCCAAAAACCTTGACATTGTGGCCAAAATTGTGGTCACAGTTGCCGACTAATATCTAAAACCTTGTTGCTGCTGTTACTTTTAGGACTCGCTCGGTGGCTAGGATATGTTATAATCGGATAATTTATCTATAAAATAATAGCTGTTCTAATGAGTTGTTTGGTTTTGTTGTATAGGATAATTATTTCTATCATAGCAAGTATCACTAGCACCACATGGTCACTACTACCATTAGTGTCACTAAATCTGTATCATCAATGTCATCCTTGTTATCATAACAGACACTCTCACCATTATTGCTATCACTCACTATCATCGATGTTGTTAGTAATTCTCAAGTCCCACATTGAATCAAAATGAGTATGATGATGACTAGTATATAAATAGAAGGACCCATAAACCTATTGTCAATTCATGTGTTCTAACATTCTAAAGCCAAATAGTTTTCGGATTTGACAATGTGAACATAATAAATGCATAAGATTATAGAAATTTGACATACAGTATATATCATTGATGCTAGTGACTATATTTTTGTATACATTTGGATTTTGAAAATAAGATGTTAGGTTTCTAACCAAATCACTGCTAGCCATGTTATTTAAATAATACCTTTCAACACTTTACAGTTCTTTTATTTTAAATAATTTCCATCCTAGTTAATGACTGTTTTCCTTTCTCGTTCTTTCTTTAGGAGTGACATATGCTAGGCTGCTTGGTATCCGTAAACATGTACTGAAAACAGATATCATCAACTTCCTTGAAGGTTGTAATTTGACTCTGGAGGATGTTAAATTTGATTACAACCGTAGCCTTATACCAGTTTCAACGTAATGTATTCCATCTTTGTCTTGCTTTTGGGGTATTGTGAAAGTTATTTTTGTCATAGAAATATAATCAGTGCATTTTCATGCCTATCACAGGGAATTGCATTTTCTTTTCTTTTTCTTTTACTCTGAATGATGTTTCCGAAAACAAAAGAGAAAGTTCAATTTAATTATATACTTGTTTGTAACATGTCATGCTCTCAGAATTTGGACTTTCAAGCCCTAAAATCCTATAAAACAACCAACTTGTCAGGAGAGGATTGTCCAAAATATATATATATATATATATATATATATATAAGTTCTATTTAAGTTATATTTTTAGTCACTGAAACTAAACACCATAAAAGAAACACCACTTTGAACTGTAATTAAGGTATCGTTCCAAAATATGGAGTGCTAGATTTTGTCAGACTCGTCCTGTTATATGAACCCATGTATTTCATTGAAGACAAGTAGAAATAATCCCAATTGCTGGGGTAAAATCAGAATACAGGAAAAGTGAATGGATAAAGAGTAGCTTTCTTCCTTTGCAATCCTTATCCAATTATTGCCTACCTATTTCTTCCTTCTGCCCTTTTTATTCTAACCAATTTACTTATCTTTTTCTTCCTCAATTGCTACTATTAGCATTTCGTTATTATCTTGGTTCATCCGCATGACTCTCCGTAATCATCTAGCATCATAGCTAATCATCTAGCATTTCGTTATTATCATTGTGTTTTCTCAATGGGCCTCATCTTAGAGTCAATACTTGAAATTATCATTTAAACGTTTTGGGTCAGGTTGTTGCAATTCCCTTCTCGTGATTCCTATGACAATGCTATAAGGGTGATTGTAAAGAAGGGTCGCATCTACAAATTGGATAGGGTATGCTGCTCTGCTCACATGTCTTTTTCTAAAATCATTTTTTTTATATTTGTTTATAATTGGAAACTATTTGATATTTTTTCCTTTTTCTAATATCAGGCTAATCGATCCCAATGGGATATAGTAAAGCCATATGATGGAAAAACTGTCAGTACAGATTCTTACCTATCTTTGCTTGTCTTGTTTTTTGAATACTAATTATTTTTTGATGTTTGTCATATATTTAAACTGCCCAAATGCTGAAACTGTTAGATGTTGGGTTTTGAAAATTTTGAACTAGTAAAATAGAGAGCATGATTTAAGACAGTTTTTCCCATAACCATAAGGTTCTCTTATTGTTCGATTTTTAAGTTGTGAGTAAATCACACCAATTTGGAGGTAAATTCTTAAAAGTTTTAATCTTTTATGTAACGTCTTTATTCTTTGTTAAGAGTGAAAATTATTGTTTCTCTGTTGGTAAATGAAAAATTTAGAACATTTGTCCATTTTGTTGATTTTTGGATCGGGGTGAGGCAAATCATTTAGTGTTTTACTGTCATACTTATCATGGGAAGTGTGTTTATCTTATGCTCTTTGTTGATGCTATTGTTATTACATGGATAGATATCACTAGAATTGCTCAACTAAAACAACATTTATTGTGCCTCTTTCATACCAAAGATTTGGACTAACTAAAATATTTTTATTATTGAAGTGACACAATCAAGAGGTGTCATCATTTCAAATATGTTCTTGATATTTTGCAGGATACAAACTTAGCAAATTGTAGGCTCATTGATAGTCCTATGGACTCAACTCTAATGTTAATGAGAAACCACTTTGAAATTTTCTCAAATCTAGAGAGATATAGGAGGTTGGTGGGAAAACTCATTTATACAATAATAAGAGCTGATCTTTCTTATCCATTATGAGTTACCAGTCAATTTATGCATTCAACCTTGTGAGGTTGAAAAATTTTCAAGATATGGTTCCTACCTATCATGAAATCAGAGTTTCACTTCTCAACAAGGAAGTTGACTATATTGAGAAGTTGTTGCAAGATCATAAATTGCAATGAAGCAAACATAGCTGTTATATTATGTCAGATGCATGGACGGATTGAAACCAATGATGCTTAATTAACATTTTGGTGAGCTCTCCTGCAGGGACAATGTTTGTCATGTCCATTGATGGTTCTAAATTTATGAAGGCAGGAGAAAAACTATTTGGGATGCGTGATTCCCTCTGGGGGAAATTGGAGAAGAAAATGCTGTTCAAGTTATAACAGATAATGGGAGCAATTATGTGCTGGATGGTAAGTTGTTGGAAGAGAAAAGATCCCATCTCTATTGGACTCCTTATGGTGCCCATTGTATAGATTTGATGCTTGAAGACATTGGAAAGCTTCCTTTGATAAAGAAGACGTTCAAAGAGGAGTTAGTCTTATTGGCTTTATCTATGGCCATTCTAGTACCTTGAGTTTGTTGAGACAATTTACAAATAAGAGGGAATTAGTAAGATATGTTGTTACAAGGTTTGGTACCTCTTATTTATATCATTACAAAGGTTGCATCAAGAGAAGGGAAATTTGAGAAAGATGTTCACTTTTGATGAATTGAGCAATAACAAGCTGTTTAAGGAAACTAAGGGCAGGGAGGCTACAAAAATTGTTCTATGCCTTCATTTTGGAATCATGTCGTATTTATTGTCAAAGTCATGGCTCCTCTTGTTCATGTGCTTCGTCTAGTGGATGGGGAAAGAAAATAAGTTATGGGCTATATATATGAAGCAATGGAGAAAGTCAAGGAAATAATAATGAAGTCATTCAACAACAATGAAAGTAAATACAATGATGTATTTACAATCATTGATAATTGATGGACATTTCATCGCCCCTTGCATGCAGCTTCACTTTTTGAACCCGAAGTTCTATTATTCCAATCTAGACATGGAATATGATTTGGAAGTTACAAATGGATTGTATGGTTGCATAAGGAGGTTGGTGCCAAGGAAAGATGTGCAGCTAAATAGACTTAAACACTTAATGGTGCAAGTAGACTCTATGGTGATGATTTTGCCAAAGAATCAAAGAAGACCACAGCCCTAGTTCAGACACTTAAACACTTTCTAAATTGCACCAAGATATAATGGTTACATTCTAAGTTATTGCGCCAAGATATAATGGTTACATTCTAAGTTACTTTCTTTGCTTTTGTAGCTCAATGTTGGAAGAATTATGGGCATGCAGCTCCCAACATACAAAAGCTAGCAATTAAGATATTAAGTTTGACATGTAGTTCATCGGGATGTGAGCACAATTGGAGTTTTGTTGAGCAAGTAATAAGACATGACTCATTTCATTATTTTATTTGTAGAGTGTAGAGAAATTAATTCACATTTTACTTATTTATAATGCAGATTCATTCAAAGAAAAGGAATAGGCTGGACCACAAAGGGTTGCATGATTTGGTTTACATAAAGTATAATCAACAACTTGTTCACAGATACAATATTAGGGATGAAATAGACTGACCCTATTGTATTGAATGACATTGATGAATGTAATGAGTGGTTAGTGGGAGAAGTTGATGATGATAATGATAATGAATAGGTGGGAAATGGTTGGGTTTTGATGATGATCCCACTCTTAATTGGGCAACTATTTATGAAGCTTCAGGTATTGGAGAACCAATAGTTTATACAAGGAGACAAGCAACCAATGAAAGAAAGCAACCATTAAGTGGTGGTATTGTTATTGGATCTTCCCATGCTTCTAAGACAGGTCTAGGCGCAACTCCAACACTAACAGGGAAGGGTAAAGAGAAGACTCAAATTGGGGTTCAGAATGAATTGCATGATAACTCTGATTCCGAGTTTGAAAGATTACTTAACTTTGACAAGAGTCTCTCAAAAAGGGAAGAAGAGGATGGATATGCCCCATTGGGTGATAATATTGAAGACAATATGTTGGGATTGAAGAGTTTGATTATTAGAAACTTAATACATTCATTTTATGTTTTGAACTACAAATTTATGGTGTTTTGATATGATGTTATTATTATTTTGAATTTTTAGACATATTATCATTACTTTTGCATTAGAATTATGTGGTGGTATTATATTTCTTTTGACTGCAATGTTTCCGTCATAACCCGTTATAGTTTCCGTTATAACTTTATTATGTATTTTTAGGTCATCGATATTTTTCATTATCCTATATGGATAACACTAAAACAAGGGAAATGCTCAACCCTTAGGGTATTGTATTGTAGATTGAGTATTGTGATGCAGATTAGGTTGATTGTCCCATTGATAAGAGATCTACCATAGAATGTTTGTGTATTCCTTGGAGGGAAATCTTTTATCGTGGAAAAGTAAGAAACAAAGTTTTGTTACCTGATCTAGGGTAGAAATCTAATATAGATCCATGACTTTAGTAACACGTGAACTTGTGTGGGGTAAACAACTCGTTCAAGAGTTGAAATTTTGTGAAAAGGAATTAATAAAGTTGTATTGTGACAATTAGGCAACTTTTCATATAGCCTCCAATCCAATATTTCATGAGAGAACTAAATATACAGAAATTGATTGTCATTTTTTCAGAGAGAAATTGTTGTCCAAAGATTTTATTACTAAGTTTGCCAGTTCTAACAAACCACTTAAATCACTGTAACTAAATCTCTGGGAGGACCTACAATTTAGTTTGTATGTTCCAAGTTTGGTACCTATGACCTATATGCTTCAACTTGAGGGGGAGTATTAAAATGTAATGTTATTTTATTATAATTTCTGTTGTATATACCCAGCTTTAGGGTTAGAGTATAAGAAAAGTGCCTTACTTTTGGTAACTCCTATGTATACATCAATGAAAAACCATGTAGGTGGAATGCACTGATTTTCCTCTATCTTTTTTGTTCAAGTAAATGAATAAGAAGATTCTAAATATGTTTTTCTTTTAATTACTATAAAGATATTAAAAAATATTTTTATAATAATAATCCTTTATTTACAACAAGTTACGACATCAAATTTATTCAGTTTATTTATGCATGTTATTGAATGCATTATGATCGCTTGAATTCTCGGTATGGAAAAAGTACCAAGATTGTGGTGCGAATTCCATAAATATTTGGTATTTAGTGTTGTGCTTCCGTTACCACTGTTGTGTGATATGCTGGCTGAGACTGAACTTATATTTAGAATAACTTTTTAAACTGAAGGCTACTAGTTGAAGTGTTATAATTTTTGTTTCATGCAAACATTACTATGGAAATAGCACATTTACCTAACAGTGTCTATTTTTTTTTTTAGATTTTGATTCAAGGAATGGCTCGAACTGCTAATTTTGAAGATGTAGTGCGAACCCTGTCCGGTTGTGAATATGATTCCTCCTCCATCAACTTGTTTTTGAGGTAAACATCAAATATACTTGAAATTTTATATTTTATTTTAGAGTTAGACAGGTTTTTAGTCTTTGTAAATAGGGCAGTTTTTAGTTGGTTAAGAATGTGTGTGTCTTAACTTCTTCATACATATAGGAGAAGATAAAATTAAAATGAGAAAACTTCTACTAATTACTACTTTACGCTTTAGTTAAAAATCTTATTTTTGAAAAACTAACGAGAGAACTTATTCTAAATGCATAAATCAATTTTAGTTTATGGAGACGTTTAGTGCATTTCTTATTTTCTTCTCTACAAGTGCTTTTAGTCACCTTAATGGAAATGTATCATATGTGATCCCCATTTTCAAAGGAGACCCAAAAGAGAAAAACTTCTGTAGTGGACAAGGATCACACTTGACACATTTTTGTAAGCTAATGAATTAGATGCGATCGTTTTAGTTTTAGGGTCTCAAGGTGAACAGTTCTGCATTGATAAGGACTAAATTAATGTTTAAACCCTCTCATGTATTTGTAGAAAGAAATGCTTGGAATACTACGCTCTTAACATTCTGAAAACACACTCATTTATTGAAATTTACTGAAAATCACAAATTTTGGCAGGTCTCACTTTATCTAAGGATCTCTCAATTTTGTACTTTAATAAATTGTATCTTTGTTCCCAACCATCCTCTCCTCCGGAACCACATTGTCGGGAACATTATTCCCGAAAAATGCCAGTAGTTTATAAAAGAATTAGAGTTTATTTAATTGAACAAAAAGGGATGAAGTGAGGTAGGTAATTGTTGTAGAAAGTAACTTTTATTCAAATGGGAATACAAAATACTTAGGTAATGGAATAAGAAGTAACACAAAAGTGTAATTTATATTCATTTGCAAGAACCATTCCTGAGAATGTGTTTACAAAACTTGTCTCAAACATGAGAATATCATATTCTCAAGTTCACTTTCACGATGCCTTGAAACAAACTGCTGCTTGGATTATATTTTCAAAATGGTAATTCTTTTCTTACTTTCAGGCGAGGAGAAGAGTGGGCTGCAGAACCTATTAAGTTGGCCACAGTGCGTTTCCATTCAAGGACTCAAGCAATTAATGCATTCATCGCAAAAAATGGAACCTTTTGCCAAAACAGTCGCATTTCGGTACAAATTTTGCAGTAATGCATGCCCCTTACTGGTGCTGGTATTATATTAGTACTACTTTAACAGAGCATAGAGTATTTAACTAGTTTTTTTTCATTTCATGGTTATTTGGGATTTTCATAATGCCTCTCTGGTTTAAGGTGATGCAAGGAAATGTTAAAAGTGTGGTAAAATGTCTACCTTGAGTAGTAACACTTGACAAATTAGTTGATCGGTGAGTGATGAAGAGGTTGGTTTTTCTTTATATTGAAATGTGTTTTTATCTAACCAATTATTCAACGTTTTCCAATGACTTGAAATCGTGGTGTTGATTGTATGAGAATTTGACTTTTCAAATTCTATATATCAGTGTGTCTTATTTGCATGCTGATATAAAACTAGCAACTTTCCAGTTATTATTATACGTATGTTCGCGTAGTCTAGTTCTTTGAATAAATATATGTGGATATTTTATTAGAAAGTTATGTAAATATGTTAGCAAACACATAAATGTGCAGCAGAAATTATTGCCAAACATGAATTTGGTTAAGAATGTGATGAAGTTTCCAGAGAGGAAGAGTTAAATTCAAAAAGGAATACTGAAGAAACAATTTCTTTCCAGAAAAGAAATATTAGACAACCGTAAAAGAATTATTTTCACATTTATAACCTACTAAGAATAATATATTAACATGAGCCAAAATTATGGCAAGTATTGTGGGATGACTCCTCTAAGTTGAAAAAGACACATTTGGGTTAAAGTACAATAACGATGGTAAATTGCAAAAGATTTTGTAGTTGCCAATTTTTTGTTTCTAACTGGCTGATAAATTTGGTCTCTATTATAAATGGTTGACTTTTAACTTTCTTTGATCAGTTTTGTCTCAATTTTAGTTTAGTTAGTTAAAGTTAGAATTGATTGATTCTTTATCTGCACGTCACTTTCATCTTAAATTGAAGAGTTTAAGTCTTGGAATTATTTGATTTATCCAAAAACTCCACAAAAATACCATTATTAAGTCAACTTCAAAATAACGTAATATTTGCTAGAAGATTTCAAGAGCTCTTTTTATCATATATTTAAACGATTAATTTTAATTTGATCATTTTATCTTTAAATAACATGATTTTAGAAAACTTATCATGCTTACATCCTGTCCATAATTGATAATCTCATCATGCAGTTAAAAGAGCAGGTCTAATTGTAGTTACATTTATGCACAGTGATAAATCACCAAATCTTGTTCTCATTCATTTGGTTCTCCTATTGATAGACATTTCATTTTCATTTCCTTAAAAGAGCTTAACAATAATGTTTCCATAGTTTTATTCATACTTTAGATTTTACTTTTTCATTACATAGTTTGGTTTCATTACATTCTAAATAATGACGTCCTAACATTGTGCTAAATCATAGGACTTTTAAGTTATTTATTGCATGTAATGTTAATCAAACTATTAGAGCAAAAGTCCAACATCTTGATTTTTTGATTGAACATATAAATATAATACATAATAACTCTTTGTTATCTATAGTTTCATCAGGTTTATTCAAAATGATTCTTGACTTTTTTTAGTAGTTAAAATGGTCCAAATTTTTTTAATGTTTGTTTAATTTGGACTTTTTCTATGACGATGTCTAAATCGTTAATAACATAGTGTCTACGTGAGCCATGAGTGAATGAGATGTAACTTTCTCACACACGTGACAATTTAAACAAAGGCTGACGTGGATATGTGGTATTTCAAAGTGGTCTCTATGGTGAGGGCATTTGACTTTACAATTAAAGTGGAGGTGCATAAGCTAGATCACATAGGTAGTAAACGCGCTAATACATAGGTAGACACTACTAAACGATTTTCCTACTAAATGTGTCAATGTGCTATATGAGAGAGTCTTGCTAAATGCACTTGTGTTATACTTTGCTAAACAAAGTTAGATGAGCTCTCACCATGATATATAAAATGATGTTTTTGGTAAACGTACTAAAAGGTACAAACGTTGCTCCAAAAACTTATGTTGAAAGATATCTCACTAACTGCGCACTTGAATCAAATGACTTTTTACTAAACAAGGCACTATTAAGAAAAGCCTTGCATAGGCTAAACGATACCCTATGCTAAACGAAGTTTTCATTTAACGATGAATCTCTTATGAATTGTTAGGTATCTCTACTAAAATGCTTAAACGATCAGATACTGCTTGAGCAATGAAATTTTGAAATGCTTATAGTTGTTATGAACGAACATTAAATCACATTAAATGCACAATATTTAAAAACAACAAAATTGATAAGAAAAAGTACATATCTGCCTACATCCATATCTACTCTACTTTGTGTAGTTTACCTATGTCAAGTATCCACCTGCTCTACCATATACAAATCAAAAATGGATGTTAGAGACAAAGAAGACATTCACGGTATGTTCTCTCTATCAAAAGTTGCGCCAAAAAGTTCGTACAACCTATTTTTGATAAAGTACTGAAAAAACATGTTTACTCTAACAAATTGACTTTAACAAAATGACTGCTACCTATGACAAGGTTAAGAAGTGAATGTTAGAGACAAAAAAGACATTCATGGACTGTTCTCTTTATCAAAATCCGCACCAAAAAGTTCGTACAACCTACTTTTGATAAAGTAATGAAAAAACATGTCTGCTCTAACAAATTGACTTTAACCAATGGCTGTTACCTATGACAAGGCTAAGAAGATCCGAAGATCAAAGCAAGTACTATCTAACAGACATTTTCTTGAAGCCTATAAATTGAATAACATTGAAGAAAAGAGTATGAGAATAAGCACACAAACATGGAAGAAAATATTTGTTAAGAAAAGCGAGCTTAAACGAGAAAGAAAGAAAATACTCTCAAGCTTCATAAAATCATAAGCTTTATTATAAGAAGAAAGAAAACTCTAAAAGTCTGTTAGATTGAATTCTATTGTATACACATCCTCTCTGCGAGAGTAATCATTTAAGGACTTGTAAGCGATGTAATTGATTGAAAATTTTAAAGAGAATTCAAACACTTAACACTTAACACTATCCACCTGAACGACATGGATAACCAGAAAGAGCTACAATGTGAGACCAATAAGCTCCCTTTGGGGAAGGAAAAGGGCCAAGTTACCATCTTGGCCAGCGAACTGGAGAAGGAGGCCGAAGGGGCATTGATCAAGGTGTTGAAGGATAATAGCGACTTTTTCATGTGGATTGCTACAAACATGTTGACATTCATCCAACAGTGATGTCCCAAGAGCTATCCCTTTTCAAGGAGGCACGTTCGGTCGCTTAGAAGAAACGATGCTTAAGCGAGGAGAAGAGAAAGGCAGTAGAAGTGGAAGTGAAGAAGTTGAGGGAGGAAAATTTTGTTTAAGAGGTTACCTATACCACATGGCTAGCCAACGTGGTTCATGTTGACTACTCGGGGTATAAAGGTGAATCTTGAAGATGAGGAGCCCACAGAACCTAACAGAGGCGCGACGGTTGATGGACTGTTTGACCTCCCTTTCCCATTTTATCCCAATATTGGTGGAGAAGATACGGTTGGTCTTGAAGATGATGAAGAAGAACTCCTCCTAAAGATGGGATGAGTAGTGCGAGATCACGTTCACGGAGGTAAAGGCATTGTTGGCTAACACGCCCGTTATATGCCAATCAGTTAAGGGCAAGGAGTTGCAGTTGCAACTCGCGGTCTCTAACGAGGCCATCAATGTCGCTCTAGTCCAAGAAACCCTCGAGCCTAAACTAGTTTATTTTATTAGCAGGGTTTTCCAGGATCTAGAAACTTGAAAAGCTAGTGTTGGCTTATTAACGACAGCAAGTTGGCTAAGGCCTTACTTCTAGAGTCATTAAATGGTGGTCCACACGGACCACCCAATTTCAAAAATCCATAGGAAGCTCGACCTAGCAGGTTGTATGATTGGATGGTTAGTAGAACTGTCAGAATTCGTGCTGCATTTTGAATCACACGGTTTCGTCAAAAGGAAACACCTAACAAAGTTCGTAGTTAAGCTCCTCTAGAAAGACAACCACCTAGATCCAGTTAGGAAGTTGTTTGTGGATAACTCGTCAAACAAAAAAGTAGGAGGAACAGTTGTGGCACTTGAAGGACCAAACAATATAATAATTGAGCACTCGCTCTTTTTTAAATTTAAAATTTCTAATAACCAGGCCAAATACAAGGGCTTTGTGGCCGAGCTACTGTTGGCAAAGGACGTAGGGGCTTGGCAGGTTGAATGTTGAACGAATTTCCAATTTCTTGTAAGACAAATGAAGGCATAATTCTAAGTTAAAGACGACCACCTCCTCCAGTATTTCCACAAGGTAACAGAGCTTATCAAGGAGTTCCAATGCATGGAAATTAGGCACATCCCTCGGGCGGAGAACAACCGAGCGGACATGCTATCCAAACTTACAAGTGGTAAGGAAAATGGCCAACTGTCCACAATCATCTATTAGATACTAGTGAAGTAATTCGTGGAATGCATGACCACGACAATGCTCAGCCAAAAGGATTAGAGGGAGGAAATCAAAGAGCTTTTGCGAAAGGAAGAAGAAGGTGAAACCATACGCTCGACCGAGGCCAAAAAGATTGCACGATTCGTTCTTGTTGGCGAAGACCTATGCAGAAAAGGGTTCACCACCCTACTCTTGAAGTGCTTATTGCTAGAAGAATCACAATATGTGTTGAACAAGCTGCATAACGGTGTTAATGGCTTTCACACCGAACGGTGCATGTTGAAGGCAAGGACGCTGCAAGCAGATTAATATTGGCCGACCATGGAGGAGGACTGCAAGACTTTCACCCAGAAATGAAAGAGTTTCCAAGAGCATATCAACAATGTTAAAATACCTCTTGTTGAGCTGCACAACATTAACTCCCCTTAGTTGTTCGTTCAGTGGGGAATGAATATCATTGGACCATTCCCGATCAGCCAAGCCCAATAGAGGTTCCTTCTGGTGGCCATTGATTACTTCATGAAATGGGTGGAAGCAGAAGCCTTTGTCATCATCATTGCTCAGCAAGTTCAAAAGTTCGTGTGGAAACTGATATGTCGTTTCGGGCTACCTTGAACAGTTATTACAGACAATGGCCACCACTTCATCGACAAGAAGCTGTCAAAATTTTACAAGAACCTGGACATCAAATATGTTACAAGCTGAGTGGAGCATCCCTGGACGAATGACCAAGTAGAGGTCGTCAACAAAAGCATTGTGGCTGAGCTCAAGAGACGTTTAAGGGAGGCAAACGGTGCTTGGGTAGATGAGTTTCCTGAAGTCCTATGGGCGTAACGTTGTTCACTGCACGATACAAATGGAGAAACCTCGTTCAATCTCAAGTATAGTACTGATGCTATACTGCCGGTTGAAGTGGGAAAGCCATCGTTGAGTAGGCAAATCCAAGACATGAGCATTAATGAGGATGAGCTTTGAGTCGAGTTGGACACCTTGCTAAAGGAAAGGGAAGTTGCAGCCAAGCGATCAGAGGCGTGTAAAAGGATGGTCGCGTGGAGGTACAACACCAAGGTTTGACCGAGGGGCTTTAACGAATGAGACTTGGTAATGGCGAAAGACCTGCGAATCACGAAAAATGCCAACGCCACAATAAGCTTGTAGCTAACTGCAGGGACCATTCAGAGTGGTAGAGGACTTGAACAATGGAGCCTATCGCTTATGTCACCCAGACAGGAAAGTAGTGTCCAACACGCGAAACGCCTCTCACTTGAAGTTTTATTTCAGTTGATCAATTGTAACAATTTTAAGTCAATTAATGGAACGAGGTATTCTTGGAAAAAACTCCAAAAAAGTGCACGAATAGATGCCTTTATATGCGCGTTAGAGGTTGGTGAACAACGAGTTCCCCTTGTGAACCACTATCGCTTATTTGAAACATTATTAATCAAAGGTTGATGAACATAGTGCTTATCCGTGAACCACAACCAACCTCACCAATCGATCTAAGAATAACAAAAAAGTTAGCGAGCAATGTTAAAGATGAAATCGTCTATGCGCCCAAAAGCTCTCATGTTTTGAAGTTTAATAAAATAACATTAAAACGAGACAATAATCAGAAAATAACTTAGGGTGAAAATAGAAGACTTAGAGCTTGAACCCCAAACATACACAACATAGAACCAGAATCCCTAAACATAGAAAAACTTAGGTAAACACTTAGGTCTTGGGAAATAGAAAAACATCTAGGTTCAAACATGCAGATGCATGGCTAAACATTGTTGTGCCTAAGGCGTCCAAGAGAGATTGAGTTAAAAGCTTACTGTTTATAATATCTGGAATATGTATTCAGCTTCTAGCTTAAGCAAGCTAAAGAAGCGTTTACTTGACTATACGATGTCATGAGCTTAACAAGTACCTCATCTTATGATGAAGTATATATCTATGCTTGGTATCCTTAGAGAAAAAAGCTTAATCGAAAAAATGCTACCTAACGGTAGAAAATCAAAAAGCACTTCGTTGTTTTGAGCAAGCATTAAATGACATTAAATACTCAACGTTCAAAAACAATAAAAGTGATAAGAAAAGACGTATCTGCTGCATGCACAATTTACTCTAATCTTGTAGATAAGCTATTCTACACACATCCACAGTACTACAAATCAAATATCAAAATGTGGATGTTAGAGACAAGGAGATATTCATAGAATGTTCCTCACTTGAAGCAAAGTCTAAAAACATCGTACAACCTACTTCAAGAAAAGGATTGAAAAAGCATGTCTGCTTTAAGAAGTTGACTTACGCAATAGCTATTGTGGAAAGAAGAAAGAGAAAACACAATTATCAAGGCTACAAACTCGGTCTAACGAAAAAATATCCTTAAAGCCTATAAATAGAAGATCTCTCAAGAAGAAAATCAAGATGATAACATAAGAGAATAACAAAAGCAAAGCTTACAACGATATATTCATCCTAAAAAGAAGTAGAGAAAGAACTCAAGAAAAAGAATACGTATGAGCTGAAGAAAACATAAGAGAAGAGAAAAAGAGAAAGAGATACTCTTAAGCTTCATTATCATATTTCTTACTGTTGTTAGAGAGAAGAGAGAAACACTTGCGAGTGTTTAGACTACTTTGTATTTTAATCAAATTCTCTCTATGAGAGATATAGTCTGAATTGTTTGTAACCAATCGTTGATTGCAATTCTAAAGAGAATTAAAATAATTACAACTGAACTCTGTGAGTTAAGGAATCTTGGCAATGTTGCTAAGTACTAGAAGTGGTTTGAATACTTAAAGGAAAAATCGGCGGGGTTGCTGAGTGTTAGGAGTAGTGCAAATACTTAAAGGAAATCTTGACGGGGTTGCTAAGTACCAGGAGTAGTGCGACCTCAAAGGAAATCTCGACGAGGTTCCTGAGTATCAGAAGTGGTGCTAATACTCATTTGTAATCATTTGAAGATTATAGTGGAACCCTTTATGGAGGAGACAAGACGTAGCTCAATTGGAGCGAACCAGTATAAAATCTATTGTGTAATTATATCTTCTCTTACCTAAACGATCTTGTGAAAACCTGTAGTTGTGCTTTATTTTTAAACATAAGAATCTTCCAAGCTAAACAATCTTTTTCATAAAGGAAGTTCTTAACAAAACGTTGCAGTATCTACATTCTAAATAGCACGTTAAAAGCTATTATTATACAAATCTATTAAGTCAAGCTACCAATCATTTAAAGGAAAATTTCAAGAGCTTGATAATGTGTTATATCAGAAGGGTTGCGAAAAGTTTTCCATTAACATTATTCAGCCCCCTTTTAGTGTTTTTCAGGTACTTCTAACGATACGTTCTTACTCACACCACTATTAACTTCGTTTAAATTATCCACGAGATAAGGCTGGGAAAATGAAGGAAATTGATAAGTTCAGTAAGGCTTTACTTGAATTGCTAACTTCATTAAGTTAATATAAGTCCCGTAAGATAGATGTAAGAATAGAGGAACTCGATCGGTTCGAACACAATATTCGCGACAATGACAAGTAAATTAAAAAAAAGGCATACATAACCATAAGAGCAAAGCCAAACTCAAGTATTTCATTGATGGAACTATGGTGTACAAAAAGAATAGGTGGTTGGCGCACAAACAACCAAACAAAAGAGGTTGTTTGTTACCCGACCACCACAAAAAATAATAAACCCTTATGGTCTATTCATGCCCAATCACCTCCACCTCGATCGGGCCATTTGAGATCTACTCCCTCAGTGTAGTGTTATCCCCCTGTCCAGCCCTACAACGTTTACCTCTTCCTCATCAAGAATGTTGGCAATAGGCACGAGGTCTCTATTGTAAACGTCGAGTCAAAGCCGCTTCATCCGTTGAGCTATTGAAAAGGAAAGTCGCTTGACGGATGGCCTTGTTGAAGCTCGCCTAATGCTCCTCAAAGATAGCCTCATTCGTTTCACGTACCTTGACAGTCAAGTCTTCAGCTCGAGTCGATAGGCTGACATTCTCCTTGACTAAATTCCCCTTTTCTTCTATTAGTTCAGTATTTTGGGAAGATAGCTCGGTCATTATCACTTTGAGCTTACGATTCTCTTCACCCAAGATGTCATAATCTTGTTGAAGGGCCCAACCAACTTCGGTGGTATCCTTCATCACCTTGTGAGCCTCTTGAAGAAGCCGATTGACCTCCTATTGTTTCTCCTAGCACCCAGCATGAGAAATGGTGGCCTCTTTCGATTTCGTGCATAAACAATTGGCGAACTCTTGCGACTCGGACAATTAAGCGTGCAACCTCTCGTTGGACCTTTGGTCGAAGGCATATGCTAAGTGTCAATTCATTAGCGTAGCCCGATCATCGAGTTCTAGGGCCATGTCCGCTAGTTCTTACTCGAACAATTGTTCAATCATATCTTTCTCATCTGGAGCTAGACGGAAGTTCAGCTTGTTGCCTAGATAGAACTCTCTACTAAAGATCTCACGAGCTAGTTGCTTGGGGGCCTGGTCTCCTTACGACTTCTTTTATGTGAGGATGATTTCTCGCCCTCCATGCTACACCTTTTCTTCCCTTGGTCCGCTTGATCTCAGGAGAGAACAACATTTAGGGGGACTAGCTGGTGTCCTGAACGACTGATGGATGAGGCCGAGTAGCAGGCCCTTGACCAAGAGATTACACTTTGTTTAAATATGATATCATGAAAAGGGATGACAAACTGTTAACATTTATTCTTGCATGGGCTCTGATTCTCAGGGGGAGTAACCGTGCTCAATTAATTACATAAGACATCTACCTCATCCATGCACTCAAAGGGCACATTCAAACTGATTGGGCTGAGGTTGTAAGTGACACCATTATAGAAACTACAAAGGTATCTATGGCTAGATTACCTTATGTTGTCTTTCTCTCCAAAGTATTTGAATGTTACCATGTGAATCTAAATGATAAAGTATCCATGGCTTACAATAACACAAATAAGATTGAAAATTTTGGCACTTCATCACATAGGCCAAAGATGAGCCTCAAGTTGACCAAGGAGAAGATGTCGATCCAGTGATTGTTGATAAGTCACATATTTCACCTATTGTGAGACCAAAGAATGATTTTGGAAAATGTGTGTTGAAGCAACTGACCAAGGTTGTCTTGAACCATTCAACTTATATAAGGAAATTGCAAGCATCCACAAACAACTCAAAGAGAACAATATTGGCGGTGGCAGTGAGGACTTCGATGTTGATGCTGATGAGGAAGATGAGCTATAAGAAAAAGACACTGAGACATATAAAGAAGACTAAATGCTCTTTCTCTTTGTTATTTCTTTTGTTACATCTTAAATTACTTTGATTGCTTAGAACCTTAGATTGCCTGCTTTGTTGTTACACCTTTTGTTCACTTGATCTTTAGTTTGCTCTGTTCATGTTTGTTCTATTACTGAACAATCTGCTATGCTTTGCTAAATAATTTACTTTAATGTTGTGGTTCAATAGTTATGGTCTATCCTGCTATTGTGAACAATCCATTTCTACCATCAATTGATATAATTAGAAATAAATCTATCTTTATGTTTCATGGTTCATTTGTCTTTGATATCTGTCTCTCCCTATGTTTGCTAATGTCGAAAGGGAGAGAAAGGTATTTGATCTTACATGCAGGTTGGCCATCATAAAAACACATAAGTAAATTGTTTTTTCTTTAAAAAAAACAAACTCTATTATCTTTCTAATAAACAAATTTTCATACCTAAGAGTTGATAATGTAAGAAAAAAAGCATTCTTGAGTTCTTGAAAAGAGCAATTGTTAGGTTTTCTAAAATTCATCAAAAAGCTATCAAAATGAATTTGATTGATATCTTGCTTGGATATAGGACTGATTCGTAAGTTTACACTTTGGGTATACTCATTTCATTTACTTTTTACATTTTTCCATTTCTTGAATTGTATTTACGTTGCAAGTGATAATCTTGATGTAATTGTGTGAAGTATTGCATCTAGAGTTTTTATTCTTAATAGGTATATCAAGTTCTTGATATCTTAGGGTTTAGAATTATTAAGGTGTACTTATAATTTTATAAACTCTTTGACTATAGTACAAATCTTCTAAACTCAGGTTGCTTGAAAAAAACATGTATGTTCAAGTTGAATCAAACCAGTAAAAAAAATTGATGGTTTTTTCCTTTTCTTTCATCAATCTTGTATTTTCTTTTTATGGTTTGAAAAAGTTAAAAATATCATCTCAACAAATGATCTCCTCGATTGAAAAATATTAGTTGTAAGTGTTTTGATAAATCAAATATCATATTAGTGGAGTACTAAAATAAAATGGACTAAATTACATTTATAAAGAACACGCACCAACTATAAAGAAATGTTTAAAATTTTAATTTTGTTATCCGAATATACACGTTTTCAAAATTAGTGTTTAATATAATTTTGCAAGTTGTATAATTAACTCCACTTTATTACTTAAAAGTAATATCTCTGTTAGTTTTGCTTATTCAAAGCATCATATAAACAACGGTGTTTTTAATTACCACGTCATATTGTTTGCTCTAGTGATAACTTATGTTCGACAACAGTTATGTTAAGCATCAAACAAATTATGTTAGGCCACAGTTACGCAACGAACAACTGTACTGGAGATGACCTGAATAATTTCACACAGTTAGAACCTTATGTTGCTTTGATAACTAAAATGAAACTATGTTCAGCAAATCATACTAGAATAAATCAGATTATTGAGTATAATTTTCATGTATAATCATTATAAATTATCAACTAATCCAATAACCATTATTGGTAAAGCGAACGCCATGGTTATGCCTGTTACATAGTGTTGCATTGTTTGAGGTTGAGTTAAAGTAAAAGAAGAACAGCAACCAAATTTTACTGTTACAGAATTATTTATGTACCACTAACACTAACATTCATACTGAGCAAGTAACAGTCCAAAAATCAATGTGAACAGAACCTAGAGATGGATGAAATAGGAGCCATGGGGTGCAACATTTGTTCTTTCTCGTGTTGTCGCATGACAACTGAAGATACTGTACACCAATCAAATCCTTCCTAATACAATTTTCCATAACGACAAGCATCTTGCGCGGAGAAATGAAGTGTGAGGTTACCAAAGAATTCACCACAGTTGACTACAACTAGACGTGAAACTGTGGTACCATTTATCCTAATAAACAATCATCAGCACTGCAACTAGTTGTGCTCATACTACCCATACAACAACATATTGTATATATTAATTACCATGGAGCAGCATTCCTTCCCGCCACTAATACAGCATGGAAGTCGGAAAACTAGCTACTTCAGAAATTCTCGTAGTATATATCTTCAAATACATCGCCAAAAGGGATGAATAACTGAGTATGAGGCCCTCGAAATCCCGGTGTCATGTGCTTCCTGGAGCATCACTTCCCACAGCTGGTTTGCGATTCAGATATCGAATAACAGCATCTTCAACCCTGTTCAAGTTGTCAAACAAGATCAAATTTTACAATGATTGTAACTGACGTGCATTTATATAACATCGAAGAAAAAGCACATAAACACTGATTAAGTCTACCGTTAAATTGGCACAAACACACTAAGCAACTATTGAGACTTAGAAGTGCTATGAATATAAAAAAAAAGGAAGAGCGTTAAGTGCAATCTTGAGAAGCCTCAGGGGTGTCAATATGATTTGCTCAAAGGAAAAACATGTTATGCACTTTTAGTCACATCTGAATTTTGAAATGAAATCCTCCCGTGGATATGAATTGGTGAAAGTGCATCAGTCAAGTAAAATAGAATCCAAACAATATCATACATCACACTAAACAAAGGCAGCATATCCAAATAAACTATTAATCTCTAAACTATAAAGCTAGATTTTAAATTATTCTCGTTACATCAATGGTAGCAATGTTGACAGTATAATGAACAAAAAATAAGATAAATGTTAAAGCTTACCATGGTTGGTTGAAGAAATCTGATCGACGCTCTTTCTCTGCATTGCGACTAGGTTCTCCGGAAACAAGTTTCAGATCCCTGCTTTGCGATTCAATCAATGCATTAATAAATTCTACTGGCGATTGACTGAAACCAAGAAAGAATGACCGTCTCCTTCTGTGCTCATGAATTTTTCTAATGATTCCACATATTGCTTCATCACATGTCTCAATCTCTTTGTTCTTTTCCACATTAGCCAATAAAGCAGACAACTCCCTCTGAATTGGGAAAGGAACATCAACCATCACATCATAACAAGCAGTCCCAACTGGACTGTTTCCCGATAGCTTGATCTTGTGTTCCAAAAGTATAGGCTGTGGAGGGAATAAATGTGAAGATATTTTCTGCGAAACCATTGTAAACTTCATCTTTTCTTCTCCAAATACTTTCTGAAGAGGCTGATCACAGTGAAAGAAAGAAGGGTCATTAGGGTTTTGCAACTTCCTGGCCTTTACATAGTGCCAGATCGCAGCAACAATCCTTGGGCGGGTATCAACCTCAATACCAAGAACCTCTGTCAAAGCTGGTGAAAGCTTAAACTTCTCAGGCACATAATGCATTTCCAGACGTATATTCACGGTAAACTCTTTATCCCCTTTCCTCTTTACTTCAAAACCTTCATGTGGAGCAGGTGATCGAGCATTCTCCCACATAATAATGTGATTATCTGGATATAGTCTCTGATCTAAAGAAATGGTTACTCTTTTGAAGAAAGCTGAAAACTTCGGATACAGAGGAGTGGACTTCTGAACCACTCCTGGCTGATCAGGGTCTACACCATCTTCCAATATCCTTCCAACTATCTTCAGCGTCCAGGTTGGAGGCTCTGCACTCGGCTTCTTTGGAATTGTGCGAATTTGATTAGCAAAAGTGTTAAATACATAGATGCGAAGAGTTTTCTGAATACAGGGTGGGTTTTTGAGCGCTTCCTGGATGTCAGCCTTCTTTCTAGCAAGTGACGCATCAACACGAGACTCAAACTCTAGAAGCTGTGTGTACAGTGCAGACTCAGGTAATATAGCTGCCACTTTATCTTGCAGCTGTTTCTCGGGAAGCTTCTGCTTCTTCCTCCGCGAAGCAGGTGTGAGCTCCATCGGTCTCAAAGGGGAGAAGCTGTTAGGAGGGGAAAATCCCACTGGCCGAATTGGGGGTTTTAGAGGGATCCGTTTCCCACTTGCATTACCCGGTGTGGAAATAGCCGACGACAGCCCCAAACTCCCCAAACCACCACCTTGGTTCTGATTAAGAGTCAACCCCTGTGCTTGCAAATGAGCCTGGATTTGAGCATGGGCTGCAGCTGCTGCTTGGGCATGGGCCTGAGCCTGGGCCTGGGCCTTGGACTGAGCTTGGACAATAGCATGAGCCTGGGAAAGTGGAAACTGCCCTTGAAAACCAACGGGAATCTGGCCTTGTCCTTGGGACTGTGAAAAACCATGGTTTGCAGGTATAGAATTGGAGGGTATTCCAGCATTGCCAAAGGATGAGGAAGATGCCCCAATGCCCTTAGAAGGGTTATTATTGTTCACAGACATCACTGTCCAAACCTAATCCACTAGTCAACCAGAAATGGGCAAAACAAAAAACAAAAACAAAAACCTCAATACCAAAATGAAGAGATCCTGTCTTTTAACTCTCGATCTTAACCAGTGAACCAAGTGGGAAAATAACCAACAAAATCAAGCGTCCAAATTCAAAACTCGCGTGAGTCGCCACCAACTACGAATTTGCATTGCCCCGGAAAATTACAAAGAACCGAAAACGAAAAACCACTGAATCGACTAGGGTTTACCTCGATCTGGCTTTGGAAGGATCCACGTAACTCCAGGTGATTAGAAGAACACGAGATTAGCTTCGGCGCATGGGGCTTCGGTGGGAGAGAGGGATGGATTGGAAGGATCTGGAATTTGAGGAGAAAGAGGGCTAAATTAGAGAAATGGGAAAGAGTGAGAAAAATTGGGAGTGGTTCTTTTCAGGAAGGTGGACGATGATTGCGGTGAAGCGTGGCTAGGGTTAGGAAAATGGCCCAATTTTGGGAGGTCAAACCTCAAAGTTTAGTCACTGAATGAGTACGCCTTCCCTTCTAGCTTTCCAGCAAAACGCCGTCGTTCGTGTTGCATCGTCCTTCCTACAAAGTGATATTTTCTACAAATATTTTAATAATAAGTATAGTTTTTTTTTTTTTTCATTATGAATTTATTTTATTCATTTTGATCTCATTATAAATGATTGCTAGTTATTATTATATAAAACACTAAATTAGGGACATCTCTATACATGTTTTTGAGAAAGTTTTAAAATATTATTTAAAGCACAGCTAAAATAACTTGATGTATTTCTGTTTGTTTTACATTCAATAATTAACTATATCTTTTAAAATGTTAAGTGACTTTGCAATATTAGATAAGGAAAATAAAACTTTTAAAATATGGAGGAACATATTTGGTAAGACTTTAAAAATATAATCAACTTTTAATATTAGGAAGAAAATAAACTTTGATACCCGAGTTATGATTTCAAAAGCTTAACTAGTCCAACGGTTTTAACTGCAATGGAATTAACTTACTAACTAGACTGGTCACTTTAAAATAGAATTTTTCCAAATTTGGTGAGTAGTAAGGAATC
This sequence comes from Vigna umbellata, assembly GCF_029865625.1. NCBI lineage: Eukaryota > Viridiplantae > Streptophyta > Magnoliopsida > Fabales > Fabaceae > Vigna > Vigna umbellata. The sequence continues at coordinate 41,675,591 of NC_142168.1, forward strand.
AGTCAAACTTTGGTGCATTCGACCCATTTGAACAGAAGATCATTGAATTTGGTATTTTAATTTAGTAAAACACAATATGTAATTGGTTGATTTTGACATAAAGGGACTTCTTTTGGTGATTAAAACAAATTAAAATTCAAAAGAAATAGATTATAATAAAATCATTTTAACTATTAAAAGGAAATTTAATGTGTTAAATGTATTGGTAGAGTTTTGAAAACAATAATATGCTGTTATTAATAAAGTAAATTAACTTTTTAATCAATTAAAACTACTAAAATTTCCATATTAACCCATTTTAGTAAATTAAAAGGGGTTTTAATATATTAAAACAAAGAGAAATATTCTGTATTCGCGGAAATCAAATAAAAACTAAAATTATACAGTAATCAAAGACCTTTAACTTTAAATAAAAATCAATACATTAATTAAAACTGAAATAAAAGTGAAATATGTAATGATAAAAATAGAGAAACGAAAAAGTTCAATGAACTAAATTTATAAAGGGATTACTTAAAGATTCTTTATAGTTAATTTTAAAAAAATCTTTCTTTTTAAGACTTTGTTCACTTGAATGGATTTGGGGAGAATAATTGAGGGGATTTGAGAGTAAATTTTTTTAATCTGTCACGTCAATTAAATCCTACACTAATTCTCACAAATTTTACTTCCAAATTTACTCTCACTTACCTCTAAATTCACTCAAATAAACAACAAAAAATTTATTTTCAAATCCTCTCAAATCCCCTCAATCACTCTCCCCCAAATCCATTCAAGTGAACAAGGCCTAAGTTATCCAGTTCAAACTTTATTTAGAACTGCATTTCTAGAACTAGGAGCGTTAGACTGGGAGAGTCTCACCGACTTCAAAATTTTGATACAGATGAACATTCTCCTTTTAATAATTTACTTTGGATAATTTAATTTTAATTGTCAAATAAAGTCTCGATATTGTATGTAAACTTCATATATTTTTATCAAAACGAATGATATTTAATTTTATTGAAGAGTTGATTTTATTAGTAAGAATGATAAATAACTTCATATGTGGATATTGTATAAACTTGTTTTTGTTTGCTCTATGATGATTGAAATAATGTAGAACCTTCCAAAGAGAAAACTTTTTACTTTTCAAATCTAAATATTTCATAATTTGGATGGTAACGTACTTCAAGCTGAAATGTTTTTTAGGTTTATGTCTCTTCAAGATTAAGAAAATATATGTTTATAAAAGACACTTTGATGTTTAAGTTAATTTAGACAACAATAAATATTGTAATAATAGATACGTCTCTATTTATCTCGTGTATTGTGTTATTTATACTATATTTTATGTTTTTTCTTTTATTTAGATGGACTTGGTCCACATGTCTAATTACCATGATTTGTCTTTAATTAACCAATTTTACTAATAATGCTTTAATCTTGATGTTAATATGGTCAACGTAATTAACGATTGTCACGGAGGTTGCCTTGGCTGAAATGTAGTCAACTAGGTTGTCATGGTATGTTCTTATACCTTAGGGGTCGAGTACATCTAAGCAGAGGTAGCTGAGATGTACTCGGACACATGTAGTACACTTGCCCCCAAGCTCAATATACATATACTCGAGTCTTGATGTTGTTGCCATGGTGTCAATACCTAGTGACATTTTGTACAAAAAAAATGTATTTATTTGGTCTCGTCCTATAGGTATTATAGTCCCTTGGCCTTGAGAAGCATAATGATGAAGAGGTTTGAATGATGGGATGTTAGTTTTGAATAAATGTGAGGGGTGAGTAGTTGTCAGGAACATAAGAAAAAAGCGAGGAGGCAAAACGTTACATGTGTTCAATACTCGTCTCTTTCGCTGGCCTTCTATAAGTTGTAATTATTTCCAAACTTTGTGGACGCCTAGGCCGACACTATAGGTGACAAGTGACTTTGAAAATTGATCTAACAGGACCATCGTGTAGGTAGTAACGAACTTCAAAAAGTGTTCAATCATGACCAAGAGAAATCTTATTAGTAGGGGAGATGTAAAGACGTTGAGAGATAAGAAGAAATTCTTAGAATGTTTCCTCAAGCTTTGTACTAAAAGGTGTTAAGACAATATCGTCTAGAGAATAGACCGTCTAAGCAACTCAAGTTTTGAAATTTAACTAAAAGCATTATGCGAAATATCGTTGTGTATAAAAAGTTGTTTTAAAGAAATAAAACCCAAGAGAAAAACATTTTGTAACATTTGTTATAGACAAAATCAAGCTTATGAATAACGTTTTCTAGACTGAACTATCTGATGAACTAAGTTTATGAACAACGTTTAAGAAAAAAAAATGTTTCTCTTTTTAAATCATCTAATAGCCGATATGAGTAACAAGCTAGTGTTTTATGAACATAAAATTCTATCTCTTATATAACATTGAATCTTAAAGAAAGTGTTATTCAATACAATGTTAATTCAAGTAAAGCGTCTGATGAACTACATCGTCTAATGTATGACTGTTAAACGCTACAAATAGTCTTTGATAAAACATCTATTGTTTTACACCATTTGAGGTTATTGTATGTGGTATTGTTTACCAAACGATTCATTTATTAATGGCATGACAAATGATAAAATGTTTTGAACACGCAATATGACTTAAAGCTTATCAAAGTTCAAAATATTTAATACATGTACGATAAAATGTTTTGATGGTTATATACATTATTCTTGATATTTGTGCAGATTACTAAAGCAAAACGATATGATCAGAATCACTATACTCAAGAGAAAGACGTTGTCAGAGATGAAGAACATTCTGGGAATGTTTCCCTTGAATGAAGTCTTCTATTCTATCACATCGTACAAGCTCGATTTTGCTAAAGGTTATGATAAAGCTATGTACCTCTACAAAGTATACTAAAGTTTGACTTTCCACCTAAAGCTACATGCTCTGTTGGAGTCAACTTATTTGCCTAATGTTCATCTTTCACGAAAAGCTATAAATAGACAAAATTTTCATACCTGCCCTACTTGCTGACTCCTCTGCTCAAGCTTAATTAATCAACTGATTACTAAGAATAATGATCGTCGACTAACAAGACTTGAAGCACTGCTCCAAGCACACAAGGAGGAACAAAAGACCTACCTTCAGACCCTCCTTAAATCCATAGTCCATTATTTTCAAAAACGGGACAAACCCTCACCATCAACTAGGGAATAGAACCAAACGGCTAGTGTAAATTTATCATATGAAATTTCTTTTGCTTTGACTTTCTCTGAATTCATTGGTTTCTTTTGTGATTATTTTTAACTACACTCGTCTACATTATCTTATGAAAGCTGCGAATTAAATTATAGATTGTTCTGTGATATTATTAGTAGTTAATCATTTGATAGTTGTTAGCTAATTGATAGTTGAAAACACCAACAAAATGAAGAACTCACATGTTCACATAGCAAGTTAGCCTAATAACTAGTAAAATAGGGAAATGTCCAAATCTTTAGAATATATTACATCATCCATATATGATACAACACAAAAGTCTACATCAATCTAAAAACTCTATTATATAACAATATCTAAAGTAGGTTTAGAAATCATTGAACACCTTTAGTTTAATAAAATACTAAATACAATGATAAAACACCAGGTATAATAGAAGAGAAGAACTTCAAACAATGAATTGAATACCCAAAGAAATTGATAAAAGGTTCGTAATGAATCCTTAAAGCAAATAAGGGAGTGTCATAAAACATGAGAAGTCTAAACCTAGAAGAAAACAGAAAAGACAAAAGAGTTGATGAGCTACAAGTGCACTTATCCTTAACAATTCCAAACACATACCTAATAGTGGTATCAATATGCTAAAACAACTAGGAAGAGAAATATGTTTAGCATCCTCTAATACCTCTTTTATCTTTCTCAAATAAGGGGGAGAGAAATATGCTAAACAAAAACAAATAGGAAGAGAAGTATGAATAAAATGCCAAATAGGACAGATAATAGACGAAACATAACACGCTGAAGTAGGGGAGAAGTACATCTAAAGTACCTTCTAAAATAATGAATAGAAAAACTTTTCGTTTAGCATTTGTATTTGTTAAACATAAAAAAAGGAGATTGCTAAAGATAAGATCGTTTGAGAAAAAGATCGAGATCGTCTACGACATCTTTGGTTGTGAAGTTTAACAAATAACATTAAACGAAGTAGCGGTAGATCATCAAATATACAAAAGAGTATAAACAAAGAACAAATCACAATGGTCAAAACACTAAAAGTCAGACAACCAACATAGGAATACAAAGTTATGACTAAATCTACATAAGATGATGAAACAACATAGGAGCATAACAAGGAGTTCACACAATAAAGCTAAAATATATAACACGCACAAGAAACATTCAAGTACCATTGACAAAACACTCAGCACAACAGACAAAACACTAAGCACAACAACATACAAAATCTGAAGAATGTTATACTCAAATCATAGTAATTCACCCATAAAAAGAGTCACATAACTAAACATCAGCGAAGAAAGAAAGAAAGGTTGCTAAGGGATAAGTCAAAATTGTTTAACAACTTCACATATCTTATGGACTAATAAACAGAACTAACAAAAGATTAATGACTAAGTATTATTCTAAAAATCCAAAATACAAATAGAAAAGCGAAGTCTAAAGAGAATTGTTAAGAAAAAAGTCTTTATAAGACATTCCTCTAAATCGTTCCTAATTAATGCATTAATGAGAGTCTTGCTGAATGTTATACGTTATAATCAAATAAACTCTCAATATGGATAAAGGTGTCAAACATGTTAAAACGGGTTAAACGTTCTATATGAACAAACGATCTCATGTTTTGAAATTTAATCAAATAACATTAAAACGGGTTAAAAGATCAGAAAGCAACCTAGGATAAAAATATAGAGCCAAAATCCCGAACAAACAAAACTATAACCTGAAACCCAAAACTTAGAAGTCATAGGAAAACACTTAGGTCCTAGGAAATAGAAAAACATTTAGGCTAGAACAATCAGACGCTTGATAGACGATGTCTTATCTAAAAGTATTTGAGAGATAACTGATTTAAACGTTCAATGCTTAAGATACATGAACTAGGTATTTGGCTTCTCTCGAAAATGAAAATGAGTCGAAACAATGTCTTCCACTAAAACAACTTAACTAAAAATTATAAGAAAGTTTGACAAAGCTAAACGTTATCTGCCTACAAGGTACAATACAAAGAAGCGTTTACTTGTATCCAGATGATACCACGAATGAAACAAACGCGTCATCTTATATTATAGTATCTACACGTTTGGAATCTTCAATTTAAAAGAGCTTAACTGCAAAATGCTACCTAACGGTAGAAAATAAAAAAACACTTTGTTGTTCTAAGCAAAAATTAAATAACATTAAATGTCAACGTTCAAAAACAACAAAAAGTGATAAGAAAAGTAATATCTACTGCATGCACAATTTTCTCTAATTTTGTAGATAAGCTATTCTACACACATTCATAGTGCTACAAATCAAAAATCAAATGTGCACGTTAGAGACAAAAGAGATAATCATAGAATGTTCCTCTCTTGAAGCAAAGTCTAAAAATATCGTACAATCTACTTCAAGCAAAGGACTGAAAAATCATGTATGCTCTGACAAAGTTGACTTACACAACGACTGTTGCAAAAAGAAGAAAGAGAAAATAAAAGCACCAAGGCTACGAACTACAAATGTTGTCTAATAGACAAATATTCATCAAGCCTATAAATAAAAAATCTCTCACGAAGAAAATCAAGAGGACAATATAGAGGATAACAAGTGCGCAAAGCTTACAACACCATATTCATCCTACAGAATAGAAGAGAGAAAAGAGCTCAAAGAAAAGATTATATCTGAGCTGAAGAAAAGAGAAGAGAAGAGAAAAGGAAAGAGTGAACCAATATAAAAACATGTGTGTTTCATTTTCTTTATTTGAAATGTTTTCTTAAAACGCTTTATTAAAAACACAATCATTTAACGCCTACAACTGACCGTTTGACCCCCTCCATAACAGTAAATCGTTGTTTTGCGAAAGAGTTTTCGAAAACACTATTCCACACCTTCCCCCCTATTGGGTACAAACAAAGTCCTACATCGGATAAAATAAGAAATGGACATGGGTTTATATACACATAAGATACCTCCATTGGTAAGAGGCCTTTTGGAGTGGTACCAAAAGCAAATCCGTGAGGTCTTGACCTAAAGCTGACAATACCTTACCAGTGTGGAGATCTATGTGTATGTGTGTGTGGTGTCCCTCCCTACAAACAGTATCAGAGCCCATGGTTCATGTCTAGTGACCGGGCTTAGACGAGTACGTCCCTCCATGATAAGGTGAAGCTTGGCAGGTGGTCGGATGTATAATGAGAGGTGGAGAGCAAGAGATGCTTAGTATTGTGACCATGGATCGTGAAAGAGGGCAATGAGATGCTTAGTGTTGACCATGATGTACTCGAGGATAAGAAAAGACTTCTACTATAGGAGAGGTGGAGGTAGAAGAACCATAATCCTTTGTTCCAAAAGCAAATTCGTGAGGGCTTGACCTAAATCGGACAATATCTTACTAGTGTGGAGATCTATGTGTGTGTGTTGCACCTCCCTACACCCACCCCCTTCCTCCCCGACCCTCATTCCCCTTTCTAGTGTTTTCCCACACTTCAGAGTATTCACTCAATTTCTCTCATGCTCACTTTATATATTCATATATTTTATGCACTTGCTGACTTGAGAGTCAAAGAATATTTTGCAGGTGGATCTCCTTCTTATTCAATCCATGATCAACATTTCCATGTCATCTCAAAGAATCCATTTTTTTTGTAAGACAACTCCTATAATTTTGTTGACTCGATATTGAGTTTTAATATTTGTTAAATATAATTAATTTGGTCACTTTTGTTAAATTGATATTTCAAGACAGAAGATGACCAAATTGACTCTATTTAATCGATATTGAAATTAATTAGATACAAAAGATATAGGAAGAAAAGTGAAAAATAAAGTTAGATATCAAATTACTAATTATACCTAAATTTTATGTATTAAATTTATATATCTGTTAAATCCTTATCTAGTTTCAAATTTTTTTAATGTTAAATTTGAAATTTTGAATTAAAATTTTAGATTTTAACTTCTTAATTTTAAAGTTATATAGTAATATTGTGAGGGTAACTATTATTTTCCTTGTAAAACAAGTTGAATATAATAATATGTGGAATACAACAAGTTAAATATAATAAAAAAATGCACAAATTGAATGATAAATAATATACTTTTTCAAATTAAAATATATAATAATAATAATTTTAGCATATTTAAGTTTGTTTTGGCATTAAGCATATAATCTTAAATGGAGTAAAACTATGAGATGAGTAATTTTGAATTCCTAACTGTATTGGTGGGGTTTGGTTTTAAGGCCAAACCCAAAGGGGAAAAGAGGGTCATAATGACTATCTCCAACATTCATCGGCAACTGATCAATATTTTTGAACCATGTCATTGGAAGCTTTCCTCTAAAACTGTAGTCACCAAACAAAACATCAGTCACGCCATTTCCCTCAGTACCAGGAAGCCAAGCAACAACCAGACCTTCAATTTTGTCAACATATGGTTCTATAACCACTGGACGACCAGAGATTATCACAGTAACACATTTCACTCCTCCACACACATTTTTTATGGTTTCTGGCCCAGGTGCAGAGATTGTCAAATTCAAGCTATCACCTTTTGTTTCAGCATATGGTTTCTCTCCAACTACCACAATGGCATATGAAAAATTATTAGACTTCACATAGTCCAAATCAGGATTCTCCTTGTAAACTACCTCAGTATCTTTATAAACTGTGTTTTTTATAGCATTGAGGATTGTTGTACCTGTAAATCACATAAGCCTTTTTAATATTGTACTTTTACCAAACTATACCAAAGGGAAATATGTTATGAAGGAATCTATAATATACCTTTGGTGACATTATTTCCAGTAACTCCTTGCCATTCGATGGTCCAACCACCACATTGATATCCTAGATTATCAGCATGGCTTCCCGCAACTAGTACCCTTGAAGCCCTTTTAGGAAGAGGGATAACTGGTTGTTTAAGGTTTTCACCATTCTTCAATAAAACCAAGGATTTCCTCACAGCTTCCCGAGCCAATTCTCTATGTTTCTGTACATTGTCAAAACGATTTTATCAACATGCAAAAAGTTAATTGGTGGGTAAAAAATATACACATGTTTCACCACTAACAAACCTTCTTCCCAAGATGGTGAACTAGGTTATAATCAGCCAACGGATTCTCAAAAAGGCCTGCAACAAACTTTACCCTTAAAATTCTCCTTACTGCATCATTAATTCGGCTCATTGGTATGGCATTACTTTTCACCAATAAGGTTAAGCCATCTATGAATTCTGTGTAGTTAAAGGGAACCATTACCTACAACATTACCAAAGCAAGTCTTAGAAGATTATACAAGGTAAATGGAAAAAACATTCAAGTTTATACTTTAAACTCATATTTTACCATGTCAATTCCAGCAGTGATTGCAGCATAAATGGAATATGTGTAGTTAGCATGAGGAGGAGTAGTAATCTTATCAATTCCCTTCCAATCTGATATGACAAAACCCTAGAAAAAAACAACAAAATTTAGGACTTGTTTACTATGTCAATTTGCTATTCTTGAATTAAATGAAGCTTTGAGAAGTTGAGTGTTACCCTAAAGCGTAATAAGTTTTTGAGAAAGTCTGTGATTAGATTACGATTGGCATGCATTTTTTCTCCATTCCAACTTGAATAAGAGACCATGATAGTGGAAACACCCTTGATGATTGCATTATAATAGGGTGACATGTGAATGCCAAGCAATCCATGTCTGCTTATTACTGTGTTGTTCTCATTGATTCCCTTTATGGTTCCTCCATCCCCAACGTAATGCTTTGCGGTGGCTATAACTTTTCGTCTATGTTAACACCAACACCAAGACAAGCTTATCAAAGAGAGAAACAAAGATATGAAACAAAGAGAATAATGAAGTTCTTACTTCCCAGCAACATATGGAACACCCTTTTGGGAGTTTGCTGGGATTTCACCTTGTAGACCTGGAATGATCTCGGTCATAGCTTGAACTACTTTGTGGTCTTCACTATAACTTTCGTAACATCTTCCCCATCTGGGATCTCTACAAACCTATACTTCATATCACATTAAGATAAGGTTATAATTGAAGCCAAATGAATATTATCATTAGATGTTGATAATAAAATTATTCAATAAAATGTTCTTAGTTACCGCTATGCAAGGTGCAAAAACATAATGAATTCCAGTCGCTCTAACTTCCAAAGCAGTTGCTACTCCAATTTTTCTCACTAGTCTAGGATCCCTGTTTGTTCATAAATAAACTTCATCAAGATACATGAGTATAGTATTAAATTTTGAATAACACTAATAACTATTCTCTATCACACTTTTATAGTAAGATAATTTATTTGCTTCCAAAATTTATGACGAGAAAAAGTATAAAAAGTAGACAACTATTGTACGGTTGAAAGTTTTGCTTTGAAAGACATGTGTCTCAATACTTATAGAAAAAAATTGGATAAAAAGAGCATGCGTTGGATAAAAGAAATAGAAAAGAATATTTTAAGTGTAAATATGCGATATAATTATAAGATTTACAAAAATTATAAAATTTACAAATTTAATTAAGTTGTGGTTAACCATCTTAAAGTGAATATGAATGCTGTAATTCCTAGTAAGCATAAATTCATTAGAAACTACAAAGCTAAAAAGAATCATAAAGTAAGAGGGCCACCAACATTTTATAATTTTTAAGTATGATTTTAAATTAAAAAATGTGTATGCTATATCTATAATTAGTCTGCTTTATCAATTAATAATAATAATAATAGTTTATAATAATAATTTATTGTAAATATTATTATTATTATTATTATTATTATCTTTCGAATTATATTATTTTAATAAAAAAGTGGACATACACGCATTAAATTACATAGCTAGTTATTGATAAAGTTGGGGGTAAATCCCACGCTCAATATATGTTTCAATAATCCTTAATTTGGTTAAACGTTGTTTTTTTGTTTGAGGGCCGTCCACAAGTACTCATAAATATTGGTTTCAGTCTCTAACAGCGAATTTTAAAACATATATTAAAAGTAATTGTACTTCCAAATTTATTAATTTAAATTGAAAACTCTCTAAAAAACAAAATTAAACCAATGATAGAGACTAGTACGTTAAAACTTAAAATAAGCGCTTTTCAAATAATTAATTTTTTAAAAAAATATATTTAAGAAGCTAAAAGCATAAAATAAAGCAACATTTAAAAAAAATAGATTAAAAACACGTAAAAAAAGTCTTCGTTTTAATTAAGAGCTACTTTTACTAACGTAGATTTTTTTACACTTACCTATATGCAAAGAAAGAACTTTGAAATGTGATAAAAAGTGTGCTTACCTGGTAGCACCTAACCCAACATTATGAGGAAAAATTGTTGCATTATATACGTTGTTATTGCCATGAACAGCATCGATCCCATATATCATAGGAATTCCCAATCTAGTTGATAAAGAACCTTTTTGAAAATCATTCACCATTTTTATCCAATTCTCTGCAGAAGCTTGTGGTTTTGGAACACTGCTACCCCCACTCAGCACACTCCCTACCAAAACCACAAACCATATAAGAAAACAACTAAATAAATATATCAATATATATATATATATATATATATATATATATATATATATATGTTTGTTTTTCATTCAAAAAGTTGAGCTTACCAATATAATAGTTCTTCATGATTTCTGCAGAAGCAACTTTACGTTCAATCTGTGTCATCTGACCAATTTTTTCCTCTAAAGTCATTCTGTCCATGAGATCCTTGATTCGAACATTCAGAGGTTGTTTTGGATCTTTATATTTCAAACACTTTGCCTCATTTATGGCAACACAACAGAGCATAAGTAGTAGCCTCGTCAGAAAGATTCTGACTTTCGTCATTTTTTTTTTCCTTCTCCTTAGTGCGCAAGTTCACACCAAAAGAGATCAGAACTAGGTTGAGGTGAGTGTTACAATCATGAAAAACGCAAACAGAAATCCCAATGGAAAGTTGTAGATATGAAGAACACAAACAAAACAAAAGCAAAATACCATCTAACTCCAAAGGAAAGTGAAAACACAAGTAGATACTCACCTATGTAATATAGAAGAGAGAAGAGAAAGAAGGAGAAAACCTTCTCCTCAGTGTTCAACTTTGTGCGAATATATAGAGTAATACTGTTCTTTTGTAACTTCTTCAGTCTTCCTTAACATTAATTAGAAAACAAAACATTAGAGAGATAAAATAAGTATAAGATCTTACCTTTTTTTTTTAAGTTTAATATAGTTTTTCAATTCGACAATTCTATTTTTTTATTAAATTAGAGTAATTTTACGATGTGATAAAATGGATAATATTGTATAATACCTAAAATTGAAAGCCTGGTTTTCTTTTACTACATATCTCGGTTTAATTCTCACTCTTTTTAATAATTTGATTTACTTTTTATATTTTTTTAAATTACGTATTTGTGTGAGTTTCCGCTTGTAACTACTACTAAAAATACAAGAGCATAGACTAATGTTCTCTTCTATTTTTTTTACAACGATAAAAAAAATATGCAATTAAAATTAATTATTAAAATGAAGAAATGGTCATTAAATTTATACTGAAATTATAAAAAAACATGTTCGTGAAAAATTATATTTTTTTAATTTTCATAATATATAAGAAGAGTAGTTGTAAATTTTTAATAGGGTAGTTCTTTTAATAAATAAAAATTTCTATTAATAAGGATATAAATGATAAAATAATATGTAAAGAAATAATTATAAAACAAAATATATAATATATAGTTATATAGATCATATATTGGATGTTAGTCATATTATACTTTACTATGCTATACTATACTATTATGCTATGCTATACTATACTACACTATTCTATACTATGCTATATTAGATGTTAGTATGTGTTTGATTAATATAGTATAGTGTGGGGAAATGCATTTGGAGATGGGAAGAATTTGAGGGAGGGAGGGCAAGGATAGCCATGACTGAGAGGGAGGAAATGATTGAGAAAAAAAAAATTAGAGGAAAAAATTTACAGGAAATTCAACTAGAGAAAAATTCAGTATTGAAATGTATTTAAAAGTTTCAGTTAAAACGGACTCCAATTAATAAAATGGTAGCTAAAACTGACATATTTTACATATAAATTATGGCAGTTAAAAAATATTATATCATATTATAAAAAATTACAATTTTAAATGACTGTCATAACGAAACTGTAACAATTTGTATGATTTTTACAGTGATATTTTTATCAATCAATTATCGTAGATAATTTCCAAGTACAAATCCATGAGTAATTGTAATTGTTAGTTGATACATTAACTTAAAATACAATGTAAAAAAGTTTTAAACATAATGAAAATAAAGTCACCATGTTATTTAAAAGGTAGTGGGCAACAAACTGCTCAATTTTTTTTAATAAAACCTCCACCATAATTACACAATCAAAATTCAGCATCAAGCTATTACAACTTGAATATATATATATATATATATATATATATATATATATATATATATATATATATATATATATATATATAACTTTCATTATTAGTTGTTTTCCATGCAATATTTATATTATTAATTTTTTTTAGTTAAACAAATCTATCTAGTGTTTCTCATATATCCATTCTTTCTAAAAAAAATGATAAAGTTTTAAAATCAAATATCACGAGACCAAAATTATTATATAACGTTTATTTTGGTTACACATATTCTTAAGTATCTTTATTTTAATTTAATTTTTGGAATTTAAAAGTTTGCTTATTTTAATTCAGGATGTTATATTAATTTGTAAGAAATCTAATTCCAAAATTCTGATAGATGTCAGTTGCCTTTATAACACTCGGAATTAATAATTTATCTACTAATTAAAACAGTTCATGATAGATATATTAAGCGTAAAAACTAAGTATGTTTTCATTCATTATATTATTCTTCAACAATGTACAGTAGAAAATTTTCAATAAACATAATACTTAAATAAAAGAAAAACTTTATGCAATACAACATAAACTAACATTGTTTTAACACACGTGTCATTAAAAACGTGGGTGAATTATATTATTTTAAATTTTGAATTAAAAAATTAAGTTAAAAGGGTGGAAATTCAATTACAGAAAGGGCAAAGTTGACAAAGTTGGAAATTCAACTACAGAAAGCCCCATTCTCTCTGCAATTGCGATATGGAAATGAAATTGAGGAAATTTTGAGTTTTAGGGATCGTCACTCATCCACAAAGTTGTTCGAGTAGAAGTCGATGGAGAGCACCGCTGTAACACCCGAATAATTTAAAGGGTATTACTGATAGTAGAGACTAAATTAATTTGATATCTCATATAAACAATCAAACTTTATTTCAATTACTCCAAAGTACAATACCAAACTTACAAACTTTAAACAATATAGTCTTCACCATTGAAATTTCAACTTATAAATTTTACACAATATAATCTTCCCAATACAAATTTATTCTTTTTACAAAAATCCCTGAAAGTTTTTCCCCGCATCTCTCTCATCTCTAAGCTTTTTCAACCGCATCTGCAACATTATCTAATCACATATAACATGAGTTATATGATCATAGTACAAACAAATAAGGGTAAGCCAACCATATCATAAAATCATTAAACTTGTAACAAAAATATTAAAATCATGTATTTCTGCAATTGATAAAATATCATTATTCCGATGTCATTAATTCATCATTATCAAAATCATCTTTCTCATTTCCATAAATCTTACAAGTGTACCATGCTTACTCATGAAGCCTTATGATCAGACCGCTCTCTGCCTGCTTCCTTAAGCCTCACTTACATACTATGTCTTACTTTGTGAAGCCTTATGGTCAGACCCCTCTCTGCCTGCTTCCATAAACCTCAGGTGTTACTTTGCTCATACCAAACTCTCATGGTATAACTCGAACATACTACTCCCGGTAGTAAACATCATTTCATAAGTAATGATTTCTCAAATCCACTCCAACATTTCATAAAAACCAATAATTCATACCCTCTTATCCACCTAACTCAATCATGTTCATTCTTTAATCATGAATTCATAATAACCCGTTTTGGTATCGATAAATTAAACATATTGCCAGATATCATGCTTCATATTATAAACTCATTTTGCCCATAACGAGTATAACTCAACATATTTTCACCAAACAAAGATCATGGATCAACCAAAATACATCAACATATCTTAGGAACTACATATTAAAGTCTGGGCTCAATGTCATGATAAATAAAATATATATGAAATTTTTACCATGATAATATTATGCATCTACAATCAACTTGTTTTATTTTATTTTCATCCTAATAGAGATTTTTCTTTACCCCAATTGGTCACCGGAGAGGACCCAGATGTCTGAACGCATCAAACTCACCTTCGACGCTAGCACATATGACTAGTCACAACTGACTGGACCAGGCCAGGGCTGCTCTATGATCAGGGATGTGCCAACTCAGGTTTTTAAGGTTCCTCTATCCTACCAACAAAGGGAGGCCTTCAATAATTAACAATTTGTTTATTTAATTTATCTACCTTGTTTTCTTATGCTCTAAATCTTAAAATGCCTAATTTTACTTCCTCTCACAACAACCTCAAACACTGTATATATATTTAATACCCATATACAAGCTATTACAGAACCCTTATTCCAAACCTTCCAACAAGATTAATTTCAGCCAACAAACTCATTCAATAAAATCATCACAATAAACATCCATAATAGAATTCATACAAGATAATTATAAACAATTAACAATAATAAAACATTACTATAAATGGTCATAGAAGAATACAATATTTGACAATCATAAAAATAATCTTAATATAAAAATTCATGGGGAAACAAGAAGTTGAATCTGGCAGAGCCGGTTAGACAACTTCTAATCCATCCATCAATACATTATAATTAAATAACAAGAACAATACATGTCTGGGGAAATAAGAAGTTGAATCTGGCAAAGCCGGTTAGACAACTTCTAATCCTTCCAAAAATGCAATAAAATAAATAAGTAAAGAAATAAATAGTTTGGGGAAACAAGAAGTTGAATCTGGCAGAGCCGGTTAGACAACTTCTAATCCTTCCAAAAATGTAATAAAATAAATACGGAAGGAAATAAAAAGTTTGGGGAATCAAGAAATTGAATCTGGCAGAGCCGGTTAGACAATTTCTAATCCTTCCAAAATACAATAAAAAAATAAGGAAAACAATAAAATGTTTGGGGAAACAAGAAATTGAATCTGGCAGAGCCGGTTAGACAATTTCTAATCCTTCCAAAATACAAAAATAAACCACTAATAACATACAATTGACATAACATAATCAATATCACATTTTACAACTATCACACTTGGATATTAACACACAAAAAAAAAACATATTCTCATTTAAAATTCAAAATCATACAGAAACAAAATACTCCATATTTAAGATTTAAAATCAGACAAAAGAAAAATATAGCATATTCAAGACTCAAGATAATACAAAAAGAAATACACAAAGTTAGCTTCCCTTACCTCTATTCTAGACTTAGTTTCCTCTTCTCAAACCGTTCTCCGGAAACTTCCAGAATTTCCTCTCTTTAACTAGAATTTCCTCTAACTCTCTTCTCTCACAATTTCTCTAGAATTTTGGTGTAAATCTTCAGCCTCCCCCCCCTTGGCTATTTATAGCCAAAAATTTTACTATTCATTTTTACTATTCATTTTTACTATTCACTTTTACTATTCATTTTTACTATTCAAAAATTATTTTTTATTCACCATTCTTATCTCTGAATGATTAATTCTACGTGGAGTGTTCTCTTCCATAATTTATTTTAATATTTTTTTTTAACTATTCACTATTCACTATTCACTATTTACTATTTACTATTTACTATTCACATTTCTAAAAAAAATCCTAAATAAGTTATCAAAAATTTGAAGCTCTCCCTCTAAAATTACTATAACTTTATATCCAAAAATTTACATTTTTCTATCCATTAAAATTATTATTACTAATAAAATGTTAAAATTTACTATTATAAATATTTTTTTTTTCATGGATCTTACATTTTAACTTACAAATATTTTCAAGGATCTTACAATCTCCCCAACAACAATTATTTTCGCCCTCGAAAATTATTTATTTAAACAAAGACTATTTAACAAAAAAAAAATTACTTACAAAAGAGATATGGATATTCCTTTATCATAAATTCTTCCAATTCCCAAGTCATTTCCTGTGTGTCTTCATTCCAAAGTACCTTTACCGTGCGAATATCCTTCCCTCTTAACTTTTTCATTTGAACATCTAGTATACGCACTGGGCCAACTTCCATTGTTAAATTTTCCTTGACCTGAATTTCATCAACTTCTAACACATGCTTTGGATCTGGAATATACTTCCTCAGTTGGGATACATGAAAAACGTTATGCAAATATGTCAATCGAGGTGGTAGTGCTATCTCATAAGCCACTGGCCCAATCTTTTTGAGAATTTGATACGGTCCGAGAAATTTTGGTGTCAGTTTCCTCATCTTGATAGCTCTCCCGACTCCTGTAGTTGGCGTCACTCGTAAGAATACATGATCTCCTTCTTCAAATTCTAACGGTCTTCTTCTTTTGTCGGCATATGACTTTTGTCTACTTTGAGTTGCTTTCATCCGATCTTGGACTAATTTTATTTTTTCTGTGGTTTGTTGTAATAGCTCGGGTCCCACTGTCAGTGCTTCCCCATCTTGAAACCAACACAACGGTGTTCTACATCTTCTTCCATATAAAGCTTCATATGGTGGCATACCAATACTGGAATGATAACTGTTGTTGTAAGTAAATTCTACTAATGGTAGTATCTCATTCCAACTTCCAAGATGATCTAATACACAAGTTCTCAGCAAATCCTCCAAAGATTGAATAGTCCTTTCTGTTTGACCATCAGTCTGAGGGTGATAAGCCGAACTCATCTTCAACTGTGTTCCCAGAGCCTTCTGTAGCGTCTGCCAAAACCTTGAAGTAAACCTTGGATCTCTGTCTGACACAATGCTTGTAGGTATGCCATGCAACCTCACTACTTCCCCGATGTATAACTCCGTCAGCTTTTCTAGTGACATACGTTGATTAATAGGCAAAAAGTGAGCGCTCTTGGTTAGTCTATCAACGATAACCCAGATAGAATCGTGACCTTTTGATGATTTTGGTAAATGTGTTACAAAGTCCATCGAGATACTGTCCCACTTCCATTGAGGAATGTCTAACTGTCGTAACATCCCTCCCGGTTTTTGATGCTCCACTTTTGCCTTTTGACACACCAAGCAGGCTGCTACAAACTCGGCCACATCCCTCTTCATTCCATTCCACCAAAATGACTCTTTCAGGTCCTTATACATCTTAGTCATACCTGGATGTATGCTAAGACGACTTTTATGGCCTTCGTCTAAAATTAAATGTTTTAATTCACTCTTTGCAGGGATACACACTCTGTTTTTAAATCGAAGTATGCCATCTTTACTTAGAACGAACTCCTTAGCTTGATCGGTGTCCAACAACCTGATCTTTTGCTGCAACTCTTGATCCATCGACTGCTCAACCTTTACTTGTTCTAAGAAGTCACTAGTGATTACTAAATGACTACACCATATGTGATCTGGGTTTAACTGCAACCCCAAGTTCATATCACGTAACTTTTCTAACAGTTCTAATTCCTTCACCATCATCGTTGTTATATGAGCTTGTCTCCTACTCAATGCATCTGCCACCACATTGGCTTTTCCTGGGTGATATAAAAGCTCGAAGTCATAGTCTTTCATATATTCCATCCATCTTCTTTGTCGCATGTTCAATTCCTTTTGATCGAACAAATACTTTAGACTCTTATGGTCACTAAAAACTTGGAAACTTGCCCCATAGAGGTAGTGTCTCCATGTCTTTAATGCAAATACTACTGCTGCAAGTTCGATGTCATGCGTTGGGTAGTTCTTCTCATGCGCTTTTAGCTGCCTAGATGCATAAGCTACAGGTCTCCTTCCTTGCATTAGAACGCACCCCAATCCTTGATATGACGCATCGCAGTACACCTCAAAAGATTTGCTAGAGTCTGGAATGATTAATACTGGTGCTGACGTTAGTCGTTGCTTCATATTTTCAAAACTGGCTTCGCACTTGTTAGTCCACAGAAATGGTTGATCTTTACGAGTTAACTGAGTTAGAGGACCTACAATCTTGGAAAACCCTTCGACAAAACGTCGGTAATAACCGGCTAATCCTACAAAACTTCGTACTTCAGTTACAGTTTTCGGCCGCTCCCACTTTAGCACAGCTTCCACTTTTGCTGGATCCACTGAGATTCCTTGAGCAGAAATCACATGACCCAAAAATTGTACTTTCTCTATCCAGAACTCACACTTTGATAGTTTCCCATACAGTTGATGTTTTCTTAAAATTTCCAACGCCACCCTCAAGTGTTCTGCATGCTTTTCCTTATTCTCTGAATAGATAAGAATATCGTCTATAAATACTACCACGAACTTATCTAAACATGACCGAAATATTCTGTTCATGTAGTCCATAAAAATCGCTGGGGCATTCGTCACACCAAACGGCATTACTACGTACTCAAAGTGTCCATAGCGAGATCTGAAAGCCGTCTTTTGTACATCTTCCGTCTTGACAAGAATCTGATGGTAACCAGATCTGAGATCAATTTTTGAAAACACCTCTGCTCCTCTCAACTGATCTAATAGATCATCGATTCTTGGCAAAGGATATTTGTTCTTTATTGTAACCTTGTTCAACTGTCGATAATCCACACACAACCTTGAACTTCCATCCTTCTTCTTCACTAGCAATACAGGAGCTCCCCATGGAGACACACTTGGACGGATAAACTTCTTCTCCAACAGATCTTCGATTTGCTTTTTCAACTCTGCTAGTTCGGCAGGAGCCATTCTGTATGGAGCCATAGAAACCGGGCCAGCTTCGGGCACTAGATCTATTGTGAAATCGATCTCTCGACTAGGTGGTAAACCTGGCACTTCTTCTGGAAAAACATCAACATATTCTTCTACCACAGGTATTCCGATGATTTGTTCTTCAGTATTCTCTCTTTTCTCCTGAGCTAACACCACATAGCAGGTAGCTCCATCTTTGATATCCTTCGTCGCGACTCGAGTTGAGCTTAGTTCTAAATTGTTCAAATTTAGAAACTCTATCTTTTGTTTCCCACAATCAATAAGAACGTGATTGGCAGTCAACCAATCCATTCCTAAAATAATGTCTAGATTTTGAAGGGGTAAGCAGATCAAGTTCACTTTGAACTTGCGTCCTGCAATTTGGATCGGGCATCCGACACAGACTGAACTGGTCATAACTGGTCCCGATGCTGGTGTAGAAACTACTAATTCACACCCTAGATCAAGCATCGGTAATCCGAGTCTTTCTAAACATGCTAGGGATATAAAGGAGTGTGTGGCTCCAGAGTCAAACAAAACATATACGCATTCTCCTAACAGCATACAGGTGTGTAAGATTAATGTACCTGGCTTAGTAGCCTCTTCTGCAGACATTGCGAATACTCTTCCTGTTGCCCGGGGCTTTACTTCAGTAGAATCTTGTTGTTGTGGTTCTCCCACCTTCTTTTTCTTTGGACAGACATTAGCAAAGTGTCCCGGATCATTGCAGATGAAACATCTCTTCCCTTCAACTCTTTCCCCAATAAGTTTAGGGCAGTCACGTCTGAAATGTGCCCCTCCACACTCAAAACACTTCACTGTTCCTCGATATGATAATTGTGGTTTTTCATAAGGTTTCTTGTTGAATTTCATTGAAGATTCTCCCTTTGCAAGTCTGGAAACTCTACTTGGATCAAACTCCAATAATTCTATCATTCTGGCTTTCTCTACCAATGCTGGAAACTCTTGTATTTCCAATGGCATAAGTACCTTCTTCAGTTCATGCCTTAGTCCTCCCTCGAATTTTCGACATCTCCATTCTTCTGTGATATTCTGAGTATAAAACCTCGAGAGATAATTAAATTTTACTACGTACTCTTGTACTGATAACCTTCTTTGTTGTAAGGTCAGAAACTCCGCCTCCCTTGCAAATTTTGCACTGTTTGGAAAATATTTTTCCAAGAACCTTATCTTAAAGTTCTCCCAATTCACAGTCTCACCACGAACCGTCATCAACTGTTGCATACTTTCCCACCAATATTCAGCCTCACCCACCAAAAGAAATGATGCATAAGTTAATTTTTGTTCTTCTGAGCAAGTTATTACCCGAAAAATCTTCTCGTTCTGCCTTAGCCAAGAGTCAGCCTCATCAGGAGTAGCCTCCCCATTAAATTTAGTTGGATCATGCCTTAAGAAGTCATTCAAGCTAGAATGATTTTGAGGTACTTGATCAACTTGTTGTTGCTGCATCTTTGTCGAGTTTAAATGATTTCTTCAAAAAGATAACAATACAATTTAGCATATGATATCAATTTCTTCCAAATAGTCATTTTCATCATAACCATTAATAGTTTTACTAAGAATAATAATTTCACTCCCCATAGTCCCAAAATACTTTCGAAAACCATTGCTCTGATACCATAATGTAACACCCGAATAATTTAAAGGGTATTACTGATAGTAGAGACTAAATTAATTTGATATCTCATATAAACAATCAAACTTTATTTCAATTACTCCAAAGTACAATACCAAACTTACAAACTTTAAACAATATAGTCTTCACCATTGAAATTTCAACTTATAAATTTTACACAATATAATCTTCCCAATACAAATTTATTCTTTTTACAAAAATCCCTGAAAGTTTTTCCCCGCATCTCTCTCATCTCTAAGCTTTTTCAACCGCATCTGCAACATTATCTAATCACATATAACATGAGTTATATGATCATAGTACAAACAAATAAGGGTAAGCCAACCATATCATAAAATCATTAAACTTGTAACAAAAATATTAAAATCATGTATTTCTGCAATTGATAAAATATCATTATTCCGATGTCATTAATTCATCATTATCAAAATCATCTTTCTCATTTCCATAAATCTTACAAGTGTACCATGCTTACTCATGAAGCCTTATGATCAGACCGCTCTCTGCCTGCTTCCTTAAGCCTCACTTACATACTATGTCTTACTTTGTGAAGCCTTATGGTCAGACCCCTCTCTGCCTGCTTCCATAAACCTCAGGTGTTACTTTGCTCATACCAAACTCTCATGGTATAACTCGAACATACTACTCCCGGTAGTAAACATCATTTCATAAGTAATGATTTCTCAAATCCACTCCAACATTTCATAAAAACCAATAATTCATACCCTCTTATCCACCTAACTCAATCATGTTCATTCTTTAATCATGAATTCATAATAACCCGTTTTGGTATCGATAAATTAAACATATTGCCAGATATCATGCTTCATATTATAAACTCATTTTGCCCATAACGAGTATAACTCAACATATTTTCACCAAACAAAGATCATGGATCAACCAAAATACATCAACATATCTTAGGAACTACATATTAAAGTCTGGGCTCAATGTCATGATAAATAAAATATATATGAAATTTTTACCATGATAATATTATGCATCTACAATCAACTTGTTTTATTTTATTTTCATCCTAATAGAGATTTTTCTTTACCCCAATTGGTCACCGGAGAGGACCCAGATGTCTGAACGCATCAAACTCACCTTCGACGCTAGCACATATGACTAGTCACAACTGACTGGACCAGGCCAGGGCTGCTCTATGATCAGGGATGTGCCAACTCAGGTTTTTAAGGTTCCTCTATCCTACCAACAAAGGGAGGCCTTCAATAATTAACAATTTGTTTATTTAATTTATCTACCTTGTTTTCTTATGCTCTAAATCTTAAAATGCCTAATTTTACTTCCTCTCACAACAACCTCAAACACTGTATATATATTTAATACCCATATACAAGCTATTACAGAACCCTTATTCCAAACCTTCCAACAAGATTAATTTCAGCCAACAAACTCATTCAATAAAATCATCACAATAAACATCCATAATAGAATTCATACAAGATAATTATAAACAATTAACAATAATAAAACATTGCTATAAATGGTCATAGAAGAATACAATATTTGACAATCATAAAAATAATCTTAATATAAAAATTCATGGGGAAACAAGAAGTTGAATCTGGCAGAGCCGGTTAGACAACTTCTAATCCATCCATCAATACATTATAATTAAATAACAAGAACAATACATGTCTGGGGAAATAAGAAGTTGAATCTGGCAAAGCCGGTTAGACAACTTCTAATCCTTCCAAAAATGCAATAAAATAAATAAGTAAAGAAATAAATAGTTTGGGGAAACAAGAAGTTGAATCTGGCAGAGCCGGTTAGACAACTTCTAATCCTTCCAAAAATGTAATAAAATAAATACGGAAGGAAATAAAAAGTTTGGGGAATCAAGAAATTGAATCTGGCAGAGCCGGTTAGACAATTTCTAATCCTTCCAAAATACAATAAAAAAATAAGGAAAACAATAAAATGTTTGGGGAAACAAGAAATTGAATCTGGCAGAGCCGGTTAGACAATTTCTAATCCTTCCAAAATACAAAAATAAACCACTAATAACATACAATTGACATAACATAATCAATATCACATTTTACAACTATCACACTTGGATATTAACACACAAAAAAAAAAACATATTCTCATTTAAAATTCAAAATCATACAGAAACAAAATACTCCATATTTAAGATTTAAAATCAGACAAAAGAAAAATATAGCATATTCAAGACTCAAGATAATACAAAAAGAAATACTCAAAGTTAGCTTCCCTTACCTCTATTCTAGACTTAGTTTCCTCTTCTCAAACCGTTCTCCGGAAACTTCCAGAATTTCCTCTCTTTAACTAGAATTTCCTCTAACTCTCTTCTCTCACAATTTCTCTAGAATTTTGGTGTAAATCTTCAGCCTCCCCCCCTTGGCTATTTATAGCCAAAAATTTTACTATTCATTTTTACTATTCACTTTTACTATTCATTTTTACTATTCAAAAATTATTTTTTATTCACCATTCTTATCTCTGAATGATTAATTCTACGTGGAGTGTTCTCTTCCATAATTTATTTTAATATTTTTTTTAACTATTCACTATTCACTATTCACTATTTACTATTTACTATTTACTATTCACATTTCAAAAAAAAAATCCTAAATAAGTTATCAAAAATTTGAAGCTCTCCCTCTAAAATTACTATAACTTTATATCCAAAAATTTACATTTTTCTATCCATTAAAATTATTATTACTAATAAAATGTTAAAATTTACTATTATAAATATTTTTTTTTTCATGGATCTTACATTTTAACTTACAAATATTTTCAAGGATCTTACAACCGCCACCTCCACCTGCACCTCCGCCACCTTCTTCAACGAGATTTATGCAATGAATCACAAACATCAATGAACTAGCAGATTATGAAGCTCAATTAATCAACTATATAATATGCAGGGAAACAAAGATGTCAACTATATTTCAAAACAAAATTCTAATCATTTTCAAAGTAATAAACAAGGCCTGCAAATCACATTCTAAGGCTCCACTGTTGTCACATGTTGCCATTCCCCGTCTACTGCTTCCTTCCACAATGTCACATTGTTGTTCCCTGTCAGTGACCATGAGACTCTCCAAACAAGTGTCTTGAAATCATTCAAAACCTTGCCTTCCCACTGATCACCCTCTTTTTCCACGGTCCATATAACCACTTTACCATCCTCCGATGCACTAGCAATAGTAGATTTAGGTAGCCCTAAATTGGGCGCCCAAGCAATATCTCGAACCCAATCTGTGTGCATATGAAGAGCAAGAAAGCTTCTTAAAGGAAGAAAAAAGGGATTTATAATCCCTTTATTATAAATCTCGTTGAAGATGGTGGCGGGGGTGCAGGTGGAGGTGGCGGTGCTCTCCATCGTCTTCTACTTGAACAACTTTGTGGATGAGTTACGAACCCTAAAACTCAAAATTTCTCCAATTCCATTTCCATATCACAATTGTAGAGAGAATGGGGCTTTCTGTAATTGAATTTCCAACTTTGCCAACTTTGCCCTTTCTGTAATTGAATTTCCATTCTTTTAACTTAATTTTTTAATTCAAAATTTAAAATAATAGAATTCACCCACGTTTTTAATGACACGTGTGTTAAAACAACACTATCATCGTGACAGGTGACACAATAGTTAATGTCGTCTGATCAATTTGACGGAAAGGTCCTATTTGATCAATTTTACAAAAACAAGGACCCAATTGAGACGCCAAAAAAGAAAGGGTCCTATGTGAGATTCTTGACGAAAATAGGGACCTATTGAGACATTAAACCTTTTTATTATTTATATCCTTCTAGACTATCTCATTATTGATGTATCTTATCTGCAGTATCTTTTATTCACATAATATACAATCATTGTAAGTGGATAAAATCACAACAGACGCACAAAAACAAAGGCAAGCTAAAGTTATTTAAGATTATACAAACAATTTTATATTATAGTCATAATAAAATATCATACATATAATTATATTCACATATCAAATTCATAATACAAATAAAGAAATATTTCAATAAAGGCATTTGTGGCACTTTCCTACTCACCACACATAAGACACAACCTCCAAATGACTTAGTATATTGATTAAAATATGAGACCTTGCACCTGTTATAGTCACCCTCACCTTTCAAGGGTCTTTTCCATCCCACGGCCACATCTCACACCATGGAGTATAATAAGGTAAATCGCCTTTTTTAGATTTAACCCTTGATGTCAAATATACCAATGACGACTTACTTCAACTTTCATCCTAAATATCTTCCTCTACATGTCCAATACATATATAAGTTAGGATAGTCTCACTTCGAACTTTGACATCAATACACTCCACATACAATCCAAATTCTAGTATTCTCACTCTAAGAATCACTACCCTCTCATATAAAATCAAAGTAAAAATACAAATACTTCAAAGTACAAACACAATTCACACATAGTTCATGTATCACATTCTCATATAATCACACCTTGTCATACATATGCAATTTTAACTCAATCCAAACTCATCCCATAACATAAACTCACTTATTACTTATTTTAATTGAAATGTTAATAATTCGTTATTTATTTTCTATTGCATTAGCATAATATTCAAATACAACATTACTAATAATCATATAAAAAAATTCTAATCACGGATCTCTAATCAAAGCTCTCAATAGTCAGAGTGAAGATTGATATTCTAGTACTAGTTGTCAAAAATTCAGCTTGATCCAATGGTTAACAAAACGTCAATCAAAATTTTACCAAGATTTTCCAAAATCCAAAACAGAGTGGTGCTCAACACCCTACACCTAGTGTCCAATGCCAAATGCCTTGGTGCTCACTGTAGACTTTGCAAATCAAGTTGATTGAGTGTCTTGAGAACCATTTGTTTTGACAATTTCACATTACTTATGATTAATTGTCATTTTACCTATAATGACGACTTTTTTTTAAATGATTTAAAATGACATCAAATTTCTATTGAATAGACAACTCAAATGATGAATCATAAGACAACAACATATTAGAAATGTTGAATCTCGTCTACCCAACAAGAATTTCACTAAGTGACAAATCATGACTACATCTCAGGATGCAATCACAATGTTCACTATCAAAACCTACATGTATAAGCCAATCAAACTTTTCATCGATGCTCGTCAAAACATATTTCAATGAAAATGTTGCAGTCTTATGACAATGTTTAAATTCTAGTACGCACATTCAACCTTACATATAACGAAACACACAATTAAGTAGAACTAAGAACTTTTACATATATGTTAGAAGAACTAATTAACACGTAAAAAAGTACCTATTTGATGTTGTATTCTCCAAATACGTAACCTTATGTATCCATGACTTAACAAAATTTCCCTTGTGTATAATGATTTACACATTATTCACATATTCAAAAAATAGTGGTCATGATATGCAAACAACTTCAAAATGTTTTAGACACCTAGCAAATGAATAACAATTTGCACAATCTATCACAATTCTTCATAGATTCATAATAAATTTTCATGCCTCCACAAAATCAACTAAAATCTTACACTTTGTTTTAACGTTCACTAGTACAAAAAAAAATGTATAACGTCACGCGTTCAACGTCTAACCACTCAATAGCCAACGTTAAAAATGATCGGTGACAATTTTGTAAATAAATGCAAATATTAAACGTCGTTTAGAATTATAATTCGACGTAAAAGGATATAAAACGTCAAATGTCTCAGCGTTAGATGTCAAAAGGTTAGTGAATTCAATACAAAATTGAGCGGGAGATTGAAAATTCATTCACTTTATCTTAACGCGCGAGATCTTCTTCTTTGCTCAAACTTTTCTCGAACGAAGTTTGACGACCATCACATGTAGTCTTTCTTTCATTTGATACAAATGCATGTTAATTAACTACTTTAGGTATGATTTTCGTTTTGTTTTCACCGATTATTTTCGTGTTCTTGTCCTTCATAGGCGCATTTTGCTTTCTCTCTCACTAGTGGAAACACTTTATTCCGATGAACCCACCTTTTGAAGGTTAGTTTTCGTTTTGAAGAACTTATTTGTTGAACTTGTTTGTTGTTTGATTGAACTTGTTTGTTGTTTGTTATTGTTATTTATTATTGATTCTATATTACCGTTCATAGTTATGCTTTTCAGGTCTCGTAGAGTTGTAAAAAAGGATTACAATTAATTAAAAAAAAATTGATTAATGTTGTATATTGACAAAATTCGACGTTAAATTAAAGTCGAATTTTTTAAATTCGACGTCAATTTAACGTCTCCCAATATGACGTCGTTCTCGAATTCGACGTGAAAGGCCAAAAATATTCGACATTGTATGTTGTTTTTGTACTAGTGGTTCTTATTAACGTGGAATCACAAACAGTTCAAAAGCTCCTGAAAAGACAATGTTGATTAAAGTCTTTGTCTATATAACAATAACTTTTGGGAACACATCTAATTTATAAAAAAACCTTCTAAGTCTTTCTAGAACCCAAATGAAGTTGGTTTCTCATTTACTTCCTAACATCAAAAAACCAACAAAGAAAGTTAATCTTGTTGACATCACATATTCTCTCTCAAGCAAATGCAACTTATCTTTGTTGCTTTTGTAATTGTTGTCTATCAACAATACAAAGCTAAATGCATTGAACAATTTAAATGAATCATGATGTTTCCAAAAGTGTCGCTTATAATTTATGCAAACTCATTACACTTATCTATTAATTATACTTGTCATACTCTAGTAACATGTTGTATTTCAGTTTTAGACCCTCTAGTGCTATCTTGTATGCATATCTTCCATTGAACAATTACTTTACTATTGTGACATTGTCCTTATTGTTCTGTTTTAAAGTGAGTAATATATTTGTCGACTTCACTAGAATTTTTCTTATATCAACAACCATAGATGACCATTAGCAATGTCTTAGTCAATCCATGATTATAACTATCACATATTACCTTTAAGACCCAATCTTCTCCATTGCGAATAGGTTTACCTCACAACTCAAAAGCACAATCACATTTTTTGTACCAATTATAGTTGCCTCCAAATCATGCTTGTATTTTCTATACTTATCACCTCTTTTACAACTGAGCAAGACATATATCTTTCTTTCCTATTATCATTAGCTTTATCAAACCTCAATATCAGAATCATAAAATCAAGTTCAAATGTCACCCTACACACCCACTGAAGTAAGTCATCATGTTGTACCGAATACCTATACAAGTATATCATAATCACATCAAATGTCAAATTTATTACAAAAACCAATGAAACACTATATATATACTCAATCTATTGTAAAAGGCCTAACAAAATCTCTTCCAACTAATTCATTTGCATTATTTCAAACCCTTATATATCTAATAACTTATCTACTTTATTAAAAATTATGGTCTTATATTGAGATTTCATCTTTAAATTCAACAATTCATCACCTTATAAAAAAGAAATATAATATTTGTAAGTTTAAAAAAACTAAATTTTGTATTTTAGATTGTACAATCAAGAATACAATGTATATTTTAGAGTATAAATTTTTATATTTTAGATTGTATTCTTGAATTCAAAAATTTCTGAAATACAAAATTTATATTTAAAATGCACAATTTAAAATGTGTGAAAATGAAGAAAAAAAAACACTTTAGGATTGTATAATCTAAAAGGTCTCCATAATCCACAGTCCGAAAGTTAGAATAAAGGAAAACCATAAACTCACCTATGCAACGCTGCCACTTCCCACTACCACTAAAGACCACCATTAATCATCACCACTAAGCTCTACCAACCACCAATAATCACCACTAATAAATTACAATAACAACATCGATTCACCACCCGTTCAGACTTGATTGAGTTTGAAAAAAATGAAATTTTTTAATATGGACTAATTTTCAACCTAGCTCAGTTAGAACCCGGCTCACTCGGATTGAACCTGTGGTGAGTTGGGTTGGCTTATCAATCCACCTAGTTTAATTTAATTATTTATGATTTTGTGTTTCGATATTATTATTTAACATTTTTTTTATTGTATTGTAAATGGGAATAAAGAAAAAGATGTTTCAAGAGAACAAAATATTATGAATTTATCCATTCAAGACTCTAATCTTATAAATAGATAAATGACATAAAAATCAATAATATTATAAACTTATTTATTCGTTTTTTTGGTTTGTTTTTGGATTATATGAGTTGTATGTTAATTTTTATTTTAAATTGTCTTCGGATTTTAATATAGAGTGAAATTATTTAAATTTGAATTACAAAAAAGTTGTAACTTTTTTGGATTTAGAAAAAATTTTGTAATTAAGTGAGTCAACCTGTTTAACCCACCAATCCGTTGTGGACCGGGTCGGGTTCAAATTTGTTTAACTCGTTAATAAATGAGTCAAAATAATTAAAATATCAATTTTGTTTAAAGAATTATTTTAAAATTGTTCATTTTAAAAAAAACTTGAATTACATAATTTGAAATGGTGGTAAAACTTAGAAAAAATGAAAACATAAACATAAATTTCGCACCTTTACATTTGCTGGTGAAAGATAGGGAGAGTAGAGAGAAGAAATACAGTTAGGGATGTGCAAGATTAATTTTGTCTTTTTACATGCCCCTACGGAGTGTGCGGGAGAAAAACGGGTGCAAAAAGAAATCCAGTTATGAGAAAAAGCACTCTCCTTCGTCCAAACGGTGATATTGATAACAGATAAACTTTGTTTCAGTGATCATTATCCACATCACTTCACATCACCCATGGCTGCCTCATCCACCATCAACAACTTCCTCTCTTTCTTCTTACCCACAAAACCTCCGCCACCCTCTACACCGCCGCCGATCCAATTCAACCCCACCACTTCTTCTCCCTCTCAGAAACCCTCACAACCCCTAATTGCGCAATATGACCCTTCTTCTTCTTCTTCTTCTTCTACTTCTTCTTCTTCTTGCTCTGAATTGTCCTCTGTGATATGCCCCTCCATGGCGTACACGAACACGCTCTTCTTCCAGTCACCGTACAACGTGCAGGTGGTGGTGGCCCAGGACGAGCCCGAGGAGCGCCTCCTCAACAGGTTCCGCAGAGAGGTGTTGAAGGCCGGCGTCATTCAGGAGTGTAGGCGGAGAAGGTACTTCGAGAACAAACAGGAAGAGAAAAAACGCAAGTCGCGTGAGGCTGCCAAACGTAACCGCAAAAGGTAGTCCCTTCTATTTTTCATGACATTGCTGCAATGTTATGTAACAAGTGTTTGGTAGAATAGAAACACAAAAGTAAAATTTAGATTTCTCCAAATTAGTTTGTGCAAGAGTTATTCGAGTTATGTCATTTGTCTTGTGAAGAAAGGGAATGAACCTTGAAAGGGTTTCCTACAAAATTCACCCCATAAAAGGCTCCCCAGATGTTAATATAGGCCATTCTGTGGATTTTGGACACCATCAACATAGTGGAGGCCTATAGCTCGACTAAATGCCGCTATCAGGCTGCTACATTGAAGTGTGACATATGGAAGTACATATAGCAGAAAGGATCCACTGTGCGCCTCTGTTGACTAGTCTATGTTTTTTTATGATTGTATCTAAAATGGACCGAACTTGTAGTATTAGTGTGTATATACATCGAAGTGTGAATTTTGTGAGAAGAGGAAGAGTTCTATGAAATTCCCCCACTAGATACTTTAAGTCAGGCAATGAAGGTTACGTGCATGTCATGTGCAATAGGGAGGTTTCTGCATGAGGGCCATTGATAGTGATTTCAAACAAAGCTAAGTTTATCTAAATTTTGCAATATAGAGCATAACCTAAGAAACTGAAATTATTAAAGTGCAGAAAACTAAAGTAAGTGCAATGAATTAAAAGGGCAAGAACATTAAAGAACAAGAAAATTAAGTTGCAAGAACATTAAAGTAATTGCAAAAAATATAAACAAATCAACTTCAAATTCAAGAACAAAACAAACTGAAAATCTTTTGATGTTGATTTGATCTTGATTCTGTGAGTTGATCTTCAGAGAATTGTAAAAACGTGGAAATGAATATGAATAGATAAAAAAACTAAAGAGGAGAGAAAAGAAAAAAACTAAAAACTCTTAAACTTTGCAATTGATTTCTATGTGTAGCTTTTAGCACATTAGAGGTCTTATATGGCCTCTGAAATCTGAAACTAAAGTGGGCCTCATCTGAGCTCTAATTAAGTTCTTAACCCCAACTACAAAAGGTCACCTAATACAAAGAAAGACCTAATCCAGGTTTTGTTTACAATTTTTCAGCAAATTTGTCCCAGCTTTTAAAAAGTGGAAATGAGCTAAAAACAGAAATAAAGCATTTCCAAAGTATATTACTATACAATAAAGTTATAAAAGGTGTGTACAACATATGTATTATCAGCCGTGTGACCTATGAAATTAAGTCTAGAAAATAGTGTACTTCTTCCCACAGGGTATTCATTTATCTTTCTTATGTACCAATTGAGATGATAGTCTCATGCACTAGACACCCTCTTTCTTTTCCTCAAGTTCATGTCCATTCATACACCATTGAGAGAATGATGCTTGTTCCCTTTCAATGTTATGGAGGATTTTACTGTCCAATGTTGTCTGCGGTTGGTTGAATGGTGTAAATATCTTTTGCTTATTTGCTATTGGCTGGCCCTTTAGAATGGAATGGCTATTGGATGGCTCACAAATTTTATTTTTGTGGTTAGGTATATCCATTAGCAAATATTAGTTTAATTTTGATACTTTTTTCTGGCTGACTACATTTTCAGGCGCCCCATGTCAAAAACTGATGCACAGAAAAAACAGGATGTCCCAGCAACCAAGAGAGAAGATGAGGATAACTGGGATCTACCTGATGGAGATACTCTGTATTAATGCTTTCATCCCCGAAGTTCTGTAGCTATCTTTGATTTCACTGCATGTAAGTTTGTTAAGTAGAATGTGCTCTTGGGTGGATTTTCTATGGCGTTGAATTTAATATCATGTAACTTGCTTTTGTTGTGTCCTTATTTAGTTCTGTTTCTGTTCACTGTTTGGCAACCTGGGAAGACAAAATAATTTTAAAAATTACGAAGTTGCTGGTAATAACTTTTTAAGAAAAATATTAGAAAAGCATTTTCTAAAGAATAACATTTTACTCAAAAAATTAGATAAAACTTTTCTAAAGTTCATTACACACATGGATGTATTTCTATTATATTAACCTTGTGTATATATAATTTCTAAAACACTCAAATACATTAATTTAAATTGATTTTATTTTTAATTGTTTTATTTTGTAAATATTTTATTTGGATAAGACAATGCAAATTTAGTGAATTTAATTTTTATATGTATAAAATATTTTAATTAATAGCAAATTAAAATATTTGATTTAAATATCAAATAATTGTTAAAAATTAAAAAAAATTCAATGTTCATAATCCTTTTGTCATTCAATGTTGACTGTAATTGTTTTATTTGATTAATATCAAGGTTATTTGATGACGTTGACACTTGAGGGGTTTTTTTTGCCAGTTTGTTTTATCGACGCTGATGATAAATTTTCCTAATTAACATTGGTTAACACTAGAAAAGAAATCTAAGAAAATTATTGACAAAATAACATTCTTGTTGATGATAAAAAAAATATGGGAGACATGGACAAAAAATAATAATAATAATCACGAGGGACGTTTATTGAAAAAAAAAATCTAATTTACATTTATAAAAGAAAAGTCTTCCTGAGATGTTGAGAAAAACTTTAATTAATATTGAGTAAGGAATAACAGTGTACAATAAAATTAAGGTTTAATAGCCAATTTAGTCCCCATTTTGGTTGAAAAATCTCAATTTAGTCCCTCGTTATAAAAGTGTTTTACATTAGTCCTAACTTTTAAAATAGTGGGTCAGATTGGTCCCTTTCGTTAAATATAAGTTAACGAAATTAATAGATGATGATGTGACACAGCTTAAAGCTGATGTGTTAGATTGGTCCCTCGTTAGCTTTAAGTTGTGTCACATCATCATCCATTAATTTTGTTAACTTATATTTAACAGAAAGGACCAATCTGACCCACTATTTTAGAAAGGACCAATCTGACCCACTATTTTAAAAGTTAGGACTAATTCAAAACACTTTTATAACGAGAGACTAAATTGAGATTTTTCAACCAAAGTGAGGACTAAATTGGCTATTAAACCTAAAATTAAAATCTAAAAACTTAAATAACAAAAAAACTCCTATTAACATCAATAAAAATATTATAGTCGATGTCAATTAAAATATAAGCATGTTGACAATGTCTCAGTCTTATTTATGTTGACGACACTCTGGCTAAACTTGATATAAGATCTCAATCTTATTTAAGTTGATGACACTCTGGCTAAAGTTGATATAAGAAGAAACTATAAAAGGAGAAACTATAAAAAGCAAAACATAAATTTGAGAATGCAAGGATTTCAAATTTTTACCTTTTAGATGGAATTTGAAATTCTCAATCTAAATTTAAGAATTCATTTGCTCAAATTATGTTTTTAATTTCTTTCATGATTTCTTGCTCAAACTATATATTTTATCGTAAAACATTTTAAATTCTTTTAAAATATAATAACTCTTGTGAAAATAAGAAAATAACACAAGAACAGATGATTAAATTATGTTTTAAAATTTTCACAATTTTTGCTTGTATCATTTATGCAAACAATATTAAATGATACGAAGATGAACTTATGTATAAAATGATTTTGCATGTTTAGTTTTAAGTTTTTCCTTTATTGTTTAGTTAGTTAAACAATTTCAACTTATAACAAATGAAAAGATACTTGACATTTTTATATTGATTGGTCTAAGCATATAAATTATGTTCAATTATTGATCAATAAGTCAAGTTTCATTAGGAAAACTCATTACAAAGTATACACAATTAATCTTTCCCAAATTACTTTTGACTAAAAAAAGTATTCTTTCAAAGTCACTCCTAATCCAATATGAGTATTCTTTCAGTTTTTAAAAATTCATAATTGACCTCGTTTAAGTTTTTTTTTTTCAACCTATTTATGGTTCAACTAAGTATTATTTTGACAATATTATAGAACATATTTTATGCATGCATTTATAGTTTTTTTATAAAGTGATTACACTTGTCATTTGCTTTATTTAAAATTTTTCAGTTCATTTTCTTGCATTAGTAATAAATTAGGTTTATTATACATATGATTTCTTTAATTTTATATTTTTAGCTAATTTGACCTTTATTCATTATTTTCACTGTAACTTTCTTTGTTGATATCACTTTTAGCTGATTCTAGTAACATTAAGTTCTACACTTTTACGACTTCAAATGGACTATATGACTTGCTGGATTTGGATTTCTGTGCTACTTTTTTCAGTCTGTAGAAGTTAACGCAGATTCTTTGAAAATTGTAAACAAAACCCTATGGATTTGATCTTTGTTCGTTTTAGTTTACATGTTTTTAACTTTTAGACCTAATTAAAGCTTAAATTATGAAATTAGGTCAAATGCTTTAGTTTTCAAAGCCTATATAATTGTGTTTAAAATAAGACTCACAAAACTCATTGGCTTAGTTTTTAGAAATTTAGAATTTCATCTTTTCTCTCATTTTTGTTCTTGATTTTTATTCTCCTTTTTTCTACATTTTTTTCTCCTCTAATGGATAACTAAATCTAGGAAGATCCGGAATTAATATCAAATAAGCCAAATTGAGTTTCGATTCAATCA
The DNA here is from genome assembly GCF_029865625.1 of Vigna umbellata. NCBI lineage: Eukaryota > Viridiplantae > Streptophyta > Magnoliopsida > Fabales > Fabaceae > Vigna > Vigna umbellata. The sequence continues at coordinate 41,710,058 of NC_142168.1, forward strand.
TTCTTTATTTTCACTTTGTTCTTCTCTAATTGAATTTTGATTTTTCTTTGTGATATCAAATTGAATTTCTGATCTTAGAATCAAATTAATATCGATTGAATTATAATTTGATAATTGAATACAAATTAGAAATTTAATTCATATAAATAACTTTACTTGATTAATTAAATTGGTTAATTGTTGAAATGTGGATATAATCTTTAGAGAATCATTTATTTTTGGATTGTTAGGTTGTTCGAATATGTGGATTGATCTTGAGTAAAAAAAATGTATAGGAAAAAAAGCATAATAGGTGGCCTTATCTCTAGTTGATACCCTCTCACACCCAAGTATATGTACATCTCGAGCGTAGAATAGACTCTAACCATGACTTTGATACCATGTTAGAAGTAGACTTTATGTCTAACTCAACCTTACAAAATCGGCTTGTAGGGTGAGGTTTGCACTCACTTATATAAACTATAAATTGACCTTATCTCTAATCGATGTGAGACTTCCAACATTCTTAATATTTTTACTATCATTTGTCAAGCTTGGATGTTGAGAAGCATTGAGTGTGATCCATGGAACATTAGTTGTTATCTCTTCTTTACACAACTTCTTTGATAGCTATAAATATTGTTCTACTTAAGTTGCATAACTTTTTTACTTCAAAGGTGATAAAAATGTACATTCTACTATATATAATTGATTTATTAGTTTTAATATTTGTTATCTTTTCTTTGGCACATGTTATTTTCTATGATTCGTTTCAAAATATGTTTTCAATTATGCCCTAGGGGGAGAGTGTATGCATGTATTCCTGGATAGATGTATATTGTGTACCATTAATCTCAACTCTTTATTGTTTTTCTTTCCTTATATTTTTTGCAGGGGGAGCTTAGAGAAAGAGATGTATAATAGCAGGGGGAGTTCATCTGTTTTGAGATTTTTGAGATTTTAAGCTTGTATTTGTGTGTTTGAAAACTCTAACGAAAGAAATCACTTTTTGTTATGGGTCATTATCTCCAACATTTAAGTTTGGATGCATTAACTGTGGGTCATCATAAAAAGGTAGGAAATTGTTAGACTTCAAGAATAAAGTCAAAAAATTGTTTTGATGATGATGTTTGAAGAAAATGATATTAGAGATGTATTATTTGTTTTAGCTTTCATTTCATTTGTTTGTGAGTCTTTCATACAAGTACTCACTAGAATTTTTGTTTAGTACATACCATAATATTAAAATTAAACTTAAAAAAATTGATTTAGAAAGGTTATAATATGTTGAAAAAGGTTTTTCTTCCATTTTATCCAAAAGCGACTGTTTGGTAAAACATAGATGGTTACTAACTTGAAGTTGTTCATATTAAAATAGTACTTGTTTAAGCTAGAAATGACTTATAAATGAATATTTGTTTAAGCCATAAGTGGCTTGAGGAAGAATATTTATATAAGCTAAAAATGACATGTTGAATGTAGAGTTGTCAAAACGGGTAAAATGGCTCAACCCAGCCCGGCTCATTACGGGTTGGTCACTTAGTGAGCCAACCCAACCTGACTCACTTATTAGCGAGCTGAAAAAATTCGAATCCGGTCTGACCTACCACGGGTTGGTGGGTTAAACAGGTTGGCTCACTAGTTCATTTAATTATAAGTTTTTTTTAAAATAAAAAAATTATAATTTTTTTTAATTCAAATCTAAATAAACGTCACAGTAAAATGATGTTAAACTCCAAAGAAAATTCAAAATAAATAAAAAAAAGTATCATATAATCAAAGCGTAATCCAAAAACATGTACAAAAGACAAACAAATAAGTTTTTAATATTGATAATTTTTGTATCACTTGTCCATTTATAATACTAGAGTCTTGAATAGATAAGTCTATAATATTTTTCTCTCTTGAAACATCTTCTTCTTTATCACCATCTACAATATCATAAAAAAATACAAACTAATAATATTGAAACAAAAAATAATAAATAATTAAATTAAATTAGGTAGGTTAGTGAGCCAATCCGGCTCACCACGGGTTTAACCCGGTGAACCAGGTTGAAAACTAATCCGCATAAAAAAATTATATTTTTTTCAAACCCAACCCGACTCAAACCCGTAGTTAGTTAGGTTGACTCGTGGGTTACAACCCATTTTAACAACACTAGTTGAATGTTATGTTGTGTTTAAAATGACTTGGGAACTAATGCTTTATTTAGTCAAGAGTGGTTTAAAAGTAACTTGTTGAAATAATACTCAATGTGTTATTTAGGAATGATTAGAGTCCATACAATATTTAGAGGATTAGCCATGCCTATGAGCTCAAAGAAAATTTAAAAACTGAACGTAATTTGCATGGTGAGATAAAGAATATAATGTGTATTCTATATATTTCTTTATCTATTCACTTTTTATGTTATTTTTATCTATACTAATGTAGAAGAAGAGTCACTACACAATTACATGTAAAAAAAAATTAAACAAGTGATTTATTAGTGATAAAGCTTCGTCTTCGTCTGATATTCTTCATGAAATACAACTATCATCACCCGATTGCTTAATGTATAAAACTATGATCTTAATATTCACCATCAAACTATATTTGCTAAAAGTGTCAAAAAGTTCTACCATCATAATTCAACTATCCATTCTTATGCTTTTCCCTATTTTCATATAACTTCAATCCACATCCACGAAAAAAATTCACTATCAACAGAAATTAAAACGTGAAGTTTATCTCTTAGTGAAGTCTCAATGAACTCATTTTTTTGTTATTACATTATAACGTCAATTCTTATTTAATAATAACTTTCAATACATGTTCATATTTATATAACACAATTACCATAACTAATTTTTGTGAAATGCCCCTGAATGTGAACAAAGTTTCTCGTTACTAGGTTGGAACATCACTCAGTGATGGATCCCTATTCTCCTCTTTGCAACAAAAACTTAAAGGGGAATTGGAAAATTATTAAACTCTCCAAGCATCTAAAATGAAAATCAGAATGTTCCTTTTCCAAGAAAGGATCCTTGAAGAACTAGATGAAGATTATTCCTTCATACCTTATGTACAAGAATAAAGCATTTAAGCATAACTCATAATTTTCCATAGGTTCTTCTCCTTGATCGTTTTGTTTGGAATCACTTGATCGAAGTACCTACAAAATTTTCCATCATAACTCATAATTTTGTAGCAAAATGCTTCTTCTCCTTGTTATGAGACTTCCTTCTATGCTTCAAGATCTTCTTCTATGCTCTTCTTATGTTATAGATGCAAGACTCAATTGGAGGCCCAATTAAGATCTAACCCTAACCCAGTTATAACTTTAAAAATCTTTAAAATTACAAAGAAATTATAAACCTATAGAATTATACAAGACTAAAAAATTTTCTTAGTGATTGAATATTCATCTTTTTCTATCATTTTAGCGGCCATGGGTTTTGTGTTGGATAGTTTCCATTACTTAAACTACTTCTCCAAATAGTACTAGTGTCAATAGTGTCAATAGAAACTAAGACACTACTATATATTAATGATTCATAAATCTTATTAAACTTTTGGAAAATGATACTTGAACAACCATTTTTGACAACATTTAGACACGCGCACACGTGTCTAAATTTGAGTGGTCCATTTTCATTTAATTTTTCCAACTGGACCACTCAAATTTAGACACGTGTGCGCGTGTCTAAATGTTGTCAAAAATGGTTGTTCAAGTGTCATTTTCCTAAACTTTTAGTTGATGAATCTTCAGACTAATTTTCTAGTAAATGGACTACCAAACAACTGAAAATTCTGGTGAGTATTAGAAGAAGGTGCATGTTACCACTAGATCATCCATAAAATAAACTATAATTTGCGAGCCAATATCAGCATGATTCATAGTTGTTAATTTATTGGCGGCGTAGTGCTAACAATTGTCTTGTTAACAGGTATTTCACTTATATCATAACTGAATTGAAAATTCCCACTGTTCACAATCGGCTGTAAAACTATAGTGTGGTTCAAATGTCTTGGTGCGAACAAGTCTTAGCCAGATAGGACTTAATTGTCTGGATTTTGTACCTTAGATCTGAACCAAGCACCGAAAGCCTGAATTTATGGCACAATCCATGATAACTCCAAAACGCAACACATGTCCAACACCACAAAGAATAGACAAAACTTGAGTTGTCGCTATTTGTGGTTATTGTTTGAGGTGGCAATAGTGTATGGTTTTGGATTATGTTTGGTTGAATAAAGTATTGGTAATTTATGTCAAATATATCCAGACAAAACAGCCTTTGAAGAAGTGAAGAGCCAACGTTTGATCTTAACATTTCTTCCATCTCACCCACACTATGCACCTTACACATGTCTCCTCTGAGTTTTTTTTATATGGCCCAGCACTGTCTCACAGATGGCATAATTAATGCATATATGAATATTGTAAGATGAATGAATCAAAATGGAAAAGGAGTTGGTTGATCGCTTTTATGGAACGACATAACCAATCATAAATCATTTCTTTATATTATAAAACGATTCTGCAACCGTGATGCTGATTGTTTGATGTTCTATATCTGATTTGTAGAGGCCTAAAAGTCTATAAATATATTATTTATTAAAAAATTATTTAATGATTTTTTCTACTTTCATATTATTATCATTTTGTGTTTGTGGTGTGTGAGTAAAGTATTTCTCAAGTCACACAAATCTACAATTCTTTCCAAGTCAAAACACTATTCTTCATCGTCCGAGATGAATCCATTAATGATGATGCTAAAGTCTCTAAACATACGTGGAGAACCTACTCCATATTTCATGAAACATCTTTTTATATATATTTATTGTTTTATTGTATATCGAAAGTACTTTCTATATGTTTTATCTTCATTAACTCATTTCCTATTAGAAGAAATTGAATCTATATTAATTTAATTTTTGTATTTTTGACTCATCTTACCTTTATCACTATTGTAGCCATAACTATTGATGTAGATATTTGGCCCTCTTTTAGTTACATTGGATTCTATATTTCCAGAGGCTTCAAAAAATTAACATATGATTTGCACGATTTAAAGTTCTCTACTATTTTTTTTTTGTATGACGTTTAGAAGTTGAGATACGCTGAATTTTTTTAAATAACCCTTGGAGATTCATTTTTGTTTGGTTTAATTTAAACTTTTTTAATTGGGTTTATGAACCTAATTATAATGCATTTAGAACCATGTTTACTTCAAATTTCATAGCCTATATATGACATAAGTGTGTTATAAACTCTTATACATAAATCATTTGCTTGATTTTTTAGTTTTAGAAAATGTTTATTCATCTCATTTTTACTATTTACTCTCAACTTTTTTTTACTGTTCCTCTTCTCTTCCCATTGGCATTTTCTGGTATTCATCAAAAGATAATTAATATTTGAAGATCAATTCACAAAATCAAGATCAAATAATTTGAATTAAGTTTTTGTACCAATCATTGATCACTTGGAGTTTGTTCTTCTCTTTGATTATAAATTGCAATTTTGGTTTTAGAAATCTTAATTTGATAATTAGATACAAATTATATTAAATGATCCTTTGATTTGATCTGTATATATAACTGATTTAATTGAATAATTAAATTGGTCAATTGTTCACACTTGAATTTGAATATTCACAAAACTATGTTAAGAAGAATTGTTAGATTTTGGAATATATGAATTGAACTTTTCATCTTAACTTTAGTCACTGTCAAGTTAAAGTGCCATAAAGAGTTTTATAAGGCATAGATAATTCACTCATTATCAAACACAAATCTATATTTAACTATCCTGTCCAAAGCTACCATGATTTTGATGATAACAAAATATCAAGTTTGTTAGTGTGAAACAACATATAAAAATGCATCAGTCTATATGGTTTAATGAAGGTATTAGAAAATGCACTTGATAAATTATAATAAAAGAAATAGACAATATTTCAAGGTGTGTTAGAATCAAAATTTCAAAGACCAAAAGAATCTCAAGGTGTGTTAGACATATGTTATAAGTCCAAGATGTTTTTATATCATAAGATGGTGTTGAAACATATCTCCAAGGCCACTCTGCATGCATCATCATCTTATTCCAAGAAGTAAGTCTCATGTTCTCCTAGACAACTTGGAACCCATGCTTTAGTTTATATAAGTACATGAATTAATTAATTATTAGACACTAAAAAGATTCACAAAAAATTTGAAAAACTTTCAATAAAGTCCAATTGTTAGCGTAGAGTTGACTAGAGGGGCATTCATAGTCATTAATATTCTACATTCAAAACATGAAAAAGGGAACAAAAGACCTTAGTTAATTCACAAATAAAGGCTTATATAAAGGAGCTTAATTGAGCATTGCAAATCAACTTCAATAACATTTAATACACGAGTCTGTGAAATATGAGTTTTTCCTCTTTAACTAGAGAATTTCTAGTCCTTTCTTAGTATTAAGTTGGAGACTCTCTCCTTTGTGTCCTCTTGGTGTTGTTTAGCTTATCCAAGGTGCAAGAACTTGAAGAGATAAAATTAATTACCCTTTCTTTGACTTCAAGAAGAACAAGTTGTTCCTTTTTGTAAGTAATTCATTTTTTTCTTGTTTTCTTTGCTTTTCTATTTTTGTTCTTCCCTTTCCTTTCTTTGAAGAACAACATAGCCATATCCTAAATAAATCCAACATTCACTATAAACCTTGCCAAATCACCACCATAAAACCTTAGGATTGTCTCCCCAAACATTTCCTGATCAAACCCACCTAAAGAATCCAATTGTCAACTTTATACACCATATCCTATCTTGAGATAGCTTCAACAAATCCTACATGATTCTAGGCTCTAAGATTTTTTCAAGATATGTCATAATCATTGCCCAACCTTCCAACCCATTACCCTTTCAAGATCACACAATGTGCAAGCTTTTAGAATAAAAGGAAGAGTAGAAGTAGAAAAGAAAAGAGAGAAAGAACATCACGAGCTTATATTGTCTAATGCTCTTCAATTTAAGAGAAGAAACCTTATAAATTCACAGATTGATTTGTATCTTCTTAATCCTCTCCATGAGAGTTTATTCAATTTGTATTTGTAATTAAAAAAACCAAGTGTTTTGTATTAAAAACACTCATATTACTCGTGTACTTGTCAGGTTAGACTAGAGAACCAGGAGTGGTTAACTATACTTGGGTATCAGGAGTGGTCATAATACTCAACAACAATGAATAAATAAATTTGACATAATTAGGATTAACTAGGGGAACTGAGAGTGATTTATAAACTCAGACTAGTCAAGATTGACTGGGTGAACCAGGAATGGTTTATAATACTCGAATTAGTCAAGATTGACTAGGTGAACTAGGAGTGGTTTATAATACTCGGACTAGTCAAGATTGACTAGGAAAATATGGAGTGATTTATAATACTTGAACTAGTTAAGATTAGTAGGGGACCAAGAGTGGTAATAATACTTGTAACCAAGATTGGATTAAACTCATTGTAATCTCTGATAAAATTAATGGAACCCCTTAAGAGTTATTGAGGGAGAATCGGACATAGCTCGATAGAGTGAACTAGTATAAAAATTGTGTTTTATTGTTTTCCTTCTTTAAAATCTTTTAGTAAGTTTTCTACATCATTGTCTGAAGAATATCCTTATTTGATAATCTTTTGGAAACTTAGACACCTTTTTGTAAAAAGTTTTAGAAAATAATATTTGCCCTCGCTCTAGTGTTTTCTTGTATATTTCAACTGCATTGTCCATCCACTACAAGAGTCACTCTCCTTCCTTCCTCATCGTTAAATGTGAACCACATCGCCACTTTCGTTGTCACTCTTCCACTCTCCTCCCTTTGTCGTCACTAATGCGAATTGTGTCATTTAATCACCATTGCGAACCTTCCTTTCCTTTCTATTTTGAAAGCAACGAGAGGTTTATTATTTCATCTTGCGTTTTTGTTTTTCTCTCTTCATAATCTTTTTTTCCTAATATTTTTTAATATCTTTTATTCAAAGTGGAAGTAGGAAGGCTGATGGTAAAACTATTTGTTGGTGGAAAGCACATTGATTCTACAATTGTGTTGAAGTGGGAAATAATGGGAAGATGAGGATGGAAAAAAATTAAAACTAAGTTTTTTCTAAGAAAAAAATAAAAATAGTCTTTGGTTTCAAAAAAAACTGAAATATAAAATAAATAATAGACTTAGATTAATCGAAGTCTAAAACCCTATATTTTTTCTCTCCGTAAAGTGTGAAAACATATTGAACAAAGAAGACAAGAAAAGAAGCATATACATAATTGATGAAGAAGAAAGAAAATAATGATTGAGATAAAGGAAAGTAAATACAAATGAAGGAGACCTAAGACCTGTAAATAGGGAAATTTAATGTGATTAATTTAAAGTGACGTGTCTTTCACCAAAGGTGATATCATGGGATGGGATGGGATGGGCTGTGTTTGGTAAAATGAAATATTTAACGGGCTTCCAAAATTCAAAAAACTTGTATACACACTTTCATGTTCCTAAAACGAGAAATTCAATCTAATTGTCAAAAATATCGAAACCAAATTCAAAATAAAAACAACTCAAATTGTAACGTAGCTAAAAAAGCTAACAAAATTTTAACTCTAATAATAATAATAATAATAATAATATTAGTATTATTTATTTTATAATCTTACTGCTTTAAGTATTTAAAAATTTCAGCAAATAAACTTCCATCAATTATTCTATAATTATCGTGAGAGTTCATTAATCTATAATCCACAACTAGTCGTCAAACTCGTTATATCCAGGTAACATCATATAAGTGAACGTATAATTTCTACGATCGAAATCTTATAATCACGTCTAAAAAGAAAGAATTTTAACTTCAGCGTCCATTATAGAAAAAAAAACAATTTGATGTTTTCAACATTTTAAAAAATGAATGGGACAAATCACACGGATATTAGAAAGAGAATATATTCATTTTAAAAATTGAATAAATAACAGTTTTTCTTCCATTTTGTGCAAGAAAGCATAAACATACAAAAGGAATTAGCATCTATTTTCATTAGCCACCTTTTTCCTTCTGCTCTTATCTACCTCCTCACGTTTTCTCTCTCTAGTTTTCTTTATCCTTACCCACTACGTTCTCCTACATCTTGGCTTCTTTTGACTTTTTCTTCCTCAAACTTTTCTGCCACCCAATTATAATATATATATATATATATATATATATATATATATATATATATATATATATATATATATATATATATATATATAATATACACACCACACACACAATAAAATTAAATTAAATTAAATTAAACTAAATTAGTTGGCTCATGTAACATGTTGTCGTAAATTTGTCTCTTTTTATTTGTCATGTATTAGGCTTTCCACACCAATTACTTTCACAAATGATAAAAGAAACCAAACCACCACTTACTTTTAACATGTACTTTCAAATGCACATTTTATGAGTAAATTCATCAAAATAAAAGAAAAAAAAGATTTATTGAATAGAATGTGAAAGCTACAAATATAATAATTATCAATAAATTGAAATAAGTAATAAAATGTTTGAATATATGTTTTGTGTGTAATTATTTTACAGTTTTTGTCACTTAAACTTTTTTCTTATTTATCACGTTATTATTATTTTTTTAAATTTTCACTTTTTGTATATGTGTAACAAGTGTTGATGTGTCTTTATAACATGACGTCGTTTTATCTCTAACTTTGGCAAAAATAATACATTTCTTTCTAATAATATGATAATATGATATGTAAAACTTTAAAATCACGAGAGTAGTGAGAAATGTGCAAAAAGTAATAAGAATTGATAGTAAAATATGAAAACAAAATTAATAGAAATATTTCACGAAAAAAAAATGATAGGTAGTTTCGAAATGTAAAATAAATAATTGATAAAAGAGAAATATAGAAAAGAAATATTGTAAAAAAGCAAAAGAAAGAAAAAACATAAGAACTTGTTTAATATTTTTAATTTGATTAGTTGGAAAGAAGATATTTGATGGTAGACGAAAACTATTTTATAATAAATGACAAGTAACGTGGCCAATTTGACAATTCTAAACGAAAAGGTGGTTTTATTCCTGCACTTCCAATTTTTCTTACGCCATCAAAATTTTCTAAATCCTCTTGACTGATACTAAACTTTTTTTATTAGGGTAAAAAAAATATTTTTTCTTCTTATTTATCTATCCATTCACTTTTTCTCACATTTTATTTTCCTAATCTAGCAGTGCACTTTTCACTCTCTCAATTTTTACACCTTATGCAACACATCCCTCTCCCACTCCCCCACACGGTGCATCATACACCCACGGTGAGGAAGGTTGTATTACTACATGCATTAATTTACTATATATCAGTGATAATAGAAATTTGTATTTTTTTTTAAACTTGATGTCGAAATCGCGTAGTAGGAACCAAATTTGTAGGGTTCCGGATTTGAAGATTTAAGATTGAATATCGAATTTTGAAATTTGGTTAAAAAGTATTATATTTGAATTTAATACTGGATTTCGAAATTAAGATAGGAAGTATATTAGATTTCAAAACCTGGTCAGAGAGTGTATTGAATTTTAAAATCTAGTGTACTCTTTTATTAGATATCAAAATTCGGTGAAGTTGGAGAAGCTAGTCCATTAATTGGTCTTGGTGTTCACGAGAATGTTATTGAGTGGTAGGAGGATGCACTAGTAAAAAAAGAGGATTTAAACTCACACAATAGGTTTCGGTTTTGGAGCAATCGAAACCTATTAGAATGCGGTGACATTTTCGTAGTTTAATCAAACTTTTCTGTCTCGGTTCAAGGAAAACCGAGGCATATACACCATATGACCTCGGTTAGAATTCCAACAGTGCCTAACACCCTAAAAAATTCCTACAAATTTAACTTTTGGTCTGACAACTTTTTGAACCCTGATCTACTGTCTGGGTTCAGTGGGGACCCGATGCATATGCACAATATGACCTCGGTTAAGTGGGGACCCGAGGCATATACCCTGAAATAGCGAATATTTTTCTCTCTTTATGTCTCATCCCGCACAAGCTTCTACCATTTCTCTTCACCGCAAAGGGGAGGTTCCCTTTCTCTTTTCCTTTGTTGCTTCGTCGCACAGTGAGAGAAGGCGATAGGCGGCGCTAGTGGTGGCTCGTGGAGGTGCGACGATCACGGAGCGATGGAGCGGCAAGGTTGCGGTGACTGTGCGAGGACGTTGGCGGTCCTGATTCGCGGCGCAAAGGGGAGGCTTTCTTTCTCTTTTCCTTTACTGCTTCGCCGCATGGTGAGAGAAGGCGACAGACGGAGTTCATAGTGGCTCGTAGTGGCGCTGGTGGTGGCTTGTGGAGGCGTGACGATCATGAAGTGATGGTGCGGCGAGGTCGCAGGGATTGTGCGTGGACGTTAGCCGTCCTGATTCGCGGCGCAAAGGGGAGGCTTCCTTTCTCTTTTCCTTTGTTGCTTCTCTGCATAATGATTTTGCGATTTTGGTGGTGCTGATTCTACGATTTAGGTTTTAGGTTGTTCTTAAATTTTGGTGTTTTTGTTTTGATGATCTGATTTCTTCTGTGATTTGAGATGTAGGGTTTCTATGATTTCTTCTGTGATTTTGATGGTTGGGATATTGGTTTCGGCTCTTAAATTGGGGTTTCCCGTTCGTTATCTGATTTTGGGTTGTTCTCTGGTTGCGCGAGTGGTGGTGAGGGAGGCGCTGATGGTGGTGGCCATGGGTGTCAAGGTCGCCGGCGTTGGCAGCTCTGTTTTTGCAGACTTGGAGTGTTGAAGATTGGTGGGCACCTTGTTATCAAGCTTCTCACAACCGATTGGTGGACACAAAAAAACAACACAGACGGTGGACACAGAAAAAACAACACAGACAGTGGACACAGAAACCGATTGGTCTCACAACCGATCGGTCTCGCAAGAGGCAGAAAAGTTGGTGAAACCAAACATAAAAAAAATAAAATGAAAAACACTCTACTGCCTCGGTTCAGGTCCCAACCGAGGCAGTAGAGTCCTAGATACTGCCCCGATTCATACTGCTACATTAACCTATAGAGTTGAATATATGAGCACTTAACTGGTATTAGAAGGAAGTTGTTGGCTAGTTATGATGAGGCTAGACCTTAGACCACAAGTTTTATGACAAGGAGGTAGATTTCCAACCTACATAAGGCCAGAGAATAATTAGATGCCTTGACATATGATGGGGTGAGCTAGGCCTCATATAGATCACATCGAATTTTGCTCGCATCTAATAATCTATATGTTCTCTAGCTTTATCAGGGTGGGTGGAATTGTACACCATCTACCTAAACGTGTCTAAGGAAGTTTGGCTATGAGCAGTCTATCCCGCGATCACCAAATGTTGTTCTAGAAGCTGACTTAGCAACCACTGATAATTGTTAGTTATGCTTCGTCGATCATGTGTTGGTGAATGTCACAATAGCCTCCTCTCCATCTGCATGTATTGAGGGATACCTCCAATGGTTCATAAGGGTATCTCATCCTTAAGTTATGCGTGTTGGTGATGACGATCAATCGAGTCTCGTACCACAACTTCGCCGACATCTCCCAAATGACATTCCAGTTTACAAGAGATTGAAGTCAGAATCTACTTTATTGGTATGTAACCAAACAATGTTTATGTATTTATGTTATGAAACAATGTTAATTAATTTGTTATTTTCATCATTTCAAGGTGCTATCAGACGCGTTGTGACAATCTTATAGAAGATGATTGCTTGTCATGATGTGAGTGAAGGCACCGTAGCTTAAGACCAAACTAACAAGGCATTACAAATAGCTCATGAGGTTTTTGAAGAACATGCCCTCAACAGTAGAGGAGGTCATAATGTACACAACAAACATTCATAGTAGTGTCTTTATTTAACGATGTTTTGATTAACAATAGCATAGCCCATGTCTGGTATAGTGATCAACTTCTCCATATTAGCCTATAATTAATGAAACAAATTTTTGGAAAAGAAAAAGGTAAGACATAATAAGTAAAGTGTAAAATATACATAAGTTGAACCATTTTGATCAAATGAATAGGAATTGAATTTTATTAAAAAATATTAGAGTTTTATCTCTTTTATCTTAGTAAGAGTGATTCTCCTAAGTTTTTAAGTAATTCAAGAACCCTTAGCTGTATCAAAGGATTTTACCATCCTTTGTGTGTTGCCTCTCTTGGAAAGAGTGATTCTTTCCTTCCACCTTTCATATTCACCTCTTGCCTTTTCTTCACCAGAATTCATAAAACTAATTATGCTCAAATTTCTTGCTTATTAGCATTCCAACCTAGATAGATCCGTAAAAGACAAATCCACCCCCTTGGATTCTCATCACATAACAGAACAAGAAATTTCAAGTAACTTATGTTTGATTGTCATTTTTCTTGAAATGTCAACTTCTTTAAAATAATTGAGCACCAAATAAAGTTCCTTTTGAATGCATAACTCTGTCTGTAATTCATTTGATGAAATATTTGAAAAGCTCAATATAGTAAACATGATATGAATTTTTGACAGAGGAATCACTCTAAGGTCATATCATGCTAATTCACAAACATATGGTAGAACATATGTTCATCTAAAAAAGCAACCATAACTTTCACTATCAAATCTTATATGTTGAACTCGATTGAACTCCTAAGCAATGCATCTCAAAGAATATTTTGATATATATCAAACAATCTTTTATACTTGTTTGGCTTAAAAGTTTCACTAATGAGATTTGTACTTTTTCAAATGAAGTGTTTATTTCATTATGTTATAAGATGATGATGTAATGAAATGCATCCTAACAGGAGCAAAGATCTTTTATTTTGTTTTCCAATACTTTCTTCAAACTCTAGTAAGCAGACTCAACCTTGATACAAATGACATGAACAATATCGTAAAACATCTAACAAAAACAACTAAATAAAATAATATTCAAACATACATGTTTGGTGCTGTGTTTCCTAAATACAAAGTATTTCTTATACAGAAATACCCAAGAGTCATTGACATAGTCAAAGAATAAAGACCATGAATTACAATCATGATAAAGGCGATCAAGAAAATCACTAAAGATTGACTCATGTTCAAAATCCATGACATTTTTCCATGCTTTCATGACAACATCCCACCTTTCAACAAAATTTACTAACATGTTGCACTTGACTTGCACATTTTTCTAAATGTGGAAACAACATAGGAGATGATAACATTCAAGGAATACAATGTCAATGATAGTCATCAAAGTTAAGTTTTTGTCCTTAACAATGACTTGTGGGTCACTCTCAGATGTCATAAATCCTCTTAGCCTTTCCATAGCTAAAGTGAAATTATTTTATCATTCACTTGATAAAAATACAAAGACAGCTGAAAAAGTCAACCTTCTTAATGTGACCCTAATTATTTCAAGTAATGACAACCAATATGTATTGGTTTTGTTGGTGTCATCCATTAAGAAAACAATATTAAATTCATTCAACAATTTTACTAAATCAGGATTTGTTCAAAATAGGTCACATACCACTTCAGATTCGTCTACATATCTACTCTAGTGGATGCATTTATCACGTTCTAACATCATCATCAATTGTTGTAATTCAGTTATGGCCTCTGAATGATTGTTTATAACTGTATTTTGCGTTATATACTTGCTTAATTGTTGTCATATTACACTCATTATTTTCTTTGAGAGTAATAAGAATCTTTGTAGGGTTTACTTAATTCCTAGTCATATCAATAAGTGTTTATTTTAACCTCCCAACAAAGGGTGACCAATTAAAGTTTATGACAAATCATGGTTATGGTATCCATACATTACCTTCAATACTCAATCCTCTCTATTAGAAATTGTTTTGTCTCTCAATTTAAAAGGACAATCACATTTTCTTGTGTCAGATATATTAGGTTGAACATCATATTTGTATTTATTGTATTTTCTAACCATTTCACATCTTAGCAATACACCCGTTTTTCTCTCTAGTTGACCATTAGCTTTATTAGATCTTATAATGGTAACAACAAAACCAAGATCAAAAGCAATCTCTGGAATTGACTAAATTAACTCATTATGTGTGGGAAAAATTTGATCAGTTGTAAAATTATTTGTGTAATCTCCCTCAAAAGTTTCGTTTACAAAAGAAGATAAATATGACATGAAGCTAAAATTTACTTGTGATTCCATAAAACTTAAAGGATAATCTTTCATCTTAGACTATAATCACTTAAAGCATGACATCATTATAGAATACCTCAATTGTTTAATAATAATAACTGGAGATTAAGAAATTCATAAACAAAACAAGCAAAATAAATTTTAAAAAAGGAAGCAAATAAAATATATAAAAAAATAATACTAAATTTCAAAATTTGAGAGAAAACTTAACGGAATTTCATAATTTGGGAGAATGTTTAACCATATTTCAAAATTTGGTGATTTTGTAAACCAAATTTTGAAATTTGATGAGTTTTCTAACCAGATTTTGAAATTCAATGAGTTTCTTCAACCATATTTCACAATTCGGTGAGTTTCTTAAATTGTACTTCTCTAAATTATATTTCGAAATTCTATTATTACTGAAACTATTCATTTTGACTTTTTAAAATTTGGTGAATACTTTTACAAACCATATTTTGTAATCCTATACATGTAAAATATAATAAAAATAAAAGCTAAATTTCCATTTTAAAACAAAAGTATAACAAAAAAAACGAATAAAATAGATGTACTTATTTCAAATAAAGATGAACGAAAAATGAGCAAAGTTTCAAACGATATGATTCAAAACGAAAATGAAAAAAAATAGAAGAAGTTGAATGTCGTTCAAAAAAGAATAAAATTTACGAAGAGAGAAAACACTATTACTTTAGGAGTTGTAAGGTCTCACTACATATACAATTTCGTGTAATAAATACATTTAATAAATAATAACTATTACTTACCTAATTAATTTAATATTTTATATATATTTAAAAGGAAAATATTTGACATCATAATATAAAATTTGTAGTGCAGAAAAAAAATGGAGATACAATAAGAAAACCGCACAAAAGTCATGTGAGATGTGAAAGGAGCATTATATGTTCATCAAAATTGAAAAACATAACATCTACTAAACCTACTATCTAAAAGAATGTAACACGTGCCTCACATGATGATAATTTCGCTGACTTGTCGCAAAAAACATGATTCCGGCCTAATTATATCATTACATAAAAAGTTTCTTTCAGACATGGGCTGTCGTAGAAGTTTCCGAAAAATTCTTACAACAAAATATTATATTTAATTTCAATGAAATGAGAGCTGGAGTGAAAATCTTTCACATGATTATGAAATTTGATTACTCCGAAAATAGATTTATTTTATTTATACATAATACAGCATGTAACTATTTAAATATTAATAGTAATGATCAGAAATATTTGGCGAATCCTAATGATTTTTTTGACAGCGAATATATGTATAATGAGCCATAAACTTTGAGTCTTTACTTACAAAACATGGTAACTTAATTAACAATTACGAAGTAGGTTTCAGAACAGTTTTTATTTTGGATAGTGATATTTAACAACATTATTTTGGAACATTCAAACTTTGTATCACTGTCATGAGTTGTACGGAGGAACTTCTACACTAAAATCTTTCAAAAAAATAAAATAAATCTAACTTTCATCAAATTAAAATTTGTTTATTAAATTGCTTCCTTCAATTATTATTTTTAATTTTAATTTATGTTAAATAAACTTTTGATTTCTTGTGAATGTTCTTTTATCAAATATGACATAACAATAATACTATTTTGACATATAACATTTATTGACTTTACTATTAACAAATTTATTTTCAGAATTTATCATTTGTTATTTGTGTTTGGTCTAATCGAGATAGCGAGTTTTGGTCTTAGGACAAACATAATTTCGAGGCCTATTCAAGATATACATTAAATGTTTATAACTTAATTCTCTCTTCAACTTTGACAAAAATAATGTCATATATATTATTTGTTGTAACTTCATTAATCAATTTGATTAAATAAACTGTATTGATTCATGTTAAAAAATAAATTTAACTTATTTTGTTATATATATTTTTTATAAAGCTGTTAAAGTTTGTGTTCAAAATAAAGTAACTTGTGGAAATTTGTTTAGGTAGCTAAACATTAGCCTCAATCATACCTTAAATGCATGTCTAGCATGTGGCCTTAACTCATGGCAAGTGGTCCGAAATAAGTAGAAAATAATATTGTAAAAATATGTCGTATTCTCATCGCACAATGAATTATTGGTGAGACAGAGACTTCAAATAGACATTGAAAAAACACAGAAAGATAACAGCCATGATTTCCATTGCAAAGATTTAAGAACAATTTATTTGTACCCTTGTAGTAACGATTACTCCTACACTTATTAAAGTTAAATTTGCAAGTTTTCCTTGTAAGATCTTTAGCTGAATGATCATAAACATGAAAAGATTTATCATGTGAAATTTCTACCTAAGTTTGTCATTTTTTATGTATTTAAAAGGCCGAAAGATAATCATAAATACTAACCACAGCAATAACAACAAGAATCTCATCTAATGATGGGTCCACTAGTTTTACTTTGTCAATCTTGCTTAACATATGTCATAATTTAAACGGAAATGACCAGAGCTTTGAATTGCTTTTCCATTATAGGTTTGTTGATGCACTTTGTTCCAATCCAAAACTTCTTTTGGCAAGGGTATCAACTCCAGATATTGATCAGTTTCTGTAGCTCAACTATTTGGTGAGTTGTTCCAATGAGTAAGGAATCTGGTCTGAACAAAGAAAGCACATCAATGAATGACACCATGGTGGAAGAGGTTGAAGAAAGAGATCCAGAAAGCAATCCACTGAATGAGCCTCTGCTCAAGAGGAACAGGACATTGTCTTCCAATCCACTTGCTCTTGTTGGAGCAAAAGTTTCCTACATAGAAAGCTTGGACTATGAGTAAGAAACCAGAACAAGACACCATCATGCTCAATTTTCATGTGTAGATGTCACTTTGTGTCTTCTCACCAGAAAGTTTACTCATTTTGAAGAGGCTCCCTCTGTGCAGGATCAATGAGAATGATCTGTTCAAACAAGATTGGAGGAGCAGATCAAGAACTCAAGTGTTGCAGTACATATTCTGGAAATGGGCTCTTGCATTCCTTGTTGGACTTCTCACTGGTGTCATAGCCACTTTGATCAATCTTGCTATAGAGAACATTGCAGGGTACAAGCTTCTTGCTGTTGTCAACTTTATCCAAAAGGAAAGGTAAGATCAATCTGCCCCACCTTATATTTTCTCTGGTAATCCCAGAAATTTTTTCCTTTTCTGTGAGGGAAAAAAGTTTGCAGGAAATCCAACTTCAGGTTTTATAGTTTCAATGCAAACAAAATAACAGGAAAGATAAACCTTACATGTTGTTCTTCAAGTGTTGATAAAAATTTTCTTTTACCCTGAAGCCTATTTTGATCATTTTTTTAACAAAGGTTTGCATCAAGGAACTGTGGGTGAGATTTTTGTTATATGAACTGTTTGCAATCTGTGAATGAATATGAATATCTGATATATGGTGCAGGTACTTGACAGGGTTCCTATATTTCACTGGAGCTAATTTCATTTTGACATTTGTTGCTTCTATTCTGTGTGTGTGTTTTGCACCCACAGCTGCTGGACCTGGAATACCAGAAATCAAAGCTTATCTTAATGGGGTTGATACTCCCAACATGTATGGTGCCACAACATTGTTTGTTAAGGTAAACTTTCTTATGTTGAACGCTTCATTTCCTCAACCATTTTACTTCTGATTAACTCATCACATTAAAGAAGAATGTCAAAATTTATATACAAGGCTTCCTTGTTTTGGCAGTTTTTTTTGGAGGGTTAGGAAATAGGCTCATCAGGGAACAAAAATAAAAGAAAAGGCAATGTTGATAAATTGTCGCTACTTGATTTCTGCCATCATTAATTTTTCAATGATTAGGATTCTTTTACTGTAGTGCGATCTCAAAAGTAGTACAATTGTTATAAGGGATCGGAAAAAAGATTACAGTCACTTGAGATTTTCCTTTTGGATTGGTTGCAACAACTTGATAGGGATACTCTTGATGTAATATTTTTCAACCAATCAAGGAGGTCTGTGTAATTTACAAGAAGTTAAAACAAGCAAGGAATTGTCTATAGGTCCCAAAATGAGGAGTATCTAATGAAATCTGAAAAACAAAGAGATGAGTACAATTTAATTTTTTCCTTGATGGTACCACTGAATTCTTGAATTGTTTCTTATAATAGCTGAGCATTATGGATTTCAAGCATTAACACTTGGATTGTCTGAGATGAATGGCAGAGTTATAATAATGTTGGGTGAATAATAGTATTGTCTTTACAATATGACAAATCCAGTTAGTATGTCTCATCCGACAATAAAATGTATTATTGATAGAAGAACATGACACCATATGATCTCAATTGCACTGATATAATGCAGAGTTGCGTATAGTCTAGAACTTTTCACATAAAAACTATCATTACAAAACCAATACACTGAGAAAGTGTAACCAATATATTTGCTGGTGTAGATAATTGGAAGCATTGGAGCT
The DNA here is from genome assembly GCF_029865625.1 of Vigna umbellata. NCBI lineage: Eukaryota > Viridiplantae > Streptophyta > Magnoliopsida > Fabales > Fabaceae > Vigna > Vigna umbellata. Next base: position 41,729,652 of record NC_142168.1, read on the forward strand.
GTATCTGCAGGCCTAGATTTAGGAAAAGAAGGGCCCTTGGTACACATTGGTAGCTGCATTGCTTCATTACTTGGTCAAGGTGGCCCTGACAATTACAGGATCAAGTGGCGGTGGTTGAGGTATTTCAACAATGATCGTGACCGTAGGGATCTCATCACCTGTGGTGCTTCTTCAGGGGTCTGTGCAGCTTTCAGGGCACCAGTGGGCGGAGTTCTCTTTTCTCTTGAGGAGGTGGCAACATGGTGGAGAAGTGCTCTCCTCTGGAGAACTTTTTTCAGCACAGCTGTGGTTGTGGTTGTGCTTAGGACAACCATTGAACTTTGCCACAAAGGAAAATGTGGCCTTTTCGGTGAAGGGGGGCTCATCATGTTTGATGTGAGTGATGTCACTGTGAATTACAATGTAATCGATATCATCCCTGTTGTTATCATTGGAGTCCTTGGTGGGGTATTGGGAAGCCTTTACAACTACCTTCTGCATAAAGTCCTCCGTCTCTACAATCTCATCAATCAGTAAGCAACTTTATCTATAATCTCTATCTGTCATCTTGTTTCTGTCAAATAGTACACTATATAATCCAAAACAATATAAATTAGCAGTAAATAAAATTAACAATGCTGTAACTGAGCAGTAGTTTGATGGTTTGAATTACAGGGAGATTAGTCTCCTTATAAATCTTGAGTTCATGGCGTGTTAGTGAGATTAAGTGTAAAGAAAACTTAGAACGTTAAGTAATCTACCAATTATTGATGAGAAAAGCATAATATTTGACAATATTTTTAGCAGTGGTTAAAATTGATTGAAAATCAGAAAATCATGAATGGACTTCTTTTTATGATATCTAAGAAAGTTTAATCAGTAATAGATATCATGTTTAAGGAAAAGTTTGGAATGTGTTATTAGCATCTCATAATTCATTAGTCTGAATTGAAAGCACCTCCATTATAACAAAAACAAAGAGTTGTAAATTGATCAGGCTTAGATCAAAAGGAATGAAGAAAAGGCAAACTGATCAAGGCATGTCTTTGTTTACTGAAAATTTGAATTGGTTTGAAGATGAAATTTTCAACTAGCAGAATCGAAATTTGCTATTTCAGACTGTATGACTGTTAAGTAGTAGTGAGTCAACTACTTTTGATTTTTGCAGGAAAGGAAAAATGTACAAGCTCCTCCTCAGTCTTTCAGTTGCACTCTTCACATCAATATGCCAATATTGTCTCCCATTCCTAGCAAAATGCACCCCTTGTGATCCTTCCCTTTCAGAAGTGTGTCCTACAAACGGACGTTCTGGAAACTTCAAACAATTCAACTGCCCAAATGGCTACTACAATGATCTTGCAACTCTGCTTCTGACCACCAATGATGATGCTGTTAGAAACATATTCTCAACCAACACTCCTTTTGAGTACCAACCTTTCTCCATCGTAATTTTCTTTGGACTCTATTGCATACTAGGACTAATCACCTTTGGGATTGCTGTGCCATCAGGGCTCTTCCTACCAATCATTCTCATGGGTTCAGGTTATGGCAGACTTCTTGGAATGCTCATGAGACCTCATACAAACATTGATCAAGGCCTGTTTGCAGTCCTTGGTGCAGCATCACTAATGGCGGGGTCCATGAGAATGACTGTGTCCCTTTGTGTGATCTTCCTTGAACTAACCAACAACCTTCTCCTACTACCAATAACCATGATTGTTCTCCTCATAGCTAAAACTGTTGGAGACAGCTTCAACCCAAGCATCTATGAGATCATCCTGCACTTGAAAGGCCTCCCTTTCATGGATGCAAACCCTGAGCCATGGATGAGAAACCTCACTGTGGGAGAACTTGTTGATGTGAAGCCAGCAGTGATCAGCTTTAGAGGAGTAGAAAATGTAGCCAATATAGTCAATGCCCTGAGAAACACCACACATAATGGTTTTCCTGTCATGGACTGTGGAGTGGTGCCAGCAACAGGAGTGGCCAGTGAGGCTACAGAACTTCATGGAATCATTCTAAGAGCACACCTTATTCAGGTGCTCAAGAAGAAGTGGTTCTTGAAGGAGAAAAGGAGAACTGAGGAATGGGAAGTGAGAGAGAAATTTACATGGGTAGAGCTGGCTGAGAGAGAAGGGAACATTGAAGATGTGGCTGTGACTAAAGAAGAAATGGAGATGTTTGTTGATCTACACCCTCTCACCAACACAACTCCCTTCACAGTGCTAGAGAGCATGTCAGTAGCAAAAGCCATGGTTCTCTTCAGACAAGTAGGACTTCGTCATATGCTTGTTGTGCCAAAATATCAAGCATCTGGGGTGAGTTTATTAAGCACAACATTACTTCCATTCTAGCATTAAATTTGATTTTGTCCTTCACTTTGAAAGCATTTCAAGATGAAATATGACAATGTTAGTGTTTAAACCATCAAAACAAATCATGTTTTTGTCTCTGAAATGGAATTGTGTTAAAACTTTTTCCTTGTCTTTCACAAAAGCTTATACTTCCTTTTACATAGAATAAAACATTTATAACCTTAAAGATAATCTCAGATTAACCTTAAATTTGTTGTCCTGATAGGTGTCTCCTGTGATTGGGATCTTGACGAGGCAGGATCTTCTGGCACACAACATTCTGACAGTGTTTCCTCAATTGTCAAAACCAAAGAGGAAGTGAAGCTTTTGTTATCAAATATGAATGAATGGACAAGCAGCTTTATTGGGACATTCTCTCTATTCAGCATGAAGTTTTTCCTCAGTTTTGCATTATTTGGGTCATGCATGGAGAAGAAGATACAACATTGATGTAAACCATATTCAATTTTTCCTATTTTTTTCCTCACAGATTTTTATCTGGTAATGAGATCATATCGTCTTCCCTTGTTAAATAACGTTAATGATAATATCAATGGTATTTTTTCTCTTTCCACTTCAGAAACAGGTGCTAAGATTTTCCTTTTTTTTTCTATTTTTCTTTAATTCTTGTTAATTTACTCTTTTTTTTCCTTTTTTCCTTATTTTATTCCCTCGTGAGATTTAGAAATCTTAGCAATGTATATCGGATTTTAGTAGACAAAAATATCCTCATATATTATGAATGTTTCAAGGTCAAGGGTATTTAAATAATTTTATTCTCAAAACTAAAAAAAAACAAGAAACCTCCAAACCCTTACTTAGCTTCTCATTTCTCTCAACCTTTTCTCTTTCATCACTCTCACTTTAACATTTTCTCCATCACCCTCACTATAGCCCTAACGGAAAAAAAAAAATCAGAAATACTCATTAAACAATTTGTCTTTTTAAAGAGTTAAGTCATTGACATATTTGTCTTCAAACAAAGGTTCATTCAAGATCTTTTCAATTTCATCATCTTCACTAACCTCTCGAATTTCATCATGTGCGGATTTTGAATCATCATCTCTACAAAAACCCTCCATGCCAATTACCAATTCCTTCAATATTATTATACTTGTGAAAATTAGATAAAATTAAAAAATTAGAAAATGAAAACTCATTACAAAATCATTTTTTTGTAAGAAATTGTTTAATAACGAGTGTTTCTGATTTTTTTTCCAGGCCAATTACCAATTCCTTTAGATGTCATTATGCTTGTGAAAATTAGATAAGACAAAAATTATAAAATGAAAATTCATTATAAAATCATTTTTGTAAGAAATTGTTTAACAACGAGTGTTTCTAATTTTTTCAGTTGGAGTGAGAGATGAAAGAGAAAGGATTGAGAGGAATGAGGGAAGTGAGTAAGGGTTTGGGGGTTTTTTTTTTTTTTTTAGTTTTGAGAATGAAAATTATTCAAATACCCTTGATTTTAAAACTTAGAATCCATAATATATGAAGGTATTTTTGTCTACTAAAACCCCTTACACAATGCTAAGATGTACCAACCGAAAAAAGAGCGTTATATATATATATATATATATATATACATATATATATATATATATATATATATATATATATAATTAAAAAGTGTTAAATTTTGGAATGAAATAATATCATTTTATGTTGTTTTATGTTTACCATAGGTTTTATTTGTAAAGATATATAACATTTTTTGTAAGGGCCTGAAAATATATGGCAGTTGGGCCTTATGTTGAAGTAGCCAGACCGATAACACTAAGGCACTATGACCTCAGGAGGGGCTTTTCAGATCTGAGCTCATTATCTCAACTTCTCATTCTCTATCTAAAAAGTTTGTTCCTCCATTTCTCTCTGCCTTCTCTCTACCTTTCCCTCACGTTTAGTGGTTGCATGTTGGATTAGGTGGTGCTGAAGTGACCGCGGCGTAGAGACCTTCGCAACCATCCGAATAGATTTTCATTCTTCAGCGGGTAAGTAGCTCTTCACTGTCCTCCGCTGTTTGGGACCTAGGGCAAGTTGCATTTGCCTAGTGCACCCTTCTTTATGTTTTCCTCCGTTCATTCTAGCTCTAAGAGTTGTTCTTAGTCACTGCATTTCGGGTTGTAGGGTGCTGTTTAGATTATTCGCGTGTGGGGTACTGGAGCTTCGGGTCTTTGAGCTGAGCAAAGAACTGTATGTTGAGTGTTGTGCTGCTGGACTGTTGATATTGTGTTTTGATTTGGAAAGACTTAGTTGCATGTGTTGGGTTGAATGACTGTGAAACTGGATTGTAATGTATGTAAACTGTTTTAAGATGTATTTAAATTCTATAATGTCTATGTTGATGCGTTTGGGCTGAGAGACATGTTGTAACAGTGAATGGATGGAAAAAAATTGGTATTCTGTAAGGGTTTTGGGTCACTTGAGAGGAAGTGAGGTAGTGATTTTGGGAAGTAAGGATTCTGGGCACATTTGGGCTGTTGGGACATCTTAGACAAGTTATTTGTGACCTGTTAGGATCATAAAACTGGACTAGAATATGTTAGAAGTGGTAAAATCGAAATTGGGTCCTTAAGTTGTGGAAATTAATGTTTCAAAAGACAAAGCTTGATCTTAATCACTTTAGGATGGTAATAGGAATGTTCAGAATCATTTAGATGAGTTTAATTAAGTATAAAACAAGAATTAAGGGTGTTAGAAGTTAGTAAAAATGGTTAGGAATGGTTATGTTAGGTGTTGTTCATAATTCTGCAGAAATTCTGCAGAATTATGCATTTTTGCAACTGATAACCGTTTGGCCTTAGTGCTCAATCTTGTTAAGCGTTCGGTCTTAGCGTTCGATCGTAATAGTGTTTGGTCTTAGTGCTCATCTTAAGTGGAGTTCGGCCTTAATGCTCTGTCTTGTTGAGCGTTCAGTCTTAGCGTTCGGTCGTAATAGTGTTCGGTCTTAGTGCTCATCTTAAGTGGAGTTCGGCCTTAGTGCTCTGTCTTGTTGAGCGTTCGGTCTTAGCGTTCAGTCTTAGTGCTCATCTTAAGTGGAGTTCGACCTTAGTGCTCTGTCTTGTTCAACGTTCGGTCTTAGCGTTCGGTCGTAATAGTGTTCGGTCTTAGTGCTCATCTTAAGTGGAGTTTGGCCTTAGTGCTCGGTCTTGTTGAGCGTTTGGTCTTAGCGTTCGGTCATAATAGTGTTCGGTCTTAGTGCTCATCTTAAGTGGAGTTCGACCTTAGTGCTCGGTCTTGTTGAGCGTTCGGTTGTAATAGTGTTCGGTATTAGTGCTCGGTCTTAAGTGGAGTTCGGCCTTAGTGCTCTATCTTGTTGAGCGTTCGGTCTTAGTGGGTGGTCTTAGTAGTGTTCGGTCTCTTAAGTAGCGTACGGTCTTAGTGGGTGGTCTTGGTAGGGTTCGGTCTCTTAAAGAGAGTTCGGTCTCTTAAGTAGCATACGGTCTTAGTGGGTGGTCTTGGTAGCGTTCGGTCTCTTAAGTAACGTACGGTCTTAATGGGTGGTCTTGGTAGCGTTCGATCCCTTAAAGAGATTTCGGTCTCTTAAGTAGTGTACGGTCTTAGTGGGTGGTCTTGGTAGCGTTCGATCTTAGTGGGTGGTCTTGGTAGCGTTCGGTCTTAGTGGATGATCTCTTAAGTAGTGTTCAGTCTCAGGTAGCGTTCGATCTCTCTTAGTGAGCGGTCCTGAATAGTGTTCGGTCACTCTTCAGTCTTACCATTTATGGACCGTTCGGTCCAGTCCTTTGGGAAGTGAGATACCATTCGATCTTCACCATTCACAGGGTGTTCGGTCTTGCCCATTATGGGTTGTTGTTTCCTGTTCGGCCTATATTCCTATTTATTCCAGTGTGCTATGTTACTTAGTTGTTCTAGTTGCTTTAAGGGTTTATGTATGCATTAACATGTTGGTGTAAAGTGGAAAGTATTAGTATTGGACGTAATTCCATGATCCTCAAGGGGGATACATGGTGGTGCCCTTTCAGTGTGTTTAGAATGATTTGCACGGTAGCTCAATCTTGGGGGTTTTCCTGACGCTCCAATGGTCTTTCATTCTCAAATAGAGAGGATTGATCCATGTGGTGAGGAGTAGCAGGAGGTCCTAGTCTTGGGTGCTTCTAGTATGGCCCAAGGTGAGTGATAACGGACTAATCTCGTGAGTGTGGTAGGGTGAAACCCATTGGCAATGGCTTTACAAAGCAGTAGAAGCCACCACGAGTGCATAACCCGCCATAGCTTGGCAATCATTCTAAGTCCGGACGAGTCAAGTTTAAGTGCAACAAGTCATGTCTGTATAGTATAGTATATTCGCTTTTACTTGCATGTTGCCTATGATTGTTGATAACATGATTTTATATCTAGCTCACCCTTGCTTGTGTGTTTGTGTTTGTTTGGGTATGTTTTCTTTTGCAATGATCATCTACTTGGATGTGAGCAGAGATGGATGAGGTGCCTCTGGAGCAGGCTTTGGAGGAAGGTGATGGTGCGGCTTAGTCTCCTTAGGACTCTCTTAGTATTTCTTATATTTTGAATTACTATTTATTTAGGTGTTAAGGATTTTCCCGGTGATTCCTATCCTTTTGAAACACTCTACTTGCGTTTAAGTTTTAAATTATGTCTCATTCTGGGATGACTATAAGATTAACTACTTTGTTCATAGTCTACTCTAACTGTTCTCTTTTATTTAAATGTGGACTTACTATGTTATATGCTTCTATATAATCTGGGATATTACATTTTGCTTTGCCTTTTTAAATATTTTTTCTATTTTATAGCTTTATTATATAAATAATTTTATTTTGGAAAAATATATCTATCTTTCACTTAGATTCCATTATTCCCAATGTTTTTGAAGAAAGCTCTCACGATTTTTCTAAATTGAGATTCTTGAGATAAAAGAAAACCAAACTTTTATGTGAAAGATCAGACAAAATAGAACATACTAAGAAATTGGTTCTTGATACAAGTTATTAGGAACAAGACAATAAAAAAGGAATAAGAGAAATAAACGACACAAGAATTTAACTTGGTTCGGTAAACAAATGCCTACGTCCACAACTATAGGAAGTATATTTATATTTTTGTTATCTTTCAAGCTTTAGATAGTGTTTCTTATATAACTAAATAGAGAACAACATCTTACAACTATTTTTCTCTTAAGTTATTTTTCTCTTAACTCCTTTTCTTTAATTTCATTTCGTCTCCACTCTTTCTCTCCATTTTCTGTCTTTCTTAACTTCTTTTCTTTAATTTCTTTCCCTATTAACTTTTTTTCTTTAATTTATTTCTCTTTCTTTTTCTCCACTTCACTATTTCATCATAATTTCACCATACCTTTTCTAATATTCATCAAATATTTTTTCTTTATCTCTATTCATTTTCTTTTTTTTCTATCCCTTTATTCTCCACAATTTTCTTTCAATTTTCTCTCCATCTCTTGAACAAATTCATCAACTTACAATTTGTGATAAACATTAAGTTGAGAGACACTTTTAACACTAGTGCCTACTATAAGTCTCATATATATATATATATATATATATATATATATATATATATATATATATATATATATATATATATATATATATAGGTATATACATATATAGGTATATACATATATATATATATATATATATATATGTATATACCTATATATATATATATATATATATATATGTATATACCTATATATATATATATATATGTACATATATACATATATATATATATATATATATATACATATATACATATATATATGTATATATAATATTAAAATAATATTAAAATAATTTTGTAAGTAGTAATTACTGTAACATCCCAAAATACAGTAATTACCATAATCAGAATTAATTACATTAAAACAGTAAAACAGTGCAGTCTTTACAATAATGGATCAAGGTTCAAAAGTCGAACGGCTTGGTTACAAAAATAACGAGTGCAAAACAGAAACAGGGATAAACTGGAACGAACGGTTTTACAAAATATTTAACCGAACGTCAAAACTGAAACTAACATCTACAACCCTAATCTAAACGAGCGCTCTAGGGCTCGGCCTTGACTTCCACCTCGACAATATTTTCTTCTTCAATGACGTCCTCCAGAGTGGCCTCGCCTTCTGCTCACATCCACACGGATGATCATTGCAAGACAGGACGAACGTACATAGACAGTTTGACAACACAAGGAAAAACGAAAGGGTAAGCTTATATAATTTAATTCATACAATCAACATATTCATCCAACATTACAATTCATATATACAGCATGTAACTTAACGAAAGATAACATAGAAATATATATATATATATACTAGACCGACCGTCCGGACTGTATGAATCTGTGTAGTTACAAGCGTCCTTGCACCCGAGTGATGTAGTAACTGGGATACACCAAACAGCTGTCACTCGAGGTTAGTCCGTTCTTACGTCGCCCATGTTAACTTATGGACTAAGGACCTCCTGCCGTTCCCACACATGACTACCCTCTTCTACATGAAGATGAGTATCACGGAACATCAGGATGGACAGCGAGTCTTAACTTATCCACAGTCATACTTTACCAAATTTAATATTCAATAGGTATATGAGACGTTCCTCCCTGGAACGCTCGTCCAAAATCCAATATCATAATATCGATCCATATAGTATTCACACTTTAAGTTATCATCATTCATTATCATTTACATCTTTAGATTAAAGTGCATAAAATGACGAACGTTCAGTCCTCTGAAGAATTAGGACGAACGTCCAGATAAGATACTGGATAAACAGGGAATATATATAACGAACGTAATTTTCTGTTTGGTTAGTTAAATGAACTGACTCAATTGGAAGTATACTGGTACTTAGAAAATTTTCGTGATAAAGACTTGGACCAGATATAATGTAAAAAGGAGGGTCAAGAATACTTAGAATTATTTTTGTAGAATTGTACATATGGAAACCGATGCCAGTAATTGACGAACGTGAGAAAATGAATATTTAGCAATTGAACGAACGCTAATTTATCCAAGTGATTATTCAATAATACGAGCGCTTGATATGAGACCAAGCACCGCTTATGACGAACGCTTGGTATAAGACCGAGCGCTATTTAGAACGAACGCTTGGTATAAGACCGAGCGCTACTTATTTTTAATTTAAGGTATACGACATCTCTATGCTGAGTCGAACGCTCAAACATAGTAATTCGAATGGGGACGCTCGTTCTAGATCAGAATTCTTTCCGAATGAAAGAATTCCATTCTAAGTAAATTTCAGGGAAACCGAACGGTATAAGACCGTACGATGACGAGCGTAATTTATCATAGGGAGAATTATCCTATCCAGATTTTTCAACTATCTTAACTTTAACATTTTTCATACGATTCATACTTTATAACTTCACATCCCATATTAATTCACAGACTTTATAGAATTCATCACATTAATAACTCATACATTACAGTAATCATCCATCTTTCAATCCATACGTATCAAACATATTCATACATTACAACCAACATATGCCATATCAATTAACAGCGAACGTTCATAACAGTGAACGTTCATAACAGTTAAATCAGCATACTTTTCATGCATCCAAATCATATCATACAACATCCAAGTATAAATTAAATTTATAAGCTTCCCTTACCTGGATAGCAGTGTACGTCCAAAAGCAAGGGTTTGATTTTGTTCAACTAATGTATTTCTATCCTCTTGACTCTTCCAACACAAATCTAGCCACAGGAAAACAGAACACTTAGACTACCTACTCGCATGCACCCAAGAACCCGGTTTCCAGAAAACCTAAGGACGAGCTACTGCAAGAGAACTTATCAGTTTCAGTTCTTGAAACTGTTTGGTCACAGGTGTAGCTCTCAGCTCAGCGAACGCTCCTACGGTGCTGAAACGTGATCGGAGAAGAAGCGTGAGAATTACAGTAGAGAGAAGTTGGGAGGTTCTAGAGAGAAGGTGGAGAAAATGGGGTTTGAGTTTTGTGAGGAAGAAGGTGAATGTAGAGAGTGAGAAGAAATGTTTTCAGAAAAAATCATTTTTCTTCCCAACGTCAAACGGACGTGCACTCTCATGCGGACACCTGTTTTCCACTGCAGATTCAGAATGTTCTAACGTGACAAATGGCAGGCGTGCAGCAGAGAATGTGAGTGCGTTTTAATGAGACTGAGGGTGTGGCACGGTGCATTTATGGAAGCAGCCAGGTGACTCAGCAGTGCATTAATAACAGATTAGACATGATAATTATGGTTTAATTTTCCGAGGTCTCACAATTACTATTTACCAAATATATTTATTAGAAAAACATGGTATATTTGTTCACTTTCAGAAGCAACTCCAACAATGTTTTCTCTCTTATTCAAGTTAAGCTTTTTTTTCTTTGAATGACATTGCGTTTTCTTTTCATTTTTGCTAATCGAAGATTGAAATAAAAAGGTAGACATATTGATTTCATTCTTTGTTTTGTTAATACAAATTTAGCATTTGTTTTAATTATATATTATCGGATTTTGAAATCTATTTTGTAAAAGTATTCTCAGGATTATGAAAGTAGTAAGATGAATAGTTTCAGTAAAAATCAAATATCAAAATCTAGTTTTGGGAAATACCGAATTTTGAAATCTAGTTTTAGGAAGTATCGCGGAATTTGGTTAACAAATTACCAGATTTTAAAATCCTATTAAGAATATTATTGGATTTTGAAATTTGGTCAAGAATAATGCAAAATTTTGAAATCTAATTAACAATACTATCGAATTTTGAAATACAAATAAGCATTCACTCGGATTTCGATATTTTCATTTTTTTTCAAATTTCTTTAAAATTCATTTAGCTTATTTTGTTTATTATTTTTAATTTTTTAAAATTTATTTCGCTTTATGAATTTGTTGATCTCTAGTTATTATTATTGAACAAATGAGCTATTATAATGTTTTATCTCCTTTAAGATTTATGAAATCACAAGTAAATTTCATCTTCATGTCGAATTCCTCTTTTGTATAAATAGAATGTGATAAGAAGATGACACAAATAATATTAGAATTCTACTTAGCTTTTGATCTTGGTATTATTGTTATTATTATAAGATTTGATAAAGTGAACCAGATTTTGAAATCCGATAAACTACTTAACCAAATTTTAAAATCTAATAAAATACTTAATTGAATTTCAAAATCTAAAAGACTACTTAATGAGATTTGGAAATTTAATACACTATTTAATAAAAATTTGAAATTTAATAAACTAATTAATCGAATTTTAAAATTCGATTAAATAATTTATCAAATTTCATAGCTTTCTTAAATATGTAACATTTCCTACATTGGATTTTGAAATCCGTATTTTTCTTAATTGGATGTGGAAATCCAGTACATGCCTAAATATAGAATTTCAAAATTTTAATATTGATCTAAATAGATTTCATAATTCAATACTAAACCAAATTTCGAAATCCGATAATCACCTAAACGGATCTCATGACCAAAATGAATTTTTACCATAAAACTCTCTAAATAAGTTATTAAAAAACATGAAAAAACTCTCTAAATAAGTTATTAAAAAAATGAAAAAAGAGATGAAAACTTACTTGTCGAGGACTGTGTAGGTGGAGAAGACGAAAAAGACTGTGGTGTAGAAATGAAAGAGAATGAGGTTATGGGGTGAAGAATGGAGGAAAAAACGAACACAAATTGTGAGGTGTAGGATGGTGTGTGGGCGGTGAGTGAAAGAAAGAAGTGAATGTGGCGCTAAGGTGAAAGTGTGAGTGGTGAATGCTTTACGGGTAAACATAAGGAGAGGAAAAATTAAGGTTTTACCTGTCAAAGTCAAAAGGCATTCGAAGTATTTAGAAAATTTTGGGAGTACAAGAAGGAAAAATGTGGGTGCAGGAAGAAAGCCCCGTTGTTGGGGAAAGAGGAGCAGAGAATGAGATTGGGGTCTCACCAATTGCTGGTGCGACTAGATCTAATCTATACTAACTCCATACCTTATGTGTTTTGTTTTATTTTTGGGCATGTGTTTTATCTTACTCGCTATACACCATACACATTTCACATTATTTTCTCACTGCACCACTCGTTTTCCTATATCGCATTCCTGTAGGTTTTATTTTCTGTTTGGACTATTTTATTTCTTGCACCTATATACTTACATGTTTCACCCCAATACTTGGTGTTGCATTTTTCCCTTGTTTCTAATTACACCTCTATTTTTAATTTTTTCAACATTTGTTTTATGTTTTGGGTCTTTGTTTCATTTTTTGAAACACTTTTTTAAGCTTTTCATAATTACACCTCACTTACTTTTTATACTTCTCTTTTTCACATACAACATTTTTATTACAAATAATAAAAATATGAAAATCTAAAAATGATAAATAGTTATTTTTTCTTTATGTGTATGGTGTTTGACACCCTTTTAAAATAATTCAAAAGTATAAAATATATAAGAAAATTCAAAATTAAAAATATCACTTAAATAATTTTTTAATATCTACATTATCTCTGATTTTATATTGTAAATGAAAACATGTAAGAGGGAAGTCATCCCATATCACGTTCAGTTTTATAAAAAAATAAAAGAATTTTCAAAATCATTTTTAAATAATTTTCTAAAACTGCATGAAAATACGTAGAAATAAATCCAATCCTTTCAAAGTTTAAAATATTTAAAAAAAATAACTTTTGTTTCTTTTGTCAAGTCTTTTATTCTTATTTTTAGAAAAAATATATATTTAGAATGACTCACATCATTTTCAAATATTTAATTAAAGGTACTTTTTATAATAGACATGGTAGAGTGTTAACACATTTTCTACGCGTAACTAACTTCAAGGTCCAAAACTCGATTTCACATAACACGCTTTATTTGTTTTACTATAGTTTTGGCAAACCAAACTCTGCTTTTGAAAATCCTTTTTGTTTTTTCCATTTTGTCACAATTTCAGTTGAAACTTTTGTTTTAAAAAAAAATCCTAAAACTTACAAAGAAATATTCACACCTATACAACTTTAACAAGATTAAAAAAAAATTCCTAATATTCTATAAGGTAGAGCTGTCAAAACAGGTAATCCGGCTTGACCCAGTCCAGCTCACCACGAGTTGGTCACTTAATGATCTAACCCAATCCGGCTCACTTATCAGCGAGCTGAAAAAATTCGAACCCGACTCGACCCACCACCAGTTGATGGGTTAAACGGGTTGACAAACTGGCTCATTTAATTATAAGTTTTTTAAAAATAGAAAAATTACAATTTTTTTAATTCAAAGCTAAATAAATTTCACACTAAAGTGATATTAAACTCCAAAAGACAATTCAAACTAAATAAATAATTTTTTAATATTGATAAATTTTGTATCACTTGTCCATTTATAATATTAGAGTCTTGAATAGATAAATCTATAATATTTTTCTCTCTTCAAACATTTTCTTCTTTATCACCATCTATAATATAATAAAAAAATGATAACTAATAATATTAAAATACAAAATAATAAATAATTAAATTAAATTAGGTGTGTTGGTGAGTCAACTCGGCCCACCACTAGTTTAACTCGGTGAGCCGGGTTGAAAACTAACCCGCATAAAAAAGTGACATTTTTTTCAAACCCAACCCGGCTCAAATCCGTGATGGGCCGGGTTAGCTCGCGGATTACAACCCATTTTGACAACACTAGTATAAAATGATAGAATCTTCTTCTTTAAACCTTCATTTTTCTTCTAACTCCTTTAACAAAGACCTTGTGGATAGTGCGTAGCATTTCTCCCTTATATGAAAAGAAATCATAATTTACATTATACAAAATTAAGAAAAGTGATTATAAGACACAAGGAAAAATCTTATTTATATATATAGTGTACTTTTAATACTACATACAAGGCATGTCCTTTGCACATTGGACTAATTTTGATTGAAATTAGGTGAATAGAAGGATGTGAATTAAAATTCCATGACATCATATCCACAAGTGTCATACTTATTTAATCAATTAAAACAAGGAAAGCATTACGGTGAGAGATAGTGCAAGAATGAACAGAAAAGAGGCGAAGCATTGTGAGGCTGAAGACGCATCAGTAGTAATAGCAGGAGAAAAAGATGGTGATGAGGAGGAAGATGAAGATGAAGATGAAGATGGTGATGATGCAGGAGAAGGAGCATTAGCATTCCCTTTAAGTATGGTAATCTTTAGCTTCATCCCTTGACTACAGTGGCCCAAGGTACCACAAGTGAAGTACCTCGTACCTGGTTTCTCCAATTTCACAACATCATTCCCAGTACTCAGTGATTGGATTGGATTGCTGATATCACAACTCTTGTACGCACTCTCATTGCCTACTTCAACCACACTGTGCAAAGAACTGTACTTGAAAACTGCACAACAAATTAAATAATAAGACATTATACCTTTTAGACTAGGTTTTAAAAATAATTACTCAATAGAAATTAATTATTATTATTATTATTATTATTATTATTATCTTAACCTAGTATAATGCAAAAGAAACATACCAAGTTTATCGCCAACCTTGAATGTTTGGCCTGAAGTCCATGACTTAAAGTCTGTGGATTGATCCCAACCTTGGCTTCCACCAACAACATGCTGTGCTGCAAAGACCTCCTTTGCAACCATGGCTGCAAGCAGTGCCAAGAAAAGTGTGTTCTTGAGCCCCATTGTTATAGCTTCTTGCTTCTTTCAGACTTCTCTTACTTCCACTTTCTCCAGACTATAAGGGTTTTTCAAACATTGCTATGGTTCATTCTTATTTATACTCAGAGTTCCCCAATGGTTTTCTTTGTTGTTAAAATATAGGATTAGTTTTAGTTTTAGTTCTTATATTTCACAAAATTGTAATTTTGTTTTCTACATTTTCCCACAATTTCATTCCTTTAATTCTAACTTTTCAACATTTTAATCCTTGAATTTTACACATTTAATCTTAGTTTTTAATTATCTGGATTTATTTTCTCAATTTAAAATATATAAGTTAATGTTAGTGATGTATATATTATCTAGATATTATTATTGTAAAAACAAAAAACTAAAAAGGGTAGAAAAAAGCAACTTAAATTATAAATGTTATAAGACTTTTAACCATTAAATATAGAAAAGAAACTTAAATTATGAATTCATAAGATTGATGACATTTTTCCGTTTTCATACGACTTAATTAGTTTTTTAAAAAAATTAAAGGACATGGTTTTTAGAATTTTATTTTATAGGTGGTTAATTGTAAGAAAACTTTAAGACTAAGAATCATTATATGAAGTTGGTATTCTATAGTTGCTAAAAATAAAAAATATATTTCAATCTAATGGGTGGGTGAAGATAGCTTTGTCATCTCTTTGATTAAAGGGTAAAACAATGGTGCATTGTTTGTGAAGTATAATCTTCTGTTTCAGCCATTGGATTAACCACCAAGCATTCTAGGGTTGGTAAAAGATGACAAAGCTTGACTTTTAAACAAAGTTGTCATGTTACATATTTAAGGATAGCTATGCTGAATTGTTAAGCACGTGATAAAATGACCAAACAAAAAAAAGGATTAGATTAAATAAAAAAAATAGATCCATTATTTTTAGAATGTGAATCTTCTTCCCAAAATTCAGTTTAGGAGCTGATAGGTATTAACATTAAAGATGTTTTATTTTTATTTTAATTATAAAAATATTTCCTGATTTTAAAGTTTTGTCTTGAGCAAGAAAATATAAAACAATTACCTTCACTGTCTCCTACACTAACATTGAAAATAATGAAAAACCAAATTATTTGTATACAAAACAATGTTTTTTAGATAAAAATTAAAGGTAAACATTAAAACCCCTAATTTAGAACTTGTTTAGGGGTTAATATAAAAATACGAGAATATTATTATTTTTTACTTATCAATTAAGTAAGAATTTATCGGGACCCAATATTGTTTTTACTTTAATAAAATAAAATATAAAACTTTAGACTCTCAAGATATTTTACAATATTAGTTGTCTTTCATATCAAAAATATATGTTGAGTTCCTTACCATTAGTAGAGACTAAACCATGTTCCGTTTAATAAAAGTAGAAACTAAATTAGTAAAACTTGCATATGAAAAAAAAATTAACCCAACAATTTTTTGTAAGAAATAAAAAACACCTTTATCTAAAAAATTGTTTCCCCTTATGAATTCCATAATTTGTACCAATAATATAGTCAAATAAATATATAGTTACTATAAAAGAATAATTTCTGTCATAATTATATCTTGATTGGTAAATATTAACTTAAAAGAATTGTGTGAGGATATAGTTGTAAATTTTATAGACTTATTTACGTCAAATAAATAATAATAATTATTATTATTATAAAAGAACCTTTTATATTGATTGGTAGACGAATAATTTAATAAATAAGTATTAAAAAAAACTCACAAAATCGAAAGTTGTAAGATTATAAAATTAAAAACTATTAAATTATAACATGATAAAATTACAAAATATAAGAATTATAAAATCATGAAAATATAAAAATAATAAAATTATAATATAAATTTATAAAATTGTAAATTTATATGATTATAAAAGCATAAAGTTAGAAAAACTTAAAAAGTTATAAAATTACAAGATTATAAAATAATATAATTATAAAATTATAAAGTTATAAGATTAAAAAATTATAACATTGTAAAATTATTCGACTATATGTAATAACAACTAAATAAAATAATAAAACAAAATAACAACCTTATTTACAATTACAGTTAACAGAAAAATTAAATCACATACTCAATTAAAAATTATAAATTTTTTAAGTATTTAATAGATAAAAATTTAATTAAAATTTTCTAAATATATCATAATTTAAAAATTAATTAAATATATTAATAAAGTAAGATACATTCAACATAATATACACATGATATAAAACTAGAAATACAAACATCCAACAAGTTATAATAAATACAAGTTGTTTGAGGTTGGACACCTCATACCTAATATCAATTATCCGTCAATCTTATCTCTTACAAGAAAGTTGTCGTAGTCTCGCTCATCACATTTAGAATTAACTAGATACCAAAATTAAATTAAATACAGAGAACTTACTTAGACCAGGAGAGACACTGGGAAAGACAAGACGGCCAAGATATGGATGACAAGTTATATTACTAGAAATAACAAAGAAAAGAAAAGGCACATAATCAACATAATCATAGTTAATATATATAATAATAATAATTTGGCTAATTACACGTGGAATGGTCGGATGACCGAATGCTTGAGGATAAATTTGGTTAAATATCTATGAGACCGAATGACTAAATGTTTGAAGCTAAATTTGGTTAAGTACTTGGGACGTCATGAGAGGTTGAGCTGTTGAGGCCGATGGCCGAATGCTTGAGGTCAAATTTGGCTAAGCAGTTGAGGCTGAATGACCAAATACTTGAGGCCGAACGGCGGAGGCCGAATGGTTGAGGCAAAATGGCTGAACAGTTGAGGCCGAAAGGTTGACGTCCTTTAAAGCACCTCTCACTAGTTCCTTATGGTTACAATGGGGATACTAGCTCGGCCCTACGGTGGGCACCAAAATGTTTCGGATATAGGGTTGAAGTCCCTTACTCAAAGCAATACAAGTTGTCTTGAAGACCAGATGGACTCCCTAGTTTTCCTCCATCTTCCAAGTGACATTGTTCGTTTTCCCTCCTCCTTGTCCAAGCCGTGTGGGTGAGTACCTGTCAAAGGCACTCCAACGCTCAAGTTAGTAATATAACCGAATTGTTGGCACAACAAGTAATGCATACTGTTTCTGTGAGATTCATCCGAGGGTCGGTTGCCTTCCACTTGTGTGCTCCGCTTGTACGCTTCCAGTTTAGACCGCTCGGTTGTCGCTTTGGACCGGAGGGGGAGGTACCTGCAAAAGGCACTCCGACGCTCAAGTTAGGAGCGGTTTTATGAACTGTTTGTTAGAGTTAAATATTGAAGTCCTTAATAGGACGTAAATAGGGCGTATTGTAGTATGAGTTGAATGTCCTGTACCTCAAGCCTAAACTTTTATTTATAGAGTTTAAAGGAATTTGACCAATTAATTTACCTCTTAATGGTCATTAATGCAAACCTTAATTGTCTAACGACATCTGTTACCACATTTATTTGTGCGTCAACTCTGCTCACTAGCTGTCGAGACCGAACGGAAGAGAAGCTGGTCGAGACCGGTAGCTTGTGAGCCCATAGTAACACATACATTGTGCATTGTGATCCTAAAGTCATGTTTGGAACCTTTATTTATACTAGTTGTGATGGACCTTTACCTTTCGCTGGCCTAATAATGGTCTAATCACACCTTAATCTACATTAAGGGCTTAATGAGTCATTACCACTTGACACAGCCTAGGTGGATGATCTAGGAGGACGTCCTAGGAGGATGGTGGACGACTTGGGAGGTTGGCCTGAAAGAACGGTCATAAAAAAATGACCTGGAAAAACGACTATGAAAGAACGACCTGAAAGGATGACCACGAGAAAACGGTCATGGAAGAACGATCATGGAAAGACCCGTACATGGGAGGACCATATAATACAATAATAATAATAATAATAATAATAATAATAATAATAATAATAATAATAATAATAATAATAAGTTTGCTAAGTGTAAATTGTTTCAATCATGAATATAAGTACATTAATATTCATTAGATGATCTGTGAAGAATCAACCTGAGAATATTCAACTTACAAAAGAAAAGAAAAATGTGTTCTTAATTTTGACTCAGTTTATAATTAATATATTTAATTTTATTTATCGACACATTTAGCGTCAGCCTCACCCATTCTATGTTTTACTTTTAATTAATTTAGTGTCATTTTAGAGTGGGCTTCACTCACTCTAACAGAGTCTGTTTTAGGCCGATTCTATTTTTATACAACTAAACTCCACTTTCCTTGTAGTGTATTTGTTATTATGTTATGATCGTACTATCATCTTGGAATATGATTTGATGATTTTGCATGTATGTTAGTTAAAAGGAAGCCTACAATTCTCTCTAAAATTCATATATTTACGTTCTTTTGTTTTAATTGAAAATTGACAATTTATATAACATCTATTTCTTTCAATTATAAATGTTCAAATTATATAAAATTAACATAGTTTATATGTTTTAACATGTTTATAACTTCAAATTTTGGAGTTTTAGATTTTATGAATGATTATTAATTTCATATAGTTTTTACTCTTCCAGTGTTTCCCTTGTTCTATGACTCTTTTTATTACATATTTTACTTTTATACATTTATACAAGGTTTAATAACATTTTTATCCGTATATGTATAGCAATGATTCAATATTTTGTTTTTATTTATTTTTTATTTAAGATACTCGGTATAGTTTAAAAGAAAACTCTTCTGCTAGATTAGGTGAAATGAGTTTACATCTAATACAGTCACCCATTTACACGTTTACTATCCAATTTCAGGAGCAAACTTAGAGGAATAATAATAACATTGATAGAAAGGAAAAGGCCACATTGATTATTATTTTTTAAATATAAATCACATTTAGTCAATTATAAATATTAATAAAATGTTAAATCTATGATACAAATAAATGGCCAAAAATACTATTAAACCTTTATACAACCATTAACATTTTTTGAAGCTTTCTTTTTATAGTCATCCTTAAATATACACTTTGCACCAGTTTAAAAAAAGAAAAAAAAAATTAATGACATGTTAAAAACAGAGAATAAAATATAGGATTGAAAATTTCTTATATAAACTTTTTGGAATACATTGATCAGAAACAGAACTTCAACGTGAGCCTCTTAGAAAGTGAAACTCCTAATTGTGAAAGAAATTGAAAAGTAAGAAAGAAATTTCAACAAACAGGGTGAATGGCAAACCAAGCTTGGATGAAAGTGAGAACCAGAGCAAGAAGTGCAGCAAGGAAAGCAATGATTGACCAAGGGTTGCTGAAATATGTATGATACCCAAGAGCCAGCCATGCCCTGTATCTCTTCCTATAATGCTTTTCAATTTTCCGTCTAACACCCAAATAGCTCTCACTGTTAGGCACCAAGTCAGCGCTTATGGTGTTGAAGAGCTTCGCCACTTCCTCATCACTCCCAAGCGAATTGCACAGAACTTTTGCTGATCTCAGCTCCTTCACATCCTCAGGGTGGTCGATTAGCGAGTCCATGAAAGCCACAAACGAACTAATCTCGAACTTGTTCTCAAAATCTGGACACATCTCATACGCTATCAGGTTGTGAAAAGTAGGAGCTGTTGTGTCATCAACTGTGATCTCTGGCAGTGTCAGTTCAGCACGCAACCGCATCCACCGATAAGAGAAGGAGATGTCTCTCAGATTCCGTGACTTTTTTACCTTGAGTTTAATCCCTGCTGCTTTCAGCTCCTCTATGTTTCTGTATGTTGTCATGTCCAAATCTTCATTTTTTTCCTCGTCTCTTTCCCCGTTTTCTGCGTCACCTTTCTGATGTTGGGTTTCCTCTTGAGCGTCACCGACGATGTACCTGCGAAGCTGATCGAGAAGATGAAAAGGTGGCTCCTTTCTTATGTCTATTATGTGTTCTTGACTAAGGGAGTCTTCTTTCCTCACATAAACACTTGGGTCCCCATCTTCATCCGATACTCTGAAAAACAAGATACAGTATTTGAAATACAAACTACGAAAATTGAGACTGAAAGTTGGTATTTTTACCTGTCTTCGTTTTTCTTAAACTTGGTCGTGCCATGAGTGTTTTCTCTTTGCTTTGGTGACAAATGATGGCACTCAAGAAACTTGTTCATGCTTTTTACCAGTGTGTCATCGTTCTGGTGGCCTGACAAGAGTAAAAGCACTTCGTAGGGAAGCTGGTTCTCTAACAAAAGCACATCCTGCCACACGAGAACCAGTTGGTCAACCTTAGCATTCAAGTCTTCGGGATGACTGAGGTTTCCCTTGTCCAGGATTTGTAGCAGAGAACATCCGTCCACAAATAACATCCACGAAAACTTTTCATCATCACCACGGAAGTCTCTGACGACATCCTCAGCATACTGTTCTTTCAATTGGTTGACGTGTAATGCAAACTTTTCATACAGAGTTTCGCCATCTTGCTTGGTGCGTTCAAGGTACTTTGCTGCCCACATACGCTTGTATTTTTCTCCCAGCTCCAGGTTGGGTTCACCATGATGGATTGGACCAATAGAAAGCAACCTGGGGGAGTAATGCTTCTTCGAATGCTTTCGATCTCGGAGATAATGTGCTACCTTTTGTATCTTTGGAACTGTGTTTTGTGGTGTCTCCTTTGCCTTTTCTAGTTCACTAAAGTTCGGGTTGAGGTATGTTGTCTCACTCATGTTGTGCAGGAATGCTATTCAAAGATTGGTTTGGTCGGTATATTTGTGAGTGTACTAGATAACTGAAGTTGTTCATGAAAACAGTAGTTCATGTTATTGCAGTTTAAATAGTCAAAAATTACGAGTAAACTAATCATATGATACACGGAGACCATTAAATATGTTACATATTTTAATATGCTGAAATAATAAGATATTATACATTATACATATACATGTCGAAAAGTTTATAAAAATTCTACATAATATGATAAATATTGATTATTGTTGTGTGAAGCTAAATTAAAATCATACACACATTAATTATCAAAATAAAAAATTATAAATTATTGTCATTATAAAAATATTACTGTCTTGTAAATTAGATATTTTATTAATAAGTATTGATAAACTATTC
Organism: Vigna umbellata; assembly: GCF_029865625.1. Taxonomy (NCBI): domain Eukaryota; kingdom Viridiplantae; phylum Streptophyta; class Magnoliopsida; order Fabales; family Fabaceae; genus Vigna; species Vigna umbellata. The sequence continues at coordinate 41,751,714 of NC_142168.1, forward strand.
TAAATATCAAATAATACATATCATAGATACTTAATTCAAATTGAAGTATGGGTCATATATTTCTCATTTTTGCTTTATCCTCAAACTTGAATTAGATATATCTTTTTTAGGAAAAGATTCTTAAAATTTGAGTGAAATCGCTTTCATCCTAAAATTGTAAAGTAATAAATTTACAAATTTTTTCATACCTAGATTCTTATACTATGAATTCAGAAATTAAGGAATATAGAAATTTCCTTATCGGAATAATGGTTACTAGGAAGTGTGTAGAATTTAAAATGCAACAAGCAATGAGGAATAAGAAAAGCTGAAAGTAATTTGAGGCTATATTTGTGGATATGATTCTTGGGGTAACGAAGGAGACATAGTACTTTATGCTTTTTAGCTTTGTGAATGTTTCAAGTTTGGAATGGACAGTGAGAAATTGCGGGGAAGAAGGCATGTAGAAGTGGATTCATTGTGCTTTGCTAGTATTTCAAGTATGATTATATTCCTGCTGATATTGGTTGGTAGGTAAGTACAATCACGTTTTTCATTCATGACGCCTTAATTTGCTTATAACTTCCTATTTTGGATTCCATAAGTGATACTAAATGTAGTGCTTATACAAGATAAATGATACTTTGATAAATATATATATTTTTTATATTTATTTGACATTATTTTTTTTATTCTTTACTTTTTTTTCTTTTCCAAAAAATATAAAAAATTCAGTTTTTTATAATTATTTTATCTATATATGGTAAATCAAATGAATATAAAAATATATCACTCTACCGTTATTCTTTCCACAAATAAACTCGAGATTGTTTACAGGTTATATACAAATTAGAATATTTTAGAATACAGAGATATACCTGTTTTAGGTAAAACTAGACTATGGGTATACTGTTTCTTTTTCTGTTCTTTTAGTAAAAATGAAAATTATTATTTTATATAAATTTGTTAGTAATAAAAAACAGAATATAAAATTATAGTAATAAATAGTGTTTAAGGATTTATAATTTAGAGAATATGTATATTTCTCAAAACAATATTGTTATTTATTAAATATTTTGAATATTAATTTTTTTATATAATTTAAATTACATCGTAAGAATATTGAATGGATTATATTTTTAATAATATATAGGTTGTTTTGTTAAAATATAGTGTTAGAGTTTGATAAAAAAGAAAGTATAAAAGCATTAGTTTGAGTAGAAATTTAATCATGTTCAAATGTTATAGGTTCAAATGTTATATGTTCAAATGTTATATAGATAATGGAATCTAATTAGGATTACAAAGGGTCGGTTCGGATACGGATAAAATATACCCACAACCTGATTCATAAAATAAAAATTTGATCCGCGATCCACTCACTATTCGTACAAATATTTATTTATAAATACTCGTCGGTATTTTAGAACTCGCGGATATCCAGAAAAAGTTTTATTGTGATAATGGATTAGAGGTAGGAATTGTTATCCACTTGGCTATTAATAAACAATTTAGTCATATTACCAATGCTATGAAAATTTAGTATAGATGTTAGATTTGACATTTTATTTTTATTATCATGATAGAGAAATATTTGTTTTATGAGGTCATCAACTTCATTTTTCTACAATCTAGAACATTTAAATATTAGTTTTAATGATATTATATTTTGTTATATATTATTTGCATTGCATGCTTATACTTATACATTCTTAAACTTGACTGACTATAATACCTCAAATTTGGGATGTCACAATTTTATAAAAATTCGATAAATTTTAAAACTTTATCATTGAGAAAGCGTATTTTTCAAAAATCTTTACCTTTTCATATGTATAATTTATTCAAAACATAATAGTTTCAAAAACCTTACCCAATTACATATTCCAAAAGTAATTAAAATGACTAAGGAAATAAAACAGTTACATATGCCAAAAGAACTTTTTAAAAAGAAACCTGAATTTTTCCCCTGTCATCTCATGAATCTATCATGCTTATGGAACATCTGCAATATCATCTGCTCACGTATAACATATACAATCATGCCGATAATTTCATTCACAAATACAAACATGTATGAGGTAAGTTACCAATAAAACAATCATAACAACAAATACATAAATATTTATTATATCAACTATAATCAAACACACAACAAGATACATACATTCTGATTATATCAATCATAGTCAAACACACAACAAGATACATACATTTTGATTATATCAACCATAATCAAACACAAAACAAGATACATACCTTCTGATTATATCAATCATAATCAAACACTCCATACATGGAAGTAATAACAATAGGATTCCTAATCCTCTAACATAAACAATTCAATATTACTGAATTACTCTGATCTTGATCCTTGAACTTCAATCATCAATCACTGATCTCTAACCCTTGATGTCATCACTAACATCTCACACATAGACCCTTGGTCTATCCACTCAAAAAAGACTTTCTATATCGATTCCAAAACCAGTATAGATATAGGCGATATAGAAAGCTTTTGCTTTCTATATCAATTCTACAACCGGTATATATATTGATACTATTTATACCAATTAAGGCAACAATCAGTATAAAAAGTTCCAATTTCTATAGGTTGACATCATCTGTCGTAATGATGCTTCAATGATGGTGAACAATGATAGGGCATGCTAGCGACGAACCAGTAGTTCACATGTACTTTCACCACCAGAACAACAAAAACAATTTGAAAAGTGGAAGTTCCGCACACATACTACGAAACCAGACCGAGAATCACTACAAATCCATGATGCAATAACTACAATTTTTTTGACAAAGAAAGACTTGATACTTGAGATGAGAACCAAAGTGTAGAGGAAAATTATACAAAACACAATCAGAATAGTTAATGAAAAACAAAATAGCTTGAATGAGAGAAAACAAAGAAAATAATGTTATTCACTTGTAGGAGTGCAAAAAATTACATAAAAAAAGAACAAAGAGACGTTATCTTTATAAAGACAGAAAGGGGAAAACATGAAAAAATTGAAAACCATGCTTGAGGGAGAAGAGCAAACAACTTTGCTCTTTCTTTTCTCCCCCTGAAAATCTAAAACAAGAGTAGGAACTGATTATTTTGGACATTGTACTTCAATTCAACAATCGATGCCTAAATTTCCATTTTGGTTCTTCTAGAATTGCAACATAAAACCATAATGGAAAATATAAATAAAATAGGGGATTAGGCTTTCCATGCTTCAACAATGAATGATGTTTGACAATAATGGATGCTTCGCGTTCAAAAGTGCAGTAGTGGTTCGCCTTCACAATGCAAGAATGATTCATGTTCGATAAAGAAGTAAAGTGAATTAACAAATGAAACAGACAAGAAAAAGTTCTTCGCGTACCCAATAGTTCAAGAATGAAATGCAATGGTACTTTGTGTTGTAGAAAAACTAACATAATCACGAACAATATTTCTTGAGGCGTGTGGTTTCATTGTCCTTAAGGACTTATCTGCGGTATATTGCGCAAGTCTTTCAAGATACAACAGGAACTTCCCAGAATATTTCTGAGGATCTCAAAACTAGCAAGGATCTATAAAAAGAGTATTAAATAAACCCCAAATATTTTTAGAAGAGGAAAAGAAGAAAGGAGAAGAGAAAAGACTTCTTTTGGGGTGTTTTACAAAATGGAGAAACACCTTTAGTTATAGAGCTAGAAGGAAAAAAGAGTAAATAAATTTTTGACCGTTGAATTGGAAAAAGGAACGTTGGCCAAAAGAGACGTTGCTCTCAATGTATAATATTCAACGTTGCAAAAGTTTCTTTTGCAATAAAGTAATAGTATTACAACACCTTGTTTATATAGGCTTCATGTTCGAACAATGAGTGGCGTGGATGCTTTAAAGTACTTCGTGTTTGTTTGGATCAATGTGACCTTCACTTTTAATTGATTGACTATGAATGAAATGAAAAGAGGAAGACGAAGGAGACGAATCCGTGAGATAACCTATGCTTTTGAAATAAGAGATTGAAAATGGAGAATAAGATGTGAAGATAGGTTTTGTGTTGTTTAGTAGAGAATGAAAATGGAGGTGATGATGAGTTTCGTAGAGGAGCGTTCAAATGGCGGAGAGAAGTAACTTTGTTGAAATTTTAATCCTAGTAGGAGAGTAAGCTTAGATTCTATTAATAACTGAAGCCTATTATAAAATAGGCTTCGATTATTAATAGAATCGAAGTCTATTCCTGTATTTCAGAAAAAGAAATAAAATGGCATTTTGGAAATTTGTAGCACCTTTTCAACTTCAATTTTGTGGCAACCAAAGCCTATTTAGGAAAAGACTTTGATTGTTAGTAAAATTGAAGTCTATTCCGCTTCTTAAAAAAATATAAAAATAAAAATTACATTTTGAAAATTTGTGGCACTTTTAAACTTCGAATATGTGAAACCAAAGTCATAGGACTAAAGTTTAACTTTAGGCTTTGGTTTTATAAAGAACCAAAACCTAAAGGCCTTCCATAATTTCAAAAATACCATTACATTTTTATAGGTTGAGTTGCGTGAAACCAAAACATACAAGGTGATTTCAAATGTGTTTTCTATACTAATGGAAAAATGAAAAAACTTTAATTTTCATATTTAAAAATGATAAAACTTGGGGCGTGTTGTTGTCTGTGTTTCCAAAACACTAAAATTGTCATCTCTTAGGTTTACAAAAAAAAAAGAACTATTTTCTGGTTATAACTAAAATCCGTTTAGAAAGTCTTTTTTTTATTACAAAAATTTCACTATGTTTATTTCTATACTAGTTTTAACTCCAGTCGATATAGAAAATCTTAAATATTTATATTATATTACTTCTCCCACTTTATCTATCGATTCTAACAATATAAAAAAAACATACAATATTTATAATTATGTCATCGAATCCTTTTTATACCAGATAGATTATAATTGATATAAAAAATTAGTATAAAAAATTACTTTTACATAGCTCTCAATTATATGTTCAATTCAATGGAAGCATGTATGGTCTTCTTTTATAAGACAAATAGTCAAAAGTTTAGCTACTATAGAGGTGTGAAACTCCATCTTACACATAAGAATATGAATTTAGTTATTCCAATCTTGGTTAGCCTATTCTAATATTCAGAAGTTGTTGTAACCTATGCATATTTTAAAGCTATTGTAGCCTATGCATATTTTGTTTTGTTATTATTATCATATTCGCTCATTCTTTGATTTCTATTTGTGGTTATGATATTACTATGATCATGATTGGTAAGTGAGTAGAAGCCTATAGTGTTTCTGAAAATTTATACACTTTATATCCTTTGTTAATTTAAAATTTATACCCTTTTAATACTTTTTGTTTCAATTTTAAGTATCCAGATTATGACATATTATACATATTCACTTCAGGAGTTTATAAAAAATTTATATTTTTTAACACATTTAAAACCAAAATTTCGGGGACGTTACATTTTATGAATGATCGTTACCCGTTATCAACATCTTTTACTCTTCTACAGTGCATGCATTATTCTAGGACTTTTTTCATTACATATTTTATCATGACATTTGTGGAGCTTTCTTTATAGATTCATTCTCAAATATACACTTTGCAGCAGTTTCAACAAAAAGAATATTATTTCATAATGACATGTTAAAAATAGAAATGCAAGATTGATAAATTTTATAAGATCAACTTTTTCAGATACATTAATCAGAAACAGAGTTTTATTGTGAGCTTCTACAAATCCTTAATTATGAATAGAAAAGATTAGCAAACGCATAATGAAAGTGTTGTGGGAGAAATGGAAAAGTAAGAAAGAAATTTCAGCATTTAGGGTGAATGGCAAACCAAGCTTGAATGAAAGTGAGAACTAGGGCAAAAATGGCAGCAAGAAAACCAATGAATGCCCAAGGGTTACTAAAATAAGTATGATAAGCAAGAGCAAACCATGTCCTGTATTTCTTCTTATGATGTTTTTCAATTTCTTGTCCAACACTTGAATAGATCCCACAGTTGGGCACCAAGTCAGAGCTTATGGTGTTGAAGAGCTTCGCCACTTCCTCATCATCACTCCCAAGCGAATTGCACAGAACTTCTGCTGATCTCAGCTCCTTCACATCCTCAGGGTGGTCGATGAGCGAGTCCATGAAAGCCACAAAGGAACTGATCACGAAGTTGTTCTCAAAATCTGGACACATCTCATACGCTACCAGGTTGAGAAAACTAGTAGCTGTTGTGTCATCAACTATGATCTTTGGCAGTGTCAGTTCAGCACGCAACCACATCCACCGATAACGGAACGAGATGGCTGTCAGCTTCCGTGACTCTTCTACCTTCAGTTTAATCCCTGCTGCTCTCAGCTCCTTTATGTTCCTGTATGTTGTGTCGGAGCATGTTGTGTCGGAGCACCTATTTCCGTAACCTTGGAAGTCACAAACCACAGTTTTGTGAAGCTTATCGAGAAGATGAAAAGGTAAGTCCTTGCCTTGTGCATCATAAAGGGTCGTTTCATTTACGTAAACGCTTGCATAACCATCTTCATCCATTGCTCTAAAAACATACCATGTTCAAAGTATAATCATAATGTCTGAATTTTGGTGATATATAAACTAATTGTTATGACATATCAACATGCAATAGATTTGTCATCGTCTTTAGAACTAAAGTATTTATTTACACCTTTTAACAAGATACGTAATAGAATGTGTGTGTGTATATATATATATATATATTATATATATATATATATATATATATATATAGATAGATAGATAGATAGATATAGATATACCTGTCTCCTTCCTCGTTATTACACTTGCCCTTGCATTTTTCTTCACTTTCTTCATCTGGTGACAAATGATGGAACTTAAGAAACTTGTTCATGCTGCTTACCAGTGTGTCATCATTCTGGTGGCCTGACAAGAGTTTAAGCACTTCATAGGGAAGCTGATTCTCTAACAAAAGCACATCATGGCACACAAGAACCAGTTGGTCAACCTTGAGATTCATTTCTTTTGGATTTTTAAGGTCTGCCTTCTCCAAGATTTGTAGCAGAGAGCATCCATCCACAAATAGAATCCACGACAGCTTTTCATTATCACCACCGAAGTCACTAATAACATCATCAGCAAACCGTTCTTTCAATTGTTCGATATTTGATGCAATCTTTTGGTACAGAGTTTGACCATCTTGTTTGGTGCGTTCAAGGTACTTTGCTGTCCACATAAGCTTGTATTTTTCTCCCAGCTCCAGCTTCCGTTTACCATGATCGATTAGACCAATTGAAACTAACCTGGGTAAGTAATGCTTTTTCCAGTGCTCTCGATCTCGGAGATAACTTGCTACCTTTTGTATCTTTGGGACTGTATTTTGTGGTGTTTCCTTTGCCTCTTCTAGTTGAGTAAAGTTCTTTCTGAGGTACGCTGTCTCACTCATGTTGTGCAATAATGCTAATGTTTGGTTGGTATTTGTGGGTGTTGACAAGTGAAGTTCAGGGTTCATGAAGTCACTTCATGTTATTGCAGTTTAAATAGTCAGAAAATATGAGTGTAAGATTCACTGAACTTGAATTTCACGTGTGTTTAGAGAAGATTTACGGAAAGATTCCACTCAAACTTTGTCAAATCTATATAACACTGCTTTAATCCAAAAATTTCAATATATATGTTTTCAATTTTCTCATATCCATTCAAAAATTGATGAATATACAAATTGACTTATCATAATTATGGTTACTAGGGAGTGCGTAGAATTTAAAATGCAAAAAAGAAAGAAAAAAATTGAATTATTACTTTGACGCTATGGTTGTTGTGTATATTATTCTTGGGGTAAACAAGGAGATATAGTACGTAGTGGATGCTTTTTAGCTTTGTAAATAGTCAGAAAATATGAGTGTAAGAATCACTGAACATGAAATTTCACGTGTGTTTCGAGAAGATTTACAGAAATATTCCAGTGAAACTTAGACAAATCTATATAACACTGCTTTAAATCCAAAAATTTCAATATATATGTTTTCAATTTTCTTATATCCATTCAAATTAAGAATCAGACCCACACATGCATTTCTAAAGTAATTATAAATTAAAAAATTGAGGAATATACAAATTGAATTATGATAATTATGGTTATTAGGGAGTGCGTAGAATTTAAAATGCAAAAAAGAAAGAAAAAAATTGAACTTGACACTATGGTTGTGTATATTATTCTTGGGGTAAAGAAGGAGATATAGTACGTACTTGATGCGTTTAACTTTGTGAACGTTTGAAGTTTGGAATGAATAGTGAGAAATTGCGGTGAAAAAGGCATGTAGAAGTGGATTCATTGCGCTTTGCTAGTATTTCAAGTATGAATATATTCCTGCAGAAAATGGTTGGTAGGTAAGTACATGTACAATCGTGTTTTACCATAAAAACACGATTTAACTCATACATAATACACTTAAAAGAAAAAGAAAATTATAACATTTTTATAAATAAAAAAAATATTTACGTTAAACCTATCATAGTCAGACATAAAGGGTTTTTTTTTTTTACATTAAGACCTACATTAGTATAATGTAAAAGAGTCTTCTCACCATGATAAAAATAAGAAAAATAATAATCGTCACACATAATTTTTTAACATTATGATATTATCCTTTCTTATTTTTTATTTTTTTTTTCGAAAAATTACAAAAATTTATTCTTTTAAAATCATTTTACTCTTATTAGATGTGTCAAATGAATGTTAATGTGTGTCATGTTAA